>NW_021130921.1:0-1200000 GCF_004193835.3 Ostrinia furnacalis
TTGAGGACACTAATCGCCTTAACTATCTAAAGGTAGAATAATTTAACTAAGGTATCTACATTCTACATACGAGTATGTACTGTATGTAAACGGTTTTGGATACTTATGTTAGCAGTCGTAATAGAAGCTTTCTAATAAGAATAAAAGCAAGCAATAAAGCTTGAAATATAGCGCAATAAGAATCTCTACTCTAATATTGGCATAGGTGGGTGCTTAATTATTACATTATCCGACCGCGCCAGAAGAAGGGTTATTTTTTCCCTATGATTTCAGAAATCTTTTCTACGTAAGTAGTGCTTACTTACATAAAGTTCAGGCAAGTAATCCCTAGACCATTTAAGAGCTTCCAAAGAAACATTAGTGCCTATATTTAACTGTTAGTGACTCCCCCGCGTGGAAATCTAAAGATAGAGAACTGTAATAACGAGTTTGACCTGAGTTCTTGCTAACTTTAAACGAATAACAGTTTCAGTTAAATGACTATTAAGACCATTATGGCTAGAGCCTCTAACAAAATCTATTATTTGTTTGTAGATCATGAAGTCAGATCGTTTCGTACTTTTCCAAGTTTGCATTTATTAGACTATTGTTTCTAAATAAATCTAATATTTAGTATAACATTGTTTAAGGACTCTTTAAAGCAACTCTCTGGTTACTACCAGATAAGTTTTCTTGCTTATTAGCGATTTACTCATATTTTGGGCTGGAAGACGTAGCGTGGGCAGGCCTCCTTCTAGGTGGACCGACAATCTGGTGAAAGTCGCGGGAAGAGCCTGGATGCGGGCAGCGCAGGACCGTTCATTGTGGAAAACCTTGGAGGAGGCCTTTGTCCAGCAGTGAACGTCATTTGGCTGAAAATAACGAACGAATGAACGGTCTGATCAAACCGTCTCGACCAGAAGGGCGCGCAATCCTCATCACGCATTGGTTCCCGCTGAAAACCAGCTTCTCCGCATGACGTTTGTGTCATGTCGCGATTTTTGCTGAGCGGGCGCCTATTCAACATACCTATTATGTTTTTATTTTAATTTTTTTATGTTTACTTACTCTTGCTCACATTAAATTAAGACATTCTTATTCTTATTCTTAACTCGTATTTTATTTTTGAAGCGTGGTAGAAATTATGTTTGTAACGTTCCACGTTTACCACCGCACTAAATGTCAGCCTGAAAGGCTTGGATTTATTTTTGTCTTGTTTCAAATAACACGTTCACAGGTTAATTGAGATTATTACTCTTTACTTACTTCTCAGGCGTGGGTAGACCATTACGCGGTCTATTTAAGAACTAAAGTATATCGAAGATTGGGTGTTTTTTGTACAGAAACTGAGTCCAATTAACCGATTTAACTTGCAAGTACAACGAACTGTCATTGCTTGTTTGATGAACCTCGGGTATATTTTATTTCATACTGATGATGATTATTGTTGTTAAATAATTAAGGCATACCAGGACCATCTATTGGCGGTTGTTGGAGTTAACTTTACATGTTATTTGTGACTAAGTATTGATGAATTTCAGTGAGAGTGCTTTCAAAGGCGTATTTCAGGATAACACCTTATTTATGCTATGACATCCATATCCCAAAAATTGCAGGGTATTTCTGCATCTTTTATTATAACTGGCAAGAATGGAGTTGTTTATCATCGTCTCTACTCCCAAACTCATATAACCTATAAAGCTTTAAGGCCTTTAAAGTTAAATAGCAATCGTCTTCTGGGAAGTTTCTCGTCACCATACATTAATCTTTTGGTAAGTTTGTAGGTAAAAAAAAGTACATAAATAATTACAGGAAAAACATTTATCAAAAATAAGTATAAATCATAAATTTTATTATCACAAATTAATTAAGTGTGTGTTACTTTTAATGACTACAATCATAACTGAAGATAAATAACACAATAAATTCCAAAGTAAACAAGTTTTATGGCATTTAACTATATCGTTAGTGGCATCATTATTCGATTGTGCTGAAGAAGTTGTCTTGTTATTTATTATTTGTAGGTACAATTATATCTATAACCTTTGTACTTTATTATATTTTCTAAGAGACGAAGGTAACTTTTTGGAACACATTGTGACTGTGAGAGAAATTTTCACCATCTCTGAAATATTTCTCTCACTAAACAAAAGTCATTTATCTACCTGAAGATACTTTACCTACACATTACTTACACTGAGTTGCACCACCTAACTTTGACAGTTACTATAACGATAACTGGTGTATTTTGTATAGAGTTTGACAGATTTTTGACGTTTGTTAAAGTTAGATGGTGCAACCCAGCCTTATTCTGTTAATGATTCATCATCATCATCATCTCAGCCATAGGACGTCCACTGCTGAACATAGGCCTCCACCAATGCTTTCCATGCTACCCGGTTGGTAGCGGCCTGCGTCCAACGACTTCCTGCTACCCTTATGATGTCGTTGGTCCACCTTGTAGGTGGACGTCCCACGCTGCGTTATCCGGTACGCGGCCTCCATTCCAGAACCTTGCTGCCCCATCGGCCGTCAGTTCTGCGTACTATGTGCCCTGCCCAGTGCCATAATCCGTCGGGCTATGTCAGCGACTTTAGTAATGTTAGTAGTAACTTTGTTAATGATTTAGTTATATTTTCTGTAGGTAACAAACTGACTTTTTATTTAGCTGCTTTGTATGTAAATAATTTATTGTTACACCTATAAATCCCAACAGCAATAAGCTTTTTTTTACGTTTAACTTTCAGTTAAGCACTTTTCAGTGTGAAATAAGAGCCTTTTCATGTGTGTGTTTTTATGTTATAATCTGATAACTAAAAATCTAAACCGATGAAAATATGTATAAATAATACATATTTAACATACAGTTCAAGTACTTTTACTTTTCGGGTGAAACCTTAAAACTCATGAAGTTTCAGGCGTTCAGGTTTACGTTGTTTGATCTCTTTTACTTTCAAGTGACAAATTACGACATACAAACTGGAATTACTATTAATTCACGTTTGTCTTTGAAAGCATCTGCAAGATTGATCACCCGAAAAAGCCCGACAAATGTGCGTGAAGGACGCCGTTAACAGGAAATGTACAAGTGTTGCTGATAAAATAGTATTTACTTAGGGAGAAAAGAGAACTTCTATTCTACAATCTTTATAGAAGACAGCGCTTATACCTTAAAAGCTAGCAACGCACCTGTAACTCTCCCGGTGCTGCGGATGTCTATGGGAGGTGGTAATCATTTACCATCAGGTGATCCGTCCGCTCATTTGCTTTCTGTCCCATAAAAATAATGATTTAATTTCTACAATTTATTGGCAGTTTTTATGTCGTTGTTAAGCCTTAAATGGATTGAAGTAAAGTTTGTAATTGATAGGCGTCTAGGTGATAGATGTGTAAAGTTTGGAGCCTCAATTGATTAACTAAATTAAACTGACATTTGAATTTGAGCCTAAATGAATGATAATTTATAGTTTAACATTGAATATAAAACATTTTTAGTTAGTTTAATATTGAGTAACTATCTAAAGTAGTAACACAATACAATCTCAATTAATGAGAACTAATCGACTTTCAAGCGCTTATGAAGTAATCCACTGATGATGATGAATAATGATGTCCATTAATCGACCTTTGTCAAAAATATCCTGAGGTAGAATATTTCCTAAATACGTTAAACGACTATTAATAGGTATAGAAACGTAATCACCCAAATATATATCATAGAAAGTTATAATACAATTGCCAACTTTGAATACATTTTGCTGTACTATTTTGTCCTTTTAGGATCTCGCTTTATATGTTTGCTCTCATCAGGAAATTCGAAATTAACTCATTGGTGTTTGTTTGGGTCTTAGTTAGTGATGTTAAATTAGTTTGTATTGATTTATAGGAAAGTAAGCTACCGCTACCAACCGGGCGATGAAATCTTGGAGCTTATGTTCGGCAGTGAACGTCCTGTGGCTGATATGATGATGATAAAAAATAAATAATCTAATAGCAGACGAGCTAAAAAACCGGAAAAATCTTATTCAGACAGAAATGCAAGCGCGTGAAACTTTCAAGTACTTACGGGCTAAAGTGGAAAAAGGCAAGCTTTCAAGAGGAGAACGTATCTTCACCTTAAAGGCCGGCAACGCACCTGTAACGCCCCTGGGTCTGCGGGTGTCTATGGGCGACGGTAATCACTTACCATCAGTGCCTCTACCATGAGTTTACCTACCGAGCATCTCGCTATCGAGGGCGTAAAAAAATGTATGGCAAATTGTACAGCGCCTCTAGCGGTTAGTAGCTGAACCACAGCAAAACTAAAAACACTACCATGAGTTCATCTCAAATCGTTAGGTAAAAAACCTATCTAAATGAATACGATAGCGACTAAAGTTTTTATCAAGTTTCATACAAATAACTTACCATGAGTTGCAATTTTCAAAGATGTCATCGAAAAATACCTTAGCTGTCACAGTAACGTAACTCACTGGCTTATTGACGTGTGAAAAGCAAAATAAAATTGTGGTTTTAGGTCATTTTAGGTGTTTTCTTTATTAAATTATGTCGGAAAGAAGTTTATTACGATGGAACATGTTATCAGCATGTGGGCATACCTCCCACTAGGTGGACCGACGATCTGGTGAAGGTCGCGGGAAGAACCTGGATGCGGGCACATTGTGGAGATCCTTGGGGGAGGGAGAGGATGCTGCGTTTCCCAGAGATATGCGAGGGAATTGTGTCGTGCGAAGATGTCTAGCTGTGCTGTGAAAATGTGTGCGGGTTTCCACCAAAGCTGTGCGAGGAAAATGTATCGTACGAGGATGTGTAGCAGAGATTTGAAAATGCTCATTAGTGTTGTACAGCCTGAGCCTTTTCTACCAGAGATGTGCTGACCGAGGCGAGGTAAATGAAGCGATTCTATTGGTTCTTTACAAACACATCCTTCGCTACGCATCCTCGCACATCTCTGGTGGAAACGCAGCCTTACGAGATCATGATAGAAAGCTAATCCGACAATGAATATGTATTTTCATAAGTTGAAATTTACTTTTGTTTTTAATCAGTCTGTGTATTATGTATTAGGTTTTGTGAAATAAATAGTCAATAAAAATTAATCATTTTATTTTCAACTAGCTTTTGCCCGCGGCTTCGTCCGCGTGAAATTTAGTTTGTCACAGATCGTCATAATTATAGCCTATATGTTAATCTGGGTTATAAACAATAATACTGTAAAGTTTCATCAAAATCCGTTCAGTAGTTTTTGCGTGAAAGAGTAACAAACATCCAGACATCCAAACTTTCGCATTTTTAATATTAAGTAGGATATTAGTAGGATATGTATTTACTTAATTATTATTACTGACGAGATTGCTACCATGTATGTTTAGTGACCATGAAAGATTAAAACAATATAATGTATTTAATTAATTATAATATCTTAAGTTTTACAATAATAAGGTAGGTATATCCATCCAGTTACCCTAGGTCTTTATTATGGATTTAATTTACAAGTAGTTATTTACAAGCACTCTGCTCTAAATCCTTTGGCTTCAGGGAAGAACCTGGACCGCCACCAGTCCAGTGTTCCCTTGGCAGCTCTGTGTATGCGAGTTGCCTTCTTCTTGCTGTTTAAAGTCACTCCACACCTTAACAAATAAACATTACAAATAATAATGACGAAATAAGATAAAAGCAATCAAAATGAATAAAGTAGTAGGTATTTATACACACTTTTCTCAATTTCTCAGTAGTTTTCGTGTCGCCGGTGGCATCAGCATTTCACGTTCGCGTGTCCGTTAGTTCCACCCACCGTTGACTATTGTTGGCTCTTTCTTGGGGCCCTTCAGTGGGCATACTCAGATCGCCATATCTATAGAAAAACAACTTTATTGTATCTAGAAAATATAAATCTAGCACTCATATTACTGAATTTTAGCTAGGCACGTGGAAGTTATGCTGGAAAGGTTGTATTTCTCCAAAAAAACCAGCTCAAAATTATTCGTTTAATTTCGAAATTCCTCCAATAAATAGTATGTTTATTTTTACTTAACTTACCTTTCCATAAATTCTACAATCGGTTTAAACGGATAGGCGCAGGTTCTTATTTTCCTATCGTGGTTAAAATCCAATTTTTTGTGGAAAATTATTCATCAATAATCCTTCAACAAAACATGTTTTGTTATCTGTTGTCATGACAACAGCTGCGTCAAAGTCGCAATGACAAGAAATAAAGAATACAAATTTAAAATCATCATGTTAATTCTGCTTTAAGCACTGTTCTAGGACACTTAAATTTTGCAGTGTTATTTTTGACATTTTTGTTATTTCCTACTCTATCTTTTCTATAAAGTTAGAAAGGAGCGGCATTCGTTCTTTCATTCATCCATTCATAGAGTGTGAAGTTGGATACGTTAACATGTTCACCAACATGACATCACAAAACCATCGAATTATCGCTAGCGAGTAAAGTATACGGTAATTGAACTCATGGTATGGTTTTAATGCAAACTTCATCGATCCACGTTTAAACTCTATCGACTGTAGTATACGAATACAAGTTTTCGATGGCAACTCATGGTAGAGGCACAGGTGATCCGTCTGCTCGTTTGTCTCCTGTCACATAAAAAAAAAGCTGACATTCAGGTGTCAAACAGACAACAAAATTGATGTACCTAGTTCTTAGTTATTACAACTTTTATATTCCGATCGAACGACAGTTACGCCCGTAGGTAATATTCACAAACATTACTATGAAATCTCACAGTGCGCGTAGACGCACAGAGTGACAAATTATGAACCAATCACAGAGCTCTATTGAATACGGGCGTTAAACAATGTTACCTAACTTACTAATATTATAAATGCGAAAGTAACTCAGTCTGTCTGTCTGTCTTGCTTTCACGTCTAAACCACTGAACCGATTTTGATTAAATTTGGCATAGTGATATTTTGAGGACATAAGATAGTTTTCATCCCGGTTTCTTAAACAGGGACGCGCGCCATAAAGTTTTTCTGTGGCAGACAAAATTCCAAGCGGGCGAAGCCGCGGGCGGAAAGCTAGTTTTAATATAAACATGTTTATGTATACTACATGTAACGGTAGACAGTCGAATGTATTTTGTTCTATTCAAAACATTAGATCGAGTACCTACCTACGCTAACTTAATTCAAATATAAACCACCCTAAACAATGTTTGATGCAATTTAACTTGCCAGCTTTGGTGTCAGTTTAATTGTGAGCGAGAGAATACTCGGAGCATCTGTAAAACAATACCACAGTAAGTATCGTGTCTATTTGACTCACTGAATTGTCTATGTTGTTAGTGAGCTATTCAGAGCACCTATCACCTGCCCACTCAATGCATCAAAGCGCGTTGTAGCGCTGTAAATGTGATATTTGTATGTACATATCGATATTCGCTTTTGGCCGCAGCTTCACTAGCGTTATTAGGTTAAAATAGATGTACCTACTTGTCATTACCTATTTCACCACAAACATGTTTCTTTATTGCTAATTATTAGCACAGATTTTACATTAAATTCAAAATGTCGGACATTCCATACAGATTTTCAATTCAAACCTTTTTCACCCCCTGAAGGGTTGAATTTCAAAATAGCCATTCTTATTCCTCGTCTACGTCAATAAAAATAGCTTTTGTAAAACCAATCAGCATTTTAGGTCTAAGTCAAGTCAAAAGACATTTATTAGTTTAGAGTATCGAGTAATGTTATAAATGCGAAGGTAACTCTGTCTGTCTGTCGGTCTGTCTCGCTTTCACGCCTAAACCACTGAACCGATTTTGATGAAATTTGGCATAGAGATAGTTTGAGTCCCAGGAAAGGACATACTCGTAGAATAGTTTTTATCCCGGTTTTTGAAACAGGGACGCACGCGATTAAGTTTTTCTGTGACAGACAAAATTCCACGCGGGGAATTGCTGTATTTTGCCCAAAAGGTTTCCACATAATCTTATTTCAAAGGTTTCGCTGTCTGTCGCTGTCTGTTTATTCAAACACCTGTCATAAGCGCTTATCTTTGAACCGAAATAGTATCTTTTGAACAATATAGATAGACATTTTTCATTTAAAAATTATAGTGGCTATAAGAACAATTATATTTTATTATACAATCATAGCAATTCTGCGGGCTATGTCGGTCACTTTGGTTCTCCTGCGGATCTCCTCATTTCTGATTCGATCACGCAGGGAAACTCCGAGCATAGCCCGCTCCATCTCCCTTTGGGTGACCTTGAGCCTTCTTATTATAGGAGAACCAAAGTTACCGACATAGCCGGCAGAATTGCTAAAATCAAGGGGCAGTGGGCGGGGCACATAGCTCGTAGAGACGATGGCCGTTGGGGTAGAAAAGTTCTCGAGGCGACCACGGGCTGGAAGACGTAGCGTGGGCAGGCCTCCTACCAGGTGGACCGACGATCTTTTGAATGACACGGGAAGAGCCTGGATGCGGACAGCGCAGGACCGTTCATTGTGGAAGACCTTGGAGGAGGCCTTTGTCCAGCAGTGGACGTCATTTGGCTGAAACGAACGAACGATACAATCATAGTAACCAAGCCCGACTCACACTTGACCGTTTATTGAGAGAAAGTTATAAACCCCTACCCAATCCATTTTATCTATCTGCAAACTCGCAATTCAAAGCTTATATTTGTAAAGTTACACATGATTTACAAACTTTTCGTATCCACTCTATATTTTGTGTAAAATAAAAATAAACTCTGTACAAATCTATGCGATATATTTGATTGAAAACAACACCTACACATTTAGTTTTTGATGGAAAAAACACAAAGGTTGTTTGTTTGCAAACTTGCTGTGAGCTTTAAAAAAGCGCGAATTTTCAGCCTACGCAAGTTCAGTTTGGTGGCCATTGACCTTTGTGAGTAAAAAGCTTTAAAGTAATTGGTTTTTCATGAGCTATTCTGATAAATAATAATTAAAATTGGAAATGGTGAGTAGGTGAAATTCCGACGGGACCAGAATTTTATGAAACTCATTTAACCAGCACCTACTTTAATGTACGGTTAAAAGATTAAAAAAAAAACAAGATTAAAAGATCATTTATTCACTGAGACAAGGTAATACAACAAGGTAAATGTTAAAATAGTTACAGCTCAGCTTATCTCACCAGCAAAGACATTTAGTTTCTCAAAAGAATTCACAAAATCCACTGACAGAGAAAACACAAAGACAATTACAATCAAAAAATACATTATTATATTATCAACAAAAAATTTAAATGTGGATGTATTTCAAAAACATTCAAACATTTAATTATTATTGGTCGACGCTGCGCGCCGAGCGTATTTGCGAATTGCGACTACTTTTAATGTAGGGAAAAAAAACACAAATATCAAGAAAAAAATACACATTTGAAGACTTTACAATAGTAGTAATATTCCACATAATTTAACCCTGTGCGAGCTTCTCATTTGAGTCTTTTAATGTACACCTTTGTAGGAACCTTGAGAGTACCTATGGCACGTGCTCTTTGAAGGCATTTCAACAAGGTTAAAAGATGCAACCGGTGATCAAAAGGCCGGCCCGGCAGTTACCTACCAAATGAATACTTATGGTTATTTATTAGAGCGAACTACAGTTTTACGTTCTATTTCTGGGGGCAAATCTTTTTTAATCAACCTCTTCCAAAAAGTTTCTTGTATAAGTTTTCAGTGTATGTCCTCGTAGCGCCCACGCGCCTTTTGATAACCCAAAATAAACATGGCGACTACAGCCCAGAACTTTTTTCAACTAACTTTCAATTACCGCCCATGCGCCTTTCAGAAGGCCATATTATTAAACTTTGTCTAGATTTTTGAAATTTCGCGGCTTAAAGAAATAATTTAATTCGATTTCTGAACGAAATATTAGGGAACAGTTTCCGGTATGCTACCATTGGCTGTCACAATTGACAGATGGGATTTTTTGCAAAATGGCCGGCGGTATGGACGGCTCACTAACACGTAGTTAGTAAATCGCATTTTTTTATGATAATCCGTGGTTGTCGAGTATGTTTTTATGCAAAAAGTTGCTAACGAATAGGTATTACTTAAATAGAGATAATTACTTTGCATTTTTAGGGCAGAAATTCTGCGAAATCTTGGTTTGAAATAATATGTACTTTGTGAAGGCGGTTGGGTCGAAGCTAGTACTAAAAATATCACAATATTTTTAGTTTGTGGCTTTGTGTTATATTGGTTTATGGAATATTACTAATATAAAAATGCAACTTATCTTTCACTAATAATTAATTTAATTAATTAATTATTTGTCGGCCGTTTGGTGTAGTAGTTCTAAAAGGGACTACTATGCCGAGAGGTCCCGGGTTCGATTCCCAGCCGGGCAGAAATTAAAATAATGAATTTTAATTTCTGTGACGGGTCTGGGTGTTACTAGTATAATATGTATGTATTTAAAACGTATATAATGTAGTATATCCGTTAAGCGAGCACCCATAACACAAGCATATTAATTGCTTACTATGGGGCTAGATAGCGTTATGTGTGAAATTGTTCAAAAATATTTATTATATTTATTATTATTATTAATTTAATACTCTTTACACTACTAATTTTTTGTATTATTTAATTTTACTTCACTTAATACTTCCTTTTAATCTAGTATTTGTGGCCCGATGGCCTTTGTAAAGAACAAAAGGTAGACAAATAATTGAATTTAAAAACACATGCTAATATAATCATAATTATACCCTGAAAGTTTCACTTCAAACCGGTAACTCTAACACATACGAATTTCAACTCAAAATCTTGGGCTGATAGGACTATAACTAGATGTCCTATAAGAAGAACGGTCGGGTCGTAGTTAAAGAGGATCCAAAAAATCCGTGGGCGCTACGAGGATAATAATTTAGTAAATTCGTCCCAAATTATGAAATATTTTCTCTTTTCAGCAGTACTTGAGCGTGGAAACACATACACGTGCTAAGTAGGTACATTTACTAAAAAGCATCTTTATGAATGGAAAAGTATATAAAGCTGAGATCCTTCTCAAGATTGCGTTGTTACACTTCAGTGGGTTAATGCCTCGTAAATGCACATCCGAGTAATTACTTGAGTGCCACTCACAAATGTAAATCGTAATTAAGGACATCCTACACTGTAGCGAAGGGGTTTGAGGCGTGGCAACGTTTTAGTGGCGTGAGTTGAAAACTTTGAATATAATTTTAGAATTTCTGAATGGTTATGACTAATTAGCCTAATTATTATTATACATATTTGTTGCATATTTTTCAGTCGTTTGTTTAAAAACGTTATGTAGTTATGTCGTTTAACAATGCTAGTTACTTTTGAGTTGCATCTAAGTTTCTGCCATAGCGTCCGTTGAGATACCACACATGACGCGACCAGTTTGAAACTTTCAGTTTCAGTTTCGTTCATCAGAATCATCAGAAAGTTGCAGTTTCGTTGCAGTTGCGTTTCACTGTCTGTTCTGGGCCTTAGTGAAAAATACTCTGTCATAGTTTTCGAAACTCGAGTACAATCGAATTCTAAAGTTTAAAGTGATAAAATTATGCAACTTAGCCTGAGTTGCACCATCATATTTTAACCGTAACAGTAACAATAACCGGTGCTTTTTGTATGGAGTTTGACATATTTTAGACGTTTGTCATAGTTAAAGTAAGATGGTGCAGCTCAGCCTTAAAAACGTACCTATCCTATAGGAATTTCCATAGCAACTTAAGTTAGAACTAGAACTAAAAAGAAGTGGGTGTAAACTACGCAATGTCACGTGCCTGAAATAACTAAGTCTCTTCAGTAAATTCTTTGCTAGGTATAAGGTCACTGCGGAATTTTTCAATTTAGTTCACATTATGCAGAAAAGTTCCAGAAAAGTTGGTCTAAAAGGACATTTTAACTCGCACTCGTAGGTAACTGCTACGGGTATCGTCAACGATCGTAGAAATGTGAATTTCTTTAACTTTAGAAATATTTTAATATTTTTGAAGGCAACATTTGGTCGTACTCACTTAAAGCTAAGTTGCACTATCTAACTTTAACCGTAACCATAACGATAGCCGGTGTTTTTTGTATGGAGTTTGCCAGAATTTTGACGTTTGTTACAGTAAAAGTGAGAAACCCAGCCTGTAGATGCATTCTAGGCTCATACATAATCTAGTAGCTTTAGTCAGCACTTAGGGTAAACCGTATAGCTATTGCCCACTTAAAGATTTCAAACACATTGAGATGAAAAATTAAAGAAAGTATTTTAATTATCGACCATTTATGACTTTTTTCTTATAACTCAATAAACTGTTAAACAGAATATTAACAGTTTTTAGTTAAAACTTACGTAACTTAGAAAATATTGAAATAAATTTAAAATCCTCCAAAAAGTACAGTCATTGCCCATTACTCACACTAATTGCCCACATCAAAGCACAGTAATTGCCCAGTATCTTAAAACAAAATTATCAATTTTAAAATGACAAAATAGGCTTTAAATAAACAAAACAAAACATTAAACTTAAATTCTAGTAGTCTTCAAAATTTCAAAATAAATTGCGTTTGGCCTTATTAACATATTATCAAATATTTCTTGAGCTGATGTTGATGAGTCAGAATCGGTAGAGACAGAATCATCTACTTCAAAACATAGATGACGCAAAAATTTGAATTTTATATGTAAATTTTATATGTATTTATTTTTTTATCTTCTTTGATATCAGTTCAAGTGGTTGCTCAGAATGTTCAATTAGCTGTTGGTTATTCTTCCCTAAAGTTGTATCTATTTCCTTACAATTAACATTTTCACTAGTAGATTTAACGTAGGATTTTCATTTTTTGTATTTGCGTTTGAATTTTTATCAATTTTTTCAAGCCAAACCATATTTTTCAGCAATTTATCTTGTAGATAAATTGTTGGATACATCTTGTACAGCTTCGATCGCTTTTTGCAAATTTTCTATGCTATATTGAACTTTTGGAGTCTTTGGCATACTGAAAATGAAACATTAAGAGCCATTTCAATATTTATGCCTGTAAATTGCAAAACAAGTCTAGAAATGAGCAACTTAAACACTGCTACTGCATGGTGGCAATACTCTAATAATAATTGCCCTGGGCAATAACTATACATTAACATATGGCAATAACTGAAATGATGGTGGGCAATAACTAAAAATATACAGATTTACGTGCAGTGATTACCCACCGTTAAAATGACCGTTAGAAATCAAATTTTATCAGTTATTTTCATTGATAATGGAGAAAACACTTATAATTTAATCATAACTATATACCATTAGTTGAATATAAAATAACTTGCAAAAAAAATTTAACCTCTAAGAAAGTAATTCCTTAGTAAAATTGTTAAAGTCTTTACCTGTTTGAGTAACATTTTCACCCGTCTTGACAAAATCCGCCATAACTGTTTTTTTTTAGTGTTTCCTATTGTAAATTTTAAATCTACTGTACATTGATCTCGGAGCCATCTACTTAGTAAATTCAAATCTAACTAGAGTGATTCAAAGTCAGCACCTGACAATATTATTCTTAAAGCGGGCAATCACTACCAGTGGGCAATCACTCTCTGGTTTACCCTATAACAGTTCAGTAACCGAAGTATGGATCGATTAGGAAGGTAATTTTGTTATATGCCGTTACACATCACTTTTGACGTAGGGTTCACGAGAATTTATACTCATACCTCGTTATGTCCTGTATTACCACTTACGTTGCTAAATTATGAGTGTGTGTGTTACTAGGGAATTGAATTTCATTTGCACTGCTTCTTCTCAGCACTGTCCTATTTTATTTTTATCCACAACGAGGAAGCTCTTGGCTTGTATCTCTCCTGATGGTAAGTGACGATCAGGCCGAAGGTGGAAGCGAGCTTCACCCGTTGTTGCCCCGAAGCAGTAGTAAGGTAAAACTAATACTGTGACGTGTAAAAGAGCTTTTTATAAGCCTACTTGCAAAAAAAACGAATTTCAATTTGATGGTTATGACCACGTGGGATACGCTTTATTATTTTTGGGCGATTCCCACACTTTGACTAGGTATTAGGTTTCTATTTCCATAACTTAGGCTGGGTTGCACCATCTTACATTAACTTTGACAAACGTCAGAAATCTGTCAAACTCCATACAAAAAACACTGGTTATCGTTAAAGTTACGGTCAAAGCTGGGTGGTGCAATTCAGCCTTAGAAAGTCGGTCTTGACATTTTCGGCGGCGGTCTGTCTCTATTTATATCTAGTCTAGACCTTATATTATTCACAGTATTATTAGCATCATTCTTCAGACCTTTAGGAAAAGGGTTGATCACACGTTTATAAACTTGCTGCATTGTGGTTTTCATCTCCCAGGTTTAACTGAATAAACGAATTTCAGTGCGAATCTTCTATAACACCATCAAATATTTACTTACATTAATTTAGATTCTCAGAATAAAATCAATTGGGATCTCTTCTGTGAATTCGAAATTGGTATCAGAATTAATTTCTGTTTCCAAATTAGGTTTGATTTCTTGTGTGGTTTATGATTTACACAATTCTAATATTATTAAATAATCTACGAGTATTCAAAGTTAACATTTTCAGAGGATTAGGCGTGGAAAGTAACATTACAAACAGACAAACTCACTTTTTTATTTTATCTGCTAAAAAATCAAGATTTTCATTTATAATATTTCCAATTTTACTAACTTTTACGTTGAAATTGCTTGAAGAAAGAAACACTTATCGATACCTCTGGGCTCAAAGGTCGTAAAGGACAAAATACCGAAAATGAGTTTTTAATACAGTTGTACTCAGAATTTAATTCTCTATCGATCTGTATATTTAGTTTGTCGAAATTCTCAAAAAAAGTGCCTTTACGACCCATCATATTTGATAAGCTAAACAGAAATCATAGTGAAAATTGGGATGTAAATACCATTTGATTTTTTAGTACAGTTAGCATGGTAGTAAAGAACAAGTAAACACAAATTTTTGGGCGTATAATGTACATGTAGTATAATATATTGTCCTATACAACCCAAATTTTCATACCAAAGTCTAAATAATTTGTCCTTTACGCCCTTAGATTATCTAAACAAATATTTTAAAAATGTACAAAGAGAGGATATTAAAACAACTGAGTAGGTAAATTTTATAGACGTTTCTTATTGTATTTAAGTATGTGCGTTTAGAACAAACGAAAGAACTAGAAAGAAAAAATCATCAAATTATGTAATAAGGGCGATGGAGCGGGCTATGCTCGGAGTTTCCCTGCGTGATCGAATCAGAAATGAGGAGATCCGTAGGAGAACCAAAGTAACCGACATAGCTCGCAGAATTGCTAAAATCAAGTGGCAGTGGGCGGGGCACATAGCTCGTAGAGACGATGGCCGTTGGGGCAGGAAAGTTCTCGAGTGGCGACCACGGGCTGGAAAACGTAGCGTGGGCAGGCCTCCTACTAGGTGGACCGACGATCTGGTAAAGGTCGCGGGAAGAGCCTGGATGCGGGCAGCGCAGGACCGTTCATTGTGGAAAACCTTGGGGGAGGCCTTTGTCCAGCAGTGGACGTCATTTGGCTGAAACGAACGAACGATGTAATAAAACTATTTTAGAGTGTAACGTTTATGTGATTTGTACATAAAAAAATGATGACATCTATCCACATCGGGTAAAGTAATGATGCTTTTTATTATTTCTCATATTTGACAAAACTAGGTATTTGTCAGGTAAAAGATAATTAAAAGAAGATCTAACAAAATGAAAACATGCTATAAAAGACAATGCCGGAAATTGGAGTCTTTTTTTTTTCGCGCGGCCATCGACCAAACTTTGTTTTTTGATTACAAAATAGTGTAATAAACCAAACTTACTATGACATGTATACCTCTAAACTCAGTCTGAACTGAGTTACGAGCATTAGAAGTTTGATGATTTTCATACTAGATTTGCTTTTTGCGCGCAAAGTTTTGTAAGAAATTGCAACAAAATAGTGAGATTGTATGTGTAAACAAACAATACCATCCATTGAAGGCTCCAGACATCAGTATGGAGCAGAATCACCGCAATAAAAAAATAGCGCAATATTTTGTTGCAATTTCTTACAAAACTTGCGCGCAAAAAGCAAATCTAGTATGTAAATCATCAAACTTCTAACGCTCATAACTCAGTTCAGACTGAGTTTAGAGGTATACATGTCATAGTAAGTTTGGTTTATTACACTATTTTGTAATCAAAAAATAAAGTTTGGTCGATGGCCGCGCGAAAAAAAAAAGACGCCACCTTCCATACAAAATCTGGCATTGCCATTAATAACGTATTACCTAATTAAGTTAGGATAGTCATCATACAAATTTGAACAATGAAAAAGCTAGATGAGTAAAGGAGTCACCTTACTGTAGTACAATAAGGTGTCATTATTACCCGACTGTTGTGTTTTTTCGAGTGTATGTATGTTTCGTATGCATAAATCACACAAATGCTACGCTTTACAATTGTTTTTAATGATTTACTAGTAATTTTGACTAACGATCTTTTGAGTTTTGACTGTAACAATTTGGATCAGCTAATAAAGTATAACTAGTAGGAAAAATATTTACGCTTAACATGGGAAAACATATAGGGTCAGTTGAGACTTATTGTACTAAAAAGCGTGAATGCACTTTTTTTTCGAAGTTTATTTTTATATTAAAAATAATTGGCTTTTAAAAACTGTATTATGTAAGAGCAAATTAAGTGGATGTTTACTGGAATAAAAAACTTCCTACTTGTAATCTTACTTACCTAACCTTTCTATTTTTGTACCAAGTACAATGACATAATTTCAAGCTATTATGAATAACAATGTTTAATCTATTTAGAATTTAGAATAATTATAGTTTGGTTTTCGTTTGTCCTTAATAATTCTATCCTATCTGCAGTATCATAAGGTCAACTAATTGACAGACTGCCCTATGGAATTAAGTCCGACATTTGTAGTTTTTTGAAACAATAATAATGATTCAATAAATACTTAAATAAAATCAAATTGGTTTCGGCTTTTCGTGTAAAGTAGACATTATTATGAAGTTTTATTTAAAACCGTCATAATATTTATTTTTAAATTCACTCTTATATCGGAAATGGTATCTTCTAGTTCGAAGATATCAAAACTTTTGCTTGCTTAAATAATAGTTTCATAAATTGTGTGCATTAAATTTTGAGGCCACGAAAAATCATTTTATTTCATTAAAAATACCATAATTCATTAAAAATATGTGAAGAAATGGTATATTACATATCAAATACCATAAAACATTAAATATTTAAGCCAAATTATCAATTTTCCCTTGCATAATACCTTACCTGGGTGTTCCGTTATGACCTATGAAAATCTATAAAATTATGTAAATTGTCCTTTATTACCTTGGTTTTGTAGTTTTGTAAAATAAAAATAGACTTACGCCCTGAGTAACTTGCCTAGGACGAATATTTGCGGGGCGTAAAGGTCTTTTTATTGTAATTTTGAGGGCGTAAAGGAAATCTATCTCAGTAAATACCTACTGCCCTAGTCCAGTTTTTCAATACTTCTTCGGAAAATGCTGTGAATTCTAAGCACTTTCTTCTTAGGTCATATTTTAATAGCTCAAAAAACAAAAAAGTTATTGTCGAATAAAAAAATAAAAAATCGTTTTTTGCTTCTCCTGAAAAGTCGTACTTTGTCCTTTACGACCTTTGAGCCCAGAGGTATCTTTATACACTCCGCGTTAAAAAAATAGCACCTTTCGCTTCAAACATTTTCAAGGTTCCTTCCCCACTTCTCATCAATATTGGTATCATTTGAAAACCCAGTTCTAAGCTTCATTCCATTAAAGGAAAGGTTGGTACCCCAAAAATGTGTCTTTAGAGGGATGGGTTGGAACTCAGTATGGGTTGTTTTTTAAAGCGACAGGTAGTTACGCTTGAGCCAACATGTATGGTTATAAAACTGTTAAGTTTGGATTAATCGCTATCCATATGTTAAAGAGGACACGTGAGATTATTGGTTTTTTAACCACAAAAATTGGTCTAAATGGTTCCTCTGGCCTGTGCTGTATTGGTCTAAGAGGTGAAGGGCAACATTGGTATCATGTGTTTTTCTTTATGTTTATTTATTGGGTTTTCAAATAACACCAATATTGGTGGAGCACCACGTTTGTGTTAAAGGACAATCTTTAAAGTTATTGTTGCGGGAGGTGCGATTTTTTTGACGCTGAGTGTAGCTAAAAAACAAATGGAATAATATCGCGGCTGTGGGACGGTTATCTCTGGCACTAATGGGTGTTTTGGTCTTTGTTACTTTCTAAAGGAAGCGAAGAATGGCGAAGAATATTAAACGATTTGTTCCTGGCTTAATATAGACCCGGATAAGGAAACTGGCCAGGAGCGAACTTTTCAAGTTTCCAGAGAACTTTATATTCGTATATTGTCATCGTGTTATTTGATTCCCATCCAATCAGATGATAATGAAATTGATAGATTCTTCAGTATCAAAAACTTATTATCTCAGATTATATTTATTATCCTAATGTTGCAACTATTGTAGATATTGTACACATATTACCATTGTTTTTACCTTGATTTCTATCTTGATTCAGGTTAAAAATATGAAATATTTTACCGCGCTCGCTGTATGGTAAGTGCTCAACTTTCTCTTTTTACGTACGAGTATATGATTAATTCAGGCTCAGGAAAGCGCTGGATGCAGGCTGCTACCAATCGATCAACGTGGAAAGCATTAGGGGAGGCCTATGTTCAGCAGTGGACGTCCTATGGCTAAAATGATGATGATGATGATGATATGATTAATTTATATAAAAAAAAGGATTCATGTTACATTTTGTCAGTTCTTAAATTAATAAATCTACCTATTGACTAGAAGATTTTTATCGGTATCTGACTAAAATATTTTTCAAGACAACACCTTCCTATTCCTGTTCTATAACCCACTTTGCTCCGGATATTCATAGTTCTCGGGGGACACTCCGAGGCGTATAGTATGACGGATTGACACCTCCTACTCCTCCAGATCTAATACTTCTTTGTAAAGGTTACCGTATGTAGAAATAGAGTTAAACGAGCTTTATACTTTGTAGATATCCAAAGACAAAATACAATCAGTATTAAAAAATTTAAGCTAGATTTAGATGATTTGGTTGCTCAAATTGTGACTTTTTCGAAATAAACTTTTATTGAAACAACTCTCATACCCAATCTAAACTTAGTTTAAACTCTCATGATTGCGGTTCTTGTTTTCCCCCAGTGAGATTCAAACTCATAACTGCATGTTCTCTGTAACTAAGATAAGATAGATAAAAGTGGGGGCCCGGTGACCTGTAACACAGGTATTCATTTACCTAGCTCAGGCTTCGGTCTTACACACTCATTAATGTGTTTTCTTTAAATGTATTTTATCCTGTATTTTGTGTGAGAAATAAATCATTATAATTAAATAAATCATTATTATAGATAAAGTAAGAAAGAAGAAAAGACAAGATAAGAGGCAAGGTTGACTGCGTATGTAGCCATTAATTAAGTGACCTTAAAAGTAGGTACAACATAACCTAACTGAAAACAAGCACCTTGACTGATTTAATAGCAAATGGACTAAGATGTGTCATATTTCAACGTTAATCGTACTTTTATGGAGTCAGGCGTAGAATTAACAACTAATTCAAATTCTTTATTAGTAGGTATGTAAGCCATTTTCAGGGCACTTAACAAGTCACAAATATAGCCTTCATTTTTTTTTGAAGGGACGCGCGCTGGTAGCTTGAATAGCTTTTCCAGCTTCACCGGGCAGAGTGGCGAGTACAGAAGGTACTCTAGCCGTTTGGCGATCGTCGGTGCGCGTGCCGACGAGGCCGAGTGTGGTATAGCCTTCATTACCACTAATTCTCGATACCATATCAACTGGTGCTGAGAAGAAGTTGCGGAAGAAATTCAGTCATGCAGCCAACCAAATTGACATCTCCTCAACCTCAGTTGCAAGGACGTAAAGGGGGAAAAGAGACAAAAGATCCGAGGGTCAAAAGTAGGTATGGAATATATTAGCTTAATCTCATTAATGTGAGGCAGGATGGGATGGGAGGAAAGTAATCCAGGGATTAGGATTAATGAAAACGAATAACTTCGTTAAAATTCATTAAAACAACCAGTTAATACAAAAGCAGATTACCTACATAAGATCCGATTAATTATTACCTAACAAGAACGAATTTTAAACTACGATTGTTAAAAGTAAACTCACGTACAATATTATCCCATAATATTACCGTTTTATTTCGAAAAGGTCATGAGATATTTTAAAGGTAAGTACCTACTGAAGATTTATTGAATCGTTTCCATCTCACCTTTACAAGTACGTTTTACTATTTACTTTTACGATCACTTTTTCATAAATGTAAATAAAGTTCATACTTCAAAATACGAGATACTTCTGCATCTATGTAATAAAACAATATAATTTTATGACAGCTTACTATAGAGTTACTACTCCCTAATATAACGAAAGTTTGAAAAGCTTATTTGACATTTATTCGAAAGTACCTAGGTATTTCATAAAATAAAATGATTTTGATATGAAATTTAAATTGCAAAACTTATGAAAGTGGCTAATGGACAAGAGTGCATTGAAGGTTTTCTTGAATTTTTAAGTTTGTTTTCTGTAAGTTATTCTTTCAGAATGGAAAATACATTATATTTTATTACAGTTCATTTAATAATTTCTATATTTTAATGAAAGGAAAACTAAATTATAGATATAAAATGTACTGCAACTTTAATTTGTGCGGGACAAGTAAATGATTGTATGATACTGATGATACTCATGTAAATCACGTAAACATTTATTTAATTTGAAGAAGCTGTCAAAAGAAAGCTTTTTAAATCTTCTAAGATCATTCACACACAGGCCCAAAACTTCCACTAAATCCGCGAACTGTAAACAGGAAGTCAAAAGCTCTCACCAACATAATTTTAAACTTACCAAAGCTTCTCAACAATGTGAGCCAGTACACAAGAACCGAAGAAGCTTCGAAACTTAGCTCCAAATATCCCGTATCAGTGACGTTTTTGGAAGTTTTCAAAAGCTGTGCTTTGTCAACTTTATTTGCGAAGTACATGCGCAGTGAGCGAGCTTGAGCTTTCGTAGTCCGTTCAGTTAGTTGCCCGCCGGTTCCCTCGCTCTACTGTCGTGCTAAAGCTCGCGACAGACCGTGTTATCCTTTATACATACGGCCGAGTGTTAATGTAAGCATAGAATTAGAGTAGCATGTCGATGTGTATAGAGAACTAAGACTAATTTCCCTTCAGTAGGTGTGCTGTTTTTTTCCGAGGGTAAGTAACTATTAGATGTGATTCCTAAGATTTTCAATGCATGGTTAGAAGTTAGAACTTCGCCTTAAGTGTGAATAGGCTGATAAGATGTCAAACTTAGTTTTAATTGAGTAATGTTAGTTATAGAGTTGAAAGGGGGGATTTTGTTGTGTTATTTAAGGTTTGTTGTTCAAGGAGATGGAAAAACTTGTCTGTTGTTGTTGTTAACTTAGAATGTTACTTATTTAGGTGTTTTTACTATGTTAGATGTTATGTATTGTCTTATAAATAAGTTAACATACTAAATTTTTAGTTTTAAAGAGTTACACTTAATAATAAGTCAACTACTTCTTAATTACGGTTTTCGGTATTTTAAACCAACCCGAAGGATTCATTCCACTTGACTTAAGTAATTATTATCCAAATTAGATTAGTAAAATTATAAAAGTTTTGTAACGTCCATGACGTCACGAGGCGGCCATTGCAATTACCTGGTTATCGTGACGTCAGAAGATATTAACAATCCTTTACACGCATATCATGTCGTATCCAATCATTTTAATACGAATTATAATTAAATTTGTATTACATATAAGTACAATGATATCGAGAGCGATCAATTGGAGCTATCAATCATTTAGATAGGCACTAACTACTAATTATTAATGGTTTATGACTATGTCGTTAGAGTTCAGATTACTATTCATAAAACATTAATGGAAACACTACACCAGCTAGCCGTGGACGACCTGGACGCCCTATGGCTGAGATGATGATGATGATGATAGCTTACAATTTGATCGCTCACACGACAATATCAAAAAGTTGACATTACTTTAACTAATTGTCTGAGTATATTAGTTCAAATATTTAAGTGAATATCAACAACAGTGTACGCGGCAAACCACCCATTTTATTACGCACTGGCGATTTAAAACAAAAAGAACATGTAGTTATTTCATAATGTTTCATTACCTACATAAACAATTCATAAAAATTATAAGAGACTTTTGGCGCGGTAATTAATTATAATTTTATGCACACACCATTAATTGTAATATTGCGTGAAAGGCTTATTATACATGTAAATAATGATTCTAGTCTACCATTTTATTCTCTTCAAATATTTATCTAAATAGAAATCTTTGTAGGGTTTCGTAAGCAAAGGGTATCAATCGAACCCTAAAAATATGCTTCCGTCGTCAATCTGTCACCGGACCATAAATAGCTCCTGAATAGCTAAATAGTATATCTACTGTTTTGTTTAAAGTTTATTTAAATCCTACATGGCCCATTATAAAATAGAGAGTCGGTGCTCCTGCAGTGAAGAACAAAAAACTAAAGACGATGATGATTAACAAAAAAATATTTTTGAACATATAGTCGCTGGAACTGTATATCACACTATTTATTGTTAGACGAAAGTGTGAGTGTATGTTTGTTTCTTCTTCAAGTCTAAACGGCTGGAGCGATTTTAATAAAATTTGGTATGGAGTTAGCTGACACCCTGGATTAACATAAAGGCTAAGTTTTACCGCAGGGCGCAACTAGTTTATTCATTAAAGCTGACTGAAACTGGGTAAAATTTGGTTTAGGAAGAAAGGTTTACTAGGAAACAAGTCTCAAAACTTGAGAACCCTTTTTAACCCTTAAAGCTTGAACTTAATCTTGAGCTATTAGTTGAATTCAAATATTAGACCTCACAGCCCTGCTGCTTTATTAAAATCCAGTTTTAAGCGCCAATAAGTAAAGCGGAATTGAGTTATGAAAATTTATTAACATCTTGAAGGTCTGCAAAAAGGTCTTAATCACAAACACTTTTAAATTAGGTAATTGGTGGTGTTCATACACCAAATTGGTGAAAAAAGTAACAAATAAAACATGGCACATCGAAAAAATTAGGTAGGTATTATACTTGTTTGTGACAGTAAAACGAACGAAAAATCGGGACTAAAACTAAATAATATAGAATTTGGGGTAGGGTTTTGATTAACGGTTAACTTTTTTACCAACTTCTTATAGGGTACATCTTTAATACAATGCGTAAATACACTTTGAATTTAAACATGATCAGTTCTGTCCTCAAAAGCCTTTAAATGTACGCCTGAGGCATGTCTCCAATGGTACCTACTTACACACCGCACATCTGAAGAGACCTCGCTTGTACGCAATGTGCGTACATTTCGCAATTAAATTAGGCGAATACGCAATGTAATTTAGCTACGAATGACATTCCAATCTGGTAGTCTGTTACTTAATTTTATTTGAACAGGCTTCCCTGATCAAATGTTTACAATTTCCAAACGCCCACAGCACGTTTTTGCAAATTCATTTACCGCTCAAATCTGAAAATATCCGCTTTCGAAAATGATTTTTAACAAGGTTGGTAATCATTTTCAACCTTTCATTTTAACCTTTTAAACCTTTCATTTTAACTTTATAAATACAAAATTTAATCAATCGTAGGTATATGGCATCAGTGTGATATTGGTTCAAAATTTTCTTAAGGTTCAATTTGGTTCTTACATGTAAAGATATCTTAAATTATGTTTAATTAGGCAGTAAAAATCTCTTTCATTTTCATTACTCACTTATAAGTTCGTTCGTTCGTTTCTGCCGAAAGACGTCCACTGCTGGACAAAGGCCTCCCCCAAGGATTTCCACAAAAACCGGTCGTAGTAAAAAATTTTGGCTGTGGGCTTTATTAATAAACTACAGGTATAACGTCCCGGTAGATCCCAGTTGTCCTATCCGTACAAAACACAAGTTAATTGCTGTTTCTTTGGTTACCTGATCCCTCAGTCAATTTGCCTTAACCCTCACGACCCTGGCAGTGTTGACTGAACTACGGTCAAGTGTCGGCAAACACACGCACACTATGTATTGGATCTTCATTTGTTTTGGTACCCTTCCAAATTGAGGAAAGGTTTGTTTTTTGAAGGCACAGCAATCGCATATTTACTCAACTTTTGTAACCATGAAGATGATATTGAAAATCTCCGAGATACGAGTCTATCCATCCTATTACCACAAGCTCTCTATACTGTTATTATTTTGATGATGTAGCTTTGGCTAGCCCCTACTCAGTGAATGAAAACAACAAGTCGTTAAAGAAGACATACGGCGTACATAGTCATGATTGAGATTTTTAAAAAGAAGAGCTTGGACTAAGTTTACCGGAATATCTATCTGCTAAAGCTACGACTTCCAAGTGCTTAGATACACTTAAAAGTGAATAAAACATCACGTCTGCGTCACTAACGCATTTTATTCTTCATCCTGTGAGCTAATACATCCGTTTCAATCCAGGATCCATCCGGCTCCATCCATTTGCCTCCATTTCAGTCCACGAATCGAGCGGCTATCGTTCCAGCCGGAAGTCGTACATACCGCCTTCTGGATCGAACCATACATTTGGATGTAAGCTCATTCGTATGCAAATGTAACATCAATACTGAAAAGCATTTCTATTAACGTTTTGAATGATAAATTGAAATTGAATTTTTCGTTTGGGTAAAACAAAATTCGAAATATGTTTCCTATACAATGTATGTGGCATACGTTATTGAATATGAAATATAATGCACATCAAATATGATGTTTATTTGATAAATAAACTGATCTGACATTTCTGAATTTATCGTCGATGAGTTTAAACATGTTCCTAATATAATCTAGATAGATATGTGTTATGTTTATTTGTACGTTTACATACAAATAATATATTTACGTTTTTATCACAGCTACCTATAAAATACCTTGCCTAATTTCATGGACATATTTATATGGACACAAAAAACGTCTTTATCTCTCTTAAGTTGTGAATGAGTACTGGGAAAATGTTACTACATCTTTTCGTAAATAAAAACATTATCTAGCGTAGTAATTTGGACAAATGCCATTTCAGTTTGTTCTGAAAGACTTGATATGGCCATTTCTTCTTTACATCTAGACATATCAGAATTAGTTAGTAGCGAGATGTACCTAACACATCAGTTAGGTCTAGCTAGACAGATTTTTTTGAAAGTTGTATTATAAATTAAAATACTGAGGGCATTCGTATCTTTGTGGTACTACTCGTACACTTCACGTGTGCATATCGACTGAAGGGGTAATTGAAAACTTAACAAGATAAAGGCAAAAATAAAAAGTTGTAGTTTGATTATGTAAAGTTGAATTATATGGAATTGGGAAAGAAGTACCGAGTTTAAAGCGTTCATGAGCAGACATTACAGTTGGATATTTAAGTTCTGAATTTTATTATTGATGAATAAAAAAATAAATCCTACTAACTCCATTGATGGTTTCATTTCAAACCGAATTGGGATGGAAAATATTTTTTTCCAGCTAAACTATCAATTTTAGAAAAAAACTTTTAATAACATTTATTAATCAAAATAAAGTAACCTATCGACCAGTAATTTAAAAAAATAAAAATAGTGAAAAATAAGTATCGCTATGTCCAAAAACCACATTTTCATAGGATTCGATGCAATGCGGAGACGCGGTTGGGGTGAGTGTAACTTAATGATTGTTTGTATTGAACATAATAATACATAATATGATGCTATTACCCAGTTTCTGGCCTGGTGTGGGGGGGGGGGCTTTAAGTCATACCCAGCTTATAGCCTGGGGGGAGGGGCAAGCCTTACCCAGCTTCTGACCTTGGTGGGAGGGGGGAGAGGCAAGTCATACCCAGACACTTTATTTGAATAAATCGCCAAATATACCACCGCGGAGACCCCAATCGCGTCTCTGCGTTCCATTGAATCGTATGAGCGTATGGATTTTTTGCGTTATTTTTGACAATTTCTATTTTTTAAAATTACCTATCGATAGCTTACTTTATTCTGATGAATAAATGTCATTACAAGTTTTTCTCTAAAACAGATAGTTTGGCTAGAAAAACATATTTTCTATCCACGCAGTACTCCGGCAGCGTTCGGATCGGATATAGTGACGTCATCGTCCCCGGGCCGGGCGGTCAGTGAACTTTTTTAGTAATTTGGCCATAACTTCGTCAATTTTTGTCGTAGAACAAAAATTTTTTGACTGTGTATTAAGGATTTCTTAGCCCTATAAATCTGCATTCACAGCTAAAAATCGAAATGATCCTCATTAAGCTTTAATAGGGAACTAAGTAATATAACAAAGCTCATGAGAGAAAAAAGTATAAATGTTATTAAAACTAAGCAAGAAGTACTTAGCTTCCATGAAAGTAATCGGCAATATTTTCTACTTAGTGAAAATGGCAAAAGCCAGACCTTTATAAATTCATAGTACGAGTATCTCTGACGACCTTTTTAAACTTGAGTTTATTTTACAGTCTAACAAAGTTATACTAACTACGAATTGTAATTAAAGCATTCTATCACTTCACTATGACAGAAATGAAAAAATATAGCTTTAAAAATACATGTTTCAAGACGAGCAAGATTAATTAAGAGCGGTTCGAGAGAGCGAAAACTTAATAACAATATAATTTTAATTGAATCAGGAGAAAGCTTACAATTACATAGTTTATTTTAAGGTGAATAAAAAGGATGTTAACGTTACTCACTCCATAAAAATGGATTACGACATAAAAAAAAATACAGCGAATCTTAAGTTGTACAGTCACAGTCAAATAGTTCGTGTCACACAAAGTGGCCTTAAAGTTGACAACGCTACCTTATTCCCATTGTAACAAAGACGTCATTGTGAATTTTTTAGCTACTTTGGATGTCACAAACTATTTGAAACTGACTGTAACACTGGCTAAGTTAAATAATTTAAATCTGGGTGGGCAGGCGTTGAGATGAAGCAGCGCTAAAACCTTCGGTATCCACTAATTATGACCCTTAAATGCCACTATATTACGCGATCGTTGACAGAGTACTCCATCTACGTACGCGATATTGGTAATTTGCCATCTATACCTTGATAATCAGTTCAAAATTTAAATAATAATTTCCTGCTAATAGCTGCCCAGAAATGACGAACATACTTTACAAACATAAATTAGCATTAACTCAGAACATTTTATAGATATTCAGAAAATTAGGAAATTACAAAAACCACGCAAATGGAAACACAACCATTTTCACGGGTTGACATTTCTCATCGTTGGTCATTTCTCATATCTTGATGGGTTGTAGGGCAGAAATAAATAAATGTAGCGTGTGGGCTTCTTTGTATCTTCATTAGGTCGGGCTTAGACCCTTTTTCATTGTACCTATTTAACCTGTACCGAATTTATCTCTAGGCATTCGAGATTTATGGTTTTCCGTTCAAGTTTTTCTGGCTTTGGTGATTCTTACTTCATCACCTTTATCAATAGGTATTATAATATGTAGGTAATATGAACATAAGTCAGAACCTGAAAATACTTAGTGACTGAGTTAATTGCGCTGCTTCTTCTCAGCACTGGCCCATTTATTGTCCCGAAGCAGTGGTAGAGAAGTGTAAAAGAAAAGTGCTTTCTAAAAGTCTATTTGCAAAAATAAATGAGGTTTTTTTTAACCCTGATCTCAGAATTGATAATGTCTGCCATAACATAGGTTTGATTTGGCCAATCGTGTACTCCGAAGAATAAAATCTGGAAATCGAACCTAAGATCTCGACTTTCAACTTTCTACTTACTAATTGTGGCGTTTACCTTTCTAGTTAAAACCTTATTCACTTTACAATAGATACGAGTAGTCCACGATTTTTCACTGGTTTTAAAAAAACAAACGAATTTGAATCGAACGTAATAAAATATTAACGAACCAAACAATTGGCGACCAAGTCCCAGTCATCAATCAACGTTTGATTTTGTTGTAGCAAAATCTGCCTGAAAATAGTCGAAAAATATTGATATGAATATTTTACAAAACTGTTGGGTTTCGTTATTTGTGAACTGAGAAATTTTAATATCACAGCATGACCTATTAATATGTATCAGTAATACTTTGATTATTTAGTTCCGTTATACAGTTTTATAAGGACTTTAATAATATTTATCTTTTTATCATCATCATCATTTTTGTACGAACTACTGATGAAATGATGACTCGTTAATTAATGAGGTAAATTTTGAATTAATTTTAGAGATGTTCCTTTCCGAAAAAAATACAAAATACTACGTAGATCAAATAATATACACATCTAAGTTATTTTAACAGCTATTTTTGCAGATATCTTGAGTCAGTAATCCGTTCTTTACTAATGCTTAGAAATATCCAAGAGACAATAGAAGAAAGCCGCAACTGGAAAAAAAGATAACCAGATTAGTGGAATGGCCTCCATTCTTCCAGTTTGATAAACCGCAGACGGCTGGAAATTACTCGACCTAATGCCTAACGTCTATTTTTGGAAAGAATTCGTAATCTTTGTTTGTAAGAAGGGTTGGAGATACTTATCCTTTAGTGTAGATATTTTCTTCTACAGGGTTTTGTAATGTGTAGGATTTTGTTGCCGAAATAAAGTTGGGTGACAGTAAGTTGTAGTTGTTTTAGTTGCACAATTTTGTCTTAAAACACTTTTTCTTCAAGACATAAGGTGAAGGAAATAGTAAATCCCTAACCCACATTAGTACATACAACATTAACCTGATGGTCCTGATGCTGTTATTTCTTATATCGAAATGTTGTAAATTAATCAGATATCTTTTTAAGTATACTTTTCGGATTTCACAGAAACACCCTCCGTCTTTGTACTCTACGAATGAATAGGTGATTCTCATATCTATTGATCTTTGGTATTGATCTCACAAGTAATTTTCAAGCTATTTACAGAAGCAATTAAGCAATTAGGGCAATTTTCGTCTGATCCTTTAGTTTATAGTGACTAGTTGGTATATTCTCGTAATTTGAAATATACAGGGTGTTTCTTGTAAGGTGTCAAGCCGAAGGCAGGTGATAGGTGAGGACTAGACCTATCGATTTCACCCCCATGTATGTTCTACGATTTTTCATAGTTTAGAAGTTATCGTTAATTTTGTGATTTTTTCAAATTGTATGACCCACTAGGCTTTAAATTTTTTTATCTTTTTTTTGGGTCGACTTTTCTCAGATTTCTTTTTTTTTGACAGATTCCCTATTAATTGCAGATTTTTGAAAAAAATAATCAACTTCCTATCTTTGATGCAAGATACAAAATTTTTGCTAGAAACATAAAAAATATGCTATTAGCGGAACATTCTAAAATTTTCAACTTAAAAGTAAAAAAAAAAAATGTTTCTAGCAAAAATTTTGTATCTTGCATCAAAAATAGGAAGTTGATTATTTTTTTCAAAAATCTGCAATTAATAGGGAATCTGTCAAAAAAAAGAAATTTGAGAAAAATCGACCCAAAAAAAAGATAAAAAAATTTAAAGCCTACTAGGTCATACAATTTGAAAAAATCACAAAATTAACGATAACTTCTAAACTATGAAAAATCGTAAAACATACATGGTGGTGAAATCGATAGGTCTAGTCCTCACCTATCACCTGCCTTCGGCTTGACACCTTACAAGAAACACCCTGTATTATAAGTACCTAAGTATGTATTTATTTTATTACATTACCTAAAGTGCCACAGTTACAGATGTGGTAATAAAGGCGTTACTTTTTAGACAATATTGCTAAAGAACAGGTGTCCTGAAAATTCGAATAATCTTTGCTTGAGTGGTTTCAATTATTGTGAATTTTAAAAGTATCTACCTTTGGTTATTCAATTAAAATTACGTTCACGATTGGGATAGAAAATCTAAGTACTTTGTTCTTCTTAAAGAAAGTAAAAATTTTCAACAAGAAGGTCCATTTTTCAGCCTTAAATGTCTAGATCTACTCTAGGTATATTTAAAATGCGTGAAATTCATTTTTAGATTCAAGTAAAATATAAAGCTTTAAAGTGTTTGTTTTTACTAAGAGTCCAGTTTCAACATAATGTATTCATTTTGTAAATAGTCGAGTACTCCGTGAACCAGAAATTATATAATTTACAAATTCGTACTTAAAATGTACCTTTCAACTTTCGTAAATTAAGAGCTTTTAATTAAAAGTTCAGGGTATGAAAATACACGATATAATGGAACGACCACAATGCAAATTATTTCTAGACTGTGGGTACCTATGCTTAATGCATAGGTACCCACCCTTGGTAATGGATGTGCTGTGTTCTAAATATATTCTGTTGTTTAAAAAGCTGGGTTTTATACCTCTAACTAAGGCGATTATCACACTGCACCGCGCTCCGCCGCGGTACGCGGGACGACAGATTTAATAATTATATGCAAGTAGGTACCTCAGTTTGTATAGAAAACACGAGTGGCACAACACACTGATTACGCGTTTGCGCACGGGATTCGTTATAATATGTCGCCACGCGGACCGCGGCGGAGCGCGGTGCAGTGTGATAATCGCCTAAAGGAGAGTTCGTTCGTTCGTTTTTTAGGGTTCCGTAGCCAAAATGGCAAAAACGGAACCCTTATAGTTTCGTCATGTCCGTCTGTCCGTCTGTCCGTCTGTCCGTCTGTCCGTCTGTCCGTCTGTCCGTCTGTCTTAGACCGCGTGAGCTAGAATTATTTCAACACCCTGAACTGATTGAACCTGTACCTAAAAATGAGACGCACCTTCAAGTAATTTATGACGGTGACGTGGGATTAGTGGGGCACTGGAGTTGTATTTATTACATTAATGGAATACTGCGTGTGTACGATAGTCTTGTTGGTGTTCTAGGAAAATCGCAAAAAATATATGTAAAAGCCTTGTTTCCGTATCTATCGGAGTCATGTATTCAGTTTCCAAGTGTTCAGCGACAACCGAATACTATTGATTGTGGTTTGTTTGCCATTGCTTTTGCCACCTCTTTAGCTCGGAATATTTATAAATACATATATAAAATTAATATTCATACATAAAAGTACAAGGCAAAATATCGGGAGAGTTTAGGCTCCATTCACCAGGTGTATAAATTGACATAATAAGTTTATTATATTTGCTGCTACGGAACCCTTTGTGCGCGAGCCCGACTCGCACTTGGCCGGTTTTTTCATACAAATGTGTCCACTGCAGGACAAAGGTCTCCCCCAAGGAGTTCCCAACGATTTGCGCTGCCCGCATCCAGGTACTACCCACTACTTTCAGCAGATCGTCCGTCCACCTAGTGGACTCAACTGAATAGTAACAACTCAAAATAAAAACAAATATGTAGAGATAGGAAACGTAATCTTATGTTGAATGCAATTCAGCAAACGACTAAGTATGTATCGGATTTGTTATGTCGTGACAAAAAGAAACTTCCGTGCCCTCTGGCGATTTGACCACACCCATTATGGCATATATTAATAGCGATGTGTAATGTTACCTAATATTAATCATGTAAATTACGTATAATTTTTATCTCATAATATTTCCTTAGTTATCTGTCTCTTCGTTATATTTGACTGTTACGCATTCCAAGATAGTTATTTCCCCCGGGACTACTCGCAATATTTACAGGTAGGTAGAATTTCATCGCGATCACAAAGGAACAAAGTCAGCAAGAGTTTTAGTTTGAGTAGTGAAGGAGTGTCACTATTTGATATAATTTTGTCTGTAGTACTGATCTATTGGCCAGTAAGCTCGTGTAGTATTCATCTGTACAATTCAGTCACAATTACACAATACAATCCAATACAATTACAATTCAAGCTAACTGCGCACGTCACTGAAACCTGACTCTCCCTCCCACTTACCCACTCACCTTCCCGCATTTGCCCCGTTCCGTACCAGTGCCTCTACCATGAGTTGCCATCGAAAACTTGTATTCGTATACTACAGTCGATAGAGTTTAAACGTGGATCGATGAAGTTTGCATTAAAATCATACCATGAGTTCAATTACCGTATACTTTACTCGCTAGCGATAATTCGATGGTTTTGTGATGTCATGTTGGTCAGCATGTTAACGTATCCAACTTCACACTCTATGAATGGATGAATGAAAGAACGAATGCCGCTCCTTTCTAACTATATAGAAAAGACAGAGTAGGAAATAACGAAAATGTCAAAAATAACACTGCAAAATTTAAGTGTCCTAGAACAGTGCTTAAAGCTGAATTAACATGATGATTTTAAATTTGTATTGTTTATTTCTTGTCATTGCGACTTTGACGCAGCTGTTGTCATGACAACTAGTCCAGTAGAATTAGCTTTTAAATCGGAAATAATTCCTACAAAAGATTTTATCGTTTTAATGGCTTCATTGGTTGCCCATTAAGACTCTCCTAAGTTTTCGACTTCGACGGAGTTGTGCTTAAGTGGTGGGGGCCCCCGAAAGAGGCATTTTTTCGGTTTTCCGGTTATACCGCGTAAAGGACTTACCCTATCAAAAAGTGGTCTTCATGACGGTTGAAGGGCACTTAATCCTGCATTGAATAAGACCAAATTCATATGTTTTGGACAAACCGTTCTCGCGCTAAAGTTCGGCAAAGTAGAAAATATACGTATAATTAATGACCCTCTCCATGTCCAATGGTTTGTTACCCACAGGCTTCCAAGTCTTGAAAAGGGCCACCTCAACCAGTGTAATGGAAAAGGCTCAGGCTGTACAACACTAATGAGCATTTTCAAATCTCTGCTACACATCCTCGTACGATACATTTTCCTCGCACAGCTTTGGTGGAAACCCGCACACATTTTCACAGCACAGCTAGACATCTTCGCACGACACAATTCCCTCGCATATCTCTGGGAAACGCAGCATCCTCTCCCTCCCCCAAGGATCTCCACAATGTGCCCGCATCCAGGTTCTTCCCGCGACCTTCACCAGATCGTCGGTCCACCTAGTGGGAGGTCTGCCCACATGCTGATAACATGTTCCATCGTAATAAACTTCTTTCCGACATAATTTAATAAAGAAAAGCTCACACACCTAAAACCACAATTTTATTTTGCTTTTCACACGTCTATAAGCCAGTGAGTTACGTTACTGTGACAGCTAAGGTATTTTTCGATGACATCTTTGAAAATTGCAACTCATGGTAAGTTATTTGTATGAAACTAAATAAAAACTTTAGTCGCTATCGTATTCATTTAGATAGGTTTTTACCTAACGATTTGAGATTAACTCATGGTAGTGTTTTTAGTTTTGCTGTGGTTCTGCTACTAACCGCTAGAGGCGCTGTACAATTTGCCATACATTTTTTTACGCACTCGATAGCGAGATGCTCGGTAGGTAAACTCATGGTAGAGGCACAGAATGTCAATGTGAAGTCACGGCTGCCAGGTGCGCAGTTAACTCGACCAGGTTGTACCTTTAAAAAAGAGAACGAAGAGTTAACGAAAGGTAAATGATACCTAACATTTATCTTAAAGGCTCTGGTGACCAAATCTTCCTTAACAAATATGATTTAGTTTGCAAGTCGATGAGAAAAAAGCCCTTTTTTCTGGATTATCATAATAAAATCTTTTAAGTACGCTGCAGTATGCACGAAATAAGTACTTTAAAATTCTTAGAGAGTGTACAAAACACTTTCCTATAAAAATAAGCTCGGCTTTGCAAACTGCTCTAACGTTATTTCTTCCGGCATAAGTAGAGATTTGCATGAACTTCCTTCGGCGAGATCTCTCAGGGATTTTAAGCACCTTTTTACTGAAAAAATGGGTTATTTTTAGTAAAAACAAAAGCTGACCAATATTGTTGGATTGAGGAAAAGATATAATTTTATCTACCTGTAGGCGAATTTTTGAATTTGGAAGTCTAGTGCCCGCTTTCACCATAAATCCCTAATTTTTAAGTGACCCCTTTTAAAAACAAAATTCTTGTTACGTGTTACCATAGAGGTCACTTAAAAATTAGGGATTGATGGTGAAAACTGGCATAGGTGTACCTACCTTATATTTAATCAAGATGTTTCATTAAGAAAAAATACAGCCTTTTTTTATTTGGACTACTTTACAGGGTGTTAGGTAAATGGGTATATGAGCCGGCACTAGCCCATGTTAACATGGTCATATAAATGGTATGGTGAAGTCAGAAATTAGATATCATCATTTTATTTTTTTTAATTTTCATACAAAATAAATTTTATAAAATCCGATTTGTATGAAAATTAAGAGCGTTGTCACATTTTTCATGCAGAAATCGAGAATTTGGCAGATTTCGAAATGATTTTAGTCATATAATTTATTGTTATAGCTTCTTTTAACTTATATCATCGTAATTATCATACGTTTTTACGGAATGTCTATTGACAAAATCTCGTTCAAATTGGATTTTTGCCTACGAAAACAGCGAATTTCGAAAGCCCGATTTCCAGGTAACTCGCGAAGGCACTACTTTGAACTAATATTACAACAAATTTATTTCTAAGTAAGAAGATAGAATGTATTCATTAGAATAAGCATACCCTGAAGAAGAAAGTGTATTGAGAAAATTTTGATGTTTAATTCATTAAAATGCATTTTTATCATGTCTAAGATAGTCAAAATTCGAGAAAATTACTGCAAGAAAACAGGTCACATCTCATAATCTAAAAGTCATTTGGCAACATAAACTACTTTATACTTAAGAAGAAACATAGTACTATTATTGTGTGAAAAAGAAAAAATCGATGTTTAGTTACGAGCTCTTTGATGGACACAGATATTATAGATAACGTTTAAAAAATGGCACGCTCGTTTTCATACATTTCAATCTATTTATTTACCTATCCATATTTATGTGCGGAAACGTCACAAAATCAGAATAAATTTTAATTTTTCCAACCCGCATCATAAAAACTAAAAAGTCAAAAGTAAAATTTAAATAGTAGGTAAATATTTTTCATAAACAAGCTTTTGATGCTGTAAAAAGAATAAAATAAAACATAAATTCTTTCAAACCCATCAACTTATTACTTTACTCAATTTAAAGATTAAAAACTTGTTGCGGGATTTACTAGTGTAAAAAATACATTAATTACGTAACTTGATTTTGCTAAAAGTCTGATCTGAGAAAAAATCAAATAGGTAAATTATACATTATTTCTTTATTATTATGTATGATGTACTGTCTTAGCTTAGGTACAACTATATAACTACGGGTTAAGATCGTTTAGTCGACGCAGCGTTGAAATTGTACAGATAAATGCGGTTTGCGCACTCACTACGCGACGTCAAGCAATAAAAACCTAAAATTCGAACGCCAACTTTTTGCTACAACGCTCTTAAAATAATTAAAATGAAGATATCAATTTTCTGACTTCATCATACCATTTATATGACCATGTTAACATGGGCTAGTATCGGCTCATATACCCATTTACCTAACACTCTGTATATTAATCCCCTGAAATTCTCTCCCTTGAAACATTAACTTCACTTGTAATACACATTAACATCACAAATAATAGTTTTTATGTAAAAACTATTATTGTAATAAAAGAAGGTCTGCATAGAAAGCAATTTAAACTTTCAGAATATAAACTTGCATAAAGCGTTACCGCATTTTGTATCAAACACAAACTGAAAACTTTCGTGTCAAAGCACGTTTATTATGCAAATGGTTTTCATTTAGCGGTCCATATTTTCAGTGAACTTTGAAAGTTCTGTGGGACGGGCTTAGCGTCAACTAGACAACAACCTTTATCTATACAGTGTGAGTCACGTTAAAGTGTACATATGAAAATATGTGAAACTAGACCTATTTTTATCGATAAAAAAGAGGTCAAAAATTTTTTGAGATTTTTTTAATTTTTTTTTAGAATTTTTTTTCTTCCAATTACTTATTGTAAAGAAAACGTAATAACTTTTAAACTAAGCGGTATATCCTGATAAAACGAAAACAGTAATAATGCTAAATAACAGGCGATACTAAAAAAATACATGAAATACCTAGAAAATGCCAACAAATAATAAAAAATGATACTTTTTGAAAAAAAATCTGCTAAAAAATTCGTATTTTTTTGGTTATTTGATAAATTTCTCAAAAAATGCCCCTATAACAGGTAGTTTTTATTACTTTTTATTATTCTCTATCGTATTACTTTTGTAAAACCAAAAATTGCATGTCTCTATCCCTATCACAACGTTTGCAATGATCGTTTGAACTAAGCCTCTCCGGGCGCGCCATTCAACGCTTAGTTAACAACGGAACTGAAAGTGACTCTAGATTTGTAATTTTGATAAAGACAAGTTAGATTTTAAATAAAAACAAAAGATTTCGAAGTAAAATAAGCATTTGAGTTAAAATTAAAATTGTCTCTACCTGTAGCGGAGAAAAATGTGGTGGCAGGCCTTTGTTCAAACGATCATAGCAAATGTTGTGATAGGGATAGAGACATGTGATTTTTAGTTTTACAAAAGTGATACGATAGAGAATAATAAAAAGTAATAAAAACCATCTGTTATAGGGGCATTTTTTGGAGAAATTTATCAAATAACCAAAAAAAACGAATTTTTAAGCAGATTTTTTTCAAAAAGCATCATTTTTTTTTTATTTGTTGGCATTTTTTGTGTATTTTTTGTATTGTTTTAGTATTACCTGTTATTTAACATTATTACTGTTTTTATTTTATCAGGATATACCGCTTAGTTTAAAAGATATTACGTTTTCTTTATAATAAGTAATTGGAAGAAAAAAAATTCTATAAAAAATTTAAAAAAAATCTCAAAAATTTTTTGACCTCTTTTTTGTCGATAAAAATAGGTCTAGTTTCATCTATTTTCATATGTACACTTTAACGTGACTCACACTGTATGAATGAATACTGTGATAATTTTGTAAAGAACACGCAACAGTTACCAAATAGCTAAAGTCAAAGTCAAAATTTCTTTATTTGTTTGGACTAATAAATAGTTCTTACAAATCGTCATTTTGCTCTTAAGGAGCCTCTAAATGTCTCATAATCTTTTTACCCTACCAGCGCTTCGAGACCAACATTTGGCAAGTGCTGAGAAGATGCTGAAGGTGCTAGATGTTGACAGCTACTTAAAGATGTCAGGCAGGTGACTATGACAGATGTCAATGTTGAACGTCAGACGCTTGTGAAAATTCGCGCCAATATTAATAAGTTAGTCTTTTGTTTACGGTCGCCGCATATTTACGAATTTTTGTTGCAAAAATCGCACTTATTGAAACCGAAATGCTTCACTATTTAGCTTAAAGTGCTGTCCGTCGAATAAATATCTATCTTTTATTAATCAAAATGATTAATAGCCCGTGGTAAAAATATTTATTTTTTTAATTGTCGGCATACAAGTGGCCTCAATGCAGTACATTTTCGTACAGTAAAGATCATAGCAAATGTTGTGATAGGGATAGAGACATGCGATTTTTGGTTTTACAAAGATAATACGATAGAGAATAATACAAAGTAATAAAAACTACCTGTTATAGGGGCATTTTTTGGAGAAATTTATCAAATAACCAAAAAAACATGAATTTTAAAGCAGTTTTTTTTTTTAAAGTATCATTTTTTATTATTTGTTGGCCTTTTTTATGTATTTTATGTATTTTTTTAGTATCGCCTGTTATTTAGCATTATTACTGTTTTTATTTTATCAGGATATACCGCTTAGTTTAAAAGTTATTACGTTTTCTTTACAATAAGTAATTGGAAGAAAAAAAATTCTATAAAAAATTAAAAAAAAATCTCAAAAATTTTTTGACCTCTTTTTTGTCGATAAAAATAGGTCTAGTTTCATCTATTTTCATATGTACACTTTAACGTGACTCACACTGTATAGTATTCTATAGTACTTTGCAATCAGTGTCCAAATTTTTAGGAGCGACTCAGAATCAGTAACTTAATTTACGTAAAAGAAAAAACAACATATTTTTTTCATAATTTTAATTATTTTTATCTGCTGCGCGCGGTTTCAAAATTGGCACAAGTGGATATTTTGCTTCGTTCATAAAAAAATACGTACACACAGTTAACTGCAAAGCTTAATAGACATAATGGTGAATAGTAAATAAGTCTTAACATTTAAAAATTAAGATATGGGCACCCGTGAATTAGATTGTCAATATTTTTTTAATTAACAATATCACAATTAAAAATAATTTATAATAAAGGTAAAGTTGTAATGTTAAATTATTCTATAGAGCTTATTAAAAAAGGATACTGATTACGTAATCATCCTGTATATTGTGGTATCTTATGTAGTTGTGAGAGGAGCTATTTTGCAAAAATGGGTAGTCTGATATGCTGTTGACTATAACTCGTGTGTTGATTATTTTTATTACTTCATTGAATATCAAAGAAAGAAGTTGTACTACAGACAGCCAATATCGCCCATTTGCATGGGATGATAGAGCTTTCTCAGAAGCAACATATTACATTCTATGATTTCTATTGCGTTATTAATTTTAAGACGAACTAATGCTTCAACCACACCATCGCATGCAGATTGCCATCGCCGGCGCGATCATAGGCTAATGACAGGTCGCGCCAACTGTCATGGGTCGCGCGACCTGTCATTGGCCTATGATCGGTGTGGTTGAAGCTTTACTAAAATAATTCTTAATTTGAATGGCAAAAGACAATCCAGACGTCTAAAGGTCAAATGATAGGCTAGAAATAACGTAACCTCGTTTTACTTAGATCGTTGTCTTTGTAAAGCGTTATGAGAATCTATAGTGTCTCTTATAGTTCCGATATTGAGCGTTATCAAAGATGAAATTAAACCCTTATGTCGACGGCTTAACGATCGCTCATATTGGATAACAGGCGGCACGTGTACCTTGATGTATTGCATAAGAAGAAAAAGGAGGTTTAATACGATACAGGAACTCCGATAAACGGGCTTGACGGGACGGACTCATTGTAGATTAAAATAGAGGTCATGTCAAAAAGGGTTAAAATTATCAGTAATAGTCTCCACAAGATCATATTATTATTATTATCATCAATTATATCATTAGCATTTCAGCCATAGGACGTCCATTGCAACATATTAAGTAGGATTCCCCCAATGATTTCCATGTCGCCCGGTTGGAAGCGGCCAGGTCACAAGATCTGAAAATGAAAACTAGGCATTGCCTGTCCTGTGGAGGAAAGAATAAATATTTACTTGTTGAATTAGTACGGCTAAGCAGAAGTGTCTGATGATGATGTTCTGAATTGTATGCCCTCCAAGAGTGTCAGACTCCTCCTGTCCTTCTCTCTAACTTACCAGAAGCAAATAGAGGATTTCGCCCACATTTCCTGAGACGGGTTAATTTAAAGTTAAATCTAATTATGTTAATCACGCCAATGTGGTTTCGTGCGAAGGTCAACTTTTTACAATGCGGAAATTTTGAATTTTTAGATTTAATCTTTGTAATGGTTGGCGAAAACGCAATATGAAAGTACTGACTTTGGACAGTTGACAGCCTCGATAACATTGTACTATATTGTCGTTGCAATTACAATTTATAATTAAAAAAAATTGCATCTATTCTAACCACATAAGGAACCGCTGTGTTTAGCTTGATATGCCATTGTCTGTACGTTCCGGAATAACAGAATTCTAGTAGTACTTTCCAGTTAATTAAGACTATCATTCTTATAGGATTGAATCCGGTAAAGTGGTTAAGTTAGTGGTAATCAAGCTTTATAATATCCCAGATTCTTAGTTAGCAAATACGCTATCGAATATTTGGAAGAAAATAAGAACTGCCAATATATATTTTGAATCAGAACATTATAATATAATGTCTCTGAAATTTTCCTTTTCGGGAACACAAGTGAAGGGATCAGGAACTGTATGTAATTAATGGTTACCTACTAATATCAGTAGGTACATACTTCTTTAATGATAAAGACAGTGGCTACCAACTGTCAAATGAAATATTAAGTTATATTACTTATCGCATTTATTCAGGAAACATTACAATTAGTACGAAAGATGTAATGAAATACGTGAGCCTTCCTACAGTCGCTGAAATGAAAGAACTTCTGAACTGTCATTGTTCTTTGACTGTACCATTGTCAGGGATGTCACGTCCGCTGCTGCCTTTGTATTCAGTAGATGAGTAACTTACCTGCAGCAGACGTGTTTTAGAGTTACAGCTAAATAAAAGTTACTTCTGTAAACAATACTGTGACTTTTACTGGTTTTCGTTATTACTTTTGATTCAAATCATCGTATGTGAGCAGAATAAATCAAGGTTTTAGTTGTCTATTGTTTTAATAAACAGAGCGTAGCCAAAATACGTACCATTGTCTAACGCTTAGATCAGGGTTTCCCAATTTTTTTTTGCCAAGGAACCCTAATTGATTATACTTTTCCTAGCGGAACCCCCGTACTACTCCGCCCGCACGCCCTGCCCCTCCCTTGTGCGTAAACAAGTCGGTGCGAGCGAACAACGTCGGTCACGAAACGTGGGATAATATTTTTTACGGAACCCTTGCGGCCTTTCCACGGAACCCCAGGGTTCCGCGGACCACCATTCGGGAACCGCTGGCTTAGATATTACATACCCTAACCTCTTTTTTTGGGTTTGCGTGTCCATAAAATGCAATGAGTTGCATACACACCGGTCTAGGGAGGCCGTGCTAGAAGGACGTGACCTCCAAAAATTAGTTATTTTATTACACACCCTGTCATAGCATAAGTAGCATGCTAAATTAGCTGTAAGTATCAGAGTAAATGTTCTAAGTTATTTATGCCTGAGCATGAAAATGTTATACCAGTAATCCGACGAATAAACAAAGGTTTCCTCTTAATAATAATATTAGTATTAGATAGTGTTACTGTTCACACATAATTAAGGAACTAAAGCTACTTTCAAAGTCCCTTACCATAATACTTATCGAGCAAACTCCATAAGTTTCTAAGTGGATGCCAACAGTAGCGAAGCTCGGTTTGAGTGAGCTCAACCCTTTACGTGTCCGAAACAGAGTTTAGGCGGTTTGTTTGAATATTCCATTAATAGAACTCGGTAAAGCCCTAATGTACCTACTATTATACTATGTGAGGACATACCACATCTAATGTAAGTTTAAGAAAGGGACTATCTAAGAACTAGACTAATAATTTTGCCCTGTAGGCATTAAAGAAAATCTAAAGCGAAAGGTCACTGACTGACTCACTCACTCATCAAGAAATTTTAGAAACTACAAGTGCTAGTAGTCTCAATTTTGCATAGGGGTTCCTTTTAGAACGTAGGTGCTCACGGGATTTTACGGAACTCAATCCCTAAGGGGGTAAAACGGGATCCATATGCACGAAGTCGCGGGCGGCTGCTAGTTATTTATTAATAATCTTAATCTATGTGCAGTTTATGGCACAATATTTGATGACTAATGCAATTGTAGATAACATATTATAAACTTCTTAATGGGTTGATAATTTTGTCAAAACGACTGTTATTTAACCAACTTTTAAATGATGACGTAATTAAAACACTAAAAGCAACTTGACCTTATGCAAACTTTATTTATTGCTAAAACCATTTATTAATACAATTTCATATTCAACCATTAAGGGTAAAGCCACAAAAGTTATAAATATAAAATGAAACTTTACCTTCGATAACATAGCGACCACCACTCAGACCGATAAAACCACAGACCTTTTAGAGCTTTGTTGTTTCGTCCCTTTACTTTAACTACTAACACTTGAAAAAGGATTATAGGTACTATTTTATGAGAAGGTTACGTATTTGTTCAAAACTATGATTATTTGAAAGTGTTATTAAACGTGTATAAAAAATTTGCTATAAAGCCTTCTACATTGTTTCCAACTTTTGCAATTCTTATTTGTCAACTTTGCAAGACTTTATTAGTTTCTTGGGAAGAGTATATTAATTTATAACTTTAGGGTTCTTACTTTTTTCAATTAGTACAACAATATTAATGTTTCAAAGTAGGCTAGAAATAAACTTATCTTCTATGTGAGTTGTAATAACTGGGACTAAGTCCAAGCCCCCGACATTATGAGCCTCTACAAAAGTCTGACATTTCAATTACCAATTGTTATTTCTGAAGCATTGTAGGAAGAGCCTTGAAAGGTCAACATACTCCTTGTTAGAACAGATATAATTGGAATAGAATCCTGAAAAAATAAGTTTATGAAACGTGACACGAGCGATATCCAGTTTCAACTAGTTTCTGCCAGAATAATCCACCTAAGTCTATAATTGTTCCTGAAATGAATTTCTCGTCTCGTGTGGGCCGTTCTGACGAGATATACAAACTTTGAATACGAATTACTACAGAGCCCTTTCTGAAAAAGAGAAGTTATGAACAATGAACATGGAAAGTTGCAATAACTACCTACTCGTACATACAGGATGGAAACGATAAGTGATCTCACTAGATTATTTCGAACTATACAAGATATCGAAAAATGGATCCTGAAAGTATTTCACGAGTTCTATCAAACAGTATCAGCTGGAAACATTGAATTTTCGGATAGATCCAGTCTATTCTGTAACCTATTTATTGGTGTCGTTCGATAGAGCTCATGAAGCACTTTCAGGATTAAGCGCGTAAAAATATGCGCACACGCATATTTCTGGTGGCTATATTGTGGTGGCCATGCAGTAGCTACATGGGTTCCACGCAGAGTCTTACCGGATGGATTTTCACTCAGATTTCATTAATAAATCGGTTTAAAAGGTCAAAAAGAAAAACATTTGTTTCTGTGACAGATATTGAGACGAGCGAAGTAGAAGGCAAAAGATATAGTACCCGTATAGTTCTACCATCTAACTATTATGTTAAAAAGACTAACAAAGAAAAATTACATAGGATTGAGGGCTTATAGAGACAAATGACTGAGTTTTTATTTGCTAAGGTAATTAATCTAGGACTTTCGGCGACATTTTTTGCTATTTGCCTAACACTGACTTGACAAATCGCTTTGCGCGGTGTACTAGTCCGCATAATTTATTCCTTAAGTTAGTCTATTCCTCAGAAAATAAATTTAAACAGTTCAACTTTGCAATTCTCGTACCTTCCACGTTAATAGACTCTAAGTACTTACTTAATATTTTGTCTGAGTGCTTGGTAAATAAGGCAATACAAATGGTTCCGACAAATACGAACTTATTGTCTCTCGCCAATACAAATAGCAGGCCACCTGACTAAACATTGCAAACACTTCAAAGCTAGTAAAAGACTAAAAGATACGTTCGAGGTCTTCCTTAACAACTAAGTCGCAAGTACGAGTAGAACAAGACTGCAAACGTTCATGCTTCTGGTAAAAGAGTAAAAACTTGTTTTATTTAACTTAATAAATATATTATGTCACTTACTTGCGGTTAAGAAGCAGACAAAAATTGGTGCTGTAGTAACATCTGTTTTCAACCTATCTAGGTTGATAAATTGCATGAATTCAGAATTCAGTCAAACTATTGGAATGTCGTCTCAGAAAATTCATAATTTAATGCAGAATGATGATGTTTTACAGTTAAAATAATCTGTTTTCTAAATGAAAAAACCTATCCTACCCATGGGTCAATTAAACTGTTTCAAGTTTTTCGTTTCTTTCATGTATCTTTTTATTTAGGAATTGCGATATTTATTAACGAGTATTTATGGAACTTGACAGAGAACCTTTAGGCTGGGTTGCACCATCTTACTTTAGCTTTGACAGACGTCAAAAATCTGTCAAACTCTATACATAATGCACCGGTTATCGTCATAGTTAGCGTTAAAGTTAGGTGGTGCTACTCAGCCTTATTTGTTCGTTTTGAACTATACTCAACATCAAATAAATCGCACCTTCCGCGATGCGAACTTTATTAAACATTTTCTTCTGATGCAATCATGGTGCCTCAACAATATAGGTGTTATTTGGAAGCCCAATAAATAAACTTAAAGAAAAATACAATAATTTTTTTTATAAACAATTAACAGGTACCATAAATGTGACTTGAAAAAAGGCCTCACTTGGGCCCACCTCTGGGACCAAGTAGACCAATTTTTGTGGTTATAAAACCAAATAATGATCTCACGTGTCCTCTTTAACAGATGGATTGCGACTAATCCCAATTTAACAGTTTTATAGCTATAAAAGTTGGCTCAAGCGTAACTACCTATTTTTTGAAGAAGTGACTCTGGATTCTTATAGAGACACATTTTTGGGGTAAAAACCTTTCCTTTAATTAAATGAAGTTTAGAACTAGGCTTTTAAATGGTGACAATAATATTGGTGGGAAGAGTGGGGAATGTGGGGATGTATACGTTTGAAAAGTGCTTGTTGCGGGAGGTGCGATTTATTTGATGCCGAGTGTATTTATATCAATCAGAATATTCACAAAGGCAGTGTCAGTGCCACTAGACTATCGAACTTTTGAGCTAGACTATATCCAAACAAGCTGGTTAATGTAAACATAGCTCAGTTGTCACAGAGGGAATATATTTTCCGCGGCCATGTTGCGACACGTATACTGTCGGGGGATATCACCCGACATCACAAGCTGTCGCTTTTATCCCACTGTGAATTCTATAGTAATGCAAAAGGCAAAAACCAAATTAGTTTGGTGAATTGCAACACTGTTATTTGTATTTTTTAAATATTTGAGGAGTTTAAAGTTGGTTTAGTTCAAAAACACATCCTGGAGATTTGCCACGAATTTAAAATTGATGTTACCTTTTACCGTGCTTTCATTTGAAAACGTTCTTCTGAAATTGTCATAATTTGGTGATAATAAGATTCGATATCGGGTCCCGACTGGGTACGGAACCCTGAAAAGGTACCTTTTTATTTTATCTAAAGTCTGTTTGACGTCAGAGAAATGTTTTAGGCTGACAAACTTATTGTTTTTTCCCTCTTTCAAAGGTAGAGCGAAAATGTTTATTAGAATAAACTTCATAATACAATAGCGTGCCCAAATGACGAGATTCCCAGTAAAATTCTCGTTATTTCCACTCTTTTCATCTTTGAATGAATGGCGTATTGAAAAATCCTTATTTTTACTGGCGAACATTTTACAAAACGTTTAGAGTGTCTACAGCTATTTTATAAATCTGAAGCGGAGAAATGTCAGAGCATTTTACGCAACGATTTTGCTTGTGATAAGAGAGTCTTAAAAACCATTGATTTAATGAGGATAACAAGCTACCTAGTACTATTCAAGTCCAAGAAACCTGTACATAAACATGAGTGTAATGCATGAACAACTTTACGTGCAGAAATACACAGAGCGATCCGGGCACGAACTGTGATCCAGCAGGATCTAGGTCAGGTAAATAAGGTTAGGAAATTGAGGCAACCTTCACACATTTACCAAACGTCATTCATCACATGCCGACAGAACCAAACTAGGATATGGAAATAAGGATAGTATCACTCATTTAAATAGAAATAGAATAATGGACACCATTTATAAAGGACGTGATCGAGCCCCTTTTATTATGATCTTAAGGTCATTTGGTCTCCACTGTAAATGCACGATCTTGTTTAGTTTACAAGAGGCAAATGGAGGATTTGGTTTACACTTCCTATGTGGCCAGATGCGCCTAATGATATCGTAGTTCGCTATCCTAGGATTGCGAATAGAGGGTGTTAGAGCGTTTTCACATTTAGGCAACATTAGCAGCGCTAATATCATACTATATGACAGCGGATGCCTGCCTTCACATTATAAACTTCTGACCGCCCTAATGTGAAAGCGGACCAGAAAGACCTTGGCCCTTATTATTGTCCAGAAGCAATGGCCGCAATGTAAACGTGACGTATCAATCACTGCTGGTTGTTATCTATCTCTCTCTTTCGCAGGTATCGACAAATGGTTAGAGATGTTAAACCTGTCACCGTCGAGTTATCGAAACGTTGACGATGGCGCGCGTCCGGTGAACACGAAGAAGATATACTCGCGCCGGCCCTGGTATGCCCTGCCTATAGACCCGGCGCAGGTGTTGAGGAGTACTGAGGATAACCCGAGTAAGTGCTATCTTCATGGTGCCTTCAACCTTTATTAGCTTTACCGTAAAGGTACAAGTCCAAGACGGACTGCAGAAGTGCAGACCGCAAACTGCAAGCCACCACGGTTTCTTTGACTTTTTCTTTTTCACTGCGGTCAGTCTGCAGCCCATCTTGGACTTATACCATAATAGACTTACATCTGGTTTAACACAAGAAAGAAGGCGATCCTACTTACATTGCCGGTCCAGAGACTGCCATACAGAAACTTTTCCAATAGGTAGCTGAGCTACAAATAACACTCTATTATAAATTTGAAACAGTTATGGTCTCTTATAATTGAGTGAATCGAGTTTTGAATTATAAGCAACACCTCCGATAGATTGAAGTAAGTTAAGTAAACGTTTATGTATTTGGTTAGTTACAAAAGTCAATGTAGTATATACTGAAGTGTACTTTATATCTATGTAGTTAGCTTTATTGAAAGAAAACAGACGTCATTTTGAAGAAATGCAAATTTTCATTATTTCTACATAGTTAGCATTACTTTAGCACAAACGAACTAATGCTAATCCGTATATTTACGGATATGCATTAGTCTGTAGTGTCTATTTGGGGTACTCCCTAATTAGGTATCATTGAAATTTATTTGAATGAATACCTGTAGTACTAGGAATAGAAAAGGTGTTTTCTTTATTTACATTTGTATATTTTTATTACAACACATTTACACAATCGGCTTTACAAATAGAGGGTGTACTACGTTTGTTCTGAATTTGTTTGTTTTACTACGCTTGTTTATTTAAGATAAGCCTGATTTCGGGCAGCCTACGTCCGTTAAGATAAAGAAAATTCACAACAGAATGTGTACTTTGTCATTTTTACATAGTAATGGCAACGTAAAAAGAAATTGCAGTGGATACTAAAAAAGTAAAGTAGAATAAAGTTTTGAAATTTTAAGCTCTACTCTCATAATATATTTTATCTTTTACATTGAGTTAAGTTTCTTTTGTTGGTACTTAAATGGAGATGTAATAAATGTAACTAACTGGAGAAGACGTAATGCAAACAACGGTTAAATCTCACTATAGAGCTTCAGAGATCGTGAACGTTGACTCGCGAGCCGAACTTTGCTCGCGTTTATTCGCCGAACATGTGTAAACTCCCAGTGACAGTGAGTGAGGGGAAGCCTGAAGCAGTAGAGCAGTTAGACCCATCGCCTCCCAATCCAAGATTCGAACAGGTCCCCACTGATATTCCTTTATAGTGAGAGTTAACTGTTGTTTGCATTACGTCATCGTTCAGAGATCGTGAACGTTCACTTGCGAGCCGAACGTTGATCGCGTTTGTTCGCCGAACATGTGTAAACATTTAGCTCTTCTTTATCTAGATTACGAGACCGAGTACAACGGTGAACAAGAGGAAGAATACTATGATAGAGGTCACGAGTACGTGGACCCAGTGACAGTGAGGAGGCCTGAGCCAGTAGAGCAGTTGGACCCGTCGCCTCCTAATCCAAGATTCGAGCAAGTCCCCACTGACAGCTCCGTTACTGAGTTCTCATACGGCAATGCTGTCAATTTGAGAGGTGAGTTTCAAATTCATATTCTTTATTTTTGCTAACACATAAAATTTGATAGTATTTTATTTAGTCAATGTCACTTCTGTTAGAATGTAAATTATAAGTTTTATTAAAATGTTTAATGATTGCTTTTGTTACGTTTTTGACAATGATAATAAGGTTGAAAAACTAGAGGAATTTCTTCATTTTCTCCGTAAAAAATAAACCCAACGGTGTCATCCGGTGTCAACGGTGGCATCGTATTACCGACCCGAAATTCAAGTTCTAGACTGAGTTGCACCAACTAACTTTTATTTATCGGTAACTATAAAAATAACCGGTACTTTTTGTATGGTTTTTGACAGATTTTTGACGTTTGTTAAAGCTAAAGTAAGATGGTGCAACTCAGCCTAAGAGTTTTCTGTTTACATAATGTAAAGTCTCTTACGATCTTTTTGGTTTTGATAAAAACGACTGATTTATTCGTCCCACGAACGCCACTGTATCCGTTTAACGTAGTATTTTGCATGTTTCGATTTGCCACTTCAGTTGCAGGTGACGTTTCATTTTGTTAGGTTCACTAAAGCTCGGCACGACAGCCGTCTATTCCCGTAAACAAGCATAGAGTGTAATAATATGCAATTTCACGTGGTAAAGTGCATTACGTAGTTTCCCGACTAATATTAGAATATTAAAGTTAAAGGTACAAAAGTAAAAGGAATTGAAACCAAGTAGGTATTGAAAAGTCGTATGTAAACACGGCCACACTGTTAACTATCCATTTCCGTTTTTGCTCTCGCTCTCATCAAATGGTAATTCTTTGCAATAGAACGAGATGACATGACTGGCAATGAACAGTTAACACTGTTGCCGATAGTACCTTATGACATTGTTGTCGCTCTTTGGATGTAATGGCAATCAAGAGTAAACAGAGTTTTCAAAAGAAGTTCACTGAAACGTGTCTCTCATACGAGTTTGGAATTTTATCGATATAATTTTCATGTTCTAAATGATTCATAAAATATTTCCCGCTCCAAAACTTTAGTTAGTCTACTTGTTTTTATGTCTATTTGGTTTCACTTAGCATACAATTAGAGTCTCAAACTCCGTAATAATTTGCTAGTGAAACCAAAATAATAATTATGAAGTCGTAAAGCCGTTTTAATGAGCGCCATAAAACGTTCATAGCGTCGTTTCATATTTCGACGCCGGCGTTCTCTTGTCATATTATCCTCGAACGTGATTCTGTCGTGATATTCCTCAAGTATATTCCATTGGCGTAGCTTTCCTTTATTAATAATCTGAGCAACGAAACGCCAAAAATAACTGCGAATTAATTCCGTAGATCCAGGCAATTTGGCGGTTTGATAAAAACAAGCATTATGTAAACATTACGTTGTTTGAATTAGATTTTGAAGTGAAATTTGAAGTCGTTGCTTGTCGCTTTTATGATGGATACTAATCGTTTTCTACCAGCAATTTTCTAAATGATGACAAATGTTTTCTAACGATTGAGAAATTAAACCCGTAAAATGTAAGCTGATATTTTGAGACTATTCCAAAATGTTGTTCAATTCCATTTACCTTAATTTGATATAAAGTACCAATTTTAAAACTTTTTAAGGCACGATTGAATTAAATTAGAAAATATTACATTTTGAAGTAGGTGGTACTTCTAACCTTTTCTTACCTTACACTCTGTAGCACTCGTAAGTACGTAGGTACTTGAAATATTGCCTAGTGCTTTTAATCATGCTCACAAGAATTAAGTGCGGAATTAAATGTTAAGTCAAAGACAATTTTATACTTAACGTAAAATTTCTTAAAAATGTATCATTCTTTCTAGTGCTCTCGGTAAAAGATGTTTTAGATCCGTTTGCCATTTACGAATAGATCGTAAATTCTTTTCAATGTACGTGAACTGACAACTTTACTTAGGATATTGCCATGAACCATATGAGGGCCGTAAACTTTGAGGTTTTATAGAGGAATCTGCATGTTTCAATGGTGATCTGTCAGCGCCGACGATCAGCGAGCGGTCAACGCGATTCTAAAACCCTGAGCTCCAAAATTGCTACGTTTGAAACGGTTCTTGTAGAAATTTTTGGAAGAAGATGTAAAGAGCCTTTATTTTAAAACTAGCTTTCATTAAATTCAAAAGTAAAGAAGTAAGAATTTGATCATGACTCAGTTATTTTCATTCACCCTTTCTTCTAGAAGTGGCGTTGGTGGCTCTGGGCGGCGCAAGCGCAGCTCTCGTGCTCCTGATCGTCATGGCGGGCGTGTTCGTGGCGCGCCGGCGCAAGAACAGTCCCTCGCCGGTGCCCTCGCCGCCGATACTTGTCTACCCGCCGCATGATATTGCCGCACCTTGCTATATGTAAGTATTTAAAGATTATTATCAGAGTAAATACAAATGAGTAGGTCATCTTCATTGCCCCCTGCTTCATTGATCAACACCCCGCTAATCCAAACTAAATCTTGTCAGTGTGTGCGTGCGCGCCGCATACGTATTGGCGTGCTCACATACCTCACAAACCGCGCTCGGTGCGTTTCTATGAAGTTGACCTACTTATTTGTATTCACTCTGTTATTATGGTGTATAATACAGGGTGTGGTTTTGTAAAACAACGCCCATCTCAGGTCTCGAAAAAAATCACGGAAAAATCCATGAAATCAAGAAAATAGTATTATTACGCGGGCGAGCTATCGGTCAGTCCCCCCGCTCTCTTGGGGTGGCGACGGCATGTGCTCGGTGGTGTAGCGGGGCACGCGGGGGTGGTGCGGGCGGTCACAAGCGCCGTCACAAAAGTCTGAGAAAAAGTTTCAACAAGGTTTTTTTGCCAATAAAGTAATAGATAAAATTTTATTTGTATTTTTCTTGTGATTACTTTCATGTTCCACCCCTGAGATGGGCGTTGTTTCACAAAACCACCCCCTGAATAAATAAATAAATCCTAATATAAATAAAATCAAATAAAAATAAGGATATACTCTTTACATACGGATACGGACATTGTAGTCCAGTGACGTGAGTGAGAATCGATTTAAACGTTCTGGGAACGGTTTTTGCTAAGAAAGTTATAGGCTAACGACTGTCCTAAACTGAGATACTATTTCCTACGGTAAGTATGGTAAGACTGAACTAATAGACTCATGTAAGACGCCTGATGGCGGTTCAAGTGACACTTAATTTGACACTTTTCTCCGAAGGGTTCCAATCTTGTTGTTAAGGGGACGGTGGTGGCAATATTAAAACTAAAAGTACGAACATACATGATGCCATTATTTCGGTACCTAGATAGCTAGACTCAAAGTTCCCTTTTCCTTCCATGCGTAAGTTATTTTCGAATATTCAGCTAGTATTAATTAGCATAATAATTAGGCATAAACTTACATTTTTAGAGTGTCTTCGGCTAAGTCACTTACCATGACTCTTGATTAGGTAGAGTAAAGATTAAACTTGCAAACTAATTTCATTCTAAATCGAAAGGTTAAACAAGCACGAAGTTATAACGAAGTTAAGTTATACCGCTAATTCCGCAAATAGCAGGTTTATTTGACCGGAGTTTTCTTGAGTTTTACGTTTCTTTTTCTTTGCAATAATGAGCCATTTTAAGTCCAGTCCTCATTAATCCTGGGCGGCTTTGCATTTAATTAATATTTATTCTATCTTTTAAACTTGAGTTTTGTTCAAGATATAGCCCTCAGAGGATGCGAAGTTTTGGAACGCAAATGGAACGCAAAGGTCACAGGTTTTAGTAACTTTATTAATACTAAGTTTATTATGCTACAGAAAATTTAATCCCACTACTGCGTGAAACGAGTCTTCCCGCTGGTTTGTTACGTTTTTGCTCAAAATTGCTAGATCAATTTTGTAGTCTTAATAAACTCTTAAGTAGGATTTAGGATAACTAATCCAGTAATCCTAAATCCTTCTTAAAAGTTAAACTAAACATTACAGCAATAGTGAACTTATGACCCATTTTAATGAGGTAAAATCATTATCATTAGCAGGTATAATAATAAACATACTTAAAAAAAATCATAAACACTCAAATAAGATAATAGTAGAATCAAAACATTTTGCTAATATCATACTGCGGTAATTTGTATTTACACATATCCAACTTCTAAGCTCCGACATAGGCGTATTGGTCCTATGTAAACGTCGATTAGCCGAACTTCGTAAGTTTGAGACATATCTACATATCCACCAAGTATCAACTAAACTAAACTTTTGTTGAATGCTTGTCAGAGTGTGTAAATTTGGTGTAAATACGTAAACTATTTATAGCTAGTGGCCGCTAGTGTAAAGTGCCATACAATTATATTAGGCTAATTAGCTAGGTAGATCTAATTGTATGGTATTTAACACTTAATACCCATCGACTAAATGTCTGCCATAAATAATGTACCTTAAAAATTCAAGATTTTTACTTACTGATTCTGGCAGTTAAACCCAGATACAAGCTAAATCATAAAATTTTCACTACAGCCCTGTTTGAAAACATAACCCTCCTTCTGGCGCAGTCAGGTAAACAGGAGACTTAGGTAAATTATGGTTCTTATTAAGTTCCACAAACAATGCGGAATACCAAGAATGAAGCCTACATTTGCAACTAAAATAACCACGAGTCTATGAATAAATTACACAATATTATAGAGTCATTAAAATAAGCGATGCAATGTTTTCCAAGCAAACATTATTAGCGCTAACAAAAGAGCGTTTCGCACAGTGCGGTTGAAATAATTTACTGTAATTGTATTACTTAATAGTGAAATGATATTCAATACCGTTATACCAGCACAGTAAATTGCTTTATAATAATTACCAAAATTTGTTCCATTTCAAACTTAGCAAACTAAATTGCATGTTAAAATGTGTTTGTGTTAAATATAATAAGGCAGATAATAATGCATTATTAAATGTCGAAACTGTTCAACATTTTGGCAGGTGTTCAGAATTATGGAAAAGTGATGTAACTTTTTGATAGGTACACATTAAATTAAATTAAATTAGATGAAATTAGCACTAAAAAAATATGACACAATTTTGTATTTAACTGCTTTGAACCAATGGGCTCGATTTCTATTAAAAAGTCTATAAAAACCGTAGCTTAATTTTATTTAAAAAAAAATGTCCTGACAAAGGTGACAGGTAAGTAAACACCATAGCATCTAACATCTTATAATAAGAGAGTCTTTACAACAGCCTGTCATGTCGTCTGTACATCCCACCTTTATTAAATCAAATAAATGGACCATAAAATATTATACTGTTGCACGTCTCCCGTGAAGGATGATGATTAATGGCCGCCTGACAGCCTAGTTAATTTCTTCTCGTATATTAACTGTGGTAATTTTGCAGCCTGTGTCAAAAGGGCTAAGAACGTGTTACTTCTGACATTTGTCATTTGTTATTTTTGACCGACTTTAGAAAAAGTTTTATGTGCAAATTCAAATCTTTATTGCGTACTGACAATTTGTAATGGTGGAAATTACATACACATGAGCTGACCTAGGAAGTATTGCAACAGAGTAGGTGACTTTATTATACATAATACAATAGATGTAACATTGCACAATGCTAGAGACTAACAAAACAAGCAGATTACAATAAAAAGTACCTATCTAGAGACATTTTCGGTGATCGGTTGTTAGATATTCGTTAATTGAATAGAAACATTTAAGTTTCACTCTATGTGTGATTTTAACCTCTTCTTCCTCATACAAACCTTGCTAAATTTTAGCATAGTCTGTCGTTCTATCTAGACTTTGATTAGTACTAACTAAGCAATAGAGTTATAGAAGGCAAGAAAAAAGTATTCTGTGCTTCTGTGCCTCTTAACTCTAGTTGACTTTACTCAAAAATGGATAGAATGTTGGAATAGTACTCGTAAATAGTAAAGGCGAAATAGGCAACGAAAATGCATTGATAACCCATAGCTTCTATGTGAATTGAAATCACTTCAACAACTGGCTTTTCAAAATAGGTTCTATTCCGATATACGATTGTTTTTGAATGAAATAAACAGTTTTTGTGATAATAGGCCGAAATCCACGTGAGTGAATCCAAGGTCCAAAGGTAACAGAAGCAAGAATTTTTAGTAGACACTCACAAATTATTAGTTTTCGAAACTTTTCTAACTTTTAGAGAAAGATCTTTTTTGTCGATCGTACAAGTCGGAAAACTTCGGCGTTCCTTTCCACGCTTGTTAGTATCTCATAAAATTTTCCGGCTGTTGACTTGTCGTTATTTTTGCGGGCTTTGTTCGTATACAAAGGTAAAACTCTCCGAGTAATTAATGAGATGGGAAAACATAAAAATGATAACGGGAAACATTTTCAGGACATTCACCTGTTCGTAAGAGAAAAAGACGATGGCTACTTTTTAATAGAAAAACTTTATTGTATATTAGGCGCTCGGGCTGCCGTGCTAAAAAAGTTGATCTTGGTATTAAGGATATAGCACATTTATCAACCCAGAAAGGGATTGTAACCGTATCAACTCGAGGCGGTCAGTATTCTTTGTATGAAACTCCATACTGGAATGCACAATTATCCGCACCGTAACGCAAACGCCTCGCCTCGCGATTGACAGCGCGCAAAAGGCGATGACACTTCACAAAAGGCGAAACGGTGTTGTACCCGTTTCGAATTGATATGTCTGCTATGAGCTTTAATCGCGCAACCAAAGTTGAGGTGAACACAAACCCACACTGATGTAATATTTGAATACATAATATAGATGACCCACGCTGAACTGTCCCACCAAACTCAATGACAGGGGGGCGCTACCATCGTTCAACTATATGGTTTCCAACATGGCAAAAATCTGAACCAGCGATCCGGTATTGACGGTGGCGCCCCACTGTCAATGTCATCGACAGGACAGTCCAGTATTTTGGAACTATACACAAATCAGTCAAAATACGCAAAACGTCAGCGCGACAAGAGAGTATACAGATACAAATTTTTCGCTTGTGTAATAATCTCAACCCTCGTTGCGCGACCATAACGTGACTTCAATTCCAATAAATTTTTGTTCAATACTCGTGGTTCATTGATGATGTTTGTTAATCCTTCACGCCAAAATCGACCTTTAACGTGACTTGAAATAAATTATACCTAGGTATAATTTAGGTGAGTTGAACTAGTTCAACTCACAGTAGTTACCTAAAACTATAAAACTGGAATTCAATTATGTAGGTAGGTACTTAATGATATTTTTTTAATCCTTCGCGCCAAAATACTGGAAAAGTATGTTTTATCGAATTTACACGCAGACGAAGTCGAAGGCATAAGCTAGTTATTCATAATTATCATACTCCGAATCCCACTCCACATACACTGAGGTTATTCCCTCCTGGTTTTGTATACAAAAATAGAAATAATTGGACCACATTAAATATTACGTTCCCTTTTACCTTTCATTAAACATGTGGGTTAGTGCTTCCGAAAAATAAGTATTTATCATGAAAATATAGGAGAAAATGCTTCAATGTATTTAAATTTTTTCATGTGTTACAAATTCGAAAGTTTGTGAGGGTGGATCAATGGATATTCGTAAGGTATTCTGTCACGCTCATATTACTGAGCCGATGTATGTAGCTCGTAGTTTGAAATCTATTGTAGGTACAAAATGAGATAGAAGGTGTATACTATAACTATACACCTGTGAGGTTTTGGCTGCCGTTTGGTGTAGTGGTTCGTAAATCACTACTATGTACAGGTCACGGGTTCGATTCTCGCATAGTACAAACATTTGTGTGCATGAACATATTTTTTTTTGTATTGGTCTGGATGTTTCATCTCAGCAACAGGACGTCCACTGCTGAACATAGGCCTCCCCCAATGCTTTCCATGCTGCCCGGTTAGTAGCGGCCTGCGTCCAGCGCCTTCTTGCTACTTTTATGATGTCGTCGGTCCACCTTGTGGGTGGACATGGTTTTCGGAATAAGATCTTTCAATACATAAGATGTAGTGGATGTGATGGATATGCACGTACGCCCGCGCGAATTTTAGCGTAGGCCCGAGCTTAGGGCCTAAGTTCTAAAGGCCTTTCAATGTTTAAAGAGTATTGACAAAATCATTTGTTGACAGGACAAAAGAAGTGAACTTTTCCCTGCCGACCCTCCGCTCGTCATCTCTGGGAGAACTCCGTGACGTCATCAGCGTGAGCAGCCTCGGCAGCGAGGTGCTGTCCCCGCCGATGCCGTCACAGCTGCGATCCAACTCATTCAGTAAGTAGAACCATTTTCTTTTGAGAATTAAAGGTAGCCAGCGCTTAAAGTAACTGTCCCATGAATAGAATGACGTGAACTTGGCAAACGTGAAACCAGAGTAAATACAAATGAGTAGGTCATCTTCATAGAAACGCACGGGCGCGGTTTGTATGTTAGCGCGCCAACACGTATGCGCCGCGCACGCCCACACTGACAAAATTTAGCGGGGATTAGCGGGGAGCCAGTCGTGATGTGCCGAATTTGGTCAGTGTGTGCGTGCGCGCCACATACGTATATTGGCGCACTCACATACAAACCGCGCTCGGTGCGTTTCTATGAAGATGACCTACCTACTCATTTGTATTTACTCTGGTAAAACGTAAACTGCCCGAAGCGAGAAGATCAAAATAACTTTCTAATTAATTGTCGTTACTGTTTGTGATTTGTGATACACAGGCTGAACTTTTCCTTGGCAGTTGATTTAAAAGGACAGGTAAATCACATAAAACGTTTTTTTCTAAAGAATTATTTATCAATAGGATTTGGAGGAAACTGAAACGTAAAATACGCCAACGTGTTAGCAATGTATTAAAGGGAAGGTCCATTATCACCTTCCCATCCAACGCACTTGTAATTTTAATAACTTGTTTCGATAGATTTAATAATTAAACTACATTTACTTTAGTAAAGTGATAGTGATTTTTTTTAATAGGCCAGGTTATTTTTCAACCATAAAGCAGGATTTTGAGCTTTTTCCGTCAGCAGGTGTTAACCAGGGCAAACGTTTTAGCATGATAGGCACGCGCCAGTAACGCTCAAAATGGATTGAAAGTGGAAACCATTCGGCTGTGCACATAGATTTTTACAAGGATAAAAACATGAACGATGTGCTGACCGGTCCCGACTGCAGAAATAAATTGTAGAGAAGGATTTTTACAATAATAGCACGAATAAAGGATTGGAATTCAAATGCAAATTCTACACGCAAATGTAGTATAAATTAAATATGAATACTTGTGGGTAAAAGAATTGTACGCCGAGTATAATTAGGTTTCCACATTTTTGTAGAAAAGTTTTTGTTTAATAGAACGACGTGTACCTATTCGAAACGTTTTTAAAGATAATTTACATGATAAAATTACATAATTTAAAATATTATTACAATGAAATTTATAAATAATACACTTAAGATTTAAATTGCTACTAAATACCTGTTTTCTAAGCTCAAACCACGTTTAAAGTGTGGATTGTATATGTCAAGTTACTATAATAACACAATTACAGACGAAAGTACATTAGACATACATATTTTTGATAGAAAATAACCACATAAGATGTCACAATGATTACCTTGACGAGCCGCCTAACTTACAACTGTGCCTCTCCCATGAGTTGCCATCGAAATTTTGTATTCGTACTCGTATACTACAGTCGATAGTGTATTTACATAGGTAGTTAAGTAAACTATGACGTTTCGACATTGACAGTTATAGACATGACACACACCTAATTAAATATCGACCTATCTTTTGAAATGCTCGGTAGGTAAACTCATGGTAGAACTACTGTGTGCTTACCATGAGTTTACGTTAGGTGTGCTTGCTAGCGACTGCGTAAAAAAATGACATTAAATGTATGACATAGCACCCCTAGTGGCTACTTTCAAGAAATAAAATCTTCATAGATTTTTTTAACGTATTCGCTAGCGAGCACACATAACGTAAACTCATGGTAAGCACACTGAAAGTTTTATATTCGATTATGCGACTGTTTTGTGGTCTCATCTGGTCCTGACGTTTTCCCATTTATTGTTTTCAATCAGAGTTTTCATCACACACAAAGACAATTTAATTACCTTCCGGCACAAGATTGTTTTGGCATAGCTTTGAAGACATGACATTTTTTGTTTCTGCAATCTTTTTATTCCCTTACATTATTTTATGTTTACCTCAATGTCAATACCAAGCATTGTTTAATCTTAAAAGGTTCGATGTTTTCTTGAAATGTTAATATAACAGAAAGAAAAATACCTGTTATACTGTCTATATTACGTGTTACTTTCAATAACATTATTATTACAATCCATTTTGATGATACAGTTTAATTAGTGGATTCCCTATGAAGCAATTACAGCGTTTATTATGAAAAGCGATATCCGTTGAAATTACGGCACATTCTTTTGATATTCGGGTATCAACCTACATTATTACAGATTATCGTTTGAAATTGAAAAATTTGTGTAACTTATTTTTTCTTCTTCGTAATGTGCCACTGAAATTATCATACTTTTAGTGAAACTCAAGGTATAATGGTTTATTTATCATTTACCGATCAATATTCGTTCATTTTTGACATTATTTGAATGTAACTTATCCACGTTAACCCTTATTTTACATGGTTATATGTGAAAACCGTACGATTCCATAGTAAAAAAAAACTTTTTTTACCCTCAAGCAGCTCAATACTAAATCATTTTGACAGTGTGTACAAGGTCTAACAAAATATAATTTTGTTTACCGCAAACCCTGTCAGTACATCAAAAATGCCTGTATAAGAGGCTTACACTAGCGATTATTCACGGCTCTACCTGCGTGAAATTCGTTCGACAAAAATGCTTTATCACCCTGGGGAATCGTGAATGGGGATATTCCAACATAAAGTAATTACATGGAAATTCCTACATGTTTCGGCAACGCTTGTGTAAAAATGTATTGAATACGTAATTCGAAGGCAGTCTTTATTAATCTTATTTTCCGAAGATTTCGAAGCATTTGGTTCGTTTGCGATCGTCTTTGTGTCTCATTCGCTTAATAAATATTTCATGCAGATACACCCTATTAAGGGCAATCAATAACGTTTCAAGAATAGAATGTTCGTCGCAGTTTAATAGCTAAATCGTTATTAATTTGCATCAAACGTACTATTTATATTATCGTTTCAGCCAAATGACGTCCATTGTTGGACAAATGCCTCCCCCGAGGATTTCTATAACGACCGATGCTGCGTTGCCCGCATCCAGGTACTTCCCGCGACCTTTACCAGATTGTCGGTCCACCTAATAATTTGAACGAACAACTAAGATAGACAGCTGAACCACATAATAATAATAAGTCTGCGTCAATATACTTTGGAAAGTTTGTTAAACCCCGCTAACATTTATACCAATTAGCAAACTTTTAGATGGCAATTTCGCTATCGATCAAAGTTAGGTGTATCTTAATTACTTGGAATTGGAGTAAACCTAACTTTAATTACCAGTGAAAGCAGTTAAAGAAATAAATTTCTAGAAAAAGGATTCTAGTTCATGCTGTTTAGGCGGCTCGATAGCGTGAAAATAAAAAAATACTGGGCGGATATTGGTGAACCTTACAATGTTAAAATAAAGTTAATTACAAACTACTTAAACTCTATACCTCCTTATTAATAAAAGTTAAACCCTAGTTGAACTCTGGTCTAAATTGTCATTTAGTATGGAAATGACATTTTAATCCAGTGTTCATCCCGGGTGTAACTTTTGATTAATTAAAGTTGTATATCAATTTGTAGTACAAGCTTTGCTAAGTTTGACCAGACTCACACTAGAGGCGCAGTGTAAAATGTCCAAGGATATTTATATTTATTTATATATTTTGTATTTATCTGAGTATTTTATTATTTCTTACCTTAATAAATACTCGAACAAAATAATTGTTAGAACAAAAGACTTTTGTACACTATTCATAATTTCGTTTTTGGTTCATCTTAATATAATTACGATTTGAAGAGAACATGGCCAGCTCTCCTCTTAATTAATGAATTGTACCTCAGCACGAGTTTCAAATAACTTTTGCCGTAATTAACAAGAATTTATTTTACTTTCGTAGTCTTGGAATAAATAAACGAAGACACGGTAACAAAAAGCAGAAAAACTGTATATTTATGTTGGAAATATCTGTTTGCGTCTCAATAGGTCTGTAGTTGGTGACCTTTAAAAGAAATACTTAGTTCAATCTAAGAAATCTTTCACAAATAACAAAAATATTTCGGAGTCTAAAGGATTCTATTTATGCCAAAGTGTTTTGTGATGAGAGTTTATTTTGTGAAGGGCTGAGTAAATGCTAAGAAAAAAACTAAAGAATAAAGAATAGGTTCACCTTCAGTGAAATACCAAATAAGAATTCCAATGAGTTTTTAATAACCTCCCAAAGAACACACTTTTAATTACAACTTTTCCACCTAGTTTTGGATTTTTACACAAGATCTGAATATGAATCAGTTATTTACTTATTATGGCTATGTATTGTAGGGCCCGCCATCACTTCTTCTGCTTATTAATTTGAACTCGCCTATTTTCTTCAATGTTTTGTTCCTATTTATAAAAAGAACTGCGTTTAAAAAGACCGACTTCAAAACTAAACTGACTCCAAAAAGTACACTAAAAACAGAAATATCATAATGTGTTGTTTATTTATTAAGACAGATACATGACCATGATTGATATTCTCGTAGTCAGTGCCAGTGTACCAAATGCTAAGCTCAAGAAACGTACTAAATTTACCGGCAGGCACCCCTCGGATTGTTATCAAGAACATGCTAATACCATGAAACAAAAGAGAATCGTTCTAGCCTACGTCTGTATCACAATAGATTTCAATTAGTGTTCGACATTGCTGACACGAACTCTGAAAATCTACGCAGATGTCCCACATGCTTTGTAGACCAAGAGCCAGTGAATGCCAGACCTACGTTAAAATAAAAGCTGAAAGTTTGTCAGCACATGCTCCCAACATAGCTATAGGTAAGAACTTTGGTGCATCATAAAGTTTGGATCATCGTGGCTCTGGCAAATCGTCGTGGCAAAATTATTGTCTGACAAGGGGTAGAAACGGTCAAAATTATCTGGTTGATGAATTGCCCAGTTGTTAGGATACAAATAAAAATAACCTTTCATGGTACAACGCAACCTACAGTCTAATGAATATACAGTAAAAGCTACTATAAAAGTTAGGCTTTTGTTAATGTTAATAAATACGTTTGTAATGAAATATCATTGTTAGTTTCAAAGTATTATGTTATTTAGGTTCACATGGAAGATTTATTACATTTATTACGAGAAACGAAGCGAAAGCGTGTTCGCAAATATTAGTTTAGGAGTTTGGATGAGTTTGTGTGTGGGGTCCGCGCCGCAAAACCAACTGTCAATTCAGAATATTATGATTTATTTTAAACTTTGTTACGAGTACTCTGAACCAAGGGTGAGGTGACATTAAGTAAAATAATAATAATTTATTCAAGAAAAAATACAAAATAGGTAATTTAAGAACTATACCTGTACCAATTAAAATAGTAAGATACGGGTCTTAACGTTATTAATAAACGTCGCGTTAAGACCAGTGTCTTACTATTTAATTGAAATGGAACGCGAAAGTTTAAAGTCTTATATACCTCTACCTATGTATTTCTACCATAAAAAAGACACTACTTTCTTTGCGGCTACGTCACATGTTTTTCTTAGAAATGTGAGTTTCATTCAACATTAAATTCTGAGAACCAAAAGACGTGTTCATGACGTCAGAGTACACCTTTGTTGTTCTTTGAGTTATGTTCTGAAAGCTGACCCAATTAGGGACCGAAGAAAGACGTACCAATGCACGTCAGTGCATTTTACTGTGCAAAAAAATCATCAAAGTATCAAAGTCATCAAAGTCTTAACAATACTTGACATGTAGCGACGATGTCTATACCGTTTTCGTTATTAGATAGGCCTAGCAATTTTTATTACACATAATATGAGTTTAGCGAATCTACCTTATTATATCTCTTTTTAAAATTAAGTACTTCATTATTATAAAAGTATTTTAAACATATAAAAAAAAGCTTTCCGTGTCACACCGTTTCCGAAGTAAAGTTAATTTGGAGTCATAAATAGGTACACATGGCCACAGTGTTAACTATCCATTTCCATTTTTGCTCTCGCTCTCATCAAATGGTGATTCTATGCGATATAACGAGACGGCATGACCGGCAATGGGCAGTTACCACTGTTGCCGATAGTACATTCTGGATTATTTTACAGCAGATTCTAAAATGCCTTCCATAACTAGTCCATAGTCATACGCTAGGCGCCTACGTGGAATTAATTACTAAATTGTACCCGGACCTGCCTTTGAGGCCCACGTTCCGCAAACCGCATAATTTGGGCTTTCCTGTTGTCCTTTGCCCGTGCTTTGTAGAGATGGGCCTACTAGTTATTTGATATAAGCGACTAGTCGACTATATTAAAATTGCCGACTATTTACAATATCGCATTCTCCCTCATTCTGTCTCTGTAAGTTAACTTAAAGGCTGATAGGGAAAACTTTGAACAAAATACAGCTTTCATTTAGGTATAGGTATTTTATGTCTTCCAAATAAAGAAAAAAATAAGAGTATGGGTCAAATCGTCCGTTTGCCTATGCTTTACAGTGAAAACCGAAATGATGACTTGTTCATATTAATGTATAGGTGCCATTGCCATATTTTTAATCACTAATTTCTAAGTTATTATCACATATCCGAAGATGAAGATTTATAGACTCACAATGTATTATTAGTGCCGATAATAATCGTATTATTATCGTCTATCTCGACTAGTCGGCCCACCACTAGTCCTTTGTGATCATATCGGATACCACAATATGTCAAACGTGAGAAATTGCTATTAGAGGCGGTCGTAGCTATTCTGCGGATGCGTTCACAGTATTAATGAATGAATATTTTATTTCATGCTTTATGGAAATGTTGGATTTAAAAAATACATTCTTGCTTGAGAATCTTCATGTACCCACATGTATTATGGTTATCACAGTAGGTAACTATTCTGAGAATATTTAGTATCACAATTTGAATTTTTAATTACAGTATTATTGAGATTTAATTCTATCGAGATCTTAGATGAGATTCCGAGAACACTTAGTTTGAACTCTATTTTCTAGGTTTGTTGGAATACTGTTTGATAGCATTTTAGTTCCTCGAACGATTCCCAGACTATTTATAGATCTCTTTGATGTACATAAATTGACCTACTAACATTTATGACGACGACCTATTGACGACTGAAACTTGATCGCGAAGTGAAGTAATGTTGCGGTTGTTCAAACAGTCCAGTATCGATTCATTTCAGTCATTGCTAATTTACTTCATATATTAATCAGGTATTTATAATACACACATTAAATAGATTTAAGGTTAGTAGGTACACTTATCATCCCGGACAGGGATCAACACCAAATCGCGTTTCGCCGCGCTGTCAACCGCATGGCGAGGCATTTACATTAGTGTGGAAAAGTATGCGTTGCAGTAAGGAGTATCATACAAGGAATACTTGACCGCCTCGATTTGATACGGTAAAGCCATGTATTCATTAGGCAACATTTGTTGATAAACACTGTTTATAAACTGTTCATAAAAATGTTTCATCATCTCTGTAAACAGTTTTAGGTAATGAAACATTGTTTATGATACATGTTTGCCGTGCTCCCCGCTATGAGTGGAGAGCAAGTGTGGACGGCCAAGTTTCAGAAACCTGTGTTTATGGTAAACTTATTTCACACTACTCATAAACAGTTTATCAACAAATGTTGCCTAATGAATACATAGCTTCACGATCCGCATCCGGGTTGATAAGTAAGCTTCGTCCTTTAGAATACTTGTTTTTTATTAGGCAGGCAAGGCAGGTATTTGACCGCAATCGCACCTGGTGTTAAGTGAGATGCAGAGATGCTGTGAGATGTAGAATAACTTTAACCCAAAAACTATTTTAAAATTTTGCCAGCTAGAACATCTAAAATGTGAATGTTGCTCGTTAGTGCACTCACTTGGTGGATTTTTAGCCACATAAAAAGGAACTTAGAAACGGAAGATGTGATGCGAATTCGTGAAATAGTCTGCATCTTCAAGTTTTACCACATTCTCCAGTATAGACACAACCTTGTGGAAAATGCGGGATATGGCACATCAGACTAAACACTTTCGTTGCAAAATAACACCTATTGCAACTGAATTAGATGCTGTAGTGGTAAACTTGATACGCCTGCGTTTGTAGTAGTTGTGATTTATGTATTTGGTTCCCTTTTTGCTTGGCTGCTCTATGTATATGTTTCTTAGTATCCATACGTTAGCTTTGGGGTTACTATTGTAGGTATAAGACAGATTCTTGCTACAAGTAAGAGAGGGATAGATATCCCAATTAGTCCCTGCTAATAATATAAATGCGAAAGTAACTCTGTCTGTGACGCGCTTTTACGCCTAAACCACAGAACCAACCGATTTTGATGAAATTTGATATGGGTATTTTGAGTACCAGAAGGACATAGGATAGTTTTATCCTGATTTTTCAAACAGATGCGCGAAGTTTTTTTGTGACAGACTAAATTTTACGTGGAAGAAACCACCGAATACATAAGTAGGTGGACCGACGATCTGGTGAAGGTCGCGGGAGGTGCCTAGATGCGGGCAGCGCAGGACCGATATTTGAGGAAATCCTTGGGGGAGGCCTTTGTCCAGCAGTGGACGTCATTCGGCTGAAGCGAACGAAGCCGCGCTAGTATTCGATAAATTTAAAAATGCTTCCAAAGAGTATATTCTCTCTGAATACTCTCTTCTTTGTATTCTAGACAAGCGATTAATAAAATTGCACAATGTAAGTTTTACGGCAGGAAATAATTCAAATAAAATAAGGATTTATCGGCACATAAAAGTTTACAAAGCATTACCAGGGTTGTAAATAAAACTTTTTATAGCGCGCTCACGCGATGCTTTACGAACAGAATTTAAGCCTAGTTTTATTTACAAAATACTTTATTTATGATTGAATTCGTTTACGTGACGTATTGCCTTTTTCATCTAAAAGTAACTTTTTGTAGCTTTTTAGCACCGTTAACTCAAATTCTCTTTTTGCTCAAGGTCAGCTGGGAGAGAATGCCTTAGGGCATTAAACTCGCCTTTTTATACGGTTCCTTCTTATGTGTGTGCAATAAAGTCTTGCGCGCACGAACACCTAACAGTTGAGAGGTTAAATAAATAAATAAATAATATCGTCTATCTGGTGGATATCTCGTTAAAATCAGTCAAGCCGTGAAGATAAGCCAAAAAAAGTAAGTACATAGACAAATACTTTAACACGTTATTTTAGAAAGCATGTACCTACTAGACAGTAGAAAATACAACTAATTTTTAGCAGTCCAAGACGACCTTGAGTTAACGTTATGTATTAAATCAAATTAATAATACTGTGTATTAGTAAATTAAAACCATTAGCACACTTGTTTGCTGAGTAACCAACTCTATTTGCATAACAAAAGCAAATTGACAACGTGGAAATTCATTCCTGTATTACCGTTATTCATGCATGATAAACGAATTTTAAAATATAATTATTGTGGCGGCGTAATTTACATTTTAACGTAGAAGGGACTTATTATGGTGAGATAGGGCGTCTTCTCACATTTAAAATTTGTCTTTACCTGTCCTTGGGCCATAGCATGATGAAGTCTAGAAAAAGAATTTTTCTTATTTTTCATAAACATGTTGTACAGTTTAAACCACACATAATTTGTTACAAACTTTCACCCAATACAACTACTTTAATAACTGTTAAAACCTGTATTAATCGATAGGGGTCGAAAAGCGGAAAAAATCAAGTCAGAGATCCGGCTCGAAGGACCAGAAAACGCATATTAATATATGAATTTTAAAAACTACGGAATACTACACTGCGTGTAACCTGATTTGAACCGATTTGTTATAAGACCATGGCTAAAAAAATTGTAGTCATCTTCATCCATTGTGTGTAGTCACCCTGATTCGCCTGTTTTTTACACAAAGGGTTGGTAAATGAAAACTGTGTAAAATATGACGTTCTTCCGCTTTTTCCGAGGCACATTGGTTTGAGTAATGGTATCCTCAGTATTACGCCTAAAACTCACCTAATGTATGAAAAGTACTATGACGCCTACGAAGTACGAACGATGTGGTAATAAATTACAATCATACTCTTTTCTTGATTTGTTGGAGATTTTTGTTTGCAATATTTGTCATTTTTTGTAGTAAGTATAATTCGAGTCGGATTTGGACGGAAAACGCAGCGTGGGACGTCCACCCACAAGGTGGACCGACGACCTGATAAAGGTAGCACTAGCGCTAGATGCAAGCCGCTACCAACCGTGCGATGTGGAAGTCATTGGGGGAGGCGTATGTTCAGCAGTGGACGTCCTATGGCTGAAATGATGATGATAATTCATAGTGAATTTAGGTGTGAAGGAAGGCTGCAGGAAGGCATTGAATGAATGCTAAAAATCATTGGGGAGGCCGATATTCAGCAGTGGACGTCCTGTGACTGAGATGATGATGATGATGCTTGTGAAAGTGTACATTACCTAATACACGATTCAAAAATTACTCAATGTAAAACGACGTTTTTAACTATTTTAATACGGTATTCTCAGGTGTGTTTACCCATACTGACATTATTACCCATTCCGACTTAATAGTTCCACCTGCACGCAACCCGTCGCTATTACACCATGAAATTGGATCCTGTGCCCCATTAAAGTGTCTGTAGCGGCAACTTGCTTCACATAGTTTACCAGGACATCAGGTAGAGTTTAGCGCCTGTATACGATGCTCAATTCACTCAAAGTCAGGCCCTTAATTTGTTGAATTTTAGTGTTGCTTTTATGTAAGTATCGTCTTATGATAGTCGTTATCTATCTATATAAATAAAAATGAATTGATGTTCGTTAGTCTGATTATAACTCGAGAACGGCTGGGCCGATTGAGCTGATTTTGGTTTTAAAATGTTTGTCGTAGTCCAGGGTAGGTCTAAACGGTGAGCAAATACGCGCGCGATATTGTTTTTCTGTGACAGACAAAATTCCACGCGGGCGAAGCCGCGGGCGGAAAGCTAGTAAAAAATATAAAAGTAGTATATCCATTAAAATTATAAAAATAGTATCTAGCACCCATAACACAAGCACATTAGTTGCTTACTTTGAGGCTAGATGGCGCTGTGTGAAATTGTCCAAAGATGTTAAAAAGTAATGAGAATAACTCGGAAATTAGGAATAACTAGTTAGGGCTTTTTCGCGCGGAGACAAGAACTACTTATTGCAGGATACCGTTTAATAATTAACGTTCATACGACCATCCCGTTTTCACTGTCCCACAAAAAAAACGATTCGTTCGAATTTGTAATTCGAATTTTAAACACACAATTAATATGTGTTCACATTGCGGGGTGCAGGAATCAAGGATCCTGCAAAACTGTGTTGCCATGGTTACAAACCCTCATGCTTCAACCACACCAACGCGTGCAGTTCACCATCGCCGACGCGATCACGGCGCGGTCATAGGGAAATGACAGGTCGCGTGAACTGTCATGGGTGGCGCGACCTGTCATTGGACTCTAATCACACGGGCGATGGCGATCTGCACGCGTTGGTGTAGTTGAAGCTTTAGGCCTCAGCCTCGAATTTAGCGGGCAGCGGGGCGGCGCGCCTTTGGAATTGAATCGAAATAAAATTGTCGCCGTTGTTCAGAGATTTCGCTTGCGAATAAAAACAAATATCTCGACAACACAACCCCGACCACAACACTTCGCCGCTAAAGCGCCGCGCGAGCTGCCCGCTTGTTTCGAGAACGGGTCTGCGTTGCCCGCCCCGCTCCCGCGCCGCCGCCGCTGCCCGCGAAATTCGAGGCTGAGGCCTTACTGGTATTAATTTATTTAAAAAAAGTAATCTTGACGGGCATTGTGCGATATTAACTCATCATCATCATCATTATTTCAGCCATAAGACGTCCACTGCTGAACACAGGCCTCCCCTAATGCTTTCCACGTTGATCGATTGGTAGCGGCCTGCATCCAGCGCTTCCCTGCTACCTTTACGATGTCGTCAGTCCACCTTGTAGGTGGACGTCCCGGACCGAAAAACGCAGTGTAACTCAAATTAAATAAATAAAATAAACTGAAAATAACTTACTAAATACAAACAAAACAATGCTCAATAAAAACTTCAACTGAATACTAATGAGAAAGAACATCGGGCCTAAATGAGAAAAGTTTAAAACAATCTGTTTTACCTGTCTAAGGAGAGCCCAAATTAAATAAAATTCGAATGAAATATTTAACACCAGCTCTTGCATTTAAATCGCCTTTTGAGTTCTTTAAAAAGGTCTTCTCGATTAAGGATTTTTAATATGGGTTGACGAAATTGAATTTTCTCATTTAAATTTTTAAATTTGAATTTGAAATATCAGTAGGAGCATCAACAATCATGATTTAAAAAAATATACTGATAACACTATTGAAAGGTTTTTACTTCAGTGATCCTAAAGAAATTAAGGTATTTGACTCTTAAAGGCCTTTTATAAAAAGCGTATGTAGGATCTTTTATAATTTGTACTAGTAACAAGAGCTAATAATAAATTCTTGTCGGATAGAAACAAATCCAATTACAAAGAAGAAACAAGGTTGATGTACACGTACATTTTCTACTTAGATAGGTCTAATTAATCTGGAACAGTTACGGATAAAGCCTTTTGATCTACCTTAAACATGAAAACACAAAAGAGCTAATAAGTAACAAGTTTTTTATTTTTTATAGTAACGAGCCAATCGTACTTTAGCCCTATATTTTTTCTTTGAAATCATTGAAAGTGTACGACAATACAAAGTCTCTCACAAGACACCTTTTTTTTTTTTTTTTTTTTTTTTTTTATCCACAACGAGGAAGCTCTTGGCCTGTAAGTGATTACGTCACAAAAATATTGTTGTTTCGTACAACGCGTCTACATGTACTGCTACGAAATAACTAAGGCGTTAGCGCTACGAACTACGAAGGCTACGACGTAGCTACATATCTAATCGTGTAACGGAAATTATTATAGAGTTTGTCAATTTTCACAGAGCACATTTGATTTGACATTTTGGACTCCACTGCCCCTACATAAGGCTCTAAAACTAACGTCCGTATTCACAAACAATGCTTGCTTAAGTGAAGCAGCAAATCGAACGCACAGCGTTGAATAGAGCTCTATGATTGGTTCGTTTGTCACCTTTAAAAATCAAAATCAAAATTATCTTTATTTGTGTAGACTAATTAAATTATTACTTGCAAATCGTCAAATGCTTTTATGGAGCCTATACATGTCTCTGTCCCTGTGCGTCCACGCGCACTGTGAGACCTCGTAGTAATGTTTGTGAATACGGACGTAAATGTACATAAATAAATAAACAATTGATACGCGCCGTGTTTCCTTCTTAACCTTAGACTTTTAGTAATGAAATTACTACGTGCCTAAGCAAAGGCCATCCATCGTTTCATTACCGACCAAGTAAACAGAAACAGGAAGGCTTTTTCCGCCTACCCTGTAAATAGTATTATAAGTGTTTTGTTTGAAGTCACTGACCGATGGCCCGCCCTTCAGTCACACCTTTGATTATTATCATAAAAGGTTGAAATTTTAGGGAAGTTCACCATACGACTGTTATACAAGCCTTACAACTAAATGTCGCTTGTTTCCAACGAGTCACCACACCCAAACGAGTAACTTCGACCCGTTGGGAAAAAAATTCCCATCGAGTCACACTGGTACTAATCACACATTAAGAACCTTTCATATCAGGAAGTGAGCTTTCATTTTATAGAAAAAATGCACAAAATCCATTAAAAATCTAAATAATTAAGTAATCGAAAGATTACAGTATGAAAATACAGGTTAAAGAGTATGGGTGTACTGTATGGGAATTTTCGCCAAATGAGTTCTCGGAAATTGTTACAAAATTAGCATTATTAGGCTGAGTTGCACCATCTTACTTTAACTTTGACAAACGTCAAAAGTCTGTCAAACTTTATACAAAAAGCACCGGTTATTGTTATTATTAAGATACGGTGGTGTAACTCGGCCTTAGGTAGTCAATTCATAATAATGTTAGGAGATTATAAACAGCGTAATCGCTTATGAATCTACATTATAATGAAGCATGAAATTTAATATTCCTTGTAGGTAAATATTTGGGAGCTTAAATCTTTGGAACTGTGTCGAGCCGCGAAATTATTTAAGAAAGCTTATTTCTTAGGTTCATAGGCCACTTTTTACTGTAAACGTAATATTTTAGAATAAACCGAACCCAATTTGTGTGAAATGAATTTTTCCCTGAAATACACATTGTATTTCTGGAAAAATTGGGCACTTGCGAACGTCAAAATAAAAATGTAGTCCTTTAGCGCTTTCAAAGGAAGATCACTCTTCCGTTAAATGCTTTGACACTCATTTTGTCTATTTGCGTTATTTTCCATGAAAATTCTGAATCATCATTCCAAGAAGCAGGTACTTTCATAACTTTATTAACAAAAACTGAAATCGTAATATCGAGGGTTCAAAACAGACCTTTGAAGCGTAATTCCGATTCATATCTAATACTAATATTATAAAGCTGAAGAGTTTGTTTGTTTACTTGAACGTGCTAATCTCCGGAACTACTGGTCCGATTTGAAAAATTCTTTCAGTGTTAGATAGCCTATTTATCGAGGAAGTCTATAGGCTAATATCACGCTACGATCAATAGGAGCAGAGCAATAATGAAAAATGTTGCGAAAACAGGTTTTCACGCGTACGAAGTCGCGGGCACAGCTAGTTGAATAACATTTGCGTACAATTTCCTCACATGCCTTTGACGGAACCACAACCGCAAACACAACTCGTGAAGCTGACTGTTCACACCCACGCAGACCGCGAGGAAATTAAGGTGCAAAAATTAAACTTTTACGTCTCCAGGGAAAGGTTTCGTTAAAATAACAACGAGTCACCTAATTTGGGCGGTTTTCAGCAATAAACGTCACAGCAAATTTGCAAGGGTCTTTTAGACCCGGTTTCCACCAAAGCGGAGCAGAGCAGAGCGGAGCGGAGAAGTGTTTTGAATAACCGATTTCTTTATTCCCACTTCTCTCCGCGCCGCAACACCGCCAGTGTCAAATACTATAGAACAATTGACGGCCCGATACTTGTCTTCTCCGCTCGGCTACACTCTGCTCCGCTCCGCTGGGACGTTATGGAAACCAGACCTTAACTCAAAGCCCGTAACTAAACGAAAACTGGTCCCGACTCAGAATAATTAGGCTTTACTTATTCAGTTATATTGTTTGGAACGCAGATTGCAGGACAGTGGCTAATCAAGACGACGACTACATAAACACTGGGAGCCTAGCAAAACACAGACTGCTAGTCCGGCAATTGTACCGCCAAGTTGAACAAACAACACTGTTTTGTCCGATCCAGTTGGTTTTCTATCAACATCGACTTATAATAATAAAGTACGAGTAGGTACTTGCCTTTCAAATTACAAACGGAGAATTATGTGATCTAATAAAAACCCACGTGAACGCTTTTACAAAATAACAAATAATAAAAAAATATAAAGTCCTAAGAATGAGTACCTACTTAGTTACTAAGTAATACACAAATAAGTCAACATCATTTATTTAACATTTTTTGAGATACGAGTATAATTTTTAACATAATAATATCCTCTCATGCCTAACTTAAGCTTTGTTAGAGCCTGCGTAGGTTCAATCTTCGTACATTAATATCACGTTCACAATAACGACAATACCTGTGCTTATCTCGGTCGGCAGGAAAAACCATAGAAGTGGTTCATCTTATAATACAAATATAAAAAATTTGAGCTTGCGAGAATGCAGAATGGATGGAAGTTTGTTAATCTTGTACGCTTCAACCATTGAAATTATTTTGATGAAATTTAGTATTAAAGATAGTTTAAGACAGTACTTATATATTTTGTAGAAGGGGGGCACGTACGCGATAAAGATTTTCGGTAACAGAGTTTTTATTTATTTCCCCACACATTTACACTATCTTTACAGGTACTTAAAACCTAATGTTAAATTAACGCAGGCGAAGCCACGGGAAAAACTAGCAATATATAATTTTGTCTTATATTAATAAGAGTATAACGACTGAGAAGAAGAAAGGGTTTATTCAAAATCAAAAATCAAATCAAAAATGTTTTATTCGCTAACAAACCAACTTTTACAAAAATTGTGGTGACATACCTAGTAAGTAAAATTATACCTGTGTGCCTACCATGAGTTTACGTTAGGTGAGCTCGCTAGCGAATACGTCAAAAAATTCTATGAAGATTTTATTTCTTGAAAGTAGCCGCTAGGGGCGCTGCACAATATGTCATACATTTAAATGTCATTTTTTTACGCAGTCGCTAGCGAGCACACCTAACGTAAACTCATGGTAGGTACACTGTATCAGGTAGTCACCGCCCATTCAGAAAGTGCTAGTTTTGAGTAAGTAAAAGGGTTTATTAAAGGCTAAGTAAGCTTTAAAAACTATCATAAATTTTTAGTTTCCTAATCTTCTGCAACTTTATTCTTACGAAGTTCGCCTCGAAACCTCGTCTTCTATAGTTCTCCCGTTAATCTGAGCCAGGACGTTCGGCATCCCATTTGCGCAATGCATAACAAAGGTCTCTCTTAATTAATGGCATACAGATGTGGTCTGTACATTGTATAGTAGGTATTAACCTCCATCACAGTAAGAGCGGTTTCGTACTACGTCCAACCCGAGTCCGTCATAATACGGATCTAGAAACTAACTAGAGAAATCGGATTACGGAAACCAGATCATAGATCTGAAATTAAATTGCTGTGCGTCATTCATCAATTTTTTACAAATATTTACAAAATACGTATGTGTGTATAGGGGAGTTATTTAATGACGTAGTTAGTATGACGTACTTATTTGTTACCGGATTCAGATCTAGTGCATAAACTACCATATACATAGTTCTATTAAGACTCAGGTCTATACTTTCACGGATTCGAATCGGAATCGCTCATTCCAGCCAGTCCACTGCTGGACAAAGGCTTCCCACTAGGATTTTCACAAAGACCGGTCCTGCCCGCTTCCTGGCGTTTCCCGCGACCTTTACCAGATCGTCGGTCTACCTAGTGGGAGGCCTGCCTACACTATATCGCACGTACTTAGCGCGAAACCATGTAGTGGGAGGCTTGCCTACACCACATTTAAAATAGGTACTCAGTGCGAAACCACTCTAAACGTTATCAACTTTAACATTCTAGCTTTGATCAACATTCGAGAGCAATTGATTTCAATTCAATTATTATAATAGCCTTCACATTGTTTGTGAAAGGTATGATATGAGAAAACAATTGATGTTACAATGGAAAATAATATCGATAATGGTTTCCGAAAAACAATACTCGTATATCAATGACAAAGAAAATTATGTGGATATTTGTCGAAATAAAGGAAATCTTTTAATGTTTTTTCACAAATTGCTAACAGTCTCTTTAGCCCCTCGTATTAAGCAAAATATGCTTGTGTCACGAGCGGTAGCGGGGTTCGAACCTGCTTTTCTCGGAGGTCGAGTCGGCCAGTCCGACCCCTTCACCATTCGGCTATCGTGGCTTCATATTTATTGCCTACTTAGTTATTATTATTAATATACTGGAACTCGTCATTTGATTACAAAATTATGTTACTGATGATGACATGCTAAATATGACATGTACTTAATTGTGTTTATATGGGAGCGATTTTGCAACATTAATTATTTTAGTCTAATTTCCTGTAGATTGTAGGAAAAATTTCCAAGCCTCAGGGCGCTACGAAACGTGTTAAAAATGGAAATACAATCAATCATTTTGTAATAAAGGCAGATTTTCTTTGAAGTGGCGACCTTTTCATGGGACAAAGTAGAGCCGAAGCTTCGAAATTACATTTCATGAAAAGAAAATGTACTTTTTAGTCATCTTTATTTTGAAAGTGATACTTAATAGGTAAATATCATTTCGCAGAGTTCAGACTTTACCATGTAGGTATTTACTGTTATTTAACTCACGTGTAGTAAAAGAAAAGTACGAAAGAATATCTCACCGTGTTTAATACCCAAGGGTGATATATAAAATAATAAATAAATAAATACACGCTTTCGCAATTTCCAATGAAGGATAAGATTACCAATAAGAAAAGGCGTGAAATTGTACTCGTATAATAAATCGTTGTGTACGGCGAAAATTGAATCGTCGATATGAATGTTCGTAAGGAAATGTTTTATGAGTATTGTACCTTGATAGGCATATATCTCCTGAAGTGGTAATGTTCTTGGTTGAATATACATACAGAAATACATATTGAACAAATAACATCTTTCCAAGCATTGGAATGGAAAGGCGTAGATATTAACAGCTTTATTTGTATTTCCTGGCTTCAGTAATGAAAGGAAAGAAGAATTCACATCTTTACAAGAATTTTCGTACGTCTTTCAATAACAAAATAAACTATCCACCCTCTATCCCTTTCACACATTAATTCTCTTTCAATTATTCATTTGCGTTCAATTCCATTTATATTTATCGATCATCAAGACTCCGTGACATTCTGAAATGAAGTTGCAAACTCGATTTCAGCACAAGCATGTCAAATGTACTAGTTTGTGGCCAGTTCTAGAGTTTCAGAACTTGGTACAAACTCAAGCATACATAAGTTCCATATTAAAACCATTAGGTTCTGAATCTATTCTTCAGACTAAACTTATGCTTGGATGTATCAGAATAGTCTTTAGTAGGTAATTTAAATTAAATTACCTTAAAACAACAACTTTACTGAACAAGATTAACTGTTGTTTCGCTACAAGTTGGGCCGTGTTGTTTATTACATAATTTTCCTTCAGAAATAAACATGGAAACCGTTACAAAATTTGTTTATAGGTCAAACAAAGTAACATTAATAAACAATAGAGTTCATGAAATTATTAGAAGCTTTACGAAGTTAGGACTCTTGTCTTGTCCTTTTGTTTTTCTTTTTGTTATTGTTTTACAAAGAATCTTTTCTCTAACAATTCTTAAAACTACAATTACACTTCCGAGCAAAAAAAAAGTTTCACGTTACCGTTTCTCTCGAATATTTTCCAAGTTTTTACAAAAAATGGCAGGGCAAAGCTTAAAATAACAGCTGTTCGTTTGTTTTAGCTAACACAGCAGACCTGGGAGTGCTGGATCCCTCACTATACAAATCAGACTGTCTGGATGAAGATCTCATGTGGCCGGAGGGGCACGTGGTATGTATATTTTATGTCTTTAAGGTTGTTGGATACTGGCCAGCAGAATGGCCTTCTTAAATTTTAAAAGCAAATTGTTGATTGTTCTTTTGTTTTTTGTAGGCCACGTCATGTCACTTTACTTTTTTGTAATTAAACAGTTCTGACGCTCCTAGGGTCGACCATCTCAGAATCCTCTTAGATTAGATTTACAGTTCACTCCGTAACAACAAGGGCAGTAGATAAAACTAGTCTTATTGAAATACTTTTTATTAGCTGTCAAAAATTGACCCTGCCGTAGGGAGGGAGGGATCCCTGTATCCCCTCGCCATATTGCCTATAGATACATACGTGTATATACTAAATATACATACTGTACGAGTACATACTACTTACTTATTGATTTGAAAGCTATGCTGAATCATATTTTACAACATATTGAAAGAAAACTAAGTTTTCAGTACAAAGGAGTACCTATTGTTTAAAGAAATTGTTTTGGCGTTAAAAATTGACTGTCTGAAGAAAGAAAATAAATGGCGCGTAGGATCAAACCCGAGTTGGGCGAGTTAGCTTTTAAAATAATAAATACATAACAGTTTTACGTTTTCTTTTTACAAAATATCCTCAATAACAATAACTTGTAAATTAAACGCTGTAAGTTACTTTCCAAGATTTGTATTGTGTATTTAACAATGAAAACTGAAATAAGAATCACTCGGTTCGAACAACAACAAAGAACTGGTATCGAATTCTGGGTAGTAATCTCAATTTATTGTTTGACCTCCATTCTATTTTTACTCCAAAACTCTTATTGATAAAATGCTTTCAACTCAGATGAATGAAATTAAAAATCCGAAATCATGAAATAAAAAGTAACTTAAAAATAAATCAATAAACTCGACCCAAAACAGACCCTGCCGTTTAATACGTTACCATGCCCATTGTGAATTTTTTATGGTTAGAAATAATATAAAAATGCTACTATCGTATCCTACTTCCTACAATCTTAATCTTTCTTTACGTGAGAAACTGACTTTCACGCCAGCAAAGTTTGTGTTTTTCATAATTTTGTTATTATGCATTTTCATATAGTAAATGTCCACACGGTTAACAGAAGTAATACGGTAAAAACCATGCCATTATTATAAAAGCGATCCTCAAAATTAAATTCCCTCAAATTAAAAAGCCCTTACTTCACACGTGCAAATACATACACTCCAGTTTTGTAGTACTATCACAACCACTCACAGTTAAGTAAGTTTTAACCTGAATAACTTCCTTTTTATGAAGGCCGGTATTTGTAATAGCCGCCCGGAAATTGTCAGTCGGTTCACTGCTGCCACGGTAGGCAAACAAATCAGGATTGGTTTGGTATTACGAGTAGAATAGTGTCTTATCATCAGCTAGGTTGATAGCCTAAAGGGTTGTGGGGTACATGTTGTTAAGCATACGAAAAAGAGCGGTTGTGTATGGTAATAATCGAAAATTACTTATGTTTTATTTATTTTATTGAGATTTACAAATACAGGTATTACAGTATTTGGTTCCAATTCGAATAATAAAGATTCCATATCCTCTAAAATGCCAGGACAGTTTCAAGAATGTTATGCGACAAGACGCAGAAATGGGAATTGCGTCTGGTAATAAAATCCACTACCATAAATACCAAATCCCGTATTCACATTAAAGGTTAACATAACTCGCATTAATTGTCGTCATTGATTTCCCTTGACGGCAATCAGGAAATTGAAAAGCCCGCAATCAACACTTCACTATTCATGGCACAATCAAAAGCAGATTCATTGGAAATTCACGCACCGACGAACGTATTTGTAAATCAAATGTAAATGTTGAAGCATTTAGCAAAGATTAAGCTATGTCACTGGAGACACATGATGTTATTATACCTAAAGTGATCACAAGAAAACTCACCTACTTTAACCTACCTACTGAGTTTCTTGCGCTGCTTCTTCTCAGCACTGGGACTGGCCCATTTATTGTCCTGAAGCAGTGGTAGGGTTAATACTGGGACGCGTAAAAGTACTTTTTAAAGCCTACTTGCATAAATAATGAGTTTCATGAGTTTTTTTTTAAATTACTTACTTTATTTCTGAGTATCACACAAATTATATCATGGGGAACATCACATAATTCAATTTAAATTCAATCCGAGTCAGCAGACTGACAACACAACATCTAATTAAATACTACTATGTCGTGGAAATTTACGGGTAAAATTTCCTCTAATTCAACTTAGAGTATATTGGGTATTACAAGCCTAAATTAGCATTTGACTAACACGCATTTACGAACAATAGCTCCGTAAACTGTAACAGTATTTTGTTCAGAGCTCGTCAGCCGCTACGTCAATGTGTGCCAATCCTTAGCAAATCGTTGAAATGACCTTAATTAACCTTCCATTGTAATTTCCCTAGGGTCGAGTGTGGTTCACGCTGAAGTATGAGTCTGGTACCGAGAGGTTACAGGTGCATATCATCAAGGCGAAGCACCTCCCTTCGCGCACTCCCGCACTGGCCAACGCATGCGATCCGTACATAAAGTGAGTATCTAGCGATAGTATAATATGTAGTTAAATTATAAAATAGGGATTTGACACACTAGTCAATTGACATGATTTTCATCATGATCTTTGTAGGTCGTTGTAGTTTTCATCATCATCATCATCTCAGCCATAGGACGTCCACAGCTGAACATAGGCCTCCCCCAATGCTTTCCATGTTACCCGGTTGGTAGCGGCCTGCGTCCAGCGCCTTCCTGCTACCTTTATGTTATGATGTCGTAGGTCCACCTTGTGGGGGTGGACAGTAGGTACTCGTATGTGGTACAGCCTACAGGACTATTCCCACATCTCTTTCCCACCGCTGCAACTTCTGTGTAGCCAAGATCTACAGCTTGACCACCAATAAAAACCCAATCAGTGAAAGTCAAGTTTGTCCCGGGGAAAAAAATTGGGAGGCCTATTTTCGAAAATTTGTCCGTTTGTCACAATAATAAATAACACACACGATATGTCAAATAAAACAGAAGAAGTAAATGTAGTACAAACAATAATTTTGTTATTTTATGAAAAGTGTGTCACGAATTTTAATTTGTATACAAAGACTAAGTACTGGCTCGTTGTTCTTAATGTACCTTACATAGATTTTAATTAAATAACACTAAGTATGCTGTTGCAAGCCGTATATCTTAATAACGAGGGCTCCCGGCTTGCAATGTTTTACATAACAACTAGCTCTACGGCGACCTAATCAGACTTTATTAGATAAACTTTTATTTTCATCTCAAACATTTATTGCCAAAGTAGGCATGTTATTGTTTTAAAAGTTTGAATTGTTATTCTTAGGCTGAGTTGCACCACCTAAATTTAACGGTAACTATAACGATAACCGGTGCATTTTGTATGGAGTTTGACAGATTTTTAACATTTACTAAAGTTAAAGTAAGATGGTGCAACTCAGCCTTAGTCTATGATCTTCTAAGAATATTTTAAGACTCAATAAACTCTTTGGAAGAAAAACTAATAATTTGTTTTTAAATTGCTTTTGTTTGAGAGTGTGGGAGTAGCAAAATAATGTATAAAGATAAATAATTTATTAGAGCTTTTTGTGGGTTTAGTTTTTTAAATAAAACTACGATAATACCACCAAATTACTTTAAAATATCTTTTTACGTCTTTAAGTATTCATTGTTGTTCCTAGATATCGATTAAACACAATAAATAACAATTATTTGATATATATTTTTATCGTTTCACAAGGAAGGCTGTGATCTGTGCGTAATTCAAGACCGTAAAAGAGTGCGGTGATTTGGAAATGATTATACGTAATTTGGTCTTAATGATGTGATTTTTCTTTAGGTTACAACTGATGCCAGATGAGAGAAGAGTGCTACAGACGAAACAGAAGAAGAAGACTTGCAATCCATTCTTTGACGAGACATTCGTTTACCAGGTAGGTAACTAATGTAGAATTACTAATATCTACTACACTGATGCCCGTTTTCACCATCAATCCGCAATTTTAAAGTGATCTGTAAACAAAATTCCTGTTATGTGTTACCATAGGGGTCACTTAAAATTTAGGGATTGATGGTGAAAACCGGCATGATTGTAACATACTTGCTATGTGTTGGCATCATAGATTGACTGCTAGGCAGTAGCCCATCAGGTCGTCATACTCATCAAGTCGTACCTATTTACTGAAGTGTACAGGCGGTCACTTCTCTCATTGAAGATATAAGGACGTACGAGATTAGTAGGTATTTGTAGAATAGTACCTACCTACATACATTATGACTTGAACACTATTCAAAATTACAATAGAGTTCATAATGAAGCTTAAAATTGAGAAAGCGATATAATACAATTATGAAGCACGAATCGATGTAAACTCAAAGCAAAGAAGAAGTAACTAACACAACATGTTATGTTGTTGTAAGCCTTGGTTAACAACATAACATGTATACATTAACCTTGACCTTTCATAACAGGTGTGGCCCACTCACCGACACCATATTGACGCGAACCTGTCGTTACGTTTCCCAAGATCATCCCGAGCTTACAAAGCTTTTAGCAAACTTTTGTTTTCACTTTGCAGGCTTTACTTTGGTTAGCTCCTAGGGTTCCCTAAACAGGAGGTTTATGGAAATATGCTTTTATACCTACATATCATCGGGAACAGTGCAAATCCGCGTTACTATCATTGGATAATACCGCGTATCTGACAATGTACGCAGAATTCTGATTGTCAGTCACCAGTTTGACGGGAGCTACGAGTAAATTAATTGAAATGCAGATACGCGGTTTTATTAAATATTGTTAGTCGGATTAGCACTATCCCCGACAGTGTTGCCAGAAGGTTACTTTTGAACTGCATTGGTTACTTTTAGGTTACACTAATGAAAAGGTTATTTTTAGGTGATTTTTCAGAAATTGTAGAATTAACTTTTACAGGTTATTCAGTAAAAAATATTAATAGTGACAATTTAAAAATTATGTCAAACTGCATTTAAACATGAATTTGATGTATTATTTGTTCAAAAAATGAGTTTTAGCGAATGTTTTTCGATAATAAAACGCAAATGCATGAAACGTTTTTATACGACCGGTCACTTTTCAGTCTTCATGGAATGGTCAAAATTTGGAATTTAGGTAAACGATTGATGATCAATTGTGTTCATTTTCCATACATGAACAACCTTACACAATCGCTCCGCACCCCCCCTTAATGTTTGAACTTAAAAGTCTTCATCTTTACATTATTTCTCAGAAAAACCGCAATGAATATTGAGAGCTTCAGCAAATTTTTATTACATTTTTAAGAAATCTGGCACTCGTAGGGCTTTTTCGGGGCCATCATGAAACAAGATTGAGATTTTAAAAACATAGCGCTACCCGACAATATTTTAAAAAATGAAAATAGTAGATCATTGCCATTTTTCCCACTTCTACGGCTAGTCGGCTACTAATGTTGCCAGGTTTTACAGCATGCTCCAAATCAAAGTCAACCAGTAAAGGCCAAGTTGGTCCCAGAGAAAAAATCTGTATTTACTCGTACAACGAAATTAAGGCTGAGTTGCACCACCTAACTTTAACCGTTACTGTAACGATAACCAAATGTTTTTGTATGGAATTTGACAGATTTTTGACGTTTCATAAAGTTAAAGTAAGATGGTGCAACCCAGCCTAAAAGTTCGAAGTTATCTTCCGGATGACAAATGATAGAGTACAAAATGTTATTAACCCCTAATAACCGCATGGCAAAGTGGTGGGTACGTGTACCCTGTTACGTTGTACCGAGCAAGGGTTTACTTGCCTAAGTGAAATTTATTGGTCGCAACCTGCGGGGTCATGTCGGATACTGTACCTTGACCTAGTAAATACTCTCGGTGTGCGCCTAACGACAGATGGTACTGCGCAAACATGGTAACAGGTAGTGTGACATTTATTAAGTATATTGAATTCTGTAATTTTTGCACATCTGCGAGCAGACTGAACACGTCATGATTCTCATGATCCTACCATAATTGTCACCCTGTATTACTGTGTTACTTGAACTTGTCATTTTACTTAATAAATGAAATAAGAGAGTAATATAATGCCATACAGCTTTCACAGCTTTGTCTGGTTGCGAAAAGTTCTTAGACTTTAAACTTATTTATTTTAACGAGTATTGTCACTACTTTTTTTAAACTTGTGTTTCCTTTACATTAAACTATTAGGTAACTGAAAATATTATAGGTATTGCATGTTTGCAACAGTTACATGACATTTAACAGAATGTACTGTCGCCAACAGGTTAACTTACCTCAAAATTAATTTCATCCGAGCGTTTCTGAACGTTACGTCCTGAAGATAAGGTTCAAACTCAATTGATGAAAATTATTATGTCCGTGTACCCGCATCTAAGGTAAGCTTAGCGCAATACCGCATCATCTAGCTTTAATCCTATTAGAGATTTAAATAGGGTTTAATGAAAGGCTCTAATATACGGAGCGTGGCTTAACCGGCCACGTGCAATAACGGCCCAGCTTTATTATAAGCGACAGTGATGGAAGACAATTTTTATCCTGAAATAATACTGAGGATTGTTCAGGTGGAATGGATTTTCTGTAATATTTCTTGCAAATATATACAATAGAAAACTATGACTGTTTTCTTTTAAAGCTCTGTCGAAAAAAAAAATTTTTGTAGGTACTGTTTAATTTTATTAAAAAAAAACCGTAAGTGTTAGTAGTATCAGAATTAATTTCACTGGGGTTATTATACCTTGTTTGGTACAAGGTATAATAACCCCAAACGACAAATGTGTGCACGATTAATACGGAAAAACGCAAGAAAATCTGTATGAGTACTAAGGGTGGATATTAACAGACAAATTAGGTATATCTTTCTTTCTTCCAACAGGTTTATTGTGTGTATAAATTGTGCCAACTTCTTTGTTCCAGCCCTTTTACTGTGTTATAAAGAAAATCTCATTAACTATTATGTAACTCTACCAAAGGTACATTCTACAGGGTGTTGATTTCAATCCTCGCTATATTTAGAGAGTTGATTAAGTAGCTTATTCTGATCACGAATCAGTAAAAAAATGACTTCGAAAAAAATTTAAAACGAACTTTAACTTTAGTTAACTAGTCAAAGAAAAATACCTATTTACACTACTTACTTTACGTGGCTTCCTTCAGTAGACTATCCGACTAACTATTGCAGTATTGCGAGCCACAGTACAGTTAATTTCGCACGAAAAATATTCGCTAAAAATTCCACTTTCGTTTGTGATTTTTTTTGTGGATGATGCGTTTATTTATGTCATAATAGATCACCTAAATAAATTTGGCGAGGATTGAAATCAACACCCGGTATAAAAACCCGTATTTTCAACACCCAAGACGGTAGCGATAAAAAAAACCGTCCTTATTTATTTAAACCTTAATATAAATTCATAATAGCCCTTTGCGGTCCATCTAACTAGTCGGGTTATAACGATTATCCAATCACCTCTGATGACCTGGATCTTGTAATGTTATTAACAGCTCGGTCATGCTCCGGTCTACAGAGTATTAGTCCCGTATCATTTGAATACCTTTTTCATGCAAATTGTTTGGTCTATTAGTATCGAAAAAGCTGAGCTGAAGCGAATAGACTTGAGTGAGAAGGATTTTAATTTTTAACGAGTTTCGGTAAGGTTTGGGTCTTTTTAAAACGATGTTTTTTAAAATCTATAAAGTATGCACTACATAGAGATTTGAACTGCTAGTGTGTTAAAAGGCACTCATTTAAGGACTCTTTATGTATCAACCGGTACAGAAGGGTTAACGTGCCTTTTTGAAGCACAAGTAATAATATAATTTAAATATAGGGGAGGTACAAGGCAAAAGCTTCCTCAATGTGGATAAAAAAACGTTGTCCAGATATAATCGTAAAGCAAATAGATTTTTTTATGCATAACAAGGCAGGTATTTAACCACAATCGCTCCTGATGTTAAGTGGGATGCAGTCTATGATGGTATATATCTGTCCTGTAAGTGCCTATTCACTCTCGCCTTTAAAATACCCGGATTATAGTCTTCGGGAAAGACAGCAGCAGGCAACGAATTGCAGTCTCTAGCTGTTCGCATTATAAAAGAGTCATCGAAACGCTTAGAGCCTTAGAAAGATACATCGTAACGGTCCGTATTGAGTTGATACCCAAACAATCAGTTTGTGTCAACCAACTCTACATCCCAATCACCTCTGACCCTTTCCACCTGTAATAAAATGTATGTACATTACCTTAATCGGAATATATTTATAGACTTACGTTTACGATAGAAAGGCTGAACAAAATAGCCTTTCCCTTTATTTGCGCATTACCCAACTCAAACATCGTGATCGTTTAAAACCAGTGTTTATTGTATCCAGGATCAGTTATAGACTTATTTCACTTTATAAAGGTTATTAATGCTACAAAATCTTATAAGATGAGTCATAAACGTTTAAATCAAAAGTAAAGAATCAATACCATGAGTAAATTTTAGATTAGTATGGTTTATAAACTTTTTTAACAATATAATTATTTGTAAACATAATGTGAGGATATTTTTTTATCCACAACGAGGAAGCTCTTGGCTTGTATCTCACCTGATGGTAAGTGATGATCAGGCCGAAGGTGGAGGCGAGCTTCACTCGGAATCCTCAACCATAGAGGAACTGGCTATCTTACCTCTGTCGGAACACAACAATTATATTTTATATAGGTATTTTAACAAAAATAAACATTCAATTAAGTAATTGGAAAAGTTACAGGCCCATGAGTCCATCTTTTAATTGAGTAGTACTCGACAGGCTGCGTCCACTTTGAATATGAATGCAACAGAGATTTACAATTTGAGCCTTGACACCGAATAAAATAATATTTGTAGGATAGCACAGAATAATAATAAGTATAGGTACTGTACTAGTGTAAAATGAAATGTATAAATTAATTTATATGAAAAGTTTGTTTCATGCATTTATTTATCATTTATTCGGAGCACCAAGAGTTCAAGCTCATGTTACCAAGTGCTTGTTTTGTAAAGTAAATAATGTCTATCATAATACCACGGCGAGGAAATGTTTTGAAAGTTACCATACTGAACCTGTTGAATACTGGCAACGAACAATATTATGATTTGTTAACGAATCAGTGAACTTCTACACCTTTAAATTATGTAATAAGTAGGTAGAAAAAAAAGTACTGAAGCGCATACTCAAACATGGATTAAGAATTACCTACTAATTTGCCATAAGGAATTTACTCCTAGTTTAGGAGAAAATAAGTTCTGTGTTAATGAACTAAGGCTGGGTTGCACCACCTAACTTTAACGGTAACTATAACGATAACCGGTGCTTTTTGTATGGAGTTTGACAGATTTTTGAAGTTTGTTAAAGTTACAATAAGATGGTGCAACCCAGTCTTAGTCAACTATTTGACTGTTCTAGAATGTAACAGCTTATTCTCTGAAGTAATAACAGTTCAGAAGATTGTGTTCCACTTGCTATAATAATAACATTGTCGAGTGTACGAGACACTGTACTCACTTGGTCGTAGTGTTGTAGAACTAGCGACAGTTAAATCATCGATAAATAGAAATATATTCCAAAAACTTTTGTTATGAATAGTCTCACGATCTAAAAACTAATATATGGTTGGTATAAGTGTGTTATTTATACCAACAACATGTTATACATAATTAGCTAACTAACTGTAGATAGTTTTTGCTTTCTGGATTTTTGTAATACAAGTATTATTGACACTTTTTAACCAACTTCAAAAAAAGAATTAGGAGGTTCTATGTTCGACTATAGGTAATTTTGAATCAAAACGGGTCTAGTATTTCATCAAATCTGCCACGTATCACTGTTTTTAATCCTGTGCAGTTACTGACTTAAACTATTGATTCAATTTCTCAACACTAGTGCATTGCTATCAAGTAAGTGAAACCTAATACGAATAAAATAATATTCTGCTGCTCACTTTTGTGCTTCACCCGAATGGTATCCAATTAATTCAGTCGGCCGTTTGGTGTAGTGGTTCGAAACGGACTACTATTCCGGATGTTGTGGGTTCGATTCCCGCACAGTACAAACATTTGTGTGCATGAACATATTTGTTTGTATTGGACTGGGTGTTTTCTATGTATAATATGTATGTATTTACAAAAAAAAAAGTATTTAAGTATGTTTATATCCGTTGTCTAGTACCCATAGTACAAGCTTTGCTAAGTTTGGGACTAGAAGCGCAGTGTAAAATGTCCAAGGATATTTATTTATTTATTATTTATTAATTAAATAAAGTCATTCAGAGTCCTAAACGATCAATGTAAAAGCTTTTCTTTGGCTTCATTTAAAATATATGTCAAAGAGCCGTTAAGTACCTCTTTGACCTTTGATGTCTTGGAATAAACTTTGTTAATCCGACTAAGTGTCGAGGGATTCAAAACCCTATGCGTCACAAGCTTCGAATGAGTTCGGATTTGGGAAATAACTGATGAGTTTGCCAAATTTTGACGTCATGAATTCACGAGGGAACAGAAGAACGATTGAATACATTTTGTTGTGTTGTTTTGTTTTATTTTGAATCTTTTAAGATCAAAATCTTTTGTTAAAAACTTTTTAGAGATTTGAAAAACTATTGAAAAAATACGATTTTTTATAGGACTACGTTCACATGTCTTCTGATTGTTTGTAGCTATGAACTTTTCTTGGAAAATAAAAAAAAATGGAAAATAAAATGTAAGGCGAAATAAACCACCGCATCAGTTCTGCGGCGGTTGCGTTCGGAAAACTTCGGTCTAAGGTGCTGCGTTCACATGATCTGAAGCTCTCTACTAAAATTTCAGTATATATGGCTGTAGTACTCCCAAACCTTCTGTACTCTTCGGAGACCTGGGTTTTGTACCGAAAGCATATCCGTACGCTAGACAGGTTTCACCTCAAATGCTTGCGAGACATTTTGAATATCAAATGGTCAGATCGTGTAAGAAACACTCAGGTACTTCGACGGGCAAATGTCTGCGGCATTGAGGCGTACCTGATGCGTCGGCAGCTTCGTTGGTGCGGTCACGTCTGGCGTATGGCTGACGAGAGGGTCGCGAAACGAATTTTCTTTTCTGAACTCCAGGACGGCAAGCGGAAACAAGGCGGCCAGTTCTTACGTTATAAGGATGTTCAGAAAAGACATATGAAGCGTTGCGACATTGACCCCCTAAAGTGGGAAAAAACTGCCAGCCACCGTCTGGAGTGGAGGCGCCTGGTGCGGAAAAAAGTTAACGACTTCGAAGAGCAGCGGAAATCTGATCTTGACTCGAAGCGCGATGCTCTTAAAGCCAGACCAGCAGCGGCTATCACCTACAACTACATCAGCGGTGTCCTAACGTGTCGACATTGTTCGCGCACGTTTACCAACAAGATTGGCTACTTTAGCCATGTGAGGGCACATGATAGGGCAGCCCAGCGTAGCCCTCTTATTGCGGACTAAAGGAATTTTGTCGCAGTTACCGTAGCCGAAAGCGGCTTGGGAGTATATATATATACACAACACCTAGAGACTAAATTACATTCTTAGCCCACGTTCTGATTCTAAAATAGTACTTCTGGAAATGAGTTGCGGAATTATGGAAACCTTTTTCTCACGAGATTTTCCTTCCAGATCCCGCCTGGCAAACTTGAGACTCTGACCCTGAAGCTGTCAGTTCTGGACATCGGACGAGTGGGGAAGGGGAAGCAGCTTATTGGACACATCATACTGCCGCTGAGCGAGCTTGAAGGAGTAGCTCCAGATGAAGAACCGCAGCTGTACAAACTGGACATTGAAAAGGTAATGGGTTAAAGTGATGTGTCATTTAATTAGACCCCTAGTAATAGGCATAAGACAAAACAACGGGCCTACTGATACCATGCCAATATTTTCAGATCTACCGGTTAGATAGAGCGGGACTAACGCCTTCCAAAATCCAAGTATTTTACGATCTGTTTATTTCTATCAATCAAAGTGAGACACGTGTCGTGAATGTCATGATTTAGCGACAGTGACCAATACGAGAATTACAGTGACCATTACTTACATGTAATGTACAACGTACATGTAAAAAGATGTGTGTGATATGATCCGTAATGAAAAATTACCCAAAAAAGTGGCGACCACGAACTCGAGGAAATCAGCCATTGCCGAGTAGGCTTAAGATGCGCGCCGCGATAAGGGTTATCACGCCATTTTATCGATTTCGCCCATACATTTTGACGTCGATAAAAAAAATCACAGCGCGCATCTTAGGCCTACAGAAAAACACACTGTGTCTTCTAGTTGTTTTACGACCCCGTGAGAAACGTAGGACCGGAAGTCACTATGCCACTTATTACACTTCTAGGCACTGATGATGATAATAGATAGATCTGAAAATACGGAAATGGGATTACTCCCACAATCACGAATGTGAATATTGTGCTTGACATATTCTTTCTTCTCAGGAGGTACAAGAACCGACGTCTGACTTGGGCGAGATCTTGGTGTCGCTACTCTACAACGAGAATCTGCATCGGCTAACGGTTACCGTAATAGAAACACGAGGACTAAAGGTAGGTCACTGATGATACCAATGATTAATGTGCATAATGATGATTACTATAGTGACGATGAACATGAGTAAATTTTAGAATTGGGTGTATTTTTATGTTATTTTACAGACGTAATAATTAACTTTTAAAAAAAATAAAACCGACTTCAAATGCGTGAACACAAAAAAAACTAAAAATTAAAAATATTGCGTATAAAAAAGTTCAACCCCAATTTTCCACCCTTGGGGGTGAAATATTTTCTTCAAATTCGCATGAAACCACCCTTTTGATAATACCTATTCAACAAAAAAATAATCGTTCAAATTGATTTATAATCGGCGGAGATATTGCGTATAAAAAAGTTCATCCCCAATTTTCCACCCTTGGGGGTTGTTTTTTCTATTATTAAATTTGAATGGGACCACCCTTGAGGTATTACCTATACGCCAAAAAAAGATTTGTTCAAATCGGTTCATAATTGGCGGAGTTATCGCGTAACAAACATAGAAAAAAAAAACATACGGGTCGAATTGATAACCTCCTCCTTTTTTGAAGTCGGTTGAAAATACAAGACTTTTTAGCTTATAAATATAAGAGGAACTTTTAGTATGAAACTAGTATGAAAATCACAATAAAAAGAACATGAAGCTTTACGAATCTTTCAGTTATGTGACACAATTGAGTACCTAGATCTGTTTACGAACTTTTATCTATACAGGGTGACATTTAAATCGTTGGCATCCTTATAACTAAGACTACTCATGACGATACATAGTATAAGGGAGAGTCCGCTAATTTGGACCAGTTTTTTTCAATCCCGTTTTACACATAGTTTTCTTTTGTTTTTGCTAATGTCCATGGTATATAATAAAAGATACATTATTCAACTTACTATTTCATAAGTATTAATTAACATGATTGTTGTATATTTAGCACAAATCAACAAAGTACGAGTTCAGAGCTTCGGTCCAATTTAGCCAACCGGTTCGATAATTTGTACCACAGGGTTACTAAATTGGATTTCAATAAATTTCAAGCCTTTAAAAAAACTATGGCAAAATATTATACGATACATTCTTAACAAATTAGGAAATGAAGAGGAACAGTAGTTAATAACATAGACAATCGATATTGTTTTACAAGTTATCACGATTTTGAGTACAAGTTTTGTAATTCCAATTATCGTAACGCACACTTGTACCTTATCTACTTTGCCAGTCTTTTGCTTTCATTTATTGTTAGTCAAACATAACTACGCTATTATAACTTCAAAATATGATTTACTAAAAAAAATTTCAAAATCCTTTGGTAAAGTTCCATACAACTTGATGTGGTACAATTTAGCCGACTAGGTGATAGTGCTTTTAAAAAATCGGTAAAAAATATAGCTTATAAATACCGAAAAATGTTTCACATAATTGTAATCCACACTAATTTACGCTTTTTTTTTTCTCTCTTTATTTAAGGAGCTTTGTCAAGATGACAATGTCGCTCCATTAGATACAAACTTTAGGTACAATATATCTAGACAATATTTTAGGTACAATGTATTTGTGTCTTATTGTCTAAAATTAGGAAACTAAAAAGCTAGAAAAACACAGTATAAGGCTCTCGCCTCCTCCGACATAGGAGAAGCCAGGATGCTGTTGCACCTGCCGACCGAAAACCCGTCAGGTTGGAACAGCTGAGACCTGGCCTGCCCGTTCCGGACACATTCCACCAAGACATGAACGACGCCACAGTCTTCACACAAGGGAGATGGTTCTAAGCCCATTAAATATTTGAACTTTCTAGTTGGAATGTGGCCGGATCGAAGTCTTAAAGCCAGAACAATATTTCGTCTACTCAACTCACATTTGTCAAACCAAGGTATAATAAGAGGTTTAGGTTGTATCGTTATATACCAGATGCCCTTTTCTTTTGACCTTATATCAAAATACTCCTTCCAAGCCTTATAACAAACGTCTTTAACCAGATACAGTCGGTCAGAATTTACGCTTCTAAATAATATATTAGAAACACCCTGTGATTGAATTTAACAAAATTACAATCTAAACATGTTGACAATACATGTTACTTGAAAACAATGAAAAAATACTTTTCAAAATAAAACACACGTGTTTGTTGTCACGGCAAAAACCACATGGCCGATATTAATTTATTTTAGTTGAGTGTCGCTGAGTGTTGCAATTACAGACATTCAATAAATACTTTACGAAATATGAGGGTGGTACAATTTACCCGGCGGTACAATATACCGAACTCTCCCTATTTCCTAAATATGAAACAAATCCAATGAGTAAATTACTATGTATCATAAGTAGAGTCTTAGTTTAAAAGAATGCCAACGATTTAAATCTCATCCTGTATAACTTATCATTTGGTTTAATTCCTAGCAAATGACAGGAAATCAGAAGTTAGGAATGTTAGGAATGTCAGAAGTCCTCTTGTAATGATGTGACCTTTTCTGTAACTGTAGATTCTCAGTGATTGATCATTCACTCCCGTTTGTATACCATTTTACCGCGGTTGGAATAAGTGATGACCGCAAATGGATCTCGGCAAATGATTTAGCTTCATTTTCAGCGTCCGTTTTTGGGAAACGTTACACTCGGGAGATTATTTAACCAATTTACAATGGAAAATGTTTGCCTTACGCAAAAATGGGTAAACATATCGGGGGATTTTCGGGTTAAAATAAATAGCAACTGTGGAATCATGTTACATACCTATATTACTTTGTTGCATACGCGTTACATACGTTACTCGTAATTTTGTTGGTAAATAAAGCTGCTTTGTTGGTAAATTCTCATGTTTTGGTCTGTTATTTAAAGCCTAAAGTTCATACTTAACAACACACTCAAGATGAAAATCAATAGTTAATTCAGAATGATCTTGATGGACTATACTCGTACATACGTATACTCGTAAGTAAAAATACTATCATTATTTGTGTCATCTGGCAATTTGTACGAAAGCCTTTCAAGTCAAGTACCCACCTAATTTTTCCTCGCCTCTCCGATAACTTTGCCATATCCCAAACTCTTACAATAGGGTCCGATAAACTTCGTCTCCTTGTAATCAAGACTAGTTCGGATAGTTTATTTGAAGTTTCTTTATTGGAGGAATTCATACAAAAAACGGTTCCAATTCGGGTATTTTCTGAGTAAGAACTTGTCATTTCTACCATACCAACACAGTTACTTGTTAATTTGAAAATGAAATAGACATATTTTGTGGTGATTATTATTGACATAGAAAACTTACTTACAACCAAGCCTTTCAAGTACCAGTGACTCGAGACACAAAAGAAATCAATTATTACCGCGGTCTCTTGCGACCACTTAAGTGTTCCACGGGGTAATAGGCTTATCATAAAGGAACTAAACTAGACATAGTAGTACTGCATTCCTTGCCTACAATCAATTTCAAAGCAGAAATAAACACTAAAACCAACATCTGTCCACAACAGCTAGACCCATCATCGCCTAAACGTGAGATGGTGGTGCGGGTCACGCAAGAGCGGGCGTGTCGCGGGGTGCGCGCGCGCCGCACCGCCGCGGTAGAAGTTGCAGACGACGGCAGCGCCCTCGTCTCAGAGTGCTTCCACTTCAGATTGAGGGCGGACGAACTGCACACTACAAGCGTGACGGTGCAGGCTTTGCAACCGCACTCGGCGTGTGCCAAAGGTGGGGATTCTATAGCTACTTCATTGAAACTATCTTCGACCAAAGCACCAGCGGAAGAGGCGTACGACGGCAGCGCCCTCGTTTTAGAGTGCTTCCACTTCAGATTAAGGGCGAATGAACTGCACACTACAAGCGTGACGGTACAGGCTTTGCAACCGCACTCGGCGTGTGCCAAAGGTGAGGATTCTATAGCTACGTCATTCAATCTATCTTCAACCAAAGCACAAGCGTTAAAGGTGGCAGACGGCAGCGCCCTCGTCTCAGAGTGCTTCCACTTCAGATTAAGGGCGGACGAACTGCACACTACGAGTGTGATGGTGCAGGCTTTGCAACCGCACTCGACGTGTGCCAAAGGTGAGTCATCTATAGCTATCTCAAGGCAGAATACTTTAATCTAACATTGAGGATAATATGTAGAGTTGGCGAATGCTGGCAGCGCCCTCGTCTCAGAGTGCTTCCACTTCAGATTAAGGGCGGACGAATTGCACACTACGAGCGTGACGGTGCTGTCTTTGCAACCGCACTCGGCATGTGCCAAAGGTGAGTCAGCTAATGCTACGTTACTTCGACCAACGCGCAAATTTCTGAGAGGGTAATATGTAGAGGTAGCGGACGACGGCAGTGCCCTCGTCTCAGAGTGCTTCCACTTCACATTGAGGGCGGACGAACTGCACACTACAAGCGTGACCGTGCAGGCTTAAGGCTCAGCTCAGCGTGGGCTAAAGGTTAGTTATTATAAATACTTCAGCGTCAGCTTCAGCTATGTCAGCGTGTAAAAATTGCAACTAAAGTTTACCAAGTGGTGAGAGAATGAAGTCAGGAAAACAAGATGCTTTCATCTTATGGAATCACATGTTACATTATGATAGCAATTAAACATCTGGTGAAGGTCGACGGAAAGCACCTGGTTGCGAGCAGAGCAAAGCAGAGCCGGTCTTTGTAAAAATCCTTGGGGGCTTGTGTCCAGCAGTAGACGTCATTTAGCTGAAGTGACGAACGAACCAGTATAACAGTTGTAGCCATCAACAACCAAACAAGATTAGGGTAACGATAACTTAGCAATGTAACGCGCAATTTGTCATAAAAACACCTACTAAAAAGAACATTGTTAACTGCGCTATAAAAGATATTATCGTGTAACGAAACACTGTGTGAAATAACGTAAGTTCCACGGGCGTCGTTTTAGGGCTCGCATTATTAATTCACTAGCTTTCCGCCCGCGGCTTCGCCCGCGTGGATTTTTGTCTGTCACAGAAAAACTTTATCGCGCGCGTCCCTGTTTCAAAAACCGGGATAAAAACTATCCTATGTTCTTTCCCGGGACTCAAACTATCTCTATGCCAAATTTCATCAAAATCGGTTGCGAGGTTTAAGCGGGAAAGCGTAACAGACAGACAGACAGACAGACAGACAGACAGAGTTACTTTCGCATTTATAATATTAGTTGGGATTGGGTCTGCGAAACATTTTAACGGTCTACAAACAAGCTTTTGGATTATGAATAAAAAAAGTTATTACTAAGACACGCATTATAAATGTAGGTAGGTAATTTTCGATAATTCACATGGGAAAATCCTCTGCGGTACCCAAAAGCAATATTTGCTGAACATGTGAAAGTTGGGATGTGACATTCTACATTATACATAACCTTCCTGAAATTTCACACCTAAAACAATAACCTCGGGATTACATTTATTGGATATTCTCTAAATTCCCTCGAGTACAAAAAGTCTAGTATGTAGAAGTATGTAGAAAGGACATAATGCCTAAATATACCTAACGTTTAAAGGTAAAAAATCATGTGGTTATAATTTTTTTTTTCATTAAAAGAATATTAACAATAAAAGAATATTGATATCATTATGATGAAACGAGGTCGCATTTAAATAAGTAAAACTCGTATTCTTTGATATTACAAAATTAACTGTTTCCGCAAGTGACCGCTAAAGTACAAAAATAACATTAACGAGTCCCAAACCCATTTGAAACGACGGTCTGTGACGTCATCTGCCCATTTAAAGGAATTTGAACAGAAAGTCAACCTACAGACAGTTATTTAAAACCCTCATTTATAAATATAGCTCTAAGGATTTGCCACACTGAATGCGTTATGCGGTCTGCGGTTAGAACAATGTTAACGCATCCCGCATCATGTATGAACAACATTGTCGGTTAGGCCAATCTATTAGCGGTCCAGACAAGACAATCTGTCAGCGGTCGTGACGAGGCAATCTGTTATATTTTTTTTCGTGAAGTCAGATAGCATCTGTTTCTCATATAATTTAAAAAATAAATTCATAAAACTCATGCATTTTTGAAAGTAGGCTTTTAAAAAGCAGTTTTACACGTCCCAGTATTAACCCTACTGCTACAGGGCAATAAATGGGCCAGTGCTGAGAACAAGCAGCGCAACAAACTCAGTCTGGGAGACCGTAATGTTGTTCATACATGATACGGGCTGCGTTCAGTTTGACCTGACAGCTGATCGCAGAACGCATCCAATGTGGCAAATCCTTGAACGTATTAAGCTCATAGCAAATTCGTTCGTTCGTTCGTTTCAGCCTAATGACGTCCACTGCTGGACAAAGCCCTCCCCCAAGGTTTTCCACAATAAACTGTCCTGCGCTACCCGCATCCAGGCTCTTCGCGCGACCAGATCATCGGTCCACCTAGTAGGAGGCCTCCCCAGGCCTCCTACATAGCAGACTTATCAACTCGGAAAGGGACCAACACCGTATCGCCCTTGGTAACGCCATTCGCGTGCTGTCATTGCCTTTCGCGGGCTGTCAATCGCGAGGTGAGGCGTTTACGTTACGGTGCGGATAAGTATGCGTTGCAGTATGGAGTTTCATACAAAGAATACTGACCGCCTCGAGTTGATACGGTTACGATTCCTTTCCGGGTTGATTAGTGTGCTACGTCCTTTAATTCGTAAAGTTTAAGTTATAATTAGGGTTGCCACGTAATTAACCTCCCACGTTTCAGATCGGCTCCTCGGCAAGTTCGTTCTCGGCTCGTACATGTTCGCCAGAGGGCGCGCGTTGCAGCACTGGAACTCTGCGCTGGCAACACCGATGGAACAAGTCAAACAATGGCACCCGCTCACTAATTAAACTACAAACTCAGGCCGTAACATGGTGAGATGGGCAACCCTGGTTTCCTGTTGCTTGGTATTTACACGTTTTGTTTGTTAAATTTATTATGTCTCTTATGATTTAGTAATGATTTTAATAATATTTGAACGGTTGTTCGTGTGAAAGAGAGGATCAGTATTCAATGAGTTTAATTTCAATCTATAAAGATACACATAATACTTAGGTCAACGGGTCTACTTCGTACTTGATTCGACTAAACACAACTATAATATGTTACCTACGTAAGTAAAAAATTAAAGGTTAGTTTATTTAAACTTGCTCTATAATATACAGATTTTGTCCATGCAATTCGTGGCTATTTTGTTCTAGATATAACTTGTCAGAAATTAGAATTGAAGAAGATAAGTACAAATTCTTTCAGTAAAGTAATAAACTAATTTCAGAGCGCCATCTCAGCCCTGTTACGGTATTTTAGATGAAATTAATACCCGGCCAACGTATGAAATTGATAATGTAAGTTTAATAATTAAATAATGCGTTTTTATCGAAGGTATTATCTAGTCAGTTTCATTTTATTGGGGTAATTTAAGACTACAAGATCTCACACAAATAATGTTATTTACTTCCCCTTCCCTTCGTTATTTTATTCAAAATATAACATTATATTCTATCTGCATTAAATATGTAACTGTAGATACTATAATTTTATACGTCATGTATATTTAGTTAAAAAGTATATGTGTAACATATCTATTATAATAAAATAAGGTTTAGTAAATTGTCTATTTATATGAAGTCACTGATATTTTTGTATCTCAAGTTTACACACTTTAAAGAACTTAAAAAGTACTTCGCTACCAATCTCTTAAAATATCGATTTAGTATTTATATTTAAAACATCTACTGCAGTATTTTATGCTTTTAAATAACTATTTGCCCAACTCTCTCTTGTAATAAATATTTATTTTACAATTCAGAAAACTTTGCACTGACACAATTTAAAGCGTAGAGTTTCTTTTACTTCTTAATAATACTCATAAAATAATTATAAATGTAACTTTTATAATAATAATTTGCAAAATATGATCTATAATATTAATGTAATATTTATAAATGTTTATTATTAGATGATATTGCCAATACTATTGACATAACTATACACATGTATTAGATATAATTTTGACATTGTGCATATTATTATGAAGCCAATAAACCTAACACCAAAGAAGTGGTGGAAATGAACAAAAGTATTTTATTTTGTACAAAAAAATTGGTAAAAAGATCTATTAAGTATTTTTCTTTATTTCTTAACTAGCGGCCGNGTCTTTGCAACCGCACTCGGCATGTGCCAAAGGTGAGTCAGCTAATGCTACGTTACTTCGACCAACGCGCAAATTTCTGAGAGGGTAATATGTAGAGGTAGCGGACGACGGCAGTGCCCTCGTCTCAGAGTGCTTCCACTTCAGATTATGCCAAATTTCAAGCGTCTAACTTAAGCGGTTTAGATTTTTCATACAAAAGGATTTTCCCGCTAATTCCCGTTCCCGTGGGAATTCCTAAGTATCCTATAACCTGCCCAGGAGTATGAAGAATAATTGTACCAAGTTTCGTTAAAATCCGTCGAGTAGTTTTTGTTTCTATAAGGAACATACAGACAGACAGACAGACAGACAGACAGACAAAAATTTTACTGATTGCATTTTTGGCATCAGTATCGATCACTAATCACCCCCTGATAGTTATTTTGAAAATATATTTCATGTACAGAATTGACCTCTCTACAGATTTATTATAAGTATAGATTACACATGCAAGGTTTATTTAATTCCCTTCAAACTGGTTACTCTTGGGTCATGATAATTTCGATATTAAGGTTACTTTATGAATCCTTTAAAATCCAGCACCGTGCCCTACGTCACCTACGTACATTACAAAACACATTTTTTTTAATTTCTTCTCAAAATTCCATTCAACTAACATTGGTCTCTATTTGGCTCTACAACTGACGTGAAAGCCTCAACGTGACCACGACAGCTATGCCAAGAGCAAAACGAACAAGAAGAAGACCATTGATCTATAAAAATAACAGCAAATATCAAGTGCACTCAAGCGTGACTCAAGTGTCTAACATGATTGGAGTTAAAACTCTAACGATCTACAGTATAACACTTCACTAGACTAGTTTTCTCGGAATCATAGCTTACAGCAAAACATTTTCTTATGAAAGATTCAACGGGATGTCATATCTTCTACTAGAAAGGATGCGGAAAGCACTATAATTAGTTAACTTATAAATCAATATTATGAATCGAAACATGAGTCGTCTACTTTTGACATGTTGTCAAAAGTCATAAGAAAGTACAAGTCCTGGACATGATTCTCTTGAAATACAGTCGCCGACACCAAGCTACCGTGCTTGGTGTGTACAGTCCATAAGAATTATTATTAACTACCCTATACCATGACCCTTCCTGAGTGGCAGCTAGTAGTAATTTTGCTACACTGTACATTTTGATGAGCCAAAATAAACCATTTTTCTTTCTTCTCTCAATATTCTAGCAAGATTCGTAAATAACACATACTCGTAGTTAACCACTTTTGTGAAAATCTACGCTCAGTTAATTAGTTTTCCTCAACCATAATTAAAAGTAAGAGCACTTAAAACACTTGAATCGTACAAACCCTTTTAGGCTCCTTTATGCTCCCGACAACATGGTCTAACTCAATTAAACCCAAAATGAGACCTCTCGAGGAAAGCCTACCAGAAAAGGCTTTTATTTTTACGATAATATAATTTATGATGCTACTCGTATGATGGTTTACTAGGAAATTAATGGTAGGTACTTGAATTTAACTAACCTTTTTTGCAAGTTTAACTAATAGACTAAGTGCTGGTGAACGCCAGACCTACGTAATTTTGGCAATCCTTGCCAGACAATCTTTTGAGGGTAGCTGCCAAAGCTACGATAAACCAAACTTCATGATGCAACAACATTCTAATTTATATAACTTAAATCCTAGCATCATTGCTCTTATGAATTACTTTGGCCTAGATCCAGTGAATCCCATAATGACTGAACATTTAAGAAGACTGTACATTTTACGAGCATTACTTTAACAAAATACCACTGCAATGTTTTTGGTAACTGGGGCAAGTGCGTTGGTAGAGCAACAGTAGAGCCCTAAAAGCAACTTAACAAACATCATTATACTCATTACTTTAGCTGAATTAGTCGAACCTATTCGCAAGCCAACTTGGCGGCGCACTGTAGCACATGAGGCGAAGAAAATCAGCAAGACCTGGAGCGAGATCAAACGCGAAGCTCAAGACCGAACGCGATGGAGGACTGTTATGGACGTCCTCTGCCCCATCTAGGGGACATAGGACCATAAGTCATAAGTCATTCGTAATTTTAAGAAATAGGCATGTTTTTCGGTAACCGAATTCAGTATTTTATGACATTTTGGAAACGTTGATCATTACCTGCCTACAATAAATATTGACATGGGTGAAACAATTTTAACGGTTTACTATAATTTTCTACTTTCTAACAGCCCTTCGTCATTAAACTACATTATTATTATACGTTTTGTAACTAATATTGACGACAAAAAGAGTAGTTACGATTGACATTATGACATGTAGGCGAGATGCTGTAGAAAGGCGCAGGTGTAAAATTATTTGGGACGTCCCAATACTACAGACAGACCTCCGCGTACATAAAGGTACACCTATAAAAGTTTCTAACAAACTAATTATTTATAACAGATATTATAACTTCATTAATAAACAGGCTGCAATAAACTGGATGTAAACGGCTGGGGACAGAAATCGGTTGAAGGCTGAAGAGGAGGCTTGTAATTTTAGCTTAATTCGGATTTGTTGATATTTTGTGTCGTTGAATAAAAAAAATATTTCATTTTTTCAATAATAAGTGAGTTTTATTTTGCAATTCTCTGCAATTCGACTATCCTATCCCCAAAAATAATCCTCCTGACCGTCCATTTACCCCTTCGTCCCGAAATTAAGCTTCACTCACGACAGCACTAGCAACACCCACGTATCGCCTCAGTAGGTACATTGTGCAGTTCTGTTCGCCTACAATAAAGTTGATAATGGGACAACGACGCCTGTCATTTTGATAGAGTTTCATTACCGTGACGCAGACGGTTCGCAAAATGCGTGGGTGACGGATGAAATTGTATTGAGTATTGTTTCACACGTTTGGGAGCTTTTTAAGTTTACAATGAAATTGTCTGTATTTGGTTTAATAATGAGTTTTATTTATAGAGGTTCATTCACATACCTTTTAAAGAAATTTAACATTTAGGTGATTACAGTAAACCAATTTATAAATCAAGGCCTTAAAATGGATGTACAAATTAGGGAGCATTTTAATTATGCATGACGTAAACTCGATTTGACTTACTCAAAAACAATGTAAGTACACATAATGATAATCATGCAAAAGTTATAATTAGAATGAGTTTATTTACATTTAACCACTTGTCAAATTCTATACAATTTCTCGTATTAAAATACTCTACAATTGGGTTGCTACGAAAATTACACCTGAAAGTTATTCAGCCACGTCATTAATAATAATTAATATCTCGTAACCCTCAAATGCTGACAAAAGGTGTCATAAGCCCCTCTGGTATTATTCAACAGTTGAGCACGGAACCTGGAATTAACGCTGGCGTCTAAAGCTCAAGATTCTGGGAAACTAAGTAACATTTCAATTTTGCTATCTAAGGATTAGTTAAATTAGAATATTACAGTCATGATATTACTAATACTGATAGGCCTCCTTATACTAATTTCCCAGCGAATACAGAAAATAGAAATATCAATTGCTACCGCGGTCTCATGCGACCGCTTAGTGTACGAAACAGGTCGCGGAAGTCTAAGGCTACGGCCGGATACTCGCGACACCTCTACTCGGGCGATGACGGAACGCCGCGGAGGTTTTAGTGGCTATACACCGTCCTTTCAGGACTGAGCAGCGCCCTTTTCAGAGCGCTGGGAGTCCCACACACCACCCTGTCCCTCGGCAGTGGTGACGGGTAACGGAACGAAAAAAGGGTACGAAACAGGTATGGGACGATGAATGTATTAATTTTTACTGGTTTAACTTTCTTTTCACAATTATGAATACCGTCAGTCATTTTTCTTCTTTGCAACGAAGGGCAACAGTAGTAATAATTCAATAAAAAATATAGTATTTGTACTTTCATACAAAAAGTACACATCCCTCTACTTAATAACTCGTTATTCCTATAACATTCCGCGTAAATGTTTAAAGAACCTAACAAGGATAGTTTAGCTTCTGTTGTCCCATCCCTTATTCCCTTCCGCCATTGTAATAGCCATGCCATAAGCACGTACCAAAGACAATTTCCCCTATATCTTTATTGGACTTGGATAAGAAAACCCAACGATTGTCTCGAATCCGACATGAGCGGTGCGCATCATACATTACTTGTATTAACTATTTCACCTTTAAATGCCCGAACAAATCAACAAAATTTTGTACAGAGCTTATAATCATCACACTCAAACTTGTAATTAATATATTTCAGGTACGTTTGTCGCCTTCCAGGTAGGTACTAGCAAGCATCTAAGTAGTTATCTACTGTTCGTTTCAGCCAAAACCACGGGCTGGAAGACGTAGCGTGGGCAGGCCTCCTACTAGGTGGACCGACGATCTGGTAAAGGTGGCGGGAAGAGCCTGGATGCGGGCAGCACAAGACCGTGCATTATGAAAATCCTTGGGGGAGGACTTTTTCCAGCAGTGCAGTCTTTTGTCTACTGTAAGACAACATAATAGAATGAAAAAGAGTGACTCAAGAAACTCGTTCTCCTTTGCAGCTCATCCCTTACCATAAATACAACTTAGAATGAGTATGCTATCTGCTAACAATAATGGTCTTTTGGAACAAACGCGCATCGCAAGGGTTACATTTATTGCAAGCCATTTGAACTTTGTGGACTTATCTATCACAATGTAACAGTCGGGTCAAAGTCCATCAAAAGATCCGAAGATTAAAACTTAAAGTAAGTTATCTTATCAGATAAGGAGAGTGTTTTTCATTAACTAACAGCTACTTTACTAATCGATGAAATGAAAAACTGACAAGGATTTGTCTAACTACGTTAGTTATTCATCTGAAGCATCTTTTATTATGAATTCAAAATAAATAAAGAACAAAAAGCGACAGGATATTTTAAAACAGTCATTAAATCACCTTAAAAAACAAAAACGAAATAACTAAACTGTGTTCCAAAGCATAATAAAAACTCCCAAAAGAACTTTTGAGACTTAATTGTGTGATTTCAAAAGTAATCTGAGAAAAGACAGATACATACAACTTTTGTAACTTGCCAGTTTAATTTATCATTATGAGCAAATAAAACATCTATTTGTTTTGACACAAATAGGTGAATAAGTATTTTGTCACACACTCGTAGCTTTCAGCTACGTAAGTGACAAAATACTGGTCAAAACTGAACAAATAATTTTTGATTCGATTTGATTGGATGATATACGCACGACAAGGCATAAACGATCATACCTTCATCAAGATAAATAATAATATCTTATGTATTTTTAGATGCTACTTTACAAAAATAAATAGTCTCTGTATTGGATATAACGATATAAGGCCTCTGTAACCCACCCTCTTGAGATCACTTTTTGGTCTCCTCACAGACACGTTACCATAGATCTTGGAGAACAAGATCTAACAAACAATGACATAAAACATCTTAAATAGCTAACAAATTGAAGAGTTAGACTAAACTCTTCTATTATTTCGAGATACATAAAGTTCTTGCTATAATTTAAAGAAGCAGTATTTCTAGAACAACGGCAGCTTTCCATGATTACTGTACGTTTGTTTTTATGGAATGTAAACCAGCCATTACGTAGTATTGCCACTTTCATTGACACTCAAGCAACATTGTACGAGAATAATGACCATTATACTACTGGAAACCTGGCTATAGACAATGTGGAATTGTAGACTATATTCCATATAAGTAAACAACAGAAATATAACCAACTAGCGGCAAACTTCGTATTGACTATGTTCATCAGCGGTAGCAAGAAGGCGCTGGATACAGGCCGCCACCAACCGGCCATTGTGGAAATCATTAGGGGAGGCCTAGCTGTGTTCAGCAGTGGTCGGCCTTTGGCTGAAATGATAATGGTGATGATGATGTTCATCAGATATTTCTGTATATGTAATGTAGGATTCTAAGGGTAAAAGAATTTTTCAAATCGGTCCAATAGTTCTGGAGCCTATTCAATACAACCAAACAATGAAATCTTTCGTCTTTTATAATACGAGTATATTTTAGTGTAAGCTAATTGTCTCCGAGTGCACAAAAACCACTTTTCAGAAGTGTTCTCTCACCGGGATCCAGTATACAAAATGACCTGTCTGTCACACTTAGTCATGAGATATTGTAAGCAGCGAGAAATATTTTTCGTAGAATAACCTGTTAACGTGAGAGAATACAAATACTTCAGCTATAGGTAGATATTATTTTACATAATACCATTTCTTTGCGGTGTTTATGAAGAAACAAAACATTTAACTATTTACCCGACTGCGTCAAAAGGAGGGTTATTTACTTCCATCGTATATTATGCGGCAGAGGAAACACCCCAGTTTTTTAGTGGGCCCACATAACCTGCCTTCCCCGGCGGTAGGTATGGATAGGCCATTTTCCTGGGTAAAAAAAGAAAAAAAATAGGTTGCAATAAATAAGGGCATAGTGTAACATAACCTGCCATGGGAGTCTCAAATGGCTCGATCACATCAATGGCTGACGATGGTACGTTTCCGTACGAACAATACGGTACGGTTCCATTCAGGTGGGTGCCATTCAGGCAAATGCCCTAAAAGCAATGCGTCTCAATCACATTGGTTCTAGCCTTCGACGTCCTATAACCAAACAGGGAACTAAAGTGAACAATGTAGCGTGAGCACGCTCGTAGCGTCGCTAATACAGTAGAAAGCGCTTTCAGATAGCTGAAAGAGCTCTGAATTTCAGTTTTAAGTCGTAACTCATATCAACAGTTTTGTAGCTATCAAAGTTCAGAATCAACGCACGCTCGTAGCTAACACGGAAATGATATCTGCAAGTGCCATGAATTTCTGCTTTGATCACTGAAATTTTAGAACCCACGTCAAAATTCCAGTAACTATGAAATCCCATAACCAAACCTGCGAAATTCACTCCAATACTAAATCAAGTTTATTGCAAGTAAACAATTAACTGTAATCAAAACATCGAAAGGGTGCTAATGAAATTTAAAGGCACCTGAAGCCTGTTGTACTGTTCGGAACAGGCCTTAATGGGCCACCCATAAAATCCAGTGAGAAGCTGCTCCATTTACTTTATGGGGCGTCTGCCCTTTTCTCAGTACGTACTTAAGTGTTAGGCGAACTGTAATTTGAAGCAGGTACGGCCATAAATTGGATTAATCACCAAATTGATTGGTAGACATTTTGATGATATCATTAAAATATAGATTTCCTGAAGTAAGTAACCTTTGAGAAGGTTAACTTAAAACTTATGATACGAATATTTAGGTATTCTTAAGTAAATACTTAAATACAAGGTTAAATAATATTTTATAGTATGACATAACTTATTATTATTGTGTGGCCATGGTGATTGTTTCGCCATGATCTTTACACGAAATATATATGAACAAAAGTAATATTGATTTACTCTTAACAATCTTCTATATTATAAAAGAAAGTCGTGTTAGTTACTCCACTTATAACTCAAGAACGGCTGAACCGATTTAGCTGAAAATTGTCAGGGAGGTAGTTTAGAGCCAGGAGAAGGACATAGGATACTTTTACCCCGTTATTTATTGCCATTAAGGCGGAACAAAGTTCGCCGGGTCAGCTAGTAAACATTAAAATGCGAGATTAATTAATACATTCACGCAAAAGTAACCATTTACTGATTTTCTTAAAAACGCCTAAACTTTTGAATGATTGGTGTAGGTTAGGTATGTCAATAAGAAATAAATTGGCTCAAATCTTTTGATCTCGTTTTTCCATATTTTCGTCGACAAAATTAAATGTACAAAAATCCATTAAATCTTTGCAAACAATATTAATACCGATTATACGGTAGCGGGAACAAAACGTGATTTTTCGGATTCGTGTTCCAACAAAGGATCACGAATATTTTCACGTTACCGGAAAAACTGGTATTTTCGATTCTAAGAAATGATTTCGGTAAACACATTTTAGGACGTACAGTCACGGGCATATTCAATTACATATTTGGTTGCAAAATCGCACTTATTATCACCACAGTAAGATTATATTTGGGTTAAGTATACTTAGTTGGATATGCGGTCCTGTCGTCAGTACTTATGTTACGTAAATTGTCGGAACTCAACATCAATGCAAATATCCCCTAAATATTTCTACGTAAATAATTTTATCGCACATTATACGGGATGTTGGTACTAAGGTACAGGTCTATTCTTTCATAAGTGCGCAAATGCCAAGGGTTGATTCTGCTACTCTAATACAACTTTAAAAAAAACCATTGAAATCCCCAAATTTACCTTTCGGTACCAACTGACAGTGCTATTTGTTGGGGAAGTGTTTGTTCTGTTATACCTAAGAATCGTAGAAATAATTGTTATTTCAGCACTAATCTTAGACAAAAACTATAAGTGACTCCACACACTAGAGGAGGAAGACATTACACAACAACCATTCAAACCGATAGGAACATAAATTATAATTAAAAACTGTCTTATTATAATGTAAGTAATGTCCTTTGTCCAGCAGTGGACGTCGGCTGAAAAGAAAGCAGAAGAAGAAAAGAATGTCAAACACCGTTTTCGCTGTTCGCTGGTGGACTTCTTCAGGGACCATGATAGAGACGATAGTTAACACAAGAGTAACTTTTTGGTATAATTAGTTTTTGTATAAACTGTTTTAGAACATTAGGATATTACCATACCAACGACTAAGTAAAAATAAAATAAAAAAAAATTGCACTTACCTTTAAATCTGTCCTCCGCACTCGCTCCAGCAGCATACCACCCAATTTCATCACAAAAATCACTTCACTAACACTTTAGACGTCCGTTCACGGCGACGGCTCAACACGAACTGACTGTCCGGTACTCGGATCGTAATAAGGTAAGCGAGCGAATGAATGATTGAACAGAAAGATTGAATGAAGGCATAATGCTATAAGTCAAGTAGGTATTCAGTTTTTATTTTTCTTATTAAATCTCTCATCCTAAATAATAATTATTTGTGTAAATATAACAAATGTGTTTTTTTTTCTCTTATTTTTTTATTACTTGGCTTTGGAAACCACGATTTCGCCACGTCATGTTATCATAACCTCATATTATTCTAAATTAAAAAGATGAATTTCCAGTTTTATTAGTAAACTTCCTGCAACAACATTTTTTTACAGTCTTGTTCAGGAACTGATTATGCTATCATTATTTTTTATACAGTGTGTCCGGGCATGTAGTGATCAAACTTTAAGGGCGTAATCTATGGACAATTTTATCGATAAAAATACTTCAAATTTGGGGCTTGACCCATTTATCGCAAAATTACAAGGATTTAAGTTTTTAATTTTTAGTTTTCACCTCTTCCTTGAAAAACAAGTGAAAGCGTGGGTAGCTTAACATTAATAAGCCAATAAAATTATCTATTAGTAGAAGTAGAAAACAGACACAAGTTTGATACATTTTATGGGAGTAAGAATGGTTTTAAATAGAAAAATACATGACTTTTTGCACTTCTTTTTCAATTATTTTCCAACACAAGAAAAACCAGGTCGTTAAGGTATGTTTTATTTGCATTGTATTATTAGTATTTGAGCTATTCTACAAAATGAATGTAAGTTTATTAGTCTACGTCAATTAGTTTCAACGTAATTGTTGAACAAAGATACCCCTTCCCAGTGGTTTCCATAGCGCACGCGACATGCGAATATGCACTGCCTGAAAGAATCACACAACCTATTCCGATTACTATGGAAACCGCTGGGAGAAAGATACCCCTTGTATCTTTGTTCAACGAAAAAAAAACTTTGTTGAAGAGGTGAAAACTAAAAATTGAAAACTTAAATCCTTGTAATTTTGCGATAAATGGGTCAAGCCCCAAATTTGAAATATTTTTATCGATAAAATTGTCCCTAGATTTGGCCCTTAAAGTTTGATCACTACATGCCCGGACACATTGTATATGTTTTAAATTCTAAATACTACCTATTAATATCAGCTAATTTCATGTATGCCCTGTCATCGTTCTTTATGTTAGGTATTGGTGTGTTTTGTATTTTTTTTAATCTCCGGTTGAAATTGCCGGAGTTCGGTTTTTGAAGACAAACAGTTTCTTGTATATTCAATCAACAATGTACTTGTAGTCTCCATCCTTTGTTTTGAATATTGTAATCAACCTAGTAATTAATTCCACCTCAGCGTTTCGTTAGGCCCAGAATTATACCTATCTCGTATTAACTGGGTGTCGTCACCTCTGACAATGACGTGGCTAAATGTAATTTTCCCTAATTCGGTTAGCCAGCTCACCGAGAGCCAGTTGAATTAATTTTGTCTACATAATTTCAGCTCTCCTTAACGTTCAATAATTAAATTATTTCCTCGTACATTTCAAAGCGTATTAATTTTAAATGTCAATCTGTAACGCAAAATGAAGTACTGTATTCAATTTTAATGAGCGACGAAGAACGATACCCTCAGGATCTGTAACTGAGGAATTTAATAGACAATAATTTAAATTTATTTATTTTTTACTTTTCATTGTCTTGAATCAAATGAAATACCTATTTGACTCTTGGAATGTCTGTTATTACAATTATCAATCAATGCCTAGAATTTAATGATCTTGATTTGAATTGTTGCTTGAAAATGCCTATTTAACGAAATTACAATTTTAAACGCCTAAAATAATTAAGTACTAAGGAATCTTCACAATATCTTGCGGAACCATACCACAGGCAGTTACAGAAGGGACTCCATCTGCGGACGCCTCTACAATCAAAGGAATTATACAACCTAATTACACCAGCCCCCTTCTATCACCGGGGAACCAGACGCAGGCTAGCGTACCATCCCTACATTGTCGACATTCCACCAGCTCGCACTAAGCGTTTCGACGACTCCTTTATAATGCGAACAGCTAGGGACTGGAATTCGCTGCCTGCTGCTGTATTTCCTGAACACTATAATCCGGGCGTTTTCAAGGCGAGAGTGAATAGGCACTTACAGGGCAGATATGTACCATCCTAGACTGCATCTCACTTAACACCAGGTGCGATTGCGATCAAATACCTGCCTTGTCTAGCATTAAAAAAAATCGACGTGGATACTTACCTCAACGTGATCACGACCACTCTGCCAAGAGCGAAATAACTGAGAAGAAGATAGACTAGGCCCAGTTGAATCGTAGTTAAAATAACTAATTGTCAAACGCTACGAATAGTTAAATATTAACAAAATGTAAACTAATAGTTAAAAATGTACTAAAAGTCAAGCTCACCATTGTTTTTCTGTTATATTTGACATCTAAAATATGACTCTTAGTTATTTTAACTATGAATAAAAAACTGAGCCTTAGGCTGGGTTGCACCATCTTACTTTAACTTTTACAAACGTCAAAAATCTGTCGAACTCCATACAAAAAGCACCGGCTATCGTTATAGTTACCGTTAAAGTTAGGTGGTGCAACTCATCCTTATAGAACATCGATTTTTCGTCGGCCGATAGTTTAGTCGGGCAGTTGATCAGTATGGTCATGTATGGAAGTGAGCACATTACATCGATTCGATTTGGCCGATTCTTCATACAATTTAAAATCGGGCACAACTATCGGCCAACTAAAAATCGGTGGTCTGCGCCTAAAGCCTGGTCCGTGAGCACGTCGCGACTGTGCGACGGGCGCCCGCAGTGAGTGTGCGAGCGCGACAGCAACATAATTACGCGCGAGCGATAAGGATGGGTAGCTTGGGGTCATTGGACAAAATTCTACGTGCTCACGGACCAGGCTTTAGTCTTACTGTATCTATTCCCAATAGTGATCGTGACGTCGGTGTGGGCAATCAGAATCCATTACGGCCGACGGCTGGCGACGACAGCTCCAAATGTTACTCTTCAAGACGGGCGCGGACAAATTGATTTAGTATCACTAACCAGTAACCACCACGAATTTGTAAATGTCATTACTCACAGGATTTCTACGATTCAACAGGTTTGCTTGACACATATTTGTACAAGCATTTGAATCGAATTTTTGAGCTTTGAAAAGTATTTCAAACGTACAAAGTTTTAGGATAGGAAGATCTCTTTCTTATATTTTTAAAGAAACAAATCGCAAAATCACACAATTCTTGTACATATTATGATTAAAAAAAAACATGTGTGTTTTTTATTTAACGTCTAGCAAGGGAGTCATCATATTCATTTATCGGACAATCAAGTTACATGACAATGTCCAGGAATATCCTAACCTACACGTAGGAGCATGTATCATATGTGTGTCACTTCGAATCCAGAACCTCCTAGTAAAGAGACTTATGTAAGTACCTACTACTGGACCACGAAAGAGAATAATAAATTACTCTTATTACTATGTACCAATCAGGCAAATAGGCATCCAATATATCTACAGAGCTGTCTACCTGCTAGTTACTTACCTTCTCTCTAATCATTCCAGTCTATTGTCACAAAATATCACCCTGACGCAACGGTATTGTGTTTCAAAGATCGCTAGGATTACATAGAGGAATAATAACAGGCAGATCTTGGGGTCTTAGCTAGTTTATTGGTAGAGTAAAATTATAGTGTTGGTTGTTAATTAAAAGATGTAATTTAGTTCCAATGGCCAAATAACGTCAACTACTGGACATAGGCTTTCCACAATGACTGGTCCTGCGCCGCCCGCATCCAGGCACCTCCCGCGACCTTCACCAGATCGTTGGTCCACCTAGTGGGCGCCTGCCGTCATTATCGTCTGAAGGGCGATGCCAGACTACCAACCCCGATGACCTGTAATTTATCACCGTTAGAAAATGACTAACTGCTTTTTTTTAAATTTGGGTGCTTAAAACAAGCTAATATACTTATATAACTTTATTATGTTACTCGTAAATACAATTCACTACACACATTTATATAACGCGTCCTTCTTAGAAGTACCATTTTTCATCTTCGCACCAATCAAGTCTATCCATCAAGTAGTTTCCCAGAAAAGAAAATTGCTTGTGGCAGACTTTTACACAGTAAGTAAACAGAAGTAAATGGGTAAAGTAAGTCGGTAAGTAAATGATCTAATAACTTTCGTAAATGTTTTGAAAAAAATACTTGCTGAAAAGATAATCCCAGAAGTATTTTATGCAAATGTATTTTTTACCCGACCGCGTCAGAAGGAGGGTTATGTTTTTTCACGTATATTTCTCGGGTTAGGACTAGGTACTTATCATTACGTACTTCACTAATTAATGAAATCTATAATCACAGAACATATAATACAATGTAGATTTTCGTTAAATCACCTTTATTGCAACTGTTACTAATTTAATACCCATGTAACGAATAAAAAGACAGTAAAATCGCCATAATCTATCATTACAAAATGGAACAGGTTTATGGCAGGGACATTTCAATCGGCTGTCAACTGCAGGATTATATCCTGATAACTGGCACTCGTCACTGAGGGATGTAATTGATTTTATATTATATTATGTTTGGTGGGATTCATCTTGTATTGCCTTTGTCTTTATTTCACAGCTGATATAACAAATTTGAAAATTATAAATAACTTGAAAAAATCGAACTGCCTAAGGCGGGAATTGAACCCACAACCTTCCGCTTGCCCGGCGACTGATCTTCCAACTGAGCTACTTTAACACTAGATGAACCCGTCGAAAGATGCAACTCTTAACGCTAAAAATTAAATCACTATGATATAAAAAAGTTGATGAGAGCATTGGATATTTAGACCGGTATTCACAAACATTACTTACTATGAGATATCATAGTGCGCGTGGACGCACAGGATGACACACAAACCAATCACAGAACCATTCAACGCTGTGCGTTCGATTTGATGCTTCACTTCACCAAGCATCGTTTGTGAATACAGGTTTTTACCTGCTTCAAATTTTTGTGGGTAATAAATAATGTTTATTATACTTAGGTTGACTCTTGATCCAAAGCGCCCAGAAATGGTCTTTTGCCTTGAATGTTCCTGAAAATAGAGAAACATTTTAACAGTAAAAAATAAAACCGACTCCAAAAAACCTACACTAAAACGTAGAAAAATAATTACTAATTACCTACTTATTTATTAGGACGAATTATTAATATTTATGTAGGTATACCATGATTGATACTTAAAAAAAAAAAAAAAAAAAAAAAAAACATACGGGTCGAATTGAGAACCTCCTCCTTTTTTGAAGTCGGTTGAAAATAAGCAGATAGACACATAAGTCACTCATTTAAATAAATACAACCAGTTTACGATTAAAATTTCAGTAGTAGGATTATCTGCATGCAGTTTAACGATGAATGCAATTATTAGACCGTTAATTTGAACCCGACGCTCTATACTCGGATTTCCTACGAGTATAAATTGACTAGAATGACGGCAATGCACTAACGACCATCGTTATGGGTGCAAAACACATTTATAATGACTTCCAAATCTATAGAATCGAATCGCTTCAGCTGTATTGGCTTTTAAGTAGGTATATTACTTTTACCTATAGACTGGTAACTGTTAAATGGTTGTTTCTATCATTTACTTTGTCAGAGAGCCACCTACTATCAACTTAAAATCTTACCTCTACTGGAACCAATTACATACTCGTATTAAAGGTCATGGTTGGCTAAATGCATGTGAAATTGCGAGCACGGGATATTTCAATATAAACCTTTCAATTAAATTTTAACATGTATTAAAAATTCAGGCCAAAGTGTTCAATGTTAAAATGGAAAATGTTAAAGTTATTGAATTATAAATGCAAAGCTGATTTGTTCCAATTATCTTCCAATAATGGCCAAAACTGGATGAGGGCCATTGAATCAATTATGAACATCGGGCTTTGCCGAAGTCTATTAATATTAAAATTCAATTGGCAAGCCGATTTCGATATAAAATAAAACAATCCATTATAAGAACACGCCACTCAATTGGCAATTGAGAGCAATCTTGAAATATTAAAGACCGAATATTTCTGTACCTAATGTATATCTTACCAATCTACTTTACGAGTTACTAGAATTTGAATTCTGATGAATCGACGAATCGCGGGGGTGTTAGCTTGACGTCTACAGGGTGGAAACGAAAAGTGATGTCAGTCAATTACTTCTAAACTATACAAGATATTGAAAAACTTGTTACTGATCCTGAAAGTGCTTAATGAGTTCTATCAAACGGAATAAACTGGATTTATCCTAAAATGTTATGTTTATGTAACCTATTATTGATACCGATTGAATGAACTTGTGAAGCACTTTCAGGATCAGTAACCAGTTTTTCGATATCTTGTATAGTTTAGAAATTATCGACTGAGACCACTCTGTATATTTTATATTTGACTACGTACATATACAGGGTGGAAACGATAAGTGATCTCACTCGATTATTTCTAAACTATACAAGATATTGAAAAACTGGTTATTGATCCTGAAAGTGCTTCACAAGCTATTTTAAATGGTACCAATAATAGGTTACAGAATAAATTGGAACAATCCGAAAATTCAATGTTTCAAGCTTCCTCGAATTCTCGAATTTCCTCGAAATAGTATAAAATTACTATTTCATTTTCCGATAGAACCTTTAATAAACAACTATTACCAGATTAATTAATTGAATCTTGAATCAAAAGGCTCCCGGAGGATATCTAAAAGAGGCAAGGTGAGTTATTTGGAATCCCGGAGAGGTTAAAGCAAAAAAGGAAGGTCAATAATAATGAAAGAACGCGAACAGAGTTAAAACACAGTTCAAGAAGAACAGACAGGCAATAAAATGGTATAATAGCGGTTTATTGCAAGCCAACTACTGCAAACTATTCTGAAGCTCAACCTTAACTAGATTCTTCTTCTTCTATTCTTCTCACTTAGAGAAGTCTCTAAGTTCAAGAGCGAGTTTGAACTACATCCGGTGCGAATCCGTGAAACTATGGTCCAGAGTAGTCGTGAAGCTATGCTTATGGTAGTTTGGATCTAAATCCAATTTTCGTAATCCGATTACTTTAGTTTCTTTTTAGAGAGTTATGTTAACATTATGGAAGCAATAAACTATTGAGTATTGAGAGTAATAGATCCATATTTTGACGGATTCGGAACCGACGTATCTGCTCCACTCTTATGTATCCTGCCGGGCTAGGATGCGCGCCGTGAGTTTATCACGTAAAATCGATAAAATGGCGCGATAGAATCTTATCGCGGCGCGCATCCTAGGCCTACTTCACTATCACAATCACAATCAGAATGACGTTGCTGATTTCGTCCAGCTATGGCTCAAGGGAAGCCATTTGGTGGATAAAGATGTTGTGGGTAATTGTTATTGCCCCTCCAAGACCGACTGACCAATTACTTAGTTCTCGTTAGTTTTTCTAAAGGAAACACCATGGGGAGGGATTCAATTTACTTGGACATAATGACGCAATCCTTGAACATAACGCACAATGAAATTCACATTATGTGGAAACTTCTAACATTGTTGCTTTGATCGTGAAAGCTACAGGTCAATATTTTACTCGAATGTTCTGTAAATGAAAGAAAAATCATTAACTTTTTTTTATGTATAACAAGGCAGGTATTTGACCGCAATCGCACCTGGTGTTAAGTGAGATGCATTCTAGGATGGTACATATCCGCCCTGTAAGTGCCTATTCACTATCGCCTCGCCCGCCTGGCAGGGCAGGGAACTCCTTGTAACAAGACTTCAATGTTACTATTCTCTACTTTTACTCCAAGGAAATAATAGCAGTACTGAAGCTTTCAGACTATCGAAAATAATTCTTAACAAAGTTAGTCTAACGAGGATTCTTGAAATACCTAATTAAACTGGCAAATGTTTACAGAAACGGTAACAAAAGAGAACAATACAAAGTTAGTCCCTTTTCCCTGAAAGGAGAAGCAAAAATAAAGGCTTTATAAGTCCCGCCACCGGCAACAAGTAGCTGTATTAGACGAGCGATAGGTACAAGCATTAGAGTAGGCGCACACCGTTGATTTTTAGTTGGCCGATAGTTGTGCCCGATTTTAAATTGTATGAAGAATCGGCCAAATCGAATCGGCGTAGTGTGCGCACTCCCATACATGCCCATACTGATCAACAGCCCGACTAAACTATCGGCCGACGAAAAATCAACGTGTTACGACGATTATTTTGTCTGTCGGTTTTATCTGTACAGTAATAAGAAATGACGAATTAAAGCTCGAAATTCACAGTCAATTGAACCCTTTGCTCAACTGGCATCCGCAGAATACCAGTCATCGTGACGCGCTTTCTGCCGATGCCATTTTGGTGCTTGTTGTTTTTCTTTCATTCTTTTCTTGACATAGATGCATCCAAAAATTGACAATCCACAATGAATTTCAACTTAAGACTTCGCACATAAGTACACCGTATTCGATGTACTTACGTCAGTTCGGCTCATCAGTGATCAGCTAAAGTGAGTTGAATCCACATAAACAAAAAACTGACAGTGTACAAAGAATTTCAACTGATCGTGTGTGTACCTACATAATAAAATTTACATTTCCTTGTTATTATTACAATTTTAAACTAAAGCTTAGTTGCCCTATTTTAGCAATTCACTGAAATGTTCATTCAAAGTACCGGTTATACAAAAATAGGCTGAAAAGTTCTGAAACTAAATTTGATACTGAAAGAAAATACGACGGTATAACTTATTTCCCTATACAACGGCTATCTGAAGCCAATTTAAATAAAAAAGAACATTAATTAAGGAAATACCGCTGTATGAGTAAAATTTCAGTCTTGTACAGACGTTCTGACGAGAGCACGTCAAGGTAAACACTGACATCTTATGTCGTTGTAATACAGCCTATTTTGTATAGACTGATGTGCTGCCATCTGTACTAAGGTTCTAAGTCGATAACCAATCCTTCCTTTTATGAGATTATAGTTAATTGAAATTGAATCCTTTTAGAACCAATATAGAGCTAATAGTGAAACTGTGTAGGGATTGATAAAACGAAGTGCTAGTAAAGAGGGAAGTAATGAGCTCGTCTTTCTAGACATTTCCGGATTAATTTATATCTTACAAGTGCTTTTCTTTTCAGTTTTAAAAGCAATCCTGATACAATATTCTTAGCAGAGAAAATGCTGCTTGCTTTAGTTAGAGGCCTTACAAATTGCACCTCAAAAATTAAGGAAAACTTGGTATTAATAGAGGAAATGTCTCAAGTTAGATAATAATTACAGGGATAAGTATTTTCTGAAATATCCGTCATTCCTTAACATCTCTTTCTGTAAATTAATTTCTGATGACTTATTTAATTCATTGAGTTACAAAGAAATATAAATCACAAAGGCAAGTCGCTTTATCATATTACTAGCTTATCGCCCGCGGCTTCGCCCGCGTGGAATTTTGTCTGTAACAGAAAAACTTTATCGCGCGCGTCCCTGTTTCAAAAACCGGGATAAAAACTATCTTATGTCCTTTCCCGGGACTCAAACTATCTCAATGCCAAATTTCATCAAAATCGGTTTAGTGGTTTAGGCGTGAAAGCGAGATAGACAGACAGACAGAGTTACTTTCGCATTTATAATATTAGTATAGATTACTCAGTACCTACATAATTATGTTAGTATCATATAAGTACGTTAGTTTACCCGACAACGGCCTGGATCATCTTATTTAAGTTGTACAAATAGAAATATCTGACTGTGTCGGTAGGCAAGAAGCACACACACCCTTTCACTAAATCTAATATTTATCCGGCGAAATGAAATAGATATTTGCCAAATTGTCTGTACGTAATAATTGGAAATCACGTAGGTACATCAGACTTTACATTTTTGTTTTAAATAGCACCTTATTCAACTACATAAAGTGCTAAAGTGATTAGCTTAAAATGCCACTTTTAAGAATGCCTCAAAAACCTTTAAAGGTAGGATAAATCTCCACAAGCCCATAATCCGACGTCACTGGAAATAGAACGAAGCCTTAAAACCAAGTATTTAAATAAGGAGACGCTTCGAGATCATCAAAATGGAGATGGTATGAGTCGACTAAATTTTTTAAACAAAATGAATCATTTCTAAATAATTTTTATCCACAACATATTTTCACCAACTAAGACGAAAATGCATAAAATAAAGAACATTTAATATACCTGCTTCTTAATCAATCAAATTGTAAACTTTAGGATTAGATTTTATAAGGCCCCTGTCGGACGCAGCATAGGCTAAGCAGAAAACATGAGAAATTTACCCAAATCATTATTGCTGTACATAATAGCACATAATAATATACCCACATCTGTTCCTTAACAATTGATATGGTCAAGGCCACTGTTTTTTTTTAAAGAAGTGACTCAAACAAAATACGTGTATGCCATCTCCTCGTCATATCTCCTCGAAGGCCGAAGCCGAAAAAGCTAATAAATCACAACTTTGCATACTCAAATAAAACGGCAGTCTTAAACTTTTTTATCCACCTGACATAAATTGGTTTAACGATTACTTTGACCTCAAACTCTGAGTTTAATCTGACGGATTGGACGAAGTTCCTCTTGACACGTTCTAGCTAATTTGTTAACGTACTAGAATTTGCCCTCGGTTTTCCCATGCTGGATTTAGGTCTCTCCATACAATTTCCATAAATAATGCATGGGTTCTCCAATCAAAAAACACTGTATTTCATAACAACGGCAGAAATGTTAATAAGTAAACAAGAAAAAGCTCTCTTTAATGACGTACCCAACTGCAGATACAGCAAAAGTCATCAAAATTGTTTCAGCAGTTTACACACGACATTGTACTAAAAGATTTTAAACATACTACATTTATTTCAGTTTATTATAAAGTAGATAATTAGTACCTAATGTATGCATGACGTTAGCTTTAAAGGTAAATACGAATATATGTATACTATTTTGGCACACTCAAATGTCAGTTGCTAACCACCAGTTTAACTATAATCCTGCATGTAAGTTAATTCTGACCTTTTACTTACCCCTTACACCAACCCACGGTTCGCAAGAGAATGAATTACCAAGGAAACTAGTTAGTAAAGTTAACTAACCGTCAGATACTGCAAGAACAAACCAGCTATTACAAGTTCCAGTTAAGTTCAAGTTGGAGCATGAAATTCAGTGCTTATAATCGCGACTGCATGTTTTGCACAAGTGCAACGCAAACATTGTGACAAAGTTATTATTTAATAGAGAGATAAAATTAATGTCCTTTTAAGAGAAATGTCAATTCCTTAGAGACACTCAACAAAATACAGTGATAAACTTCAAATTCAGCTTTATTTACTGGCACATTAGGACTAGTTTACTACTTCTTGACAAAGTTTCAAATAGTTATTATGTGTAAGCATAATTTATTAAGCATTATCACTCTCTAAAAGGTTTTTTACTGGCTTCTGATTAAGTTTCACATAGTGAATAAGATTCTATGAGTTCATGATTACGCCTCCCGAACTCAATTTTGGTCAATGATCAACAAAATACGAACAATCCAACGAGTTTCTCAGATAAAATCTAAACCTTATCTTTTTAAATATAACTAGCTGACCCGGCGAACTTTGTTCCGCCTTAATGGCAATAAATAAGCAGACTTTTTTTTTATTTCGAACGGGATAAAAAGTATCCTATGTCCTTCTCCTGGCTCTAAACTACCTCCCTGACAATTTTCAGCTAAATCGGTTCAGCCGTTCTTGAGTTATAAGTGGAGTAACTAACACGACTTTCTTTTATATTGTACTAGCTGACCCGGCAAACTTTGTTCCGCCTTAATGGCAATAAATAAGCAGACTTTTTTTTATTTCGAACGGGATAAAAAGTATCCTATGTCCTTCTCCTGGCTCTAAACTACCTCCCTGACAATTTTCAGCTAAATCGGTTCAGCCGTTCTTGAGTTATAAGCGAAGTAACTAACACGACTTTCTTTTATATACAACGTGTCCCAAAATTCAAGGATAAGCCGGCGCCGCAGGATGAACATAGTCATGACTACTTTAGGAAAAATAAGAAAAAAAATCTATCTCAATTATTTTTTAAGTTACACAATAAATTATGAAATTCGTCGAAAATTGACACCCCTTATGATATTTTACATTACCACGACTACAATTTTTCAAATACTTCTGTTTTTTTGTTTGTATCGGCAACTTAAGTAGTGCTGCTGTCCACCCTAATTCTTAAAACCCTCAGAATCCTTGCAGTTTTTACACAAAAGTTAATCAAAATAATATTTCCTTAAAATTTTGAACGATTTTTACGTTCACTCGACTTTGACTCGTCGTTTTGTAAAAAAACAGTATGAACACTACTGCGGCAAGTTTTTTATAAAGTTGACGCAACTATCCAAGATTCCAAAATGGTATAATACTCTAAGAAAACTAGTNCAAGTGCTCGGGAAGTCAAATCCAACGAACCCAAACTCGATAATCTTCCGCCATTTCGATTAGGAGTTCCTTTGGCCAGCTCCTGGCCACCTCTTGACTTCATCATCAGGACCCTGGACATCATCTAGCACTAAAGTGCTTGAAAAGATATCCAACGAACCCAAACTAGATGCGATTCCGCCGTTTCGTTTAGAAGTTCCTATGGCCACCTCCAGACTCCATCCAGCTCAATGATACCATAATATTGCAATGTCATCGTACTTACATAAGTTTACCAAATTTCAGCTCAATTGGTTTAGGAGAACTGGTTTTAAATTTAATTGCAAGATTTATCCCATACTAATTAACAAGCGAAGTGCTTGTAAAAATGGTACGCATATCTTTTTTGCGACTAGTTTTCTTAGAGTATTATACCATTTTGGAATCTTGGATAGTTGCGTCAACTTTATAAAAAACTTGCCGCAGTAGTGTTCATACTGTTTTTTTACAAAACGACGAGTCAAAGTGGAGTGAACGTAAAAATCGTTCAAAATTTTAAGGAAATATCATATTTTGATTAACTTTTGTGTAAAAACTGCAAGGATTCTGAGGGTTTTAAGAATTAGGGTGGACAGCAGCACTACTTAAGTTGCCGATACAAACAAAAAAACAGAAGTATTTGAAAAATTGTAGTCGTGGTAATGTAAAATATCATAAGGGGTGTCAATTTTCGACGAATTTCATAATTTATTGTGTAACTTAAAAAATAATTGAGACAGATTTTTTTTCTTATTTTTCCTAAAGTAGTCAAGACTATGTCCACCCTGCGGCGCCGGCTTATCCTTGAATTTTGGGACACGTTGTATATAGATATTAGTTGGAATGTTTTAATACAATTTGCATTACACCTACTCAAATAATATTTTAAAATCTATTTTCCTTTTCTCATTTATATCCAAGCAGCTGTTCTAAAAGCGAGCAACAGTTAGTGCCGGCCATTTTCCCCTCTAGATTCTAATACGGCGCTAGAAGTGCGCCCGTATAGCACTTCAAACTAAGCACTGACGTCTTATGCAGTTGAGTTAAGTGCTATTTTGCAACAAAAACGTGAAGTCTGATGAGCCGTGTACTGTCCCATCAATTTAGATAAAAGCAGATGCAGTGGGATACGCTATAACACGGTTACGACTCGTAATAGTAATAAAAGAGCGACTCCGAGGTACAGTCGAGGTCAGAAAAATACATTTTTATGTACTGCTTTGACCGAGTTTAGTCTCAATTATTGTGGAGCACTTTACAATTATTTTGCTTAGTGAGTAAAAAATAATATAAAAGTGTAATAAGTAAGACAGCCTTGCAGATAAATGATGTGTTTTTTTCTCTCAAGTGACATTTAAGCTTTATTAAATAGAGACAAAAAATATTTTTGTTAAAATGCTGTTAAAAACTTTTGAATTTATAGATAGCGGGTAGAGCATTATTCAATAGAGTTTCCACGTCTCTATAGACGTGTTGCCTATGCAATAAATGGCAATTTTATTGATTCAGAAAGATAACATGTGATATTAAAAGAAAACTTTATGTTGGTTTGTTGACTGACGAAGCTGTAACCTTACCTAAATATTTTACTTCAATACTTATTAGGTACTTTCGGTTATTGGCTTTTATGCTTATGGAACATATTTTATTTTCCTCAAATAAATCGTGCCTTAGGCACGTTTTTCTTGATTCTGACCACTTAACTATGGATTTTGACTACTCAAACTCAAAACTCTGGAAAATGCTGACCATATTTGTGAACTGAACTGTACCTAACTTAGCACTTATTGTCGTCTCTCATCTTTTCTCTACTTATAAGAAAGAGTAGCAATCTACCAAACTGCTTCCTCAGAGTAGATAGCTAACGACACTTCTGAGTTATTATAACTCCTTTTGACATAAAGGTATGTTTAGGAACCTATATTTTACGCGGAAATTAAAGCCATAAAAAGATGAGCATAAGAATCAATATTGCAGAAAGCAGGATATTCGATCTAACAAGCATTCTAATACTTTTGGAGCTCTGACAAAAGCTTTTTGTGAGCACACGTGCTATAACGAGAACCTTCTAAGAAATGTTCAAGTATTTAATGATCCTCTTTAATAGACCTATGTTAAAGTTTAAGTGAGTCATTGCTATTTTTAAGACTTTGCCTTATACAGGGTGTTAGGTAAATGGGTATATGAGCCGACACTAACCCATGTTAACATAGGCATATAAATGGTATGGTGAAGTCAGAAATTTGATATCATGATTTTTTTTTTTAATTTTCATACAAAATAAATTTTATAAAATCCGATTTGTATGAAAATTAAAATAATTAAAATGAAGATATCAATTTTCTGACTTCACTATACCATTTATATGACCATGTTAACATGGGCTAGTGTCGGCTCATATACCCATTTACCTAACACCCTGTATTTCACGAGAAATAAAGACTCTTCCAATGCCATGTTGGATTACAAGTAATGACATTTACAAATCCCAATAAAGTCAAGCAATCTATATTTTTGTCTTAACAGCGTTGCTAGAGAAATAACTTAAAGTGCTAATCTTATTAGCATCACTACAATAACTACAATACATCAATAAACTCCAGAGATACGTGGGACACTATTTAAGTTGTGAGCCTTTCTATGAAAACAAAGTAGTTTATTATTAAAATGGTATTGATTGCGTTTATTGGTATTGTCTTTCATGATTTATGTACTTTTTAATGTGTTCGAAATACTTTTCATTGCATTTTTTCCACTCAGCTTGAGGCACCTCCAAAGCATGGTTTTTGACCGCACCGACAGTTGCTTCTGGCTACATAAATCGCTGTTCACGCATTTAATTTTAATATACGGGTACCAAAAGAAGTGTTTAGATTCCAAGCAAGAATTTTGTAGCGTTGGCCCTGTTTATTTCATATTTTGAGTGTTCAAATAGTCAGTTGTTTGACGAGACGTGTAAAAGCTCACATTTTCGTCACGAATGGCGATTCGACTATGCTAGTCAGTTTCCCTTATTAAACTGAAGACTTTTGGAAAAAAAGTGGCTGTTTACTATTAACAATTAACCATTCTAAATTTCTCTGGTGACGTTTTAGTCACATAATCGGATATTTCGGAAAAATAGGCGACCGTAAGTTTCAAAGTGTTCCGAGCGCATGGGACTTTTGTTGTTATTGGTTCATCTTAAAACACCGTCGATAGCTGTTTATTTTCAGGATCATTATGCATAGATCCTTAATTCGTCAACTGTCACAATTTTAAAAACGGCTTTTAAAGCTTTTTAAACGTATTTATCAAACTATTCCAAGGACTAAACGACACAAGCGTCCTATTGAGCGTTTGAAAAATTTTGTGACATCCAGTGAGAAAAAAACGTATTAACCATAATATGGTCATACAATATTTTATTACTGCTAGTGGAATTAATGCCTAGGATTATCTCAATCCTACGATATATCACATGACGAGGTTTCTCTTCCATTTTTCTGACAACATCAATGTTTTCCGCCACTATTAGTCATTTTGGACGACTTTCGCAAAGTTCACTGGTGAGCCAATGACATACAATATTATACTTCTTAAACTAGCGTTTTACAATGGTAAAGGACAGATCTTTATCACCAAAAGTGAAATTTAGCTGACCGCTTCAGTTTTGTATTGATTAACCACGTCGAAAGTCGTAATAAATCTTCGCGCGAAAATTTCCGCAAGTCAATTCCATGTTTTTGTAGTCAAGATAATTTTCAATTCAATGTTAATAATACAAAACGTGCTCAAATGATAAAAAGTTTTGAATAAGGTTGTAGTCAAAAATGTCAAACTTTTCATTAAAAGTATCAGATGTCGTCTAACAACACGTTATGTTGTCGAGGCTCACAACTTAAATAGTGCCCTAGTAATAAGATTCCAAGTCGATCACCTCGTGACTATGAGAACTAAAATGAACATCAACATCATAGGTAGTTTAATATTCAACAGTTAAGGGAAAACCTAATTGAACAGCGTCGTCGAAAATATGAGGAATAGAAATAACTTTTCATTGTGAAAAATAATTTGAAGAGGATTTCGTAATATTTTGAGTGGAAAAAATTAAAATTCTACATAATAATAATAACTCTACCTTAAATATATAAAGTTGTTTTCACGACCGAACACTACAACGGTGAGCTTTGTAAGCTCCCAAAATTTGTACAAAGTTGTGTTCCGTCATCTTTAATACAAATTTCGGTTATCACAGGAAACGAATAACTTCGTAATAAAGTTTTGGGTCAAATTTGCGTCGGTTGGAATATTTGCGGCGGTTAATTTATCACAGAATTATTTCAGTAGACAATGACGGGTGAATTCTATTACATGAGGTAGGTACTTATCAGAAAAGCTAATATTATAGAAAAGTTAAAAAGTACCTTACCTTAACTTTACCTTAACCTACATACTTAAAAATATTTCAGGTTGTTTTCAGATAATTAATAAAACACCGTGTGCTTTGGTCAAGATTTTGTTAGGTTAGCTGGACAAAGGCCTCCCCCGAGGAATTCCACAAGAACCAGTCCTATACTGTAGGCTTCCAGGTGCTTCTCGCAACCCTTAGATCGTCGGTCCATAGGGAGAGATTTGTCAGGTATGCACTGCTTATTCTCCTATAACACACACTGTTAAAGAACTCACTATGAACTTTGTATATGTCATTCACCCTTTAGCCCTAACAAAATTTCCCTTTATAATGTTAGTCAGACAAAATACGATGTCAAAGGAATTCGCCTTCTAGACAACAAGGATCATCATAGGCTTTGTATTAATTAGTGTAGACATGGTTACACAGTTACAGTGTTATCCATGCAGTGGTTTAGAGTAATCTACTTGTATTGTTTTGTTGAGATCCGATTCACATCGTATTTAATTCATGATCGTGTTATCAGATTAAAAATGGCTTAATTTAATCAAAAAATATCTTCTTGAATTCGCAAACGAAACTACTACAAACTATATATTTCAAAATAGAATGATTTTTCTCTAATAAAAATGTGACACAATGAGAGGCCTTATTTTCACGTTAAATTAAAAAAAACTTCACTTAAAATAAAATCAAATGTAAGTTTAAATAGCAATTCGTTTGTTCAATATCTGAATAAACGTTAAGCTGTGGTTAACTTCGTTCCTTTGAGCTACCGATCTAAGGCTGAGTTGCACCATCTTACTTTAACTTTGACAAACGTCATAAATCTGTCAAACTCCATACAAAAAGCACTGGTTATTGTAATTGTTACGGTTAAAATAAGGTGGTGCAACTCAGCCTAAAAGTCGCATGACTCGATTACAATAGGCCTCCAACAGAGCATAGCGTCAGAGCCGTTCCATTTTCGCTTGGTAAAGTCTATAGTCCTGGAACGGGCTCTGTAGACTCTATGAAACGAAAATGGAACGTGCCGATTGAGCACGCCCAGGGATAATAATCCTCGATTCTAAATTCGACTGTGACTTTAGGTGTGCCATTTACAACTTTGCAAAGGATTAGTGCAATTTGGTATTTTTTTTGTAAGTAGGGACAATATGAAGGTATGCACTGCTGGACAAAGGAAGGTCAATTGTTGAAAAATAATTAGCAGTAACATACTGGTGGTCACCAAAATAATGCCTCTCTTGCATCTGACGGCGAAGAGTCAAAACGTCCTAAGTAACATAAATGATTCATTAGAAGGTAGAGCTACCTCACAGTCGATTTATATTCAAAACATTTTTACAATCGACAGCACTGTCAATATACATATTTTTGTGGTAAAATCGACCCTAAAATATACACTAAGTACATAAAACGCTGCCTACTTATAATGTTTAGATTGATGTTTGGTCGTCTGTGCGTCTTTTTCTATCCATTCTTTGTTTGAGGTCGACCCCTGTAGCTAAACATTCCGACCTTTCCCCACACTATTTGGTTTACGATATAAAATCGACAAAGAACTACAAACAGGGGAATGAAAATGAAACTGAACGTACGGAAAAAAGTCTGAAAAAATTCTGTTTGTTATTCTAGGCGAGAGTTGTTTTTAGAATACGATCCGCTTGGGAAAAAGCAACAAAGATACCTTGGTGGAGTACCCTAGCTACTAGTTAGCAATGTTAGTTTTTCAACATTTTTCTGATAGAATAGGTCAGAATAATACCGCATAGTTCACGTTCCATAGAGCGTTAATTTTAAGGTATAGGTAATAGCTCATGTTCCAAACGTTCCATATGCATCATTTGGGCCTAACATAATAATAACTTCGTTCGTAACTATCTATTTATGAATCAATTCTTCTCTAGGTATATTTTACTCACAGATTTAACAAAAGATAGAGATAGAAATAGTTATGACCGTATTAGGCAATATCGTGTTTTTACTCATGCAGGGTAACTTTATTATAATAACAAAGGAGATATGTAGACCCAAATATAAGTTACTATAATGTAGAATAGGCCCACTGCACTGATGCGAAAATGAAGATTTCGTTTCACTGAACAAAACTGAAATCACTCGAGCATATAAATGCGTTCCAGTCTCTTTATGAAAGCCTTTGATAAAAAAGATTCCCGTATTAGAATATTGAGCATTCATCTTGAAATATTATATCGACGATATGTGCCATTTGTTCCATACTTATAATGATCCCGTGACTTTGCTTGGACGGCTTAGATTTCAAGCCTAGTATTCGGCCATTTATGAATACAATGGAGTGAACAAACATCTTCAGGAAGAATCTGCATGAATAAATTATCATCTTCAATCTACAGGTAGGATAGTAAGTATCATGATCAACCTTAGAATTTTTTAATCATAAGTACTAGAAACTCCTACTTACATATTAACTAATGATCCTAAGGTTCAAACTTACCATAATTATGGTTAATTTTGTACAAAGAGATTAATTTACCGGTTTTAACTCAACCAGACTGTTTGAAACTTTAGGAACATAGGATTGGTAACAACAGAAAAGGGGAAACCTTATCAACATAGAGAAAATGTTCGTGAAAGAGACTGAAATAACTAAGCAGAATTATGATACTCTCATAAAGTTTGATTTCCAATAACTAACGCCCACGCATACAAGTATAATATCGAAGAAGTTTCTTAGTACATTTTATGTAGTACGAGCCTCAATCATAGTAAGTAATATATCAAATATCTTTACAACTACGATCGTAACATTCGTTATAAAAGAAAATATTTTCACAACAAAAACCGGGACAACCTTCCGAGAAAATATCTCGCATATATGAAAAACTACACTGAGGCCACTTATGTGCGAGTAAATAACAGTGAATTTATTTGCTACTTGAATAAAATAATCCTAACAACCCAAGATGGCGCTTGACTGATAGTTCAATTTGTTTATTAAAACAATTTGTTACTCTAAATAACTGGATTGAACACGCATAAAATAAACCAATATTTCTATTTGATTTCTCTATTTGAATAGTTTCGTTATACACGTAAAATAATTGGAAATTTTAAACGCTTTATTTTGTTCTCCTACGAAAACAACGCGAACAACATTAAGTTCGTTTTGCTTTACATACTCGTTTGAAAAGAACAATTGACTGAACGAGAATAATAAATTATAATTAAGTTTTTTTTTTGTTTTTTTTGCTTCGTTCTTCGAGTAAGCTTCAATTTGGTTATTTAAAGGAAAGTTACCATAAAATTAAACTGCATTTATAGCAAAAATGTGTGCAACACATTTTACAAAAGTACTTGAATACCTTCCTTCTGAACATTTTTCATGATCCAAGGTTTATTTCACAAGCCATAGAACCTAAGTTTAAAGAAAATTTATCAGACCATAAGATTTTGATTGCAGAGACTTAAAAGCTAGATAATTCTAAAGCTTAGCTTCAAAACACTACATACAGAACCCATAAAGTTTTTTTTGAAGTACAGAACCCTAAAAATCGTAATAATTTCCGCCAACGTTTGCTTTAAGTGGGGAGACAAAGAGATCCCTTGAATTAGCTGTTATAAAAAAGAGTGGGCGGTAAATCAATGTCGTATGCGATAAGGGTTTGTGGTACGTAATGGTTGATATATTGCAGCCCTCCCTTACTGAACAAGATAACGTTCAATCTCTGATAACATTATCTGCGTAAGTTAGTTGTTAGTATGCTAAAAATGAAAAATATTACAATGTTGATTTAGTTCTGTCATTAAAGCACAAAAGAAGCATCGATTTTGGGAAAATACACTGCGATATTTGATTGAAGAACTCGGATTTAGCCTACGTTTAGTCTTTTTAAAATTAAAAGGCTTTTCATCGCAAAGTCAGAGTCAAATGTTTAAAGGAAAAAAGCCTGATTAAAAAACTTAAAGTTTGCTCTTAAAGGGCCTTTACGTGTCTCATAATCTTTTTAAATTACCAGCGCTTCGAGACCAACATTCAAGATAGCAAGCTGGTTCTACAACATAATTCAACGAAAAAAAATATTGGCGCGAATGCGTTATTACGAACGCTGCCTTAATAAAAAGTAGGTACAACCCCAAAAGTTATATTTCCTTGGGAACATTTTTATATCTATATCTATTTGAATGNTTGCCAAATAAAATAGGCGATCTTTTTTCACTAATGGTCTGATGTCATGATGCAGTTCAGTTAGATTACGCAGCAAGTAAACTAATTTAAGGACATCATCCATTTTGGTCCAAAATCAAAAGTGCCGGCCAAAAAATAAAAGTGCTGTATTCTGATAGAACACGTCCGCCTTAGCATGTTACTATGGCACCAAAGCTGTAACATCACTGTGAATCGTAGTATTCAAGTTCTAAAAGTCTGTCTTTGTAACATTTACGATTAAACTATTTACTAAAACAAATGAAGTCTTGAGTGAATCTTGCCAAAACATGGCATTTTTAAATGGCTTGGCATGACTTTGGTGCCATAGTGACAAATGCTAAGGCAGACGTGTTCTGTCTTTTACCCTCATGTGGGTTTTTACCCGGGTGGAAACCCATCTCTAGTTCCTACTACTGTCCTCGTAAAATCATCGTAACCGATTGTTGTAATCGGATCACATGAACATCACTCGACCATGTATGTCCATTTGGACATATCGGAATGGCACGCTTTGATGAGCAACTTGCTGCATCTACTCTAATCCATATCTGTGACCCATGCTGTCAACTGTCAAGTGTCAATCTTCTGCATGATGTCATTGTCAATGTCAAATAGTGATGTACCCGTCGTTCGCTTTTTTACAGGACAGTCCATTCCAAAAAAATAAGCTCTTTGATCAAACAGGCAACCGAAGCGAGAGGTGCACATCTAGAACGCTGCTTTTCGCTTTCCTTATAGCTTTTCCTTTATCGTGATTCGTTGAGTGACATAGAAATCCATGTATTAATGAATAAACATTTTTTCTTTCTTTCTTTCTAATTTCTATGGCACATTGATACCCAGTATTAGGAGCACGCGCTTGAAACCATAGAGAAAAGTAATACATAGGAAACTTGAAACTGTTGTGAAGTACGTATTGTACTGTACTGCAAAACAATTATAGCCTGACCAGAGCCCCGATTACGGTAACTTGTAACGTTTCCAATCCAGACGCGCTTCTGATTCTGCGATACGATTGGTCAAAACAGCTGACGTACGCTGTTGAACGACCAATCGTATCGCAGAATCGAGAAGCGTGTCTGGATTGTTGGCGTTAAAAGTTACCGTAATCGGGGCTCAGGAACATAAAAACCCTGGCATAGAGGCGCGTCAATTGCACCCAGGCTGCCAGCCTTACTCCCACACCCACCCAAACAGCTGTGGCCCCACCCGTGCTCCAGCAGGCTCCTCAACCCCACCCAGCCCCTAAGGCTACGCCAAAGGCACCTACCCAACAGGCGCCTAACCCAAGTCCCCCTGCCCCTAAGGCACCAGCCCACAAAGTCCCGGCCCCTCAGGCCAAGCCCCAGCCTTCACATTCACCTGCGGCTGACATTAAGTTGGTCAGAGACTTCTTTGGCCAAATTAATGTCGGCGAGATGTTTGTGATCGCCGCAAAACTGCGCGCGACTAATGGCGAAGGCAACATCATGGATAGGTTATCTATCCTCGCCGAACACGTAGACTTTTGCTACGCTATCTCCTCTTTCCACGCTCCGTAATGGCTAATCCCACCGCTAGGATCAAACCCCGGTCAATCACCTTAGCATTTTTCAACGCTAACGGTCTTAGACAGCAGAAGGACGAGGTTACTCAGTTCCTTACCGACCACCAGGTCGACATCTTTCTGGTTCAAGAGACCCTCCTAACACCCTCTATTCGCAATCCTAGGATAGCGAACTACAATATCATTAGACACGATAGGCCCACACGTGGCGGCGGCACGCTTATTTATTATAAGCGTTCTCTGCACTGTGCTTTAGTCGATCCCCCTTCTCTCTCTAACCTAGAAGTCTCACTCTGTCGGCTAGCCATGACTGGACACGAGCCCATCCTCATCGGCTCGGTTTACCTCTCCCCGAACAAGACTCCCTTAAGGAGCGACTTTCAGGCCCTCTTTGCTATGAATAGTGCAGTCATTCTTGGCGGCGACTTTAATAGCAAACACACTCATTGGGGTTGCGTAACATCCACTGCCAATGGCAACATGTTAAGCGAACTCTCTGAGGAACTCATCTTTGACATCTTAGTCCCTATGACGCCCACTCACTATCCTTACAATGTCGAGCATCGGCCCGACATTCTTGTTGGGTCTAATTCTCGTCACTACACTGCACAACTTAAAATAATTACGTTTTTTGTCGGTAAAAACGTCCTGGTGACGTCACTTAAGCATTTTTCTTATACTGCGTGCGGTCGTTGCGCGTGCGCACAAAGGAATGAGACCGCTCGGACACCGAGCCCACAGCGTGGTAGGGGTGGGGTTGCCCGCTCTTTTGTTTTTTACTACTACTACGCTGAATATTGTGTGCGGATTGGGTTGTCGTACAGGGGTACTACATGGTAAAATAAATCTCGGAGGCGAAAGCAGGATAATATATAAAAGAAAGTCGTGTTAGTTACTCCACTTATAACTGAAGAACGGCTGAACCGATTTAGCTGAAAATTGTCAGGGAGGTAGTTTAGAGCCAGGAGAAGGACATAGGATACTTTTTATCCCGTTATTTATTGCCATTAAGGCGGAACAAAGTCCGCCGGGTCAGCTAGTTCTACATAAAAATGTTTTCCGCCAAATCATGCACATATTGAATACTTAAGATTTTACGACCAATTTTGATCCCAGATGCGTGATAAAATATACGAAAGTCTACGCGGAAAAAAAGGAGGCGTTTGGCTAAAAAAAGCGCTAGCAAGTATCTAAAATGGCGTCCTTTTAGCGGTAAACGCTGTCACTGTCAAAAAATGTATGGGACATTTTTTTTTTTAGGTTACCTACCGAAAAAGTGCTAAAGTTTCGGCGGTTGCCATGGCGATCGCCCTTTTGCTAACAATTTCTAACAAGCGCTATTTTCGGCTGAACACAGCCAATATTATATTGTTCGTTTGTCGTTTCAGCCGAATGACGTCCACTGCAGGACAAAGGCCTCCCACCCAGTACCGTTTTTGAGAAATGAAGCATTGTTATTTGCAAATAATTTTGGACCAACTTGTAGTTTTTAGTACGTTCGGTTTTTGAGATAGTTTTTTTTAAGTTATATTTTCGAGCCCACCCTACGTCTTCCGGCTCGTGGTCACGACTCGATAAGATATTAAATTGTACGATATTGAATTTCAGAAAGAAACCTTAACATTTTTGAATTATCTGAAATATGACTAAATATAAGAGACTCCAAATCACACACGCTTATTAAATATTCAAAAGAGCTTAATATTACACTCCTAATTAATTTCCACTTCCTTTAGAGAATACTCGGCAAAGAGGAAAATTCGGGTTTCCCAGTGTCGCGTTAAGACAGGACTCATTTAATAAACATGAAGGAATGAATTCAAAAACCTTTTTCCTTTTATACGCTTTTCACAGTCTGTTTAAAACACATTTTTGGTCCTTGAAAATGGACAAAAACACAAAAGTAACAATAAACTTCGTTTCAACCTAATGCTGTCTTCGTTTCAACAAAGACCGATCTTGCGGTGACCACACCCGGCCCCGATTGCGCTAAAAATTTTCAACTGCAACGCTACTGGACCATGAACGAAATTTAGCTGTTTGCACAAATCCGTATAGCGGTGTCGCTTTGACAGCTAGTTCAAACGGAACTGTAACGTTAAACGGGATGCAACTGCGTCTTTGTGTAAAAGCAATTCAAACGCTTCACGAACGTTTGCTGTGTTTTAGTGTAAAAATAGGTGAATTATAATTATAAAATTATCATACCGAAAAGCTAACTTAATTAAGGAAACTCAAGCCTGTGTTCCTGAATTTGTACAAACCAACGGCTTTCTAGGGACTACTAAATAATATTGTTTTTGTGGGCAATTTCGCTCTATTATTTCTCTGTAAATCATCTAAGTACACCACTAGGGAGAAATTGTAAGGATAAGCAGGAAAATATTTATTATTCATAAGTAAAACAGAATTTATTGGATATACAGGGTGCTTCTTGTAGAGTGTAAAGTAACAATAATAATGTATGTCTGATGTCCTGCCGACTGTTGTCACTTTTGGTGACCTTTTGAAACTGTGCTTCTTCTCCTTTCATTGCTACGCAGTTTAGCGAAATAGCCATAGAATAATTTTAAAGCTATTGTAAGTACCTAAGTACTAATAATACCGACAGATTATCTTTATTAAACGAAAAATAGCTAAGAATATTAATAAAAATAAAACGAAATGAAAATATTTCATAAGTAGGTACGAAAAACAAAAATATAAATGCAAGTAAAAAGCTTTTTGAAATTGAGTTCTTTTAATGGTCTTATTAACACATTTCAGGTAATTTCAATAAGAATCTTAAGAAGTCAAAGCCTAGCAAACTTTAAATTTTTACTTTAATAACATTTTACTAAGAAATAGACGATTTCACTTATAAATGCATCAAGTCATTAAGACTTTTTGAGAGGCTGCAATAAATAAAAAATGAGACATTCCACCAGCTCGCACTAAGCGTTTCGATGACTCTTTTATAATGCGAACTGCTAGGGACTGGAATTCGTTGCCTGCTGCTGTCTTTCCCGAAAACTATAATCCGGGCCTCTTCAAGGCGAGAGTGAATAGGCACTTACAGCAGATATGTACCATCCTAGACTGCATCTCACTTAACATCAGGTGCGATTGTGGTCAAATACCTGCCTTGTTATGCATATAAAAAGGCATTTTAAATACACATCTCTCACACCAAAATATTATGTGTAAGTAATTGTGGTAATACCTCTATGTTCAATGAAAACTATCTTCATAAGTAACTAGATAAAGTAATGTTTGTGATCGCTGATCAAAGACGAAACACACTTAGTTTACCTACCAAATTGTTTCTATTACAGGCAATTGAATCTATCAAATACTCGTCTACCTCGGCACTCTTAAAAGACGTCTCATTTTTCAGTCTAATAAATCCGTCCTTTTTTTATTGTTATAAGAAAAGTGTTTTCTATTTCGGCAGCTTTGTTTTCAGTACAGTCAGCGTAAAATAGTTCATAACACCCAAAGTGGCCAAAAAGTTGACAACACAACCCTATTCCAATTTCAACAATGACGTGTTGCGAACTTTTTGGCTACTTTGGGTGTCACGAAATATATGTCGCTGACTGTAAAAGAAAACAATAAGTCCATCCAAACCGCTTTTCATCTCAAGAATAACAAAGTGTCTTAACTTAGTAAGAACTCCAGTCAGTTTAATCCCGCATAACAGTTCAAGACAAAGATTTGTATTCTACTAGACTGGTTTAAATTGTGGTACCTAAATAAAATTATTGTTCAGTTTGAGAAATGTATTCAGTCGAATGCGAGCGAGCGGAGAAGTGCTGCGAAGCCCTCGAAGGTTTGTAGTTACTTGTAGTCGAAAAAATGAGTGTTAAGCAAAAATCTAAATAAAAGAAGCCAGGTTTTTTAGGTAATATAGCCTCCATTATATCAGTACGACCCTCGCAAAACCAGAGTCAAATGTAGGATTTGGCCTACGCCGGCAATAGTCGCATATTTGTCTTTTCTTTATCACTATTTATGACGTGAAGAGTGAAATAAAAAAGCATATTTTTATAAAAATTTTAAAATTTCACGGAACCGGTGGGAAATAACAACAATAGAGTCGTGGACCTTTGGGAATAACCCATTATTAATTGTTGGGTATTTTGTTGATTGTAGGTACAGTTTTATTCTGAACAGCATATCTAGTAGTTTACTAAGAAGTCTGTGCTCCAAACAATCGGATTGTAGATAACTGTAACTCGGTAACCGCCTCGGGAAATGGCACAGTTTTTCCATTGGGTCAATTGTCTCGATGCAACAGTGTTTAAAAGATACTAATAAACTCTTAGGACGAAAACACTGTGTTGAAGTTTGAAGAGCATATTATTATTGATAAATTTTTTGTTACATATTATATTCGCATAGTATGTATGATTAACGAAAGGATGCATTTTATGCATCAACTTTATGCATAAAATTATACATGGTTTTAAACAGGCCTTAATTTTTACTTTTGCTTGCCTGTGCAAATGAAACAAGTTCATAATTATTGATCTTTTTGTTTTTCCCGCTTTTATCACCAAACTAACATTCACGAAAGAAACGAACCCCGAACCCCTCGTTCGAAAGAGTCCAACTCCAACCACTGGACCAGGAAAGCGTTTAGGTACTGCATACATAGCATACTTAGTTTGCTATCACGTGACCAGCACTCAGGTTACATAAAACTTTTATGTATAACACATCGTGACGTGTCTACAGACTAGAAATATGGAATCCCAGATGGATTGGCGGGTGAAATATGTTGGGACGATTTTCCTACGACATTGTCCTTTGGTTCAGTGAGTGGTTTATTTGAAATATCTTCCAATCTTTATTGGCGCAGTCCACCGATTTTTAGTTGGCCGATAGTTGTGCCCGATTTTAAATTGTATGAACAATCGGCCAAATCAAATCGGTGTAATGTGCGCACTTTCATACATGACCATACTGATCAACTGCCCGACTAAACTATCGGCCGACGAAAAATCGACGGTCTGCGCCTAGGCTAAGAGAAAAATGTTCGATCAAAAAGTCATCGCAGTAACAGATGCACTCACTATAATAATACCTCAGATCATAGTATGATCTGAGAATAATACCTAATTACACAATGCCTACGAGGGCAGATATGTACCATCCTAGACTGCATCTCACTTAACACCAGGTGGCGGTTAAATACCTACCTGCCTTGTCTAGCATAAAAAAGTGATCAAACTAAGTAATAGCGAATTAAATTACAATTAACTGCAAAATGATTGACTTGCTTAGATATATTCTCATTGAAGTGACTATGTAAATAATTAAATGCTAGTATTACATACTCACTTGTCTGAAATATTAATACGCTATTGCCAACTTCTGCCTAAGATCAAAATAATATGTGTATTTGAAAATTATAAATAACTTGAAAAAATCGAACTGCCTAAGGCGGGAATTGAACCCACGACCTTCCGCTTGCCGGGCGACTGCTTCTTTTCTCTTTACAGTTCGATTTTTTCAAGTTATTTATAATTTTCAAATTAGTTTGAGATGCGACTCTTAACGCTAAAAATTAAATAACTAATATGTGAATTATATTACAATTAATTACAAAATAATGTCTAGCTTACTAGTATGGTATTCTCCTTGGAGTGACTTAGTATGTAAATGGTAAATGCTAGTATTACATATTCAAGTCTGAATATCGGTGACAATGCGTGAAATGGGCTCTTGACTCAAATACTCAATCGAGTTGCGTTCCAAAATTGGAACGGCTCAATTTGAATTGAGAGTTGTGTGTTGTGTGACCTTTGGGTGTGTATACCTATTTGGAACTACAATGCTTTTTACTTGGAAAAGGTCAAATTGTATATGAAAATACCTACTGAAACTTGAGAGTAGAGTATTTGCAACTGAAATGCTGAAATATTTATGTAAACACTGAAGCTCGAAGAATAAGCTTCTAATAATTGAAGCATAGAGAAAATAAATTCATAAATTATTATGAAAAAAAAATATTTAAATCTTTTTAGGTCAGCAATCTATGAATTCTGAAACTATAGGACTTATCATGAAATTTCACTAATAAATATACAACTTTTCTATTTTCACTAATAAAGTTCCTGAAAGCCTTAGCTTCTTAATTATTTTGCGTGTTACCTACATGAAGAAATATTTTTTCACAAATAATTACTGAATTCTGTTACGATTTGCATAATGTTTCATATTTGAAGGTTTATGGAGAAAAAACTGTTTATTTCCTATTGGAAAATGATTTCGTATATTTCTGTTGCAAATTAAACCCTATTGAAACTACATAAGGTACATCGTTTAGCTCGATACGCCGTCATCTGGTCCACAATTTGAAAGGCAGTTCGTTTTTCTGTAACAAGGGTAAGCCTTTGTAATAAGACAGGGGAAGCGTATATTTTCCTTAAAAAAGGTTGAGTGTGATTATAAAGAAGAGCTGGTGTTAACAGCTTTTTTATCGGAGGCACCTCACTTTATTAGGGTTTCGGTTGACGTCCGTATTCACCAACATTACTATGAGGTCTCACAGTGCTCGTGGACGCACAGGGTGACACACGAACCAATCACAGAGCTCTCTATTCAACGCTGTGCTTTCAATTTGCTGCTTCACTTAAGCAAGCATCGTTTGTGAATACGGGCGTAAATAGCGTCATTGTAAGGTCTTGTTCACATAAGCATCCCTTTTGCAGTGCCCCGCAAAAAACCGATCCGTTCGAATTTATAATTCGAATTTCAAACACACTATAAGCAGGCCTGTTCATCTCCGCGAGTTTACATCGAAAACAAAACACGCACGATTGCCCCCTACAAGAGTACTATTCGACAAGGCCTCACATACGAGCGAACATTGACTCACGCACGCGTATTCTTGAAAAAAATAAAGAAAATGGTGTACTAAATACTGTGCAGTATTTAACTGCCTAAATAATAATAAAAACACAGAATGTACTTTTTTAAGTTGCCTGAAGACACTGAGAGGTAAATAAGTAGTTAATATTATTCATGATAATTCATGCTAAATAATGTATTTCCTCCGCCATTTTCTGCAGATTGGCACCTCACGTCACATCATTTTACCGAAGTCAGCCCTATAGCTTCGGCGCAGTACCGATCACTGACGTTTGTCAACAAAACTTCTGACAAACTTGCTTGACTCTTGAGACAAGCTAAATTACACCATAATTGTTAATGACATTCAGCATACATTTTTTTAAATACCTTCGCGAAGTAAAACTTCTGTACGTAGTACTTATTATTATTCTGTGCTATAAGGCTGAGTTGCACCACTTAACTTTAACGGTAACTATGACGATAACCGATGCTTTTTGTATGGACTTTGACAGATTTTTGACGTTTGTCAAAGTTAAAGTAAGATGATGCAACCCAGCCTAAGTGTTTACAAGACAGTCCAGAACCTGCATTACTGGATCCCGCAAATAAAAACTGGATTGCCATGGGAACAAGCCCTGCACTTGGTAGGTACAGTCATCAGCCCGTTACTTAATAATTTTTTATCGCAAAATAGCACTTAATACAAGTATCTAAGTATGACGTGCTGTCGTCTGTACATTTCTTTCATCTGCCTCCCATTATGGAAAAGTATTTCCCAAAAATGCTCAGTATTTGGAGTTTATTGTCGATGCTCATTATGTGTATTCATGGTTATTGTTCCAGAGCTTTTATACCGCCATTAAAACTCGATCGTTCCTACGCAATTTGCCGCTACGTGCCGTATTACACGTAATCGTAATCTTTTACACGTATTTTGGAATTTTACGGTTATAAAAGGTAATTTATTTGGTTCTATCTCCTTTCTTATAGACTACATAGTATACCTAATAAAACAGTCCCTATGTACCTATGTTTAAATCTTTAAATCTACGAAACGGATTTTGATGCAGTTTTTTTAATAGATAGAGTGACCCATGCGAAGCCAGGGCGGGTCGCTATAGTTACGTATAAAATCAGTCTTCATCTGCTCGAAGGAGAAAAGCTCTCAATTTTACATAATCAATAATCATACATACCTACAGTAACGCACTCGTAATGATTTACACGTATTTTCTAAATTACGATTTTAAAAAGTAATTTATTTGGTCTTATCTATTCTAACAATTTTTGCGTCTACTTTTAAAATCAGTCTTCATCTGCTCGAAGGAGAAAAGCTCTCAATTTTACATAATCAATAATCATACATACCTACAGTAAAGCACTCGTAATCTTTTACATGTATTTTGGAAATTACGATTTTAAAAAGTAATTTATTTGGTCTTATCTATTCCAGCAATTTTTGCGTCTACTTTTAAAATCAGTCTTCATCTGCTCGATACAGAAAAGCTCTTAATAATTTTTTTAACTTTTTGCTAAGGTATACGTAACTTCAAAGCACTAAGCTACTACAGCTAGGAAATTTGAAATCGTTTTGCTAGAATATCGCTAACTTTCAAACATTACTTACTTACAGCTAAGTTGCGTCAATATTATTACTTGTATTTCTTATGGCAAGCCGTCATTCATTTTAAATATTAATATATTAAGTGGAAATTTATAAAATATTCAACAAAACACAAGTTCTAAGTAACTGCTGAACATTGAACTTTTTGGAAATTTCAATCATACGAAGTACCTCCTTTTAGTATGAATAAAGCTACTTGTAAGGATTTGTATTTCTAAAGCTCATCGTTATATTTCCCAACAGTAAGTCGCTACGGTAATAAATCCAAAGAAAGTAACAAGTTCTCTGGGAAAACAGGCATACACATATCACCCACGTAATATATTATGAGGCTCAGAGTTATAAAGATTTAGCCTAGTGTTCATATTCCCTCTAGAGTTACCCAGCCGACAAGTTGCTGCAAAAGTAATGATAATGTTCAAGTTGAAAGAATACATGTCATGAAAAAAGTTGACTATTTTTTTCGTAAGCATTTAAATGATTTTGGTAATCAGATTAATTCAAATTTCTTTCTTAACCCTTAATTAAACATTTAGTGGGAAATACAATGTGTCCGGGCATGTAGTGATCAAACTTTAAGGTCGTAATTTATGGACAATTTTGTCGATGAAAATACTTCAAATTTGGGACTTGACCCATTTCTCGCAAAATTACAAGGATTTAAGTTTTTAATTTTTAGTTTTCACCTCTTCCTTCAAAAACAAGTGAAAACGTGGGTAACTTAACATTAATAAGCAAATATTTTATATCATGCGATAGCCAATAAAATTGTCTACTAGTAGAAGTAGAAAACAGACACAAGTTTTATACATTTTAATGGAGTAAGAATGGATTTAATTAGAAAAAAACATGACTTTTTTCACTTTATTTTCAGTTATTTTCCAACACAAGAAAAACCAGGTCGTTAAGGTATATTTTATTTGCATTATTAGTATTTGAGCCATTCTACAAAACGAATGTAAATTTATTAGTCTACGTCTATTAGTTTCGACGTAATTGTTGAACAAAGATACCCCTTCCCAGCGGTTTCCATAGCGCACGCGACATGCGAAAATGCACTGCCTGAAAGAATCACACAACCTATTCCGATTACTATGGATAGCGTGGGTAGCTTAATATAAATTGTTAAGCTACCCACGCTATCACTTGTTTTTGAAGGAAGAGGTGAAAACTTAAAATTAAAAACTTAAATCCTTGTAAATATGCGAGAAATGGGTCAAGCCCCAAATTTAAAGTATTGTATTCACCGATAAAATTGTCCATAGATTACGCCCATAAAGTTTGATCACTACATGCCCGGACACACTGTATATTCCGCTCTCCTCCAACCCGTCTGGCCGGCGTGGGTGTAGGCCAAATCCTCCATTTGCCTCTGGTGAATTAAATGTAATGTTCGTCCTCGATCGTCGTCCTGCAGTGGAGACTAAATGACCTGATGGAGTGGGGGAGATTTATTTATTTATTTAATACTAGCTTTTGCCCGCGGTTTCACCCGCGTGAAATTTAGGTTGTCACAGATCATCATATAATATTATTATAGCCTACTAGCGGCCGCCCGCAACTTCGTACGCGTGGATCCCGTTTTAGCCCCTTCATCTATCTTACGCGGTTTAGATTTTTCATACAAATGTTTTTTTCCGCTAACTCCCGTTCCCGTGGGAATTTTGCAATATCCTATTGTAACTAAGCTTTAAGTTTACTAAGGTACCTGCATGCCAAAGGACAATGCCCATTTTACTATGGGAGTCTGTACCATGTTGCATCAACCTGAATTTACTCTCAAAAGTCTAGTTTTTATTTACCTTTTCGCTACCAACATGTTTTTTTCAATGTTTAGCCGGATTTTCAAAATATTTGAAAAAGTTAAAAAACGCCTGAATATTTTTTTTTAGCAATGTTTAATCGTCGTGTCATTGCTATTAATCTATTTATTACAGATATTTATGCGTTTTGGGTCGCATTGCTGTAAGTAAAATGCTTTGCATGTTATAGATATACTTAGTACACTTGCGCAATAAGATGAGATCCGTCCTCCTTCGTCTGCTCCCCCGCACGTGCCGTTTTCGACCTATATCCAAACAAGATTTTTATTCTTATTGCTTACTCACGAAAATAGGTGACAGCTGAAATCGGAACAAAAAAGTTTTCGGAAATGATTTTTTGTACGGAAGTAATTGTTAATCATGTTTCGTATAATTAATTCTAATTTTCTAAATCCGGATAAGAAAAACGGTTAAAAATTAATGAAGTACACATATAATTAAAATATTATTTTTGATGATAATTAGCCTGTGATGCAATTTGGTACAGGTAATGGGCATTGTCCTTTCAAGCGTCTAACTTAAGCGGTTTAGATTTTACATACAAAAGGATTTTCCCGCTAATTCCCGTTCCCGTGGGAATTCCTAAGTATACTATAACCTGCCCAGGAGTATGAAGAATAATTGTACCAAGTTTCGTTAAAATCCGTCGAGTAGTTTTTATTTCTATAAGGAACATACAGACAGACAGACAGACAGACAGACAGACAAAAATTTTACTGATTGCATTTTTGGCATCAGTATCGATCACTAATCACCCCCTGATAGTTATTTTGAAAATATATTTCATGTACAGAATTGACCTCTCTACAGATTTATTATAAGTACCTATAGTAGATTAGGCATACACAAAAGGTAGCAAGGAGGCGCTGGATGCAGGCCGCTACCAACCGTGCTATGTTGAAGTCATTGGGGGAGGCCTATGTTCAGCAATGGACGTCCTATGGCTGAAATGATGATGATGATGATGATACACAACAAGTAACAATCACAAATAATATACAGGGTGTTGATTTCAATCCTCGCCATATTTATTTAGGTGATCTAATAAGACTTATATTATAAACGCATTTATCCACCAAGGCCATTGCCAAGGCTAGAGCCACCTTTGCACAACTTCGCCCCGTATGGCAGTCACGGAAACTGACCAGAAGGGTCAAGATCAAAATTTTCGGGTCCAACGTTAAATCCGTGCTGCTCTATGGGTGTGAAACGTGGAAGGTTACCAAGGTCATCTGCTGCAGGTCTTCGTCAACCGCTGCCTTCGCCGAATTCTCGGCATATACTGGCCTGAGAAAATCTCCAACGTCGAGCTATTGGAACGCTGCCACGAAATTCCGATCGACCAGCAGATCAAGCGCCGCAAGTGGAACTGGATTGGCCACACTCTCCGAAGGGATCCCGATCACATCCCCAAGCAGGCTCTGGATTGGAACCCCCAAGGAAAACGCAAACGTGGTCGCCCCAAGCAAACTTGGCGGCGCACTGTGGCAGACGAGGCGAAGAAGATCGGCAAGACTTGGAGCGAGATCAAACACATAGCTCAAGACCGAACGCGATGGAGGACTGTTGTGGACGCCCTCTGCCCCATCTAGGGGACATAGGACCATAAGTCAAGTAAGTCATTTATCCACCAAAAAAAAAATTACAAACGAATGTGGAATTTTTAGTGAATATTTTTCGTGCGACATCAACTGTACTGTGGCTCGCAAATACTCGCAATACTGCATTACGTTTACACTGCGGCACCATAGAGCTACGCGGATCGCTTGCTTATTATGTCGGTTAGCCTATTGAAGTAAGCCACGTAAAGTAGGTAGTGTAAATAGGTATTTTTCTTTGACTATGTTAAAGTTCGTTTTAAATTTTTTCGAAGTCAATTTTTAGGGTTTTTTCGAAGTCAAATGGCAAAAAACGGAACCCTTATAACTTCGTCATGTCTGTCTGTCTGTTTTTATCCCGGGGACACATGGCCGATTTAGTTATTTTTATCAATGAGATTTTTTTACTCGACCGGATATACATACATATGTATTGGTAGTCGGATTTAGAAAATATTTTCAACGATTACATTCATGATCAAGCGGAAATTACCTGCTATCAATGTTTTTGACATAATTATTTTTGGTGTACTAATAATAATGACACATCAAACTAAGCTGCTCTATGGCATCTTATGGATATTGTAATAGGTGTTATTTTGAAACAATAATGTCAACACTGAGATTATCGTATGATAGATAGATTTATGATATAATAATTATTATCAGTATTGTAATCAGGTTTTATTGGTCAATAGATACTGTTTCAAGAATATTTAGATTAAATTTAAAAAATAATTTGGAGTTCCTTCATTTCTATAAATAATGCATATTTTTTTAAATAACGGTCTATAGTCTATTAAACATTAAACATAATTATTAAGAAGCCCAAGTTAACAGTAAGACAACCCAGGACCGAGCCGCCTGGAGACGCATGACGCGGAGGGCCGACCCCAAATAAAATGGGAATGGGCCAGGCAAAGAAGAAGAAGTCTATTAAACATTAAACAACTTCAGAAGATGAAACAATGTAATAGGTGAAAGGCAACGATTGAATACGCATAAAAACGAAATGCAAACCAAATCGGGCGATTAACATGGTGAATACGAAAAGTGACTCCAGCGATCAAATCGCTTGCATGTTGTTGAAGTTTTGTGACGTGAATTAGGCTACAGAATCCAGTCAGTCATATTACTTAATATGTTGAATAAGTAAGTTAACATCAATATTTTTGTACGGAACTTGCATCGGAAAATAAAATTCGCAGTTCACGTTTCCATTAATCGTTTCTTGAAATTATGAATTAACGAGGATTACCTGTTTATTTTAATCCCACCAGTTGAGTGTCTATTTAAAACATAGATCACCAAAGATATAAATAAGGGATTTGGTTAGGCGTATTCTACAATCGCGACTGGCAACGGCTACAATGACACTTCTAACAGCTGTCTGTTCTTTACTGCTCTTAGCAGGTAGGTAACTAAATTATGTTTGTTTAATTCTACTTACCTTATTTTAAGATATTTTGGAAACGGCATCCGAATTTATAAGCGAGATGTTTGATGTTGATGTTTTCTCTTTCTTTTGTCCCTGTCATCTGTTTTGCAATGGTAGGAAATCGAATCTTAACTTCGAACTCCTCCTACGTTGTTCTGATTAATTTCCTTCGGAACAAACTTGACATTCACTGGCTGGATTTTTATTGGCGGTAAGGCTGTAGATCCTGGCTACACAGGAGTTACAGCGGTGGGAATAAGAGGTGGGAATAGTCCCATTAATTGCACATACCAAACTTAAGTGGCAGTGGGCGAGGCACAGAGCGCATATAACTGATAGCCGTTGGGGCAGAAAAGTTCTCGCGACCATGGACCGGAAGATATGGACTAGGTCAGGCCACCCACTAGGTGGACTGACGATCTAGTGAAGATTGCGGGTAGCAGCGTACCTTTGTCCAGCAGTGCACGCCATTTGGCTGAAATGAAAATATCCTTTTTACCAACTTCTAAACATTATGGACTAAATAATATTTTTTACTCTACCAGCGCTTCGAGACAAGTATTTGGGATAGGAAGGACCACAATATAGTTAGTCACCACCACTGTCTGCCGGTTAAAGACAGTCAGTTTAGTAATATTATTAAGGCACTGCTTAATATCAGTTCAGTCAACATTACTGATGTACCTACACCTACATTTTTTGCAGGAGCTTGCTATGCATCCGATAGAATTGTTGGAGGATCTCCGACTACCATCGAGCAGTACCCGTGGATGCTGCAGGTGGAAGGCCAGTCGCTCTATAACGGAGCTTGGGTCTTTATGTGCGGCGGCAACATCTTAAATCAAGCATTTATATTGTCTGCAGCTCATTGTTTTGATGGATCGTAAGTCTTGGGTTTACCACTATCGGTTTATTTACGAGTAGGTGTCTAACTAAAAGATTGTTTGGATTTACAATAAATCAGTATTAAATATTAAATGAGTGCAATTAAAACATTGAATTTTCGGATATATCCAGTTAATTCTGTAACATATTACTGTTACCGTTTGAAAGAGCTCGTGAAGCACTTTCAGGATCAGTAACCAGTTTTCCGATATCTTGTATAGTTTAGAAATAATCGAGTGAGATCACTTTTCGTTTCTACCCTGTATAGCTGAAAATCTGGAGACTAATGTATTTTTTTTTTGTTTCTACTCCAGGTTCTACGCACCGGAATGGCGTCGTATGAGAGCTGGCTCTACCTATATAGAAACTGGTGGAGTTATTGCCTACGTGGATAAAGAATTCAACCACCCAAGCTACGGCTTGAATGCTTACGACGGTGACATCACTGTCGTCAGGCTGAAGAATTTCCTCTCTCTGACGCCATCCATCCAGCAAACCACCCTCATCTACCAAGGAGCTGTCATCCCCGACAATGTTCCAGTTTATCACGCAGGATGGGGAGCGATTGGAGTAAGCATAGAATTTTGTAATTTTTAATTTGGGAAACTAAATTCCTCTTTGTGGATAAAAAAAATTCTCCAAGGTACAGTGAACAGGCATAATCTGGGTAATTTTGTTCCACCATAGATTCCATTACACTTCGGGTGAGATTTTTATTAAGAGCAAGCCCATACTATTTCATTAACATCTTTTTTTAAAGGAACATAACGTTTTCCGTTCGACTGTCCTATTTACTTAGAAAATCGATTGCTTATCTTTACTTATAATAAATCTGTAGAGAGGTCAATTCTGTACATGAAATATATTTTCAAAATAACTATCAGGGGGTGATTAGTGATCGATACTGATGCCAAAAATGCAATCAGTAAAATTTTTGTCTGTCTGTCTGTCTGTCTGTCTGTCTGTATGTTCCTTATAGAAACAAAAACTACTCGACGGATTTTAACGAAACTTGGTACAATTATTCTTCATACTCCTGGGCAGGTTATAGGATACTTAGGAATTCCCACGGGAACGGGCATTAGCGGGAAAATCCTTTTGTATGAAAAATCTAAACCGCTTAAGTTAGACGCTTGAAATTTGGCAAGCAGGTACCTTAGTAAACTTAAAGCTTAGTTATAATAGGATATTGCAAAATTCCTAAGGGAACGGGAATTAGCGAGAAAAAACATTTGTTTGAAAAAATCTAAGCCAATTAAGATAGACGCTTGAAATTTGGCATGCAGGTACCTTAATAAATTTGAAGCTTAGTTACAACAGGATATTGCAAAATTCTCACGGGAACGGGAGTTAGCGGGAAAAAACATTTGTATGAAAAAATCTAAACCGCGTAAGATAGATGAAGGGGGTAAAACGGGATCCACGCGTACGAAGTCGCGGGCGGCCGCTAGTCTATACTAATATTATAAAGAGGTAAAGTTTGTGTGTTTGTATATTGGTTAAATTAATAGGCTAGATGACAAAATTTCAACTATTTTTTTTTATCCACAACGAGGAAGCTCTTGGCCTGTGAGATGATGATGATGGTTTGTCCGTCAGACAGATAATTAGAAAATATTACTCATATTTTTTATTTTCTCTCATAATTAAATGTGTTACATCGAGTTGAAATGGTGCGTTACGTAACGCTTGAGTAGATTTTTTACTCAAAAGTGACGTCACGCGACATTTCAACTCAATATAATACTGTAATTATTCGATCATGAAAAAAATAAAAAATATGTGTCCAGAATTATCTGTGTAATACTAGACTAAATAGAATTTGGACTTCATTACCCAGTCATCATCCCTATTGTAAGGGGTAATCTCGGGATCTACAGAATCGATTTTAAAAAAATTTCACCAATAGAAAGCCACACAATTGCCGAGTGTCATAGGTTATATAAAAAACCGCGCGGGCGAAGCCGCGGGCGGAAAACTAGTTAAGGATGAAGAAAAATAATAAAATCTTTGTTCATTAACAGTATTATCAGCCGGAATCTGAAGTGCTCTTGGACGTTCAAGTCTACACAATCAACAATGACCTTTGCCGTGAACGTTACGAAACGCTAGACGAGCCTTGGTACGTCGTGACCGAAAACATGATTTGCGCTGGAATCCTCGACGTGGGAGGCCGCGACGCCTGCCAGGGAGACTCCGGTGGCCCTCTCTACTTCCAGAATATTCTCATCGGAGTGGTATCCTGGGGACATCTCTGCGCTAACGAGACCTTCCCTGGAGTCAGCGTTGCTGTAGCGTCATACACAAACTGGATCGTAGAAACTGCAGTTTTGTAAACTGATTTCTTTGGTGAATAAAGTAATATGATTCCGATTTTTTGTGTATGTATAATAAAGTTCTTTAATTCTTCATAATTATCCCAGAATCACTGTAAGTATTGTGCGTCTGTCTTAACATTTCTATGCGCTTCGTACAGTCAACTTGTTTCGTGTCAATTGGCTAAAACGAACGAAGTAATAGGTACCTAGCTATTTTTTTCTATGAAAATTTAAATCCAGACTCCTGCAGTTATGAGCACGGCGACATCTAAACTGTGTTATTATACAGGTTTGGTTTTACAAATAAAATATGTCCAAAGTCATAACGATTACTACTTATCACGAAGTTTCCTCAAATTTTATCTGATTCATGTCAAAATGAAATAATAATAATTATGTTTACGATGTAATATTTATCAATATTGACTTTTAAGTAGGTGTTACTGAACAATAGATACGGATCGAATATCGGATTTAGATATTATGAAACATGAGCGGTCTAGTTAGGGTTCCGTGGCCAAATGGCAAAAAACGGAACCCTCATAGATTCTTCATGTCTGTCTGTCCGTCAGTCGATATGTCACAGCCAAACAAAACAAAATAAAAGTTCCGACTCGCACTTGGCCGGTTTTTTTACTGATTCGTGATCAAAATAAGCTACTTAAACAACTCCCCTCCCTAAATATGGCGAGAATTGAAATCAACTCCCTGTATAATATAAAGAAAGTAACACATTCCAATAATTTCAAAATTTAATCTATAACATAAGGGCTCCATTTAAATGGGATTTTGGAAACTGAACTTTTACAAGGTATTAGTAGAATATTAATAGTCCACAATATGCAAATGATATTGCCTAGCTCGCTATTTTATGTACAAATGACAGCACATCAGATCATACATTATTGTTGCAAATTCGTCTCTATTACTTAATACTTAAGAGGCTCGATACAAACTGCCATATCATCGCTTACCTCTCTAACTGACGTAACTGGCATTTTGCAAAATTTTCAGGCGATTAGACAGATCGATTCGTCTTGCGAAATTGATTAAGATGGTGTAGATAACTCAGTTTCGAAAAAAATGTCCGATACGTCAGTTAGAGAGGCAAGCGACGAATTGGTAAGGCAGAACTTAATTAATACAGCGTATCTAAGTAATTACCTAAATTGAATCAATTATTCGTATGTCTATGTGCCATAATTAAAGACGATCTCTTTGTGGATAATTAAACCTGTAATTATCTAGAAAAATATCTCGCTTAGCTCAGTCAGTTTCTGAGTTTTGGGAGAGGCACGGGAAAGCGTTTTTGTAACGTCAAACGTCAGTGAGACTTCAGATCTCCTTCTGATTTAGAATAAACGCAGACCACCGATTTATCGTTGGCCGATAGTTGTGCCCGATTTTAAATTGTACAGGGTGGCCCAGAAGAAAATTCACTTTTGAAAATTCAAGGAAACGAAAACTGTACATTTTTGTAGAACTTTAACTTTTGCAATTTAAAGGAAATTTAGTGCAATTTATTTTTAAATTTACTTTCTTTTATAAATTTTATCGTACATGTGATTCTCTTGATGTTTACAACATTCGGTCAACATACATCAAAATTTTGGAAAACTTTCGTTAGAGTTACCTCGAAATGGATTCAGTATGGACAAATGCTGCAGAGTTTTTGGATTATTAGAGTATACACTGCTCATAAGGGAACTCCACAAAAAGAAGTCTGCTGGAATGAGATTAGAACTTCTTAGAGGCAGAATGATTTCACCCCTGCTTAATTGGTTTGTTGCATTGAAAGAATGATTAATTTTTAAGAGCGCTATACTGGTAGGCTGAAAAGCTTTTTGATTTCAAAGCTGCAAGATTCGCAAGGCTATGACAGGAGCACTTGGTTTTATCAAGATGGGGCTATGTGTAACACTTAAAAAGAGAGCATTTACATGGTAAGAGACATGTTCCCACAAAAATATTTTTTCAGGCAGGGGTGATATCTCCTGGCCACCAGGAAGCCCTGATGTCACTCCGAAAAATTCTTTTTTATGGTGTTACCTTAAAAATAGAGTATACTTTAATAATCCAACAACCATGCAGCAACTAAAGCTGAGCATTCTGCAAAAAATTGAAAATAGGTTTCGAGGTAATTCTACAGAACGCATTTCAAAATTTTGATGTGTGTTGATCGAATATTGTACCTAAGCGTCAAGGAAATCTCTCGGGCGATGTAAATAAAGGTAAATTTAAAAATAAATTGCATTAAATTTCCTTTAAATTGCAATAGTTAAAGTTTTATAAAAATGTACAGTTTTCGTTATCTTGAATTTTCAAAAGTGAACTTTCTTCTGGGCCACCCTGTATGAAGAATCGGCCAAATCAAATCGGTGTAATGTGCGCGCTTCCATACATGACCATACTGATCAACTGCCCGACTAAACTATCGACCGACGAAAAATCGATGTTCTGACGCTCCATAACGTATGTCACGCCCGTATTCACAAACATTACTATGAGGTCTCACAGTGCGCGTGGACGCACAGGGTGACACATGAACCAATCACAGAACTCTATTCAACGCTGTGCGTTCGATTTGCTGCTTCACTTAAGCAAGCATCGTTTGTGAATATGGGTGTTAATGTCGCCCCTCCCGTGCCACTCCCATACCTCAGGCACTGACTGATTTAAGATCTAGACCTGTAAAATAGTACCTACTACTTAGTATTAATTCTGTGGTATTATCTAAACGATGTTAATTAAGAATGTGGGCTTTGTAAACTGAATTACAGAGTAAAAAAAAAATGAAAATTTTATGAAACCTTTCATTTTATCAAATCCCAAATGTTAATTCACAAAGCTTTGGTCTGTTGGCCGTGTAATAAAATCTTGTCGAAAAATTGTTTAAGGGTTAAAAACTCGTTACAGCTATACATATTAAGACGAGAAAAGGATTTTGTATAGGTATTTGAAACTATATGGAATTTAGTACAAAATTGTAGTCAGACGATCCATAGAAGAGTTTTTTTTAGGCTTTTTATAAAGACGGCCATGTTAACATTAGTAAACTGTAGGTAAACAAAAATCTTACCAAGGTTGGTGAGATTTCGCGAATTGTTTCGAAAACGACAAACCCATGATAAATAGGAATAAGCTCGTATTGCTACCACAAAATAAATCTTACACTAAAATAAGTAATAAACTAACGATAAATTTAATTTTCATTTCTCTTGTAAATTATTATGTACGGAACCCTCAGAGCGGGGCACAACTCGAAATTACCCGGTTTCTGGTCAACTCAATAAAACCCCATGCAATGATGAAATCGTCGTAATGTCATTTATTTATTTAAAAGGGTTCCCTTGAGTAAAATGTTGTTTGAACTCCAGATTCAGTTTAATTGCCAATTCCGTGCCACAGACCACAATACAGAAGATTACAGTAAAGTCACTTTAAATACCGTTCTTTCTCTATCAGTCCGACAGTTCGATGGCTCCTACGTATGGTTCTGGCTACTTAAATGGCTCTCCTGTAAAATCAATTTTTTTCACTTACGCCAGTATACGTAAGAGCCATCGAGTTATTGAAATACGCAGAGCTGATGGCCGAAGGGGTAGAAAAGTTCTCGAGTGGCGACCGCGGGCCTGAAGACGTAGTGTGAGCAGGCCACTAGGTGGACCGACGATCTAGTAAAGGTCGCGGAAGGTGCCTGGATACGGGTGGCGCAGGACCGGTCCTTGTGGAAATCCTTGGGGAGGCCTTTGTCTAGCAGTGGACGTAATTTGGCTGAAACGAACAAACGATAGGCTAGTATTTCCCTAATATTTTTTTAGGAAAAAAAATCGATCGACATTTTTTTCCAATCGGATATAAAATTATTGTTTTTTTTTCTATAACAAGTCGAGAGTGAATATATTAGGCACTTACTGGGCAGATATGTACCATCCTAGACTGCATCCCACTTAACATCAGGTGCGATTCTGGTCAAATACCTGCCTTGCTATGCATACAAAAAAATTTAGGTAGGTAGGTACTTCTTACCTGGGACTGTTTAGAAGAACAGTCTTGTCTTTCTTTAAAACGCTATTTTATAGCTACATTAGGTGTCTAACAAACCCTAAGACGAAAAACGACTTAAGTCTATTTTTAAACGTTTTTATTTTGACTTGGGCTGACATCTACCCTACCGATAATCTCTACATCCGGCTTTGGGACTTCACTGGGATTACCTGCCTTCAAAATAAGTACACTAATAGATTCGCTAACTACCTGCACATACTTCCAAATGCTCATAAAGCTCTCCGCCTAACTACGGCAAAGAGCTTTGTTGGCATCTCACAGAGGACATCAAAAGCTAAATCTATTTCTTTAACACACCTTTTTCGTACTTTCTATTTTCCGCCAAAGTGCTTTCTGCAAATCCTTATCGACTCAATTTACATCTAAATAAAATAAAACGTCACTCTCTCAGTAACAAAGTGGAATAAGAATAAGAATAAGAATAAGAATAAGAAAAACTTTATTTGACACAAAAAGGGAAAAATAAAAAAACAGAACAAAGGGACTTAAAACTATACACGCATATTTTGTGCCAAAAAGGCGCCCGCTCAGCATTAATCGAGCCACGCGTGCATGCACGCGTGCCCCGACGCTGGTTTTCAGCGGGTGCCTCTCCAACCAACATTATAAATTTAAAAAAAAATAACATTATACAAAACAAAACAAAACATTGACAAACATTGACAACATTGACAAAGAGGGCGCCACTAACTCACCGCACAACATTAATAAGAAAATTAATAATATAGAATGACGTTTACCGCTACAAAATTATTTTGATCCACATTCAGACTAGCTATAAATTTACCAAATTATCAGTTTTATCGGAATTAATTAATTATCAAATCGAGTCACACGACATCGCTCGATTGCTTTGCGATTGCAGTACATTGCAGTACGATGATACGATTATTTTTACGTTGCGGCAATCACTAAAATTCGCTAAAATGACACTAATGACGTTTAAAAAGCGGCACGCTCGTCCCCATAGAAAAATTATACAAATTTTCCTTTCCTTCACTTTTTCTTTCCACATGCTGCATCTATCAATATCTGTGACATTAAGCAATTAAAAAAAAAGAACAAAAGAAAATAGTTGACGATTGACATCACAATTGACATTGAATGAAGAATGAAGTCTCCGATTAATTTAAAGTTATCTGTGAATGAAGGCCACGTCATGCATGCATTGAAGACCGCGTGCTGCCACGCAATAAAAACGTGATCTCATCTTTGGCTTTGGAGTTGGATTTCACCATTATGATTCCTGATTTTGAGTGAAGAAAGTGATTTATAGCCACACACTACAAAGGTCAAGCCAGAGAACAATAAAGTAAAGCAGGCCCAAGACGACGCTAGACGGAGTGCTTGGCGTTTTGATTCCCACCCATTGCCTTGGTTTTGTATCCAGGGTCCGATGATGGAGCTGTAAGGGGGCAGATTTATTTTTCACTATGTGACTGTCTTTATTTTGTACTTAATATACAGGGTGTTAGGTAAATGGGTATATGAGCCGACACTAGCCCATGTTAACATGGGCATATAAATGGTATGGTGAAGTCAGAAATTTGATATCATCATTAATTTTTTTTTAATTGTCATACAAAATAAATTTTATAAAATCCGATTTGTATGAAAATTTAAATAATTAAAATGAAGATATCAATTTTCTGACTTCACCATACCATTTATATGCCCACGTTGACATGGGCTAGTGTCGGCTCATATACCCATTTAAACACCCTGTATATTTCACATATTATACCTATTCGTGTTTCATTATGAATCGAAATATAAAAGACTTAATAAACTCTATTAAAATTTTAAATTAATTAATCAAGTTTGAATACCTCATTCTACCTTAAAATTAATAACTTAAATCAAGTCTTAATACGGTCACGGCTCAAGATTTTTTTGTCCATTTCAGCGTTCTTTTTACTCTTTTGACGTTGCGTTGACAGCTTTTACCTAAATTCGCGCGGAATATTTTTGTGAAATGGCTCTTAACTACGAATCAAAAAACTGGGCCTAAGTTGCCATAAAAGATCACCCACTCAGTATCATCTTGACTGAGTAGGTAGCTTCAACCACACCAACGCGTGCAGACAGGTCGCGAGACCCATGACAGACATGAAATCTAGCTTTGTTTTTAAATATACCTACTTAAATATTAGTAGACAGTTTACATACCTACTAGGCATTAAGTATCCTCAAGACATTGTGATATCCTACTAATATTATAAATGCGAAAGTTTGGATGTCTGGATTTTTATTACTCTTTCATCCAAAAACTACTGAACGGATTTTGTTGAAACTTTACAGTATTATTGTTTATAACCCAGATAAACATATAGGCTATAATTTATGACGATATGTGACCAACTAAATTTCAATGAATAAATAAGACGTGGGTAAAAAGCGCCATCTATCGTCATTGGTTAAAATCTACAGCGCTGGACAAAAATTTTGACGTTTGTAAATTATTCATGCGGGGGAAGCCGTGAAACGCCATCTATCAACATCACTAGTAATTAATCTGAAAAGTACATTATTGTTTTATTATTAAACTCGAGTCGTTGCAAGAGTCTTACACAATTCAATATGAGTAATTTATTAAAACATTTTTGTAGATGACTATACATAAACACGTCAGATTTCAAAAAGGTGCGAGTTGATGACATAAAAAACAGAAGGTGCCAACTCGCGCCTTTAGAGGTGCGAGTTGACGAATAACTCCCCATAATATTTCGTGCGACCTTTCATTGCCCTATGAACGCGCCGTGATCGCGCCGGCGATGGCGACGTTCACGCGTTGGTGTGGTTAAAGCTTAACAAAGACACGGAGGAGAATCAAAGTTCAACTTCTAGGAATCTAGAGTTGTAAAACGACGTCGTTACTAACTTTCTATACAATCTGTTAAAGCGTTTCTCTAGAACTCGTGTGACCTTAGAATGCCGTACAATAATTTCAGTATGTACCTAGACGTAATTTATCTAAGAAACTTGAAATAAAAGTGGATGTTTTTATTTCAGTTTGCATGGATTGGCTCTCAAAGAGTTCAATTGCAATGCAACAATGATAGGAATAAGAAAGTATTTGAAGGCCTTTAGAAATAGAGAAAACGAAAAATAAAAAAGCTTAATTTCATGAACCTTCAATGGTTATTATGCAAAATAAATAATTATCGCCATCATCTCTCCGATTATCATCGATTATAATTGTTGAAAGCCAAAAAAAAAAAACATTCACGCTACTATTATGGAATACCGCATCTTGGCTCTATGATCCTACAATTTTACTCAATCTCTATTATGTTTTTCGAAAAGAAGTCTACTTTTTTACAGCTATTTCATTGTGAACTTTTTACATTAACCTTTAACCGACGAGGTGCGGTCTCACAGACCGCTCCGGTTTTTGAAATTTCTGGATTGCAATGTTCTACTTACTCCCGTGTCCCGAGCGTCTCAGTACCTTCGAGTTTAGTTGCCCAAACGCCATTACAGGTAGTGGTTACATTGCCGAGGGCAGTTTTAATAAGATAATTCGATTTAAAGTTCAACAGCGGTCTGTGGGACCGCACGTCGCAGACTACGTGACATTTTTGTACCATACTGAAACTGGCGTTTTTGTTTTAGACGACTAATTTTTCGTAAAAATGATGGATCCTGGGCCACCACAACCTAGGAAAAGACATTTCCTTATGATATATTGATATTTGAACATAATATTATGTAATAGATGGTAGTCTGTAAAAAAATACCGCGGAACGGGTGGTAAAGCAAACAGTGACATGTATTCTAGGCTCTGACATGCCAAATCAGCCTGATGTCATTGCACCAGCTGCAAAAAAGACGTACATTTTAGTCCACCTAAATTGAAAACGAAATTATCTTACAGGTGTTACCTATGCATTCCGAAAATGTTTGGCATGCGGTAAAAAAAATGTCCTGATTTTGCCTGATGTTTACCCTACGTCAATTTTTTTTGTGCATGTAATTTACGTGTCATTTATTTTTATTTTATTCATTATGTTCACTATATTTAGGAAGGAGTATAGTTTTTCTTGCTTTGATTAAAATTTACAAGTTATATAGGTATTATTGAGCTCTAGTGTAATTTCAATGAAATTAAGGGTCAAAAAAGTTTTAGCCATATTTAAATAAAAAATATACATTGATTCCTCGCAAATTATACGTATGTTTATTTGTAATACTATAATTTATTTATTTATTTATTTATTTATTTATTTTCACCAACTTAATAATAATGTTCTCAAAAAATATAAAACCAATATACTTTTATACAAAAAAGTATTACTTTTTGAGTAAACAGTATAGCGGTCCCACAGACCGCACGTCGCAGACGGCGTGACAAAAAAATCACGTCGTCGGTTAAAGGTTAAGTTTCCACACAATTACCCCTTTTAGTCCAACCATTACGATTTTCACAGTAATACCTAACGTCTAGTTTACGAAATAGAACCACAATAAAGCCAATGTCGATCAACACAAATCACGAACTGAAGGCATTAATAGAGCGGATTCAGTACATTGTTATACCATCATCAGCGCATAACATTGTTTGAATTTCAATCCGGCTTCCATGTAAAACAACGTAATTCCCTCTGATCCTATAGGCTCCGAACAACAATAAATTCGACCCTTTACTGCAGTTCGAGTTGATTCGTTCCAGTAATAAAACGGGGGAAACTTGTCTGCAAATATCGTGGTGACAGACTCTTTAGTGTCTCTATGCTGGAGAGTAAGGGCTCTTTTAAATAAGACGTTTTAAGCCTGTTAGGGCCCTCACCTACGGCGAATTTTTTCGCGCCGCTACTAACGCGCGTTAGTCGCATTTGCAATGCACTACAGAAGTGATACCAACGCGCTACTAACACGCTACAGCAGCGCGACTGCATCGCTTCAAAATGTCCCTTAGTCGTCTGCACAAGGAAAATTGAATGACAACTGCGTTGGATATAAAATTACAAGGTCTTGCCAAATGCTCAAAACTTCAATTTAATAAACTCGTGCTCATTTATTAACAGTAATATTTGACCCCAGTGGATGTGGAACCCGCATCTACAGTGTCAATATAGTTACCAGGTCACTACCACAAAAATCGCCAATGGGTTTTGAACTTTGAACCCCTAAACTAAGGTTCAAATGAAATTGCGAGCTATTTTAATGGTACAAGCGAATATAAACTTAAATAGAGCAACAGTTTCACCATTTCGTAGCAACTTTACACCGCATTCTTCGCTAGTTTCCAATGTGGACGGACCTTTGAATTTCTTTACCTAATTAAGGACTTCGTTGAGGGTTTCGCGACGGCGAGAAGTATGGCCAACTCGGTCGGGTGAACCAATTTACCAAGAACCCTTTTCACTTAGAAATCCAACCAGCTTTCAAGCAAACACCCGGATGGCAGGGCTCTACGTCCCTGGTCACACTTCGGCCGTATAGTTGCGCTAAGCTTGTTCGTATTAAAGTTTGTTGGGGGATTACTATGATACATCATGCCCGTTATGCTGATATTACACGCTGTAATTATGTAATTAATTTCTAAGTGTTCGCAATAAAATGACTCTTATGTGTTTCGCGGAAAGAAGATTAAAATAAATTATAATTCCCGCCTAGTTGTAATCCCGCCTTCAATGATCTTGATCCTTAGCCATAATCCGTCAGATACAATAAGCTTATAAAGATTATGATTTCAATTGGATCAACAAACAACCAATGCTTGTTAATAGTACAGTCGTGCTCAGATTTTTTATTTTTTAAATAAATTACTTCAAAACTTAACATCTTTAAAACATTACATAAAACTACTAATTTATTAACTTAATTGTACCAAGTCTTTAGTAAGTTTGTGAAACCGTAATTGTAATCTGTTTTGCGTCTTTAATAAATAAATAAATAAATAAATAAATAAATAAATAAATAAATAAATAAATAAATAAGTAAATAAGTAAATAAATAAATAAATAAGTAAATAAATAAATAAATAAATAAATAAATAAATAATTAAATAAATAAATAAATAAATAAATAAATAAATAAATAAATAAACAAATAAATAAATAAATAAATAAATTAGCACTAACCGTATCCACTTAAACTAAGACACTTCTGTTTTTCAAGCTAAAATTTATCTTCCAAACGAACTCGAGTAAAACTTGCACCTTGAACAAGACAAGTATTCGCACTAAAGAACGCTATCCACTGGGAAATTCTACAACTACAAAAACATTAAGTTTAAGACCCGAAGTCGGGCAAACACATAAATTCTGTAAAAGAAACGCAAAAAACAGGTGTAGAGCAATGCTGGAAGTCTGTGTCTTAAGCCAGACAGGGACTCATTCAGGTCTTGTGGATTTTTTAAAAAGATTATTTTGTATTGCACAAATTACAAATAGTCACGTTACCCCTTGTAGAGGGACGAAGACGAAGGTAAGCGTTGCGAACAAATATTAAACATTAAATGTACCTTTTTATTTTAGTTGTCTGGCAACACTGCTTTTTTCTTTCCTTTTAATTGTACACAACACGGCATTTTGTAATATCCGAATATTTCAAAACGTGTCGTCAACCCTCTACGCAGTTCCTTCAAAAGAAAAATACTGGTCAATCAGCCAACATTTTCAAGACGGACGGAATACCGGCTTTTACAGTAAGTGACTTAGGTAGTATTATTCTAATACATCTGTGTATCTTCATTAACGCCCGTATTCACAAACGATGCTTGCTTAAGTGACACAGCAAATCGAACGCACAGCGTTGAATAGAGCTCTGTGATTGGTTCGTGTGTCACCTTGTGCGTTCACGCGCACTGTTTCCTTGCATACAGCTGTCATTGCATATGCTGTTATACCTATTCTTTCTAACTACAATCGTAGTACCCATATGTCCATGTAACCCTTATGTAAGTGTATATAATATTTTATTCGAAACGCTATTCAAATAGCTCCCTCGGAACAAATGTTTAGGTCTGGTACATATAACAAAGCAAACATTTGTTTTATAAAATTATTGTTCCCAAGAACGAATGTCCTAAGCTTCATTGTGCGACATATTCATTCAGATAATATGTTTTTGCAAACCGTCCCCGAGGTTTTCGGCGAAATTTACCCGAAGGTCACAAATGTAGAGTCTACGCAAACGAAGACACTTTTGTGTCTTATGTCGCAGACAAGCCTTCAGTGCTGACCTGCATAGATGTAGACACTTTTTGCATCCAGTTGGCAGTTCCATTTGACTCGTCTTCGATTAGTGTTCGGTGTAGGCAACCGGAAACTTAAGGCTTCGGTGGACGGCACAAACAACGTTAATCCTTTTATTACAGCGTCAGGTGAGATACAGGCCAAGAGCTTCCTCGTTGTGGATAAAACAAAACTATTATAGTAACAGTTGGCACCACTGACGAATGTCAGTACCTGACTACATGGTGACGTCCATCCTGGTGAGTGCAAATGCAATAATCGTTCGTTTGTTTCAGTCTAAAGACGTCCACTGCTGGACAAAGGCCTCCCCCAAGGATTTCCACAAAAACCGGTCCTGCGCCGCTCGCATCCAGGAACCTCCCGTGACCTTCACCAGATCGTCAGTCCACCTAGTGGGAGGCCTGCCCACGCTACGTCTTCCGGCTCGTGGTCGCCACTCAAGAACTTTCCTGATCCAGCGGCCGTCAGCTCTATGAGCTATGTGCCCCGCCCACCGCTAAATGCAATAATAATGCTCCTACCGATTCAACGCTCACTGTCCTAGCTAATAGCGAATGACAATACCTTAATATACAGCGGCACCATCTGGTGAGAGCAATGATACCCCTCATTGTACTGCACTGCTCATAGCTGATATCCCGGACACAGCAACACGGCGTGATGAATCGGCAACAAAGTGTTCGGTCGCCGCTACCGGACTCGACTTGGTTTCCTGAAATGATGTGCCTTTTCGGCCACAAAGTGTTTACGTTTGCGCTGCCTCTAAGCTGGAATTTCGTCCAATTCACTAACTGTTACTTGTGTTTTGTCTCATTTGGGATGAGTCAGCCGTTTCGTAATTGGAAATCTTGCGAGATTTCATTTGAATTTTTTTCGTCAGCAGAAAATCCACCTGCAAATTGCTGGTGTATCGCGCGGACGATTGCTAGAATAAGCGTTTATTTAAATTGGGCTGAACGTTTTTGTTGGGCAACACAAAAAGGGATCCTTATTACAATATAAAGTCGACGCAAATCACGCTCAATGAATTGTTTTTCCCCTTTTTAATTTTGAAAGTCAAAAGTCATAAAGTTTTAAATCGACAAGAAGAAAAAATCTACTGTTATTTTGTGGCAGGTTGATATTCAGAGCCTGTACTAAATGCCCTGATTACCTAATTTTTTATGACCTGGTGGTGGTGATCACATACAACTACGAGCAAAAGTTCCATATATTACTGTGTTAGGAACAGATCTTAAAGTAACTAAAAGCTCATAAAATATATGATTGAAAAGGTTTATTCCATTTTATTATAGTAGACAATATTTTATCGCTAATGCCACGAGTTTTTGTATCATTAAACGTGTTTCGGTCGTTTATTGTTGTATTACTTTCATTAGTTTTATATCGAGTAATTCTGCAATTAAATAAACGAATCTTTTGCAAGAATAATTGTAGGCAATAACTTGAACTTGGGAAGGTTTTTTTGAACTTTTTCATCAAGATAATTTCGCTTTTATTGCTGTAATTGTTCTCATTACAGTTTCTAAGAAAGATTAATCTATTGGGTACAGTTAGAAGTAAATAAAAAGAGAAGTTTTTGTAATAAGCCATCATAAATTACTCAGTTGATTCTTTATTAATATTTGGTTGTTTTAGAAACAATTCTGTGTAATAAATACAATTTTTTTTTTATGCATAACAAGGCAGTTATTTGGCCACAATCGCACCTGATGTTAAGTGGGACTGTGGGATCACAGAATAAGTAATAGTACAGGTACAGAAGGATTACTCCGCAAGACGATTTAAATAAATGCGAGTCTTGCTACGACGCGATACAGTGGAATTCAGCTCGCACAGCACTATGTACCTACAATTTTATTCACCTACAAGTTTTGTCTCTTTCTATCGCGTGTCTCTGAACTCTTCTTACGCTGTTAGGGTTGCTGTCTAGTGAAAAATAATTAATCTACTTATTTGTAATGAGGTACGTATGTAGGTAAGTATGCATTCATTATGGAAAACCTTGGGAGAGGCCTTTGTCCAGCAGTGGACGTCATTTGGCTGAAACGAACGAACGCATTCTGAGCAGTAGTCATAGTAGGTTAGGTTCCTATACTATCCTAAGAATTATTGATTACCTACATGGCCAACATACCTTTCAGCATCTTTGGGAAGCGAAAAAAAAAAGATAAATCCGGTAGATTTCTTTTCGAATTTAAACACCCGAACGCCGCACAATATTTCATTCTCTTTATGTCCATTTTTAAATAATACTTCGATCATAGAATTATAATCATACTACAACGCACGCCACCGTCCTGACGGGCGCGCGCGTGACACTCGACTGATATAATACCCGCCGGCGGGGCGCTTCGCTGTAGGTAATTATCGGATGTACCGCGCGGAGTGAGCCAGGCCTGGTGGGATGCAGTCTAGGATGGTACATTATCCGCCCTGTAATTGAGTCTTTTTAATTAGTTTTAGGAAATCAATAAAATTAACTATTTGTGTCTTTAAATTATTGTTTCTTTTGCCGTGAGATAAATTTTTAACTATTTTATCTTCCATATTAATAATACATTTTCACGCGACTGTGGCTACACTAGCGAGCACTGAAATCAACATTCTGCAAGAAAAAGGAAACATTAATGAAGCAATTTGTCTCGTGTCCCGGCGAAGATGGGCGGGATTAAGTGTATCTCAGCCTTGCAAAGTACAGTCGGGTCGGGGAATATCTGACCCTTTGAAATAGGGACGATCTTAGGTAGGAGGTTTAGATCCCTCTGACCTCAGATAATCTGCACTTTGGAGCCTTTTTAGTTTGTAACTTTTGGCTTTTTGTGGTGTATAATAGCGGATTTTAAACTACTTCGACTTTTGGGTTGATGTGATATGATTTAAGATCCAAAATGAGGATAAAGGGTACTTACTCCGTTGAATACCTATGTTTTGCGTGTAGCTCTAATAGAGCTACATCATCTGATGTAGGCAGGAGATTCTTCTTATTCGTTACGCTCTTGGTAGAGCGGTCGTGGTCACGTTGAGGCGTTGTTCACATCGGTTGTAGAGGTGAATACAACTCTCCGCACGATCTCCCGCCATCTCTCTCTGTTGGCAGACAGTCTGGTGCAGTCACATAATTTCAATCTTGTTCGAGATTACTTTGAATTTATTTGAAACGAGGAGTACTGACACTCCATTTGCCTCTAATAACTTAGAAAATGGTCTTGCTCCTGTAGTGGAGATTAGATGACCTGATGATGATGATGGTGGATGGTGATGAATTAAAGGAAACAACTTTCTTCATGATATTATCTAAGCTGACTGTACATTTGCAGGGTCTTAGTTATTGCCGAATAACGCTTGAATAATAAATCCTACGGGTCAATACGTTTCGGATAGCATTTTGAGGACCCAATCAGGCAAGCTGGAGGATTCTACTATATTGGAAGTGATTTTTGATTTGGTATTCTTAGGCTGAGTTGCACCATCTAACTTTAACTGTAACTGTAAAGATAACCGGTGTTTTTTGTACTAAATTTGACAGATTTTTGATGTTTTTAAAAGTTAAAGTAAGATGGTGCAACCCAGCCTTATGATACTATCAGTCAATTGGTGTATTTTTAATGTTCAAACTATACTTAAGACAGAGATGTAGCTACATTTAAAAACAAAGATTAATCTTGATGTAGGGTTTGTAGTGTGCCAAAATCTCTTTTTCAGGAACTTGGTCACATTCACATCAATGACGAAGGACTACCAGCTGCGTTCGATATGAAATTTGGGTGCTTAGCTGAAAGTCAATTCTATATTTGGTAGTAATATTTCTAAAAAAAATTCTTCTATCGCATGGATTAAACTTTTGACCTGAAATCATACCCTGATGAACCCTATGGTCAAACATTAAGAGCCACTTTGTCGCATACGTTCCCCAATAATTACTTAAGTATAGTCGTTTTTGGACCATTATTAGTTCAAATAAATAGTATTTTAACCAGTCAAGGAAAAATACATAAAATAATGCTACGAGTATGTACTGGCACTATAAGAGCACAAAAGCATTTATTATGCAGCATTTCCGTTGATATAATTATATCAAAATAATGGTTTACCGCTAACACGATTACCTACTAAACAAAAAAATAAACGTACGTAAATGTTTACGCAAAATTATTCGCAAGTTAAAATGATTTAAATGCCCAATAGGTATTTTAATAGCCTTATTTTATTCAGATGATAAGTGATGTGTTTAGATTTATGCTAATATAAAGTAGTCTCTAATGTAGATTTTTGTGTTGGCTTTAAAATGATATTGACGAAGTAAATAAATTAGCACGAAATTTTTGTTTGGACGTTAAAACAAGATGGTCACTTATTTTATATCTAATAACTAATTTATTTATGCCTTGTCAATTTGATGTATAATCTTACATTACTGGACGTTTCTTCATGATTTAAAAATTAATGAGGTAATTTTTTGCGACGTATTTTGTTTTTAATTTTGTTAACGACTACACCAAATTAATACAAAGTGTATTTTTCAAGAGGTATTTTCTTAACCAAAATAGCGTCTGAAGCTTTAGGGTGTTTCTTATTTCCTGAAATTTTAATCATTTAATTTTTGTAATAGATTTCATTATAATATATTTTATCTAATACACTCAAGAGGAGAGAAAGAAAAATGGCTGTCGTTTTGTTAATACTTATGTAACTGAATTTTGAATGATTTTTTTTCTGAAATATCAAAAGCTTAGTGAGCTTAATTCTGAATCATACTGTATGTAAATAAATAAATAAGAAATCAATTTAACCACTCTTACTTATATTTATGTTTGTTGTGTCAACTAGCTTGTACCCTCGAGCTACTTTTCTTTCGTTACTAAAACGCAGCGCCGTTCGCTATCAAAATTATATTACAACATAAATACAAGGGCACGTTAACCGTTTCAAATCTAATAAAACACCCTTCCTTTCCCACTTGTGATATTTCCCTCGGATAGAGTGTGGTTAAGAAACGTTTTTATTTCTCTCACGACCGATAGGAGATAACTTGCAAGTTGGGAAATAATGTCGATGATCTTTGGCTGAAGATATCGCCGATGAATGTTACATTTCTTGGTAGTAATTTTATTATGTGAACTAGTTTAAAGGCTTCATCAAATAGAACGTGTGCTTTCGCGGTGTAGAGCGCTTTTTTGTTTTTTTTTTTTCGTTAGGAAAATACACGAATTTGTATACCCACAAGCCGTAGGGGCAGCAAGTGGTTTATGTGGGGTTCTCCCTGCCCTTTTGGCCTACTCACTAAAAACCTGAAGTTGCCCTCGGTAAGCCATATGAGTCAGGAACGCGGGACATCACTATCGGCGTTGTGTCTCTAGCATCCGTCCACGTTCACGGTGCAGAGCGCTATCGTGATGTGGCGCTTTAGTACAGAAAATACCGAAATGTGTCGCCGAATTGTCCTAACGCTGCAACAGAGCGTTGCCTACTGGTAGCACCGGCACTGTGTTTGATTATCCATATTCTACCAGCAAAAATTCAGCGCTATAGCGCTACATCAGGCTAGCGCGGCGATACGCCTATTTGACGAATCCTAAGTCTGGTGGTGACAAAAATATAATAATATTTTTATAATATAATAATATTTATTTATTGAACTTTCAAGTAAGTACAAGAATTCCTCTTATAAGTAAAAATAGGCACGTGTTCTGAAACAACGCATGAAATTAGGTTAAAACTTAATTCTCAGATTAGTTAGTCTGATTTTAATAACTAGACCATGAGTAACAGCCTTGACTGTATTATTCAGTCTGAAGTCATAAATTATGAGTGAAGAGAATTCAGGCCCAATATTCTGAGGCTCAGAAACTCTGATGTTCTTGAAGTCTGGTCTTACTTATATTAACTTACGAGTAACTACAAATTGGTATACACAGATCCAAAGATATCAAAATTCAGAGGCAAGTGGAGCTTTATATCGATAACATAAATAAACATTATCTAATGGATTACAAACAACACTATCCAAAGATATAGTATACGAGACTGACAAGTCGTATGTAACTATTTTTTCCAACTTCGTTTTGTGGAGAGTATTTTGATTATATTTTTCATGTCTAACCTTTGTACAGACCGTAATCAAGCTAAGAACCATCCTATGTGGTTGTAACAAGTGTTATTTTGCAACAAAAGGCTGGTTTTCTATACTGTAACATCGAACTTACTTTGTGGAGTACGGTAGCCTTTATTTTATATAAGTGGTCGACCTTATTTTTTTGAGAGCTTCTTTGTACGCCTAAGTAATTGTTGAATGTTTTGTTGGCGGTATTTTTATCTCACACCTGTATAGATAGGTTTTGTGTGTTAGGTATAGGTAATATTAACACTCGAAATCACAGACTATGCTTGCTTAAGTGAAGCTGCAAATCGAACGTACAGCGTTGGATAGAACTCTGTGATTGGTTCGTGTGTCACCCTGTGCGTCCAGGTGCACTGTGAGACCTCATAGTAACGAGTAGAAATAGGTACAATATCTATTTATTTATTTTCACGCATGTCCATGTCACATTCATCGTTCTTTGTCTTGCGACAAAGCTCACCATCCCAACTAATATTATAAATGCGAAAGTAACTCTGTCTGTCTGTCTGTCTGTCTGTCTGTCTGTCTGTCTGTCTGTCTGTCTGTCTGTCTGTCTGTCTGTTACGCTTTCCCGCTTAAACCTCGCAACCGATTTTGAGGAAATTTGGCATAGATATAGTTTGAGTCCCGGGAAAGAACATAGGATAGTTTTTATCCCGGTTTTTGAAACAGGGACGCGCGCGATAAAGTTTTTCTGTGACAGACAAAATTCCACGCGGGCGAAGCCGCGGGCGGAAAGCTAGTACTTTATATTTTTGTTGCAAATTCCCCTATTACAATATTATAAGACCTCACAGTAACACAGACCTCCCTTATAACTAAGAATAACATATGGCCTTTGTTTCCCTAATTACGTTTGTTGCCAAAATAACCACTATTTATTCAGAACCGCATCTAATTGTTCCGGCAAAGCTCACCTTTGTTGAACGACGAGTATACTCCAACTCGGTCGAACTGGGATAGACAAATAAACGATGGAAGATAAATAAATAGCACTCCCCTTTAGTGGTAATCATCATCATTTCAGCTGTTTTGCTCCCGCTTTTGAACGTGGTTCTTCCACTGTCTTTCAATCAACTGACTTACTTGACGTCCATTGTCCCTTAGATGGGGCAGGGCGTCCACAACAGTCCTCCATCGCGTTCGGTCTTGAGCTTCACGCTTCACCTCGCTCCAAGTCTTGCCGATTTTCTTCTCCTAGTCTGCTACAGTGCACCGTCAAGTCTTAGTTTGCTTGAAGCGACCATGTTTGACGTTTCAATCGACTGGGTCTACGTCAATTTACTCTCCATGATTGACTAAGTAGCGCCCTCGACATGATATCTTAGACCAAGGCTTCTTCATTATGAGTTAATTGATCTCTTTTTCAATTAACTCAAGCTACCACGATGCTGATAAAGGTGACTGAGTTTCTTCCGCCACTTCTTCTCAGCAGCAGCCCATGTAGTCCCGAAATGATGGTAGAGTTATTTAGATTTATTTAGATATTTGGGAGGTGTGGCCTCGGAAAGGGCCTGAGTATATGAATAAATGGTTCTATTTGCGTTTGTACTTCATCTAGTACCTAGTCCACAAAGAAAAACAAAGACCAGGTAGGAATTAACATTTTAGCACGCTTTGAGCCCAAGTAAGGGATGTTATTTCAAGCATATGAAAACATTTCCCCAAAATTAAATTAATTTTCGGTTGTAAAAAAATACTGTTGAATTAAGGAACGAACCATCTCTGTACCTTTCATTCAATACGTATACGTAGCTGTACCATTGAAATTTCACGAAAAGAATATCTTTATTTCCTATTATAATAATTTTATGTCTTTATCCAATCACACAATGGCTTGGAGTAGTGGAAAAAAGGCAATAGTAAAGTTTCATGGAATTCTTTATTGAGAGATTACATGCGTAAAAGTTCCGAGAAAAAGGAAATTGAACAGGGTTATCTGAATTTCCACATTCAATACTATTTCCCCTATCTACACTAATACAGTGTGAGTCACGTTAAAGTGTACATATGAAAATAAATGAAACTAGATCTATTTTTATCGACAAAAAAGAGGTCAAAAATTATTTGAGATTTTTTTTTAATTTTTTATAGATTTTTTTATCTTCCAATTACTTATTGTAAAGAAAACGTAATAACTTTTAAACTAAGCGGTATATCCTGATAAAATAAAAACAGTAATAATGCTAAATAACAGGCGATACTAAAAAAAATACATAAAATACACAAAAAAGGCCAACAAATAATAAAAAATGATACTTTTTGAAAAAAATCTGCTTTAAAACGTTCATAGCAAATGTTGTGATAGGGATAGAGACATGCGATTTTTGGTTTTACAAAGATAATACGATAGAAAATAATAAAAAGTAATAAAAACCACCTGTTATAGGGGCATTTTTTGGAGAAATTTATCAAATAACCAAAAAAACACGAATTTTAAAGCAGATTTTTTTCGAAAAGTATCATTTTTTATTATTTGTTGTCATTTTTTGTGTATTTTATGTATTGTTTTAGTATCGCCTGTTATTTAGCATTATTACTGTTTTTATTTTATCAGGATATACCGCTTAGTTTAAAAGTTATTACGTTTTCTTCACAATAAGTAATTGGAAGAAAAAAAATTCTATAAAAAATTTAAAAAAAATCTCAAAAAATTTTTGACCTCTTTTTTGTCGATAAAAATAGGTCTAGTTTCATCTGTTTTCATATGTACACTTTAACGTGACTCACACTGTATTAAGAAAAAAGACAATATTTTGTTTGTTTGAAGGCAATAGGCTCCGAAACTACTGGACCGACTTGAAACATTCTTTCACCATTATAATCCTGAATTTTTTTTGCAGAATATAGGCAATATTTTCTTTCAAAAAAGTTACTCAAAAATTAAGATAAGATAATTATTTACTTCATCATTTTCTGCGATTGATAACTCATGTCACGCCTTTGACTGAAGTTCGCCTAACCAGCTGTAGGTGTTCAGAAATATCGATATAGATAATATAGATAAGTTAAGATAACTTTTTATTGGAGGTACGAAATTCGCCAGGACATCTACTCCTGTATGTACGTAACTAGTCGTTTCTAGTTATTACTAGTGTTTGCTAGTAGTAGCTAGTAGTAGCTAGTTAATGAAGTTCAAAGCGAGCAAGCAACACCAATTATCTTGTATTTTGTGTATTTCTCTTGCGGGTCAGAGATTCTTGAATGGTTGTAATTCAAACTTGTAATTTATAATAATGCCTACAAAAGAAACGAATGTGGTAGGGTCAAAACATAAATAAATATCGGTAAAGGATCATTGATGGGAAAAGAGAATATCATTTTCATCAGTTTGGAAATCAATCTTCGAACTTCTATTCTGATTAATTTCTTTGCTGGTCCAACGAAGGTTTAGTTAAAAAATATCCCGGAACAGACTTGGTTTTATCTGGTTGGGTCTTCAGTGTTGATCCTGGCAACACAGGAGTTATATCAGTATCGAAAGGCAGAAAAAGTCTCAGAGCGAAGTAAGTCTACCCTCCATATCTTTATTGTGAGAAAAGGAACACGACCCAGTTTACACTCTCATACTTCACGCGACTTGTGGGTTTCTAATTGGATGTAGTGTATCGCGGCCTTAGAGACAAGTTTATAAATTGGACTTTAATACGTCTACCTAGTAAAGTGCCAAACAAACTAAGGCTGCAGATATATTTAATGTTGAATATTCCTTGACGAAAACAGATTAATAAACGACTTCAACAAAAAGAGGTTTTCAATTCGGTTGTTTTGACTGTTGTGTTTTTGTCAGACTTCACGCGTATGATATTCACTGTATGACGTGTTTTATCACAAAACCTTACCCAGAACCAAACGTCCGTTTTCAGAAACATTACTTACTATGAGGTCTGACAGTTCGCGTGGACGCACAGGGTGACACGCGAACCAATCATAGAGCTGAATCTGAAGCAAGCATCGTTTGTGAAAACTACATCAGGGTGACACGCGAACCAATCATAGAGCTGAATCTGAAGCAAGCATCGTTTGTGAAAACTACATATTAAACACACAAATCTATGTCTAAGCATTTTTCATTCAACGACTTTATAAACATAAAATATTGAAAAGAATGGAACCAAAGAAGCATATAAGAAAGATATTGGAATCCTAAACCAAAATGACATACGCAAATGTAATACTGTTTTTGCTGATCATGTAACTCAGCTCTGTAGAATATAAAGGTGCTACTATTTCTTGGAATGCTTACTTTAAGTTCGTACAAGTATTACTTTGGATCCTTCGAAAGAATCTACTCGGATTTGGCGAAACGAAAAATCTATGATATTTGAAGGCTTTGAGAACAATCTGAGTGGATTGTAAAAGGTATATTGTGGAAAATAATGCTCAATGCTTATAATAGGGGAGGCTTTTTATAAGGAAGTTCATCACAAGTTGATAGTCTAGTGGTCTTCGTGAATCGAAACACTGTGTAAATGAAACATATTTAAAAAATACGTAAACAATATTTTCATCAATGCAACGGGACTATTCCCACCTCTCATTCCCACCGCTGCAACTCCTGTGTAGCCAGGATCTACAGCTTGACCGCCAATAACAACCAAACTACTGAAGGTCAAGTCTGTCCCGGGAAAAGTTTAACTGTCATTGGACCCGCAACGAAATTAATCAGAAGAACCTATGTTCTTCTAGACATAACATAGACAAGCACCTTTGCACCTTATTACCTACTTAATAAAACTTAAAACTTTCCACATCCCTCAGCCATTACTTACGGAAATCATAATCGTACCTCATCGAGCATATTCCCAAATTGCCCGAATCAATCCGTACAACTTAACACGGGCTCCATCAATCTTTTATGCGCCGTAAAAAAGGTTCCCTTCATAACAAGGGGGTTCCCAAATGAAAGGAGTTGGAATCTGTCACGCCGTAAAAGCCTAATCATGGGTCGTCAGTTGGTAGAATTTGTGAGTCACCCCTTGAGAATGTAACGCTCTGCTTTTGTAGCAGGCAGGGATGGATTTAGGGGATTTTATAGTCATTGGCATATAGTCATTATCATACAAGGTTCAAGAATGCCATTGACTTTACGGTGACGCAAGAAATACTGTTATTTGATGATAAAAAAATCTTCAGTTACTGCTTACATTATGTGCTTTATTAAAGACATTTTCACGCTACTAAAGTAGTCTATTCTTTTCGCAGAATTAGATTTTATTTTTTTCTTGTACCTACTACTGAACTAATAAGGTTGTTAATTATACTTTTAATTACTTTATTTAATTAATTTATTGAAGGTTCGTTGTTCTTTTCACTACCCAACACACTTTTTTTCAAATTGACGCAGTTGAAATTGCCAAAATACGAGTAAGGGTCAATTTTCTATTCGTAGTTAAATGATCCAATAGTTAAATTTTATTAATTTACAGATGTCAAGTGATATGAGATGAAAATGCAGAAAAAAATGTTTTCCGAACAATGGTTAGCTTGACTTTAGTACATTTTTTGACTTTTAGTTTACATTTTGTTAATATTTAACTATTAGTAGCAAAATTTGACAATTAGTTGAAAATAACTTTAACTGTCAGTTTTGATCCGTAAAAACTACGGATCAAAAAACTCTGAGTCTTAGTCAGTAACTTTTTTTTTTTATGTGATAGGAGGCAAACGAGCAGACGGATCACCTGATGGTAACTGAAATCCAGGCAACACAAAAGAGTACCTACATTAAAGAGTTTTAATTACTTCCCAGTAAATAACGTCCTTGAGAAGGTCGAGCTGACTGGAATCTAATCATTGTCTGTGACCTAAAAGTAGACAGACATTTTAGGTAACCCAATATATCGGCTAACCCGGCCTTACACGTGCTGCTTGTATGGGCAGTTAATTATTTATCGTGAACAACTGTACACAAAACAAATTGATTCCGAAACCGAAGTTGGGACGGCGAAATTAGTTACTTAGGTACCCAATAATTACTTTGTTTTGTGATAAAATAAATGCTAGCAAAATAGTTGTGATTGATTAAAAAACTTAACTCAACGAATTGTAAAATTTATTATCAGTTTCAAACAAAATTTTTCATCATTGTTTCAGAATTTGGGCCAAAAATCAAGCTTAACTCAGCATTTTTACGTAACTTTATCGCAGTCAACTTTAACTTAAAGTTAAGAGACTCAAAAATGCGGTTTAATCATGAACTTTTGAATTTCTAATGTAGACTTATTAACAAACTTAAGCCTTTGTTAATTTCGCCGTTGCTTATGCGACACATCAATCTAAATAAGTTGTCAATTAAATTTCAAAACTTCCTTAATACGCCCCTGAAAACAGTCTTTGTTCCTTTTTACAATAAAAGTTTGAAAATTCGATTTCATTCTATGGAGCCTTTGTGAAACTCTTCACGTTTTACGATTAATCGTTTCGAAGTTTTCTTTAAGTATTTTCTAAACGATGCGCCTTTAACAGTTGGGATTAGTTCGAATACGAGTGAAGAAAATCGAGTATAATCTTATTCCAGTTCAGTTTGTCGATCGTTTATTTTCTTGTTTCTTTCACAGAATTCTTCAAGTTAAAACGAAAACCAGTGCCTGGAGTACTGTAAAAAACCTAAATTACTATAATTTTGGTGGAGGATCGTTCTTTGATCTTTCTTTGAATTTTAATGTAAGTATTTTAGGATTACCTGTCAAACTATATCTTTAAAAATCGATTTCCTTTGATCAGAGTTGAGAAACTGTGATCTGCCTCCGGGTCTGAGCAACTAATAAAGAATGACGAGTTGAAAATTGAAATTTAAATGTTATATCGCCATAGGTAGGTAAAAGTAAAGTGCTTAAATTAAATAATTAAGTGCAGGTAAATGTTTATACACGAGTATAATGGCGGATCTCTAGGTTGAACGCAACATTAAGCTTATTTTAATTAATAAGTATCTTTGTAACTTTAAGAAAAAGCGGGCCTCCTAACACAGCTTAGGTGTTTTACTTAATAAGGAGACCCCAGCCACTTGAAACAAAATGTAAATTTTAAAGATACTGAATAAATATTTTTTCATTTCATTTTTCATTTTCAATAAGAAATATTGAACAAGACGCTATAACATTTTCGTTACATTCCTTCGTTATTTTTCAACTTAATCACATTACGAAATCTCTAAAGCGTACCTTTTTATATTCCCTACATTTAAATACTGCTTCTATTCTAAGTAAAAAGCCATATTTTCAGTAATTAAAGCTGAAACCTTAGACGGTGCACAATGCAAAATAAAACAGTCTCTCCATAATGAAAGTAAGGCAATTCCGACACAACAGCTTGGGCGGGTTTTGTTTCATATGGGGTAATTGTGTCCGGAGGTAGTGCGATTAAGCTAACATTTATGAAAGGATGATGCACACGGGGGGATAGTGTGTCGAGCGTTTTGCATACCTATTTTTTTTCGTATTTATTTAGAGGTGGTCTTGATACAGTTTTAGCTAAATAACTTCATAAGCCACATTTTTGTAGTTTATTAATGAAACAAACATTCAAGGTATGTTGATTCTCTTTGAACAAAAACTCAGAAACACATTTTATCTTCCGTTTCAATCCAATGCCATCCACCGCTGGATAATGGCTTCCCCGTCGTTTGACAAAACGATAGGTCCTCCACACCCTGCATCCAGGTGCTTCCTAACCTTCATCAGAGCGTCGCGTCTATCCACCGAGTGGGAGGCCGGCCTACATACAAAACAAACGTTTTCCTGTCAGATAAATGAAATCTCATTGTACGTAATTATTTATTTATAAACAGATACCTACTTATATTTTTCAGTTATTACAACTTTCTTATTATGCCGGTTTTTTTTTCATGATAGAAATAGACTATCAAATTATTCCAAATTAAAAATAAATTGCTTACCATTTTACTCTCCCGTGTGTATTCATTAGACTGCATAGCAGTGTCACCATCTGCACACTCCACACTGCATCTGGGCGTCCGCTAGTTTCTCTAAAGCGTCTATAAAAACCAACAGCCCGGAGTTTTTCAGTCTTTTAGGGAACCATTTTAAGCCCAGGATCTACTCTGTGCTTTTGCGGTGGAACATCTGAAATCCTGTTTTTTATTAACTAAAAAATATCGCTAAACATTCGTTTAATTTTATAATTTGCAGCTCTGTGTTTATTGCCCGTACTTGAATAATAAAAACAGGTTACGAATGAGTAGGTATAACATAGTCAATGACACCCGTATTCACAAACGATGATTGCTTAAGTGAAGCAGCAAATCGAACGCACAGCGTTTGTGATTGGTACATGTGTCACCCTGTGCGTCCACGCGCACTGTGAGACCTCATAGTAATAATGGGAATACGGGCGTTAGTTTTGATTTGAAAATATGTAACTGTTAAATAATACTAGACTACTTGTATGTGCTTTATCTGGTAAACTAATAGAAAAAGTCTTAAATAAAATACCAATAGAATTTAAAAAATCCGTCGTCAAGGTACAAATACCTGACTGTTTTTTTTTAGTAGTTTGTCAATTTATTGTGAAAAATATAAAACGTTAAAATAACGGTATCGTTATAGCCATCAAGCTGCTGTCATAGTGACATAAAGTGATGTCAATGTCACACCAGAAATGTCAGAATAGAGTAACGCACGCGGACAACTCCGCGCGCTCTTTGTGCTAAGTGATAAATTGTCTGTAAATGAGGCAAATCATGTGAAAGTTAAGTATCCAGTGTTTTATTTACAAGAATAGGTCTACTGGTCTCTAACAGCATCAATACCGTGCGATGTTTACAACTTGAAAGTAATTTATTCAGTCTGCAAAACACTAAATCTTAACTTACTGTTTATTTACCAAATAAACATAACCAAACGGGAAAACTCTACATTACCAGTCGGATTAACGGTTCTACAGCCCCAGTAACTGACCTGGAGGTAGTTTCAAATTCAATAAAACGGTAAGGCATTTTCCACGGCCATTTTATACGTACGAGAGCGTTCAATTTTGCCCAACTATCGGATTCGGACAAGTGGTAGGCACTTAGAGACTCAATAGTGCTTTTGTAGATAAAATACGCGTGTTTTGCTCCGCGTGTAGTTTGGAAAAATGTTAGGTTGCCCGTAAAAAATTCGGATGTGGAGTGCGCTTGAGTCGAAATTCGGACGGAGTGGTTTACGGTGGTTTTTTTTCGACTGTACCGTCAGTTATGTAAACCGTTTTTAATTAAGTGGACAGGCATGTCGAAACTACAGTTACATGTTAATTTTTTAAGAAAATATTTTATTGTAAAAAGAGAGGATATATAATACTACTTATAGAGATATGTCCACGGGTTATACATTAAGTGGGAAATTAATATACTTGTACTATCGGCAACAGTATTAACTATCCATTACCGGTCGTCTCGTTCTATCCAAAGAATCACCATTATTGATGACAGTGAAAGCAAAAACAGAAATGGATAGTAACACTGTGGCCGTGTGTACATTATCTATAATTAATTTATTTTATTTTGTAAAGATGATGATAATAATATCTTCAACCATATCAGTCTCTGACATTTGTCCATCGTGAATTTCAGGCAGTTTTTAACTGTGACGTATACGTAAAATACAATGTTTCAACGGAGACGAATTGGTTTGACGTTCGAATGTGGTCCGCGTCACTTATCACAGTCCAAAAAGAACAGTAAAGTCTCAGTCTCTTCACTGTAGAAGTGTTTTTATGACTAATTGTGTTTAATTACTTTGTATTCATAGGTATACATTATACTATTTTAATATTGCAACTATTAGCTCACTGCGTTTAAAATAGTGGTTGGATACACATAAATAATAAAAACTTTAAAACGTCTAAAGTCTCCTCATCGCTGAAATATTTTACAAAGTTCCGTGGGCGGTAAATCGCTCTTAGCGCGCCCACTCCAGGATTAAACATCAGTAGCGGCTAGTGTTGCCAGGTGTCCGGCTTTAGCCGGACATGTTTGGCTTTTTACGGTCTTGTCCGGCTAAATATTGGCATGTCCGGCCAGTCCGGCTTTTGTTAGACTTTTTTATTTGGCTGCCGTGGCAGGCGAAAGTCGAGCCACAGAATAATATGAAGCGCACGCATCATGATGTTGGGCAACCGATGATGATAGTACTCACTCGTGAGCTATGACACAAATTGCATCCCCCCCCCCCTGTCACATCATATCCGGCTTTTAGGGTTTAATGTCCGGCCAAATGAAGCACAGGGTCCGGCTTTTGTGGTTTTGGACCTGGCAACCCTAGTAGCGGCATGTCTTATTTGTTTTCTTTAGATTCCGCCACATTAAAAATTAAATATTTCACTGAGAATCACCAAAAGAGAGTCCTCACCCACTCAAAGCTTAGTCTGGTTTCCAGCAAGCTAAGTGTAGAAATGAAATCATTTATTTAGCTTGAAAGTGGTACATGTAAGTAAGACGGTAAAGTAGATTACAGTAGGATCACACATTTCACCAGAGTATGGCAGCACATTTAGAAAATATCATTAAGTAAGTCAACAATACAATTATCAAGATCAAACACCCGCGATCAAGAACACAATATAAATAATGTCATGATGTGGAAATAATAAAATGCGCATTGAATATTCTCCTCTCCACTCCGCTTTGGAAACCAGGCCATACATCAGTAGCGGAATGTCCTGTCTGTTATCTTTAGATTACGTCACTGTTGAAATGCAATTTTTCACTGAGAATCACCAAAGAGAGATGGCCGCTGTTGAATGTAGCGGCGCCGTGACTAATGCCACTGTCCGTATTGTTTGCGCCGAGTTATTAATGACAGGATCGCTAATAAATATGGCACCGACCACATAAGAGAAGTAGCTTGAGTAAGCTCATAAAACGTCAGAAAAGTGTATAATTATAACATTGAAGGCGGGCCCAGTCACTGGAAGAAAAACTATTTAAAAAATCAAACCAACGACTTGGCCCGTGGACCAGGCTTAAAGTGAGCCAATTCACTGGAAGACTGAATTCCGAAAAAGGTCCGCCTAATAAGGGTAATGATAAGACTTGAGTCCATGATGATGTCCATTTTTATGCAGAAAAAGGCAGGTATTTGACCGCAATGCTCAGTAATTGCCTACCTATTCACTCATGCCTTGATATACTTATCTTCACCATCTAGTTGGATTCAGGTCGAACTTAGATACTGTTCCAAAATAAACTATAATTGAGTTTTAAACAATTTGACTCATTATACTTACCAGGTTCTATGAAATTACTTTATATTAAAATCACTTCGCTAACGAGACTTCCACAGCCGAAAATAATATTGTTACAACTAACGACCATGCCCAAATATAATAGTGAAACTCTTCTAGAAAGTTTTAGAAGGTCTTGGCATGCTCGAGAAAGATCTAGAATTTGAATTTGAATTTATAAGAAATTCGTAACATAATATAAAGTACTTTATTGTTTCTTCTTCTTCTTATTCGTTTCGCTCTTGGTAGAGCGGTCGTGGTCACGTTGAGGCGTTGTTCACATCGGTTGTAGAGGCGAATACAACTCTTCGCACGATCTCCCGCCATCTCTCTCTGTTGGCAGACTGTCTGGTGCAGTCACATACCTACGCCGTTTCCCAACTGCCGATTTCACTTGATCGGTCCAGCGCATATAATGTGACCTGCCACGCGATCGGGTTTATTCGACTTTATTGTTTACTGTCATATAAAGTCTGATATTTGTTGTTGTTACAACTCACAATACATGATAGAAGTTCTTTTCGGATGTGTGAAAAATTGGTAAAAATAATATTATAATAATATTTGAAGTGTCATTTGTCGCCACCTAAAGGTCAGTTTTGTGTACTTGAGTGTGATCCTACTGTCATTTTATTATGTTGTTCTGAAAATAGCTATGAAAATTCTATTTCGCTGAGGCTTTTTATAATTTCACTTGGTCATGTCCACGCATTAGTCTTATGAAACTGATTACTCGACATTTTTTAGAACGATGAAATTGTTTTCAGCACACTGCGTTTTAAATTGCTACTATTAATTTACATTCTACCTAATTAGTTTTTCGAATGATAACTGGCATTTAAAAGTGACTATAAACTAGAGCATTATTTTACTTGTAACAGAACAATGAGCTGCTCTATTTTTTATTGATTACAGCACCCTTTTAAGAACCAAATATCGTACATTTTAACTGTATGGTAGGTTCTATTCGTAAGAACGTTACAGTAATTACATAGAAATGTTCTCAAAGTCTTTATTCACCATTATGGTTTACTAGCGGCCGCCCGCGACTTCGTACGCGTGGATCCCGTTTTACCCCCTTCCCGCTTTTCTGTTGACATTTTTCCTGAATTTTCTTTGCTATATACCTCACGGAGCCCGAGACCTTTCCAACGAATGCAAAACCGTGGAAATCGGTTCGTGCGTTCTGGAGTTATAGCGTCAGGGAGGAAAACCCGACTTATTTTTATATAGTAGACTAGCTTTCCGCCCGCGGCTTCGCCCGCTAGGAATTTTGTCTGTCACAGAAAAACAATACCCACCAAAAACATTCTGTAAAAAACTAGCCAAGTCTCGATGGAGCTGCTTGTTAATCTCTAAAAAGTAATGAAATCTAGACAAAGTCGTGCCAAGTCTATGGTTCCTTACTGCAATTTCTTTATTATTATAGTTAATGTTGTGTGACTTGACCGTTGAAGGGTACAAAACCAGGTGCTCCATGACACTATTGCACTAATCTGTCGCCAGGTAGCGGCCCATTGACGATGGAAAATTGCCACTTGGAAAATGTTGATTCAATAACCAGTCAAGTAAGCTTGATAAAGCTGCGTATTTCAATAATACTTATGTATGATTATCTTATAAATATTGTTCAACGGCCAAGTCACAAAACATTAACTATAATAATAAAGAAATTGCAGTAAGGAACCATAGACTTGGCACGACTTTGTCTAGATTTCATTACTTTTTAGAGATTAACAAGCAGCTCCATCGAGACTTGGCTAGTTTTTTACAGAATGTTTTTGGTGGGATTTCACTTCTTTTTGTAGAAAGTGGCATAATTACTTAACGTCGTCGTCTTTCCTTTTAATATTAATCGACATTTTTTTACGATATTAAACACAAATAAACTCAACGACATGTAAAATGGACNTAGAAAGGAAAAAAATCTGGACACCGCGGTGCAGAAAATCGACGCTCAAAGTGCTAGCGCCTTCTAGCGGTGAGCGGTACAGGCGAACACCACGGTGCCGGTGTGGCGCTAGTAGTATTGGTTATGAATGTGGTGTTACTCCAGATCTTCGATTTTCCTAGTTTTTATAGTTTTCCCTTTATGTAGTCATTAAAACCTAACTCTGTACCAAATTTCAGCTCTCTGAGTTTATGGGAAGTACTAGTTCTATTTTGATGATCATCAGTGAGTGAGTGTCATAAATGCGAAACTTTGCTTTCGCTTAACTTCGGAACTAAATGACCTACAGACTTGAAATTTTGGATTTTAAGTATGTGATTATAGCTTATTAGATGACGAAAGTTTCTGCGTTCTGGTCTTATCCAGAGGTTCTCAAATAGAGGCCTGAAAATGCGGCGAAATGGTTCCAGTAAAGGATGGTACGGCAGTGTTTGCTTCGCACTCGACTTGGCGGGGGCACTGCCGTGCCCCCAGATCGCGCGCGTATTTTCTCACCGTTTAGACCTACCCTGGACTACGACAAACATTTTAAAACCAAAATCAGCTCAATCGGCCCAGCCGTTCTCGAGTTATAATCAGACTAACGAACATCAATTCATTTTTATTTAGATAGATGATAGCTAGCGGCCGCTCGCGACTTCATACGCGTGGATCCCGTTTTACCCCCTTCATCTATCTTAAGCGGTAAAGATTTTTTCATACAAATGTTTTTTCCCGCTAACTCCCGTTCCCATAGGAATTTTGCAATATCCTGTTGTAACTAAGCTTAAAGTTTACTAAGGTACCTGCATGCCAAATTTTAAGCGTCTATCTTACGCAGTTTAGATTTTTCATACAAAAGGATTCCCGTGGGAATTTCGGGAATTCCTTTCTTAGTGCACCTCTACGGTACCTAAACTATGTCCCTTCCAAATTTCAAGTGCCTACGTTTAGCCGTTTAGGCTGTGCGTTGATCTGTCAGTCAGTCAGTCAGTTTCTCCTTTTATATATTTAATAAAGAAGATAATAATTAAGATTGACAATCATTATTGCAAGCCATTCCTTATGTAGAACTATTTCCACCTCTTGTTCCCACCGCTGCAACTCCTGTAGCCAAGCTTAACTGCTAATAAAAAACTAACCAGTGAAGGTCAACTTTATCCCGAGGAAAAGTTAAACTGTCATTGTATCCGCAACGAAATTATGTTTGCGAGAGACCCTTTCTTTACGATACAAATGCATTCTCCATACAAACAAAAGGAAAAACTACCTCTATCTGATAATTACTACCGTATTCGCTTAATTATCCACCACATTTTTACCCCGACACAGTCCGGCCAATATAAATCCCTTTGTAATAACGTACGTAATATTCCTCATAAGCAACTTATGCCATGTATATTTTTTCCTGTAGAAGGCTCTTATAAATCTCCCGGTTGTATCACACTGGCGTGAATGGGGGGTGGCCATGTTGTTTGGGCGGAGCGGGAGCGATAAGTATAGTTTTTATCCTATTGCGGGATTCAGAGCCAAAGCACTTTCGTTCGTTCGTTCGATTCAACCAAATGGCGTCCACTGCTGGACAAAGGCTTCCCCCAAGATTTTCCACAAAGAAAGGTCCTACGCTGCCCGCATCCAGGCTCCTCCCGCGACCTTGACCAGATCGTCGGTCCACCTAGTAGGAGGCCTACTCACCGTAACACAGCCGTAAAATAATACTTTTCCCCACCGCCAACAGGAGGCGTGTCGTAAGAGGCGACAAAATCCTGTAGAACCGGACGAGCAGCAGCGTCTGCATACGAAATCAAACAAAAAACTGCAATCGTCAAGCGTGGCGATTAGGGCAAAACCCTCCAAAATGGTAGGGGTGCAAAGCACTTTATCCTACAACAATGATGGGATTCAGAGCCAAAGGTCAAGATGCGTTGAGGTGGCCGTGCGATGCTTGAGCGGTGTCGCTGCGTCGCCTTAGATAGAAATATTTGAGGCGGGCACACGAGCGGTTTCTTTTTTCATTTATTTAACAAGTAAAAAAGACAATTACATAGAGTTATATTTAGATATCTTTAAAAACCATTAGTTTGAAATAAAGCTAACGAGTTCACAATAGGTACATTCACATACAATTACATAATACACCTAATTAATAATGTTAATAATTATTGTTACATTAGCATAAGGAAATAGAAGGTGCGACGCCGCGTCGCACAATACGGCGAAATCTTTACAGTGCAGTGCGGCGCCGCGACGCATCGTGTGTTTTTATGCTGAACTTTTCACTATCGGTGAAAGTTAGATTAATCCTTTCCTTTGTTTTGCATTTTAAGCCAAGACAAACGAACTTAACGCTTACCTTAATAACTTAAGGGACATTTTTCAAATCAATCGACACCTGTGACTTTTATGCTCTCGCTCTTGTGTATTCTATAGCACCACCCTCATCCCACATTGTATCAGGCCGCGTATAAATCAAACGCGATCGTGAGCCCTTTTTGTGGCTTCGTGAGGGGGAGGACAATGGCTGTCCTCCACCTGGAGGGAAGCAGATGATTCGATGTGGTTATTATTGTCGTCTAATGAAACGGTGTGATAGGTACTTTTGAAGTAGAATGGCTTTGTAGAATATTACTCTGTCACAGTAACTACGCTGTAGAGTCCAGAAGTGAATTCTATGTTATTATGTAAGTTGTGCCGTCTAATGAAACAATGTGTGATTCCTTTGAAGAATTAAGTAACTAATGTCATTAATTTCTGAATTATACCAACAGACTGAGGTCATGATAAGCCTAAAGACAAACTAGTCTGTCCTGGTTTATTGTTAGGTCGTAATGTTTGAAACATGTTTTTGCTATTATTCAAATCCTGAAACGGCCTTGTACAGTAATATTTTTCTTCGTTGTGATCAACTTTGCTTCAACCACACCAACGCGTACAGATCGCCATCGCCGGCGCGATCACGGCGCGGTCAAGGGAAATGACAGGTCGCGTGAACTGTCATGGGTCGCGCGACCTGTCATTGGCCTTCGATCGCGCCGGCGATGGCGGTTTGCACGCGTTGATGTGGCTGAAGCTTTAAACCTAGATCGTGACGCAGTAATACTTTATTCCAGAAATACACGAGGCTTAAACAAATTATGATATTTTAACTTCTGAATATGACTGCCCACTTTGTTGCATCCTCATAAGTAGGTAACCGAGCGGACATCATAAAATAAGCAACATTCGCCATTTTTGCAGCGAGTTTATTCTATTTTACAACGGAAATAAAGCAAACCCAACGACTTTTTAACGCAAGAAAACATTACTGTTTCGAAAGAAATACGATTCCGAAAATTTATTATTTTGATATTTATTACAATTACATTACAAATGAATGGGTGGTAATATGCGATGTTGAAGAACGCTGTGTGACATACTGTTTTTATGTTTTTTTTGAAAATATGAAGCGGTTCGAGTCACACCTGAGGCAGTGATTGTCCAGAATTAAGTGTTAAAAGTTAAAATGAACCAGGCGCTAGAAAACTTAGCGAAAAAAACCTTCCTCGCAAATCCGTGAATGTAGAAAGTAAGGCTGGGTTGGACCATCGTACTTTGACTTTGACAAAAGTCAAAAATCTGTCAAACTCCATACAAAAAACGCCGGTTATCTTCAAAGTGACGATCAAAGTTAGGTGGTGCAACTCAGCCTAATAAAAGTTACAAAACGACGCATTCGAAACTCGAATCAATATTAGGTAATGTCTTAAGATTGGTCTTAATATTAAAACTCAACTAATTAAAAGCCTCTTTCACTCCGTTCATAATTCCACAGCTACTTAACACGTTTCAACGATGCGAAAACTATTTAACCAAATTAGAATTCACGGTGTGGAATTTCAATAAAATTATCGTTAGCTCCGGAACTCGCCGGCCGTCATAACCGTGAATCTCAAATTCTCGAGTTAGCACCGTCCATAGAAAAAGAATGGCGTACTAACGAACCTTGTCGAACAGATGGCGACTTATTTTATAAGCTCTAAGCTCTATTTTATAAGCCGTAAGCTCTTACACCGTAAGGTGCACGTGGGAGTTATGTTAGAGGGAAAATATGATGTAAAGCTAAAGGTACAGCATTTATTCTCGGTATACAACATGTGAAATCTTGGAACGTTTTTACGCCCCCTTAATCTTTGGTATAAACTATAGTTTCATTGGAACTTGGAAAAGCACATAGGTAAGCTATCTTTATACAAAAAGAAGTTTAGATATTTGAAATAGAACATTGATGTATTGAGGACGCTGTATTTTTCATTGTAGCCCTTCAAGCTCCGCGAATCGAGACAATAGATACCTATCAATTTGTTACGCGGTCTTACGCGACCGCTTGGGGTTTGATGGGCTAGGGTAAAACCCAGTACCTACCTACATGTGCAATATTTTATGGTTTAATTTGATAAATTACTAAATAATTAAATTATTTTGAAAATAACTGCCAGTATCAAAAGAATCGAATAGTTAATATTTTATTACGTATATCTCAATTGAATGCGGACATTTGAAGGTTAGAATTTATTTTTATCAATGCTTAATTGGACATAGATTTTAATTCAACACTACGGTTTTTTCTCTTAAATAGGTATACCCATAATTATCATCACGCGTACTAATATTTTACTTACACCCTATATGAAGGCAGTGGCGGATTAACGTATAAGCACTACAAGCACGTGCTTGGGGCCCCAGTTCTCCAGGGGCCTCCATCCTCTGCTGGCGCGCCAGCAGAGGATGGAGGCGTTTCATTTCATACCTACATTTTATCGAGATTTAGCCTATGTTACTCGTAAGTAATGTAGCTTTCAAATGGTGAAAGAATATTTAAAAACGGTCCAGTAGTTTTTGAGCCTATTCATTACAACCAAACAAAGTTTTCCTCTTTATAATATTATAGTGTAGATAAAGTAAAGTGCGTTTTCACAAATATACAAGTGGCATTTAAAGAAAGAAAGAAAGAAAAATTTATTACGATGAACATCACTTATACATGACAGAGAAAAAGACAGAAATGGCACATAAATATTACAAGGAAATAAAAAGTGAACTGTACAGTGCTATCCTGTCGCAACAGCGATGCCCATCGCAATGGGATTCCACTCAGCATATGCCGTGGCCCACGGTGGGGAAGGCCACGACGCTGGTTTTCAGTGGGCCCCATGCCGAGTGGAAGTCACGGACACTAACCTAAACTGCATATCAACAAGGCCGTTTAGATATAAATATATAACAATAATAATAATGTGCAAACATTTGTTGAATAAACATAATTATAGTAAATTAATCCTTCAAGGCTCGCGAATCTAGACACAGTAGATAATCAATTGTTAAGACATATTAATGCCGTCTGGGACTCAAGCGGTTAAAGATACTACATATTAAAATAATACCCGTATTAAAATAATAATAATAGTGTATACAGGGTGTCCCGTAATGCAACGTCAAGCCGGAACTGGGTGTTGAGGCAAGTTACGCTGGTTATCAGAAAAATATAAAAAACAATCTATGTGGCATTTTGTCAAAGTAATAGGCATTTAAAAAAAAACAAGAAAATTTACTCCCGGTGACGGTCTTTATTTTACTCGTGTTGCCACAAATCTTCACTTTTTCCAAATTTTTTTTTGTTAAGTAACCCTGAATAATGCTTCTCTAAATTGTTTTCAAAATTACGAAACCAGCTGCTCCAGCTTGGATGAAAAAAATACATTATTCCCAAAAAAAAATTCAAAATAAAAATTTTGCCTAGTTTAAACTGACTGTACTGAAAAAAATTGTACTACGCGAGTATGGCAAGTGACGTCATAATTTGGCGCATTTAGTATGGATTCCAAAATGGTATAACACTTGGTAAATTCTTGCTGTGATTGTCGACAATTTTTGTTTTTTTTGGAAATAATCCCGTTTTTAACTTTATCTACCTTGGTTAATTATTATTATTCTAATGTGCCCAAAATTCAAGTTTCTGGCTTAAGTAAGGTGGAGAAGCCATTTTAAAAGGTATGAGCGGAACGGAGAGGGCCATCTTACCAAGCAGGGATGTTATGGATATCCGTAACCGTAACCGATACTATCGGATATCCGAAATAAAAAAATATCCATAACCGTAACCGAAACAGATTCAAAAGTTACGGATAGTTTCGGATAAAGGTGGAGTCTTAAGGGTACAATAAATTCCAAACAGAAGCATTATTCAGGGTTACATAACAAAAAAAAATTTAGAAAAAGTGAAGATTTGTAGCAACACGAGTAAAAAGACCGTCACCGGGAGTAGATTTTTTTTTTAATGCCTATTACTTTGACAAAATGACACATAGAATTTTTTTTTTGATAACCAGCATAACTTGCCTCAACACCCAGTTCCGGCTTGACGTTGCATTACGGGACATCCTGTATGTGTATATGTATATTTATAAATGTATATATAATATATTAAAATAAACATGCGATGTGAAAAAAGAAGAGAAACAAAAGAAGTGTGCTAGTGTAAGACTAATATCATTGTGGTTGCGTTTAGAATCTTTCACAGCTTAATGATTACTAACTGCTTTGCTGAACGATCCTTCTCACAACTAAAAAGGTTAAAAAACCCGCAAAGAACAAAAATCCGTCCAGACAAGCTTAATTATTTAGCATTAATGTGTATTGAGGCAGACATACTTCGTCGGATAAATTTCGACGATGTAATCTCGGAGTTTGCTCTGATTAAGGCAAGGAAAATAATGTTTTAAGTTTTACATTTTACCTACTACACTTTCTATTTTGATGAACTTACATTTTATACTTTATACCTTCCATTCCATTCCTTCCATTTCCATTTAAGCAATAGAGGGCCTACACAGGCTCTGTGCTTAAGGCCTCGGATACTCTTAATCCGCCACTGTATGAAGGCACATTTTGCCCATACATTAGCCGTGTTTTGTTTTACTGTTACCGAGCGGGAGGATTTCTTCAATACGTAGGCAAGTCGGCCCATGAATACTAAATTACATAGAAACGAGTACGTTACAACCTTTTTATTACGTACTGTATTTTTATTTTAGTGTAGGAAAAAAATACTTTGTATAAGTTTATGTGTTACAGTTGTTTTGAAAATATCGTTCGTTCGTTTCAGCCGAATGTAGACGTCCACTGCTAGACAAAGGCCTCCCCCAAGGATTTTCCCCTAGAAAAAGTTAAATATCTACAGGAAATTGTCATTTCCATGCTCAAATAGTAATCTATCATTAGACTACACTCTAACGGTTAGTTGATAAATACAGGTTAATTTTAAATTACAAATGAGAACACAAATCACTGCGGCATTCACTTCCCACTTCCCACTATTTTACCACCCGAATAATTTCCAAATGGATTGCGGGGACAATCGGCCGACCAATTAACATTTTAATATTATGTTCAATAGCGATTACCCCTGTTAAGCATAGCTAATCGTTTTTAATGGACGCGGAATTATTTAGACTTCGGCGGTGATATTTCAGCGGTTTTATTTTTCAAAATAGCTTCATTTATTTGTTGTTTTGTGATTTTAGTTTATCTGAAAGTCTTAATAGAAGGTATTATTTTGTTTTGACAAAAACATTAAAAAACAGCTTTTATTTGCTTAGTTTCTTATGTAGATCAATATATTTCAGGAACAAAATGATATTGGCAGTGTTTTTGTATGAATGCGATTTTTTGTAAGTTTTTATGTTATTTCAATCTCCTGCGCTTATACGCGTAAGCCAGCTGCTTCAAAAAGGCAATAAGTTTGATTTTCCAGAAAAAGTAAATTGCTTAATATTTCATTTCTTAGAACAAAACCTCAGAAAAGATTACAAGAAGACATAGAGAAATAAAAATTCAGTTTTACCACTACTTTACTTCGGATTTAAACTTTTTTGCTGTAAGATGCTCGGAATTGAACTTTTCAGTACAATGATAAAATAAAACTGCAAACTTACTGGAGTTTGTAATTTTGCTTACATTGTTTATTTAAAGATACAGAAACTCAGGTAAGCCACTTGTTTGTTTTCTTTTTAGTGCCACTTAAAGTTAGACAAATATAATGTATTATTTTCTTGAGCGTTCTTTTTATTTTTAAAAGATAATTCGTTATAAATTTTTTAATTGTGGGATTCAACAAATTTTATTCACATGCTTGTCTCTTACAATTAAGTACCTACTTGTTATAATAATATTTACCCGACTGCGCCAGAAGGAGGGTTACGTTTTTGTAATAATTTTTCTATTTAGTAATTAATGCGTACTAAACTCAATTCTGCGAATATTAATAAAATTCCTTATCAAACATTTTTCAGTTTAATACAGATTATCTTTTATAATATTATTCTGCTCGTGAACTCTGTTGCAAAGTACCCCAAAAATATGATCTCTCATATTTTTTCACACAGAGATAAGGCTAGCAGTAAATTAGCACATTCATTCCCCAAAATTCATGATTGGCCGATTGCAAAAAAACAAAAAGCTCTCCACATAAATCATATTCACAACAATGCTTACGAGAAAGATATTTTTTTCGTAAAAAACAGACAATGCGCTGAATGGACTGTTATTGACAACCGCATAACGTGGGTCCGAGTGTGCGTGACGTTTTGACGTATGACTCGAGATACGAAACAATAGATAGACGGTTTCAACTTGATGAGCGAGACACCACCACCTGTATTCCAGGCCTGTTCACCTCCCCGAGTAGGCATTGAACAAAACGAGCGGCGTACCCGCAGGCGGGTTTAATCCAAGGGATTCACGAGCGAGTAGTGATTGACGTATACGAGCGTTTTCTTTACCCATTGTAAATCAATATTCGCTATGGAAAGAAGAAAAAATACGCCTGTGGTGCGCTAGATGGCGACAGCTTCTTGAAGCAGTCAGCCCTATCGTATCGGCACAGTACCGATGACTGACGTATGTAAACGAAATCGTGCTCGACTTTCGAGCTTTTTGTAGCTCTACGACATTCGCTAACACCTGTATTTTTGTCGTAATATTACTTTTAAAAGGTTTTCATACAAAAGATTAAATAATTATTTGCAAGTTTGCAGTTTTATCTTAAAACTTTTGCTATGTTTGTTTATATTAATTTTGTGCTTTTGTGAACCAAATTTCTTACTTTCAGTTTATTTTTTCGTATAAATGTTTTTACATTTTGTATCTCCTAGTTTCGAGGCATTATAACCATTGGAATAGAGATCTTTTTTACTAAAAAATCACGTTGAAACAACAACCTTGACTACTATTTACATCTATTAATAGCCTACGAGTATTTCGGTTCAAAAACACTTCTCTTAATCCCTTTTATTATTAAGCCTATCAATATCATTCTTGGAAAGCTTAATTGAACTAATGATAAAACACAACACAAATCGCCCACTCAAATGAAACGGCCTCCATCAAATTCCATTTAATTCCATTTGTGAGAAGGACTTGGAATTCGATCTCTCTTGTACGATCAGTAACATGTGCAACCACACATCCTAATCCTCTTATATGCCGTATTTATGGTGTATTGGTATACTTGTGTGAAAGACTTTGCAGTTCAATTCAATATTGGTTAACCGATTCTCTTGCGGCTGGCAAGATTACAGCCCTGACAAATACTTAGAAACTCTGTAGACTAGGTATGAGCATTGCAATACGCTTACGTGAGTGGCAATAATTATTGGAGAAACATTCTGAAATAATATCTATCAGTTTAATATCAACAAATGAAGGGTCTGTGACTACTATTAGTATAGTATACTACATAATTATAATAAAACTGAATACCTAGTTTTGCTCTAAGTTTGTCGACAATCAAGCAATACAATCGCATATGGCAATTGACCAGGCCTGTTCATTTCCGCGAGTTTGCATCGAAAACAAAACAAGAAAGGTTGTTGTAATGTTTTTGTCTGTTTTTGTGTTGTGCCCCTTTTCAAAAAGGTGTGGTCGGATGTACGTAGACGCTTTGTTCTAGTAAACACAGTAAGTAGCACTTTCACGCCCGTATTCACAACCATTACTATGAGGTCTCGAAGTGCGCGTGGACGCACAGGGTGACACACGAACCAATGACAGAGCTCTATTCAATGCTGTACTTTAGTTAAGCAAGCGTCGTTTGTGGATACGGGCGTCAATGTGCAAGCTTACTGGACATAAATGTACAGTCACGGAATGAAAAGGTTCGTCACCTTAGTGTCGGTTTTCGCTTGCACTAGGTACTGTAAGAGTCAAACCTGCCAACATAACAGTGCAAGAAACAGTGCTGCTAACATTTAAATAAATATGACGTTTGCTAACGAATGAGGTTTTGCTTGTTTATTTTTCTATCCCATCAGTGCAATGTTACAAGTTTTTTTTTTCAATAGATAATGGCAGGTTGAACCAACAAGAAGGTTTTAGTTTATCAATCATAATAATCTTCTTGACAAGTTAAATCGTCAAAAAACTTTGATCTAAATAATTTTTAACTTTATTGACGAACAGTTATTCTGTAACATAGTTTCAAAAGGTAATAATATGTGCTCGCGATTCGTTGAAGGAATCAATTTGAAAACTGACGAACCTTTTCATTCCGTGACTGTACATAAATACTAAAACAGAAATCGGATCCCACTCGAGCCATTGTGATGGAGATTGTAAATTCAACAGCAAACATATTCGTTAAATAGATGCTAATTAGTTTCGTCGTCGTTCGGATAATCCGGAAACAAAATACAAACTCCAGTTAGGGGAGGGATACATCCAAAAATGATGTTGCAGTTTCCAGTGGAATCTGATAACAATGCAAGCCAGACTTTCCGCATCGAGAGCAATGTAAGGCGTGATTCATATAGAGCGAATATAAACCAGATAAATGTAAATGGGTAAAACAAAGGAGAATAGTGAGTACATAATAGGTACTACGAAGTCACAATCGGCCGAGACGTAATAGTGTGAACACCATCTGGGTTACTTTCTCCTTCCTCCACCCCGTGCGTCGCCCTTACTTCGGTGTGCGATCTAGCGCTTCGTCTCGGTGAATTTTCCGCATAGTGTATTTGCGCCAACAGGTTTTTATGAAAAGTAAATAAATAGGGAAACAAAAAATACAAACTTAAGTCATAAAATTATGGAAGGTTATTAATCAATTGCATCATTCCAGCCACAGCCACAGGACGTCGACTGCTGAACATAGACCTCCCCCAATGATTTCCATATTGACCGGTTGGTAGTGGCCTTCATCCAGCACCCTGCTGCTCTACCTTTCTCCGGCAATTCTTAGCGGGGATTAAACCTGCGACCTCTGGCACAGTAATCCAGTACGCAAATCTACAAGGTCAAGCGGCCGTCAAATAATGCAGTATATTCGCAATGTACCTGAGTTAATGGCTGACAATAGTGACTGAGTTTCTTGCGCTGCTTCTTCTTAGCACTGGCCCATTTATTGTCCTGAAGCAGTGGTAGGGTTAATACTGGGACGTATAAAAGTGCTTTTTTAAAGCCTATTTGCAGAAATAAATGTGTTTTATGAGTTTTTTTTTATGAGTTTTTATGTGCCAGTGTGAATCTCCCCTAAGAGAGAGCACTGGGACAATATTAGCCATACAGCCGTAACTGCTGCTTATCGGCTCCCAGATACACGTAATGCCCGGATTGCCCGGGTATCTCTACACGGTTCGCAAACGAGTGAATATAAAACACTGGAATGGCTTCTGAAACTGGATATTACGGGAAGAGATATACTATGGTATGACTTTAATTAAATGTACTCGTATCAAGTGGTGTGATGTGAAAATTAGCTCACAAATGACTGATCATTCTATGTATAAAAATCCAAATGATCGAATCAGAAATGAGGAGATCCGTAAACGAACTTAAACGATGGATTAGCAAGCTGAAGTGGCAATGGGCAGGGCACATAGTACGCAGAACTAATGGCGATGGGGTAGCAAGGTTCTGGAATGGAGGCCGCGTACCGGAAAACGCAGCGTGGGACGTCTACCTAGAAGGTGGACCGACGAAATCAAAAAGGTAGCAAGGAAGCGCTGGATGCAGTTGCAGGCCGCTACCAATCGATCAACATGGAAAGCATTGGGGGAGGCCTATGTTCAGCAGTGGACGTCCTATGGCTGAAATGATGATGATAAAAATCCAAATAACAATATTAAAACTTACTTTTTCGGTACACGTTTTAATGACTCTACACATTTAAGTCCGCAGACCAGCCCGGCTGCTTTTGACAGACTTTTGACAGAAGTCGACGACTCATGTCGGCGGGTCGGATGCCAATCATTATCGTAATTATTAAGGACCTGTGCTGAATGTAGATAAAATATTTAGGATTTTGTAGGATCGATGGACATTGATAAATTAACATTGCTTTAAAGAATTAGACCTCTGATTTGCGCCTAAAATAATAAAACAAACGAAACGACCTTTATTCATACCCGATCGTTCCCACATCGCCATCCCGATCCGGGAATAATAATAAAATTATGAATGTACCCAATAAAACGCAGCGTAAAAGCGTAAAAACGAATCGTCCGCAGTACGAGAGTATGTTACAAAAAACAAAAGGCTCGTTGAAAAATATTCATCAGCGAACAGTCACGTCGAGCCACTCATGGCGGCCGTGCCTGGCTATCGGGGGCGTGATCCGACTGTGAACCGGGTCTTAGGGGCGATACGGGTCGGATTTATCGATATCGATAGGACATTTCAAAATGACATGAATACCGTACCGTTTCCCATTTTTATTTGACAGTGAGACATTAGACGTAGACGCAAAACTGTAAGATATTTAATGGAATGCCATCCCAGACTGCATCTCACTTAACACCAGGTGTGATTGCGGTCAAATACCTGCCTTGTCTAGCATAAAAAAACTATATCATTTTCTATTCAATTAAGTATTATGGGTTCTTTAGAGATCTTATAGAATAGACGTTCCAAACATAGCTTGCACTACCACAATTTCAGGACAACACATCCGCTGGTGCTGCGATGCTGCGATGAGAGAATGGCTGGTGATGAGAAGAAGTGGCGAAGACTCGGTCACTTATGTCACCCTCTTATATGAAATCAAGTCAAATTAATGTTGTCGAAATCTGATTTAGAACTAAACCAAAGCTTGACGTATTGGATTACTGTTCCCTTTCACGGATTAATCAAAACAAATTAATTTGAAATCCTACAGATATCCCAAACATACTCTGATAGAGCGTGTAATCAATTACGCAGAATCACACCCGTGCAGTTTCCTGGTCAAACCACCAATATGTCGATATCCGGAATACCGGTGCATCCCTACAGCATCATATAGACCCGGTTATCCGGTGCTTTGCTACTGGGACGACTTGATGACGACTTTTGCTCTTTATCTGAGATTATCTCCCATTAGAGCCTCTCTCTCAGATTTATCAGTTCTGAGAAGATGTTACTCGCTAATGTCTGATGAGTGCCGAAGATTTTTCACAGATGCTGAGAGCAACTTAAGTGATTTTCCTGGTAAAGCTTTGTATTTTTACTTTCAAATACATGTTAAATATTAACTAGTCTAACATTTAGTGCTCCTTTATGTGATACTTATTAAGATGTCCTGTATTTCTAAGATATTTGTATCTTTGTATTCTTGCAACATAGATAAAGATAAGTAATATAAGTTTTGACACAGGTTAAACATAAGCTAAAAGCCTAGTAGAGTAGGTAGTTATCATTTCGGCAGAAGTCGCAAATTCAATTTCCTTTTGTAAATATTACTTTTGTATATAGTTTTAATTTTTTATTTCATTTCCTTTTACTTGTTAAGGACTAGATAGACTGTGCTATTGAAATATTGTACACATATTTTTTCATGGTTCTAGACGCTTTACACTTTTACACAGAAGTTAACTAATTAAATTAAAATAATGACCGTAAGATCCGAACTTAAGCCGATGAACTAGACTAATACCCAAATAGATTCACTAATATGGGCAGGGTTAATTGGTTACTATTGTTTCAACTGCTTTGAAGGTATCTTTGATACTAATGCCTTTCCATTGCTGGTATTATGAGCCTGTGGCGTTAAGCAGAGCGTGGGTGGATAGTCAAACGTATGGTTGACGGACCTAGCCTGTGGTTTGAAGTAGTTGTGGATTCAGATGCCGGAAGATACAAATACTAGATTCACACCAGTTCCGAGATTTGAAATTTGCCAATATTTATCATGACCGTCATTAACTCATGTGGTTTTCATCATCAATCGTCTTCATCGCAAGAAGACGCCTCTATCATAGACAAAATAAATGAATAAGTGAAAAAGTATTAATTGTTGTGATTAACTATTTTTATAGGAAGCTGAATTTACCAAAATCATTTTTACTTAGGTGCAAAATATTAATATTTTTAATTTTATGATAAAAGAGTTATATTTTCTGCGTGTATTTTTACGGTAAAGGTTGTCATACATAAAGGTATCTCAATAAAACTTTTACTATCTTTATTAAAGTTTTATAACATTTCCTCGGTGAATCTCGTCTAATATAACGGCATTATTGCCTCACATCTTATACCACGACCTATAAAATATAATATGATTTACACGGTCGTTCCACCGGCACAGTGAAATTATCTTTTTACTAGCTTAATGCCCGCGGCTTCACCCGCGTGGAATTGGACACAGAAAAACTTCATCGCGCGCGTCTCTTTTTCAAAAACCGGGATAAAAACTACCTATTCTATGTCCTTTCCGGAACTCAAACTGTCTCTATGCGAAAATTTCATCAACATTGTAAGATTTTAAACTTTCGCGTTCCATTTCAACTAAAATAGTAAGACACGGGCCTTAACGCGACGTTTATTAATGAGTTACATTATGTACCTACTCACGGTTTTATTGGTTTAGGCGTGAAAGAAAGCCAGACAGACAAACAGACAGACAGACATATAGAGTTACTTTCGCATTTATAATATTAGTATAGAAGTATAGATTTACACGATCATTCCACCGGCATAGTGAAATTATCTTTTTATACCCACTTGTAAAGGTACTCTGGGATTTATACGGCGTTTTATGAAATGGATTTAGCGATAACGACGGCGTGGTACTTGCAAATGGTAGATTTGGGTAAACGAGGTCGGGCGATTTGTTACTTATTCGTGATTAGGTTTACAAGCGGGCTGTTGAGGTATTTTTATTTACAGGTTTGGCTGGAGGAGAATATAGGGTGGAATAACTAAAAGAGCGCGTTTAGGGCTTTTAAAAATAAGTGGAATTTCTTGCTGAAAAATCATGACTGGTTGTTTTTTTTAGTTGACAGAAGTTGCAAGAAAGGAATAATATTTTTCTGCGTTTGTTTCTTCCAATGCATTATATTCCCAGGATAAATATTATGCTTTATGAATCATTCAGTTTATACTTCAGAAGAAATCATCTAAATAAGCGCAAATACGAGTTGCAGGGATCAATCACCCTCACAAACAAACAATCATTGACAAAAATTAAATTGTCTTCACTAAACTAATATTAAGTTACTACAGAATAACTACACTTTCATATTTTTTGGCATATTGATAATGATTACGAATGTTATTTGTTCGGTTCATTCATATCGAACTTCATTAACAGTACCTATGTATAGAAATCACAAATATCAACTGCCAAGTGGGAAAAACTACGGAAATATTGCTGGCTTGTATTTTAGTAAATGCCCAACTACCATGTCAACACGAAAACCGAAAATGAAATAAAAAATACTTAGTTCGATAACAGTCGCAGTTTTCGATTAAACTCTTGTAAAAGTTGGTAACTTTCAATTAAATGCTTCAAATAATAAAAATGAGAAAAACACACAAATCAAAAACCTATTATAGCACGTTAAAACTTTCAATACAGTTATAACGGGTCTGTGAATATTTAGGTCAGTACAAAACTAAAAGAAAATAAAGTAACGAATTCATTAGCAAATATTGTAAAATCCACCACAAAAAGTGCAGCTGAAATTATTTTCGTTTCCATCTCGCTGCATAAGGTACCACTGGGGTATAAATTTAATATATTCGTACATCATTTTGTTGCGAATCGAAACACGTATGCAATTTGAAAACTAATAAAATATTTTCCAATTTTTCATCGTGAAAATCCACAGTGGTTTTATCGTATTTGTTCAACAGTACGTATCAACGCTTTTTTTGAGGTTGGTAAACTTTTTTACGGTACGAGGTATTTTCGGATAGATTAAAATGTATTTATCTAAACCTCTCACCACAAAATGTTTGTTGACGATCAATTTTAGCTTGAAAATTGGACATTTTAGGTCAACAAACTAAAGTCAGTAACATGATCCGACGGATTAGCAAGCTAAAGTTGCAATGGGCAAGGCAAGGCACATAGCAAGCTAAGTAGGGCAGCAAAGTTCTGAAGTGGAGGCCGATTACCTGAACGCGCAGCTTGGACGTGCATCACCCACAAGGTGGCCAAACGACCTCATAAAGGTACGAGGAAGGTGCTTCATGCAGGCCGCTACCAACCGGCTTAAATCTGGAAATCATTGGGGGAGGCCTAAGTTCAGCAGTGGACGTTCTATGGCTGAAATTGTGATGATGATGATGATCCGGGGCCAGCGTTGATATGTCATCTTCGCTACGTAAATTCAAAAAACAAATTTCTGAATTGTACTCGTATACTCCGACGGTTAGCTAATAATTTATTGTTTTGCATTCTGTCACTTTGGCAACGTTATTGTTATCCAACATTCGGTGCATGTCGTGGCAACCTTTAATTAAGGCAACACCTTAGCTTAATTTATTTATAAGGAAACTGTGAATGTGTGGTGTATGTTTTGTTGGTTGTCCTTAAATAAATAAATAAATAATGATGATGATAATAATGAAAATAATGTCCATAGAGATAAGCGATAACAGTTATCCTGTACAGAATATGCCATCGTCCTTCACATTGTACTTTTCATTACCATTTATTTATTCAATAATCTTTTCGCCCTCGGCGGATGAAGGAATAACCTTAGAAACTTAGTATTTCAGTGAATCTAGATTATAATCCTATAATGTGTACAATGTACATGTAAGAGGAAAAGGCCTTCAGGCTTTTTTTGTACAGGCATTTCTCCTGGAAGGGTGCCATGGTTATTTATGTACGAACGTGTAGGTAGGTATTATTAAAAGCCTTTATAGATAGGGCTTTGTGGGCTTTTAGGTTCCAAACATTTTATCCTTTGATAATTACCTACCTACGCACATAGTTTAACCGTGAAAGTGCGTTTTAGTTGATTAATTCAGGGTAAGGAACCACAATAGTTTTTTTTATACCTAATTGTGCCCATGACATATCAAGATAAAGACATATTACATCTTATTAAATTGCAATAGACGCTATTTTTCAACAATGTACATTGTACAGTACGAGTACAATATGCTGTATATCGAAAACTTCCAAAAAGGTTATCCCAAAGGATCAACCTAACTCGTTCCAGAAATCTTTTCCAGATAATATTGATGGGACGTCCTGGAACAGTAAAGAACAATAAGATTAAGAGCCCTGCTTTCAAAGGACTGCTGGAATCTCATTCTGTAACTCATACATTATAATCACACCGGAGCGTAACATACGAGCGCTCGTTCCCACGGGAATCCAGTTTTGCTGGATCAGTCACACTGGACTGTCGTGCGAACCTAACGCCCGTATTCACAAACATTACTATGAGGTCTCACAGTGGGCGTGGACGCACAGGGTGACACATAAACCAATCAAAGAGCTCTATGCTTCACATAAGAAAGCATAGTTTGTGAATAAATGCGCAAGTGCGTTTGAAATTCGAATAGTGTACTTACCATGACTTTACGTTAGGTGTGCTCGCTAGCGAGTAAGTCAAAAAAATCTATGAAGATTTTATTTCTTGAAAGTAGCCGCTAGCCGGGGCGATGCACAAATGTCACACATTCAATGTCATTTTTTACGCAGTCGCTAGCGAGCATACAAAGTAAAAATAAGGGTCGGTTTTTTGCAGGATACTGCAAAAAAATTCAAATTCAAATTCATTTATTTGCACGTGATTATCGTGTGAACGTTAACATCAAACACGTATATATGACTAAATGGGGTCCAGCAAACAAAACAGTTCCTGTAAAAGCGGGATCGTTCCGCAAGAACAAGTCCTAAAGCTTTTTGGTACTGATTTTTGGTCTGAAAAGAATTTCATTATTGGTCGAAATTGACATTTGAAGGAAAAACGAGTTGCCCAATAAAACGTTTGATCCACCGATATCAATCTTGGTGAAAATCGTGTATCAGAGAACCGTCTTCAAGGTCAGACAGGGCCCGCGGCTAAAGGGACGACAGTGTAGCAATTACTAGATGTTACGATGGTACGTGTAGTTTTGTACATCCAATGTTTAATGTATTTATTTAATACTCGGGATATTTTATAATAGCAATTCGAAAAACACAGACGACGGAACATCAAGGTAAAAGCTGTGGTTATTAGTTTTAAAAGGTGCTATTTTCATAAAATCCGGATTCGTATTTTACCTTATTGTTGCAATTCACGAAGGCGAGTGAGCTTTACATGTTGTGGTGGCCTGCTACTGTTCGTTTTTACAAAAGTTTTGATAGACATAGCACTATCGTTATGTGTATGTACACGTACACACACAAGTAAACCTCAGTTGCCTTCGTGAGTTGCAAGAACTACTAAGAACTCATGGCGCAATTTTCACCTGCGCCCGTGGCGGTTGCGGGCCCGCAGCTTGAGTAGAATGCAGATACTTATGTAAAAAATAATGCACAAACTCACGACGCGGTTTTGCTTGCAGCAGGCGCGGTTGTAGCGCGAAAACCGCCCGATCGGCGGGCGACCATTTTGTACCAGTGACATAGCACGCTTCCGTGAGTTTTGAAATAAAACCGCAATTCTGCAACCGCCGCGGGCGCGGGTGAAAATCGCGCCGTGAGTTCTTAGCATTATACTGGATCCTGCAAAACTGGATTGACGTGGAAACAAGCCCTTAAAAGACAAAATACAAATGGCGTTGTTACGTCACGGTGTCACTGCAGACAAGTTAAATGCAACGGACAAAGTTGAATCCATTTTAAAGTTAGTTCCGTCGGGGCTTTTAGCGCAATAAATGCCTTCCTTCCTCTGCTTTCTTAAAAGTTTCCTCTAAAACAAAAAGATTTGTTTCTTATCCTAGAACAAACGGTCTGAAGCCGACTTCTTAGGTATTTTCGCAATCGAAATGAGAGATTTTTCTTCGGTTCCAATCATAGAGTTCTAAGTGTATTACTAGAAATCTTATCCTATTCTATCGACAGTAGAAATTAAAGTTTGTGGGATGATTAGATGAATCGATGTTTGTTTCTTTTACACAAAAACTACCGAATGGATTTTTATAGGATAGTTTAAGACCCAGGAAAATACTAGGATAATTTTTATCGTCTTTCGATTACTTGTCATCGTCGTCATCATCTGATCATTGGAAAATCAAATCGGTGTGCTAAAAATGTATTATCGCAGAAAGCTGACTGTTGATAGCCAGTGGGTCACCCTCACCACGAACTTTTAAAGCTTACTCTTGATATCTCCAGATGCCAAGAGACATTTTAGGTCACTGTGCTATCGGAGTACTAAGTGAGACCCGGTTTATATCAAATCGGAGAGGAGATGTGTTTGAATAGCGAAACAGATTTCAGAACCAAATATGGAGAGAAGAGGAGAAGTAGAATCAATGAAAATCTGATTAATTATTCAAACACAACCTCTCCTCTCTGATTTAGTGGAAACCTAGACTAAGTAAGCGAAAAATATCTAAATGCAGCAAGCCTGTCTAATAGAACATAGAAGTCAATCCAATAAGTTCGTATTGACATCGCGAAAGGTTTTTGTGCCTTGTTTGAATAGGCGGAGATGAGATTTGGTCGAGTTTTTGTAGGATACAGCTTTATGAGATTCAAGGGATGAAATAAATGGCTGGAGACTTTATTAATCACTAGCTCTGCCCGCGGGTTCGTTCACTTTAATCGTTTTTTCTGAGTAAATCATAAGTTTTCATGATTGCGCTAGTTTCCAGTGTAGCAAAAGCACTTATTAAAGGAGTTTCGTCCGTAACTCTAATGTATATTTAAATAGTGTCTCCGAAAGAAAATTAACATTCAAATTGCATTAAATATGTAAAACTAGGAAAAATATTAATTTGCTTAACACCTCAAATGACAAACTTACATAGTATAATTATTTTGCAGTTTTTGCGTTCATTTTATAAGTTAATAAGGATGAAACCCAACGAATAACGATTTTTATTCGGTTTTTCCTGCATAAAACGGGACATAAACTCATGAACTTTCGCTTGCCAGCCAATGCTCTCGCGAAGAGTTACCTATTTTAACTATTTACAGGGCAGATATTATGTAACATCCTAGACTGCATCCCACTTAACATCAGGTGCGATTGTGCTCAAATAACTGCCTTGTTATGCATAAAAAAATATTTCAATGTTCTAGTGATTTTCACACTTCAAGCCGTGTTCCACCTGTGACAGTAATGTGTAATGTCTAATTTAAATATTTTTAACTCAAACAGAGACATGAAATTCATGAAAAAATCTTCATCTATCATTTCCGAGAAAGAGGACAGTATGATGTACCTACCCACTGTTTAAGTTCCCACAGACCTATCCCTTACACCCTGTATAAACAATCCCTGAGCTACACACACATTTAAAAAGTAATATTTTATAAGTTTTTAACTTTGTTGGTTTAGTATACCCAGTCCAATTCATTTTGTGCTTAACCAACTGCATAATTGAGGCGGAATTTGAATACCCGCGTTTTCTAATTTTCCACGCTACGAATATTTAATTTGGACAAAGCAGAGCAATGCAATACTCGTAGAAGAACGTTATGGCCCTGTTGCGGGTAGTTCAGGTTTATAACATGATTTATTCAATGTAATACACTAGGTTTACTCGATGTTCGGAGCTGTGATTGGCCTGTGGTCTAAGTGTTAAAATATTCATGGTTTTCTAGTAATTTCGATTATAAGTTAATGACTACAGAGAATTGGGATGATGACTGGGTGAATGATGAATGAAATCAAAATTCTATTTAGTCCGTCAGACAGATAATAAAAGAAATTTGGACACATATTTTTAATTTTTTTCATAATCGAATAATTACAGTATTATATTGAGTAGACTGTAACGCATGACGTCACTTTTGAGTAAAAAATCTACTCAAGCGTGACGTAACGCGCCATTTCAACTCGATGTAGCACTGTTATTATTTAATTACGAAAGAAAATAAAAAATGCGTCTAATATTTTTCTAATTACCTTGTCTGACGGACAAATAATAGAAATTTTGTCATTTAGCCTATTTTTGTGTTGTGTGTTCTGAAAATAATACACTTACATTATTTTCAGAATAATTACTCTGTAAAGAGCAGCGAAGCTTGAATTATTAGTATCTCTCGTGAGAATAATAATTTATGGCCGTAAGTAAGTCTTTATTCGATTTCGAGAAATAAATTATCATCTTGCACAAAAAGAGAGATGTTTTTGACAACCTTTATAACTTTATAATTTCTTCTCAGAAACTACAAATAGATTCTCCTTTCAAATTCTAGAGCTTTAAAATATAACTTTATCGAAAAAATCTTATAATGGGTGTTGAATTAGGATTACTAAAAGATTCGACAGTTGGATTTCATTTTCTAACAACACTTTAATGTACCTAACCTTAACTAACCCCCTTACTAATAAAAAGTTACTCACTTGTTGAACACTGTTTTAAAGTGACATTTCCATACTGAACGTCACTTTAAAACACTGTTCAACGAGCGTGTAATTTTTATTAGTAAGGGGGTAATGCCCGTTTTCACCATCAATACCTAATTTTTAAGTAACATATAACAGGAATATTGTTTACATAGGGGTCACTTAAAAATTAAGATTGATGGTGAAAACGGGCATAAGTCTTTTAGCTGCATTTTTAAGTGAGCTTAAAAACAATGTTTTTTTTTTAAGTTGAAAGTAAGTCAATCTTTTTGTATCAACTACCCAATTAGTTAATTTAACGTCATTCTCCTATAACTTAAACCTTTAACCACAAATAGTAAAATTGGATGAGCTGGAGTTGCTCGATCGCGTTCCATTATAAACCACTGCACAGGTGTTGGCTCTCATGTGAAGCTTTTGCTGCTAATGGTAGAATTATAGGGTGATACGACAATACAATTGACAGTATAAAAGCCAGATTTTACGTTTGAAACTCGCTGGGGAAAACGTGAATGTGGTGTGCATTAATACCAGCATACACTAAAATGTTATGTATGCTTGTTAATTTTATACGTATACGTTTTCATAGTAATTAAATCCTTTATTTTCCCTCACAAACTTAGGTTAGAATTACAATTGGTAGAAAATACATTATGCTATAGGTACTTAATACTAAGTTTGTGTGGGACTGGTGCCTGAAATAGGTTTTGTTTAAAACCTGTTCTACATAGTATTGTGTTTAGTGGCTATTTAAGTATGGACTTTGATTAGGTTGTATGAGTTTGTGTTTTTATTTACACTAATTATTATTAATAAGAGAGTTTTGATTGTTTGTTTGACATTATATTGGTTTAAACTTTCATATTCACTAACATAATAATTATTTATTGACGGGATTGCTACCATGTACCTTAATTTTATCGGAAACTCAAAATTAAGGTACATGGTAGCAATCCCGTCAATAGGTTTGTTTGTCAATAAAAGGCTCTGAAACTACTGGGCTGATTTGAAAACTTCTTTCGCCATTAGACATTTGCATATAAACATAGACGGTACGAAGTTCGCCGGGTCAGCTTGTTAATTTTAAAATCAAACTTGAGTCTCGGAAATTTTTTCCCTTTAACTGATCGTTGCGAAATATCTTTGTAATATTTAATTTAATAAAAATATTTATCTTTACAAAAAGAACATTCTCAACTGTAATGGCATTCGAAAAAGGTCGCAACAGGAAAAATTCGTAAATTCAACGAATTATTTTGCAAAGATTTCTTATCAGGAATTCGTGCAGTATCATCTTTTTTCTCGCAGACGTTCAAAATCAATTTCGTAGGAGTTCGTTAACTTTATCTGCAAGATAAATCGGCCGACTTGACGATTTCGCTTATCATTAATTTGGTATTGGTGATGGCTATCAGCAATTACTAGGTGCGGATTCATTTTTCATGTTGCCCTTTTTCGAAGCAAGGACGTGTTTGGGTAGGAAATAGGTACATTTTAAGACAGATTTGTTTTGATAGTGATTTGGAGAAGTATCAAACTTGTTAGAGTTTACTACGGGATGCGCGATACAAAAATAACACACATAGATAAATTTAATATGATGTCAACTTTTTACCTCGTAGTCCACAGTAAATTTTACACTAGTTGATTATCATTACTACATGAAGCCACTGTACAAATTTTTATCTGTTCGGTAGAACCTCTATCTATAAAGACCTTCTTTAGAGATGTTATAGAGTAAAAATCCCCACTAATTTATAATTTATCAATGATTATTAAGGCGAGACTGCAACTCAGCTAATCATCAGGTGTGCTGCATCAAATACCTGTTTTTTGCTGCAAAATAAAAAGGTTTTATGAACTACAACAACTACTGATTTATCACTTTTTATAAATACGTAATTTATTAATTTCCCTGTTGCACTCTAAAAACTTTACTCCAAACTTACACAGTATGAAATCAGCAACTACCTTCTAAATAGTGATCATCATTAAGCAACTTCCCCTAACTACTGCAAGTTCAGTACTTCACAGTTCTAAAACTTCGTTTAATCCATTAACAAACGTTCGTAGCATAACCTCAAAGTACATTCAAAATGCACCTTCAAAGTTGCGAAGACAAATGTTCGGCAACATGTCGCGTGTTGTAACGCTACGATTGCAACTAAATTGCATGCGCACATCCGGGTCACAGTATAAGAAGGTGTAGTAAGACAACTACAGGGTGTTAGGTAATTGGGTATATGAGCCGACACTAGCCTATGTTAACATAATTATGCATATAAATGGTATGGTGAAGTCAGAAATTTGATATCATCATTTTATTTTTTAAAATTTTTATACAAAATAAATTTTATAAAATCCCATTGTATGAAAATTAAAATAATTAAAATAAAGATATCAATTTTCTGACTGCACCATACCATTTATATGCCCATGTTAACATGGGCTAGTGTCGGCTCATATACCCATTTACCTAACACCCTGTATACATTTTTATCCTGAAAAGAGAGTAATAGAGTCGTATTTTCTGCAGTGGAGATTATAACATAATAAGGGTGATGATTATGTTGATCCTGGTTGAACTTCCTTAACTATCAATAATGCCGTTATTGTAACATTTGGACTAAGATTATAGAATTTAAGGGCTTGCAATACTTAAACACTGAATCTAGGCCATGATTTAAAGTCTGAATAAAAAAGTAGAGTTTAATTTCCTTCCAAAAGATATATTTTTTTTACAAGTGAAGTAATGTATTAAACTATCGTACCACAACGCAATAATTTTCACGTTTTGGTCCTGTTCTTTTAAGTTTTAAATGTAATTGCTAAACTTCACGCAATTTTTTGAAATCAGATAGAAGGTAGAGGAGTTTTACAGCAAGGATAATTAGAATAATGTATTATGTTCTTGCCTGAGATAATATTAGAGATAGGTAATATACCGATCTTACCGTTGTATATTTATACTGTGTCCATGTTATCTTAAATTGCATGCTCCGCTGAAGTCTACGATACAATCGTTCGTGTAACAGTTTGGGAGTTGTAAATTGTGCTCTGAACTATTTGATTAGAATTCTAATTTATCTGCTCCCAATTTCTTAGTAATCGTCGTCTAAAATACCAATGTGTTTTCGGTTCTTTTAAAACTAAAGTAAACAAAAAATCACACCTATTGCAGAGAGGGTATTGTTGTCTTTACGATACATAATGACAATCAAAAGACACACGCTAGAAAGCGATACATCTAGGGACTTTACAACGTATGTACAATGTACTGGTTACAAAACTACAAGCATAGTGTATGTAACATACCAGTTAGGTAGCTGTCATGGAATACACGTTTCAAGTCTCACGGAATTTGGTTTAACCAAGATTAGTATAATTTTAAGTTAAAGCAGAGTTAAGTTGACAACATACGCTAAAGCAACATTCAACAAAAACATTAAATTGAATAATTCTAATTTGATTTAGATGTTCAAATAATGTTACGAATATAAACATTTCAAAGCCCCAAAGACAATAAGCAAACCTGTAAAATCAATTCATTTCCGACCATTCCCATTCAAATGGATGCCGATACAATAAATATTATTCGTAATCGAATCAAATTGTGTAACGACATGTCTAAAATGAGCAAACTGGACGTGTTTGGGCGAGTCCAATCAAATATGCAAATATGGTTGACGCAACGGCTGATAGGTTAGGCTGAAGTACGGTAGCACGTCAAGCTTTACATTTGTATTTGGTACCTTATGTAGTGGCCATTGTTGCTGTTTTGCAACGACAGCCTAGCCTGATGTCCCTTCGACTACAATGAGGGCTATTGTTTTTATACTTAACAGTTGACACCTCTGGCGATTGACAGGACCTTACTCTACAGTGGCGCCATCTTGATGAGTGCAAATGCGATAGTCCTCCTACCACTTTAGCGCTCACCAGTTAGTGCCACTGTCTTCGCTACTAGCAAGTGACAGGACCTTACTCTACAGTGGCGCTAACTGGTGAGCGCTAAAACGATAGCCCTCATTGATGCAGGACACAGAAAACTCTTTCGTATAGATGTCCAACACTGAATTGTCCCGGCTATGACATTGTCAAGAGGGCGCTACTAGCTATCATTACTGGATTATTAGTTTCGATTTTTGCCACCTTGGACAAACATTTTAGTATTATGACATTGACAGGAGGGCGCTACTATCAATTGGGGTAATTGTTGTCAGTTTAAAAAACTACTTGTTCTTTGAATCTTTTTTTTTTCAACTATTAGAGATAAACGTCCCAAAATATTTTTGCATAAATTACATTTTCGAAGCTTGGCCAATTTTATCACAGCTACCACTTCCTTTTGTTTCTCTTTCCAAGAAACAACACCGACCGTCAACAAACCTGTTCAGATTTGAATTTATGTTTTATCCTCAAACATTGGAGGGTCACATAATTTATCGGACACCCTGTATACATTGCAAACAACACGTGAAGGGTCTAACCTCATCGTGCGTCACTGTTAACGGCCAGTAAAACAAGTTGACATACGTGTATCCGAACGGACGATTGGGCGAGCCGTTGCCGAGAACTACAGGTTAAAAAGCACAGCCAGTTCTTTTAAATCAGTCTTAAGGAACTAGCTTTTGCCCACGGCTTCATCATCATCATCATCATTTCAGCCATTGGACGTCCACTGCTGAATATAAGCCTCTCCCAATGATTTACACAAAAGCTGCAAGGCTGGTTAGTAGCGGCCTGCATCCAACGCCTTCCTGCTACCTTTATCAGGTCGTCGGTCCACCTTGTGGATGGACGTTCCACACTGCGTTTTGGAATAATTTCTCCAATCCGGTTCATCCGGTTCGTGGTCTCCACTCCAGAACCTTGCTGCCACATCGACCGTCAGTTCTGCGTACTATGTGCCCTGCACATTGCCACTTCAGCTTGTTAATTGTAATTATAAATAAATAAGGAAGCTTTTGCCCGCGACTTTACCTTCGTGAAATTCGGTCTGTCAAAATAAGACACTATAGCGCATGTCCCTTACTTAAAACTGGGATAAAATCTATCCCATGTTTTCCCTTGGTCCGTATATCTTTTAACTAAATTGATTCAGTGGTTTAAAAGGTGATGGAGGGGCTTTATTCATCGTTAAGGGTTCAATAATTGTTTAATTTGGCCCCTATGATAAACTTGGCCTTTTCTGAAACGCTCTACTAGGAGGGAACTGGCCATTTTGCGTGTCTCTCTCTCTCTCTTTTCCTGTGAAAATGTTATCTTTTTCTTCTTTTGCACTGTTTGTTCAATTCGAGCTAGGCGTAGAATGAGTGGCCGAGTGGCATGTTTATGTATGTGGGCTTGCACCGGAGTGACTGATGCTCGCCACATATTGTTAGGAATGAGCAATGAACATGTTTCTTTTTAATTAAGTACAATATACTTAACACTAGAAGTGCCGAAGATTGCGACCCCCCCTAAAAGCACCGCTGGGTCAATTTTGTCCCAGTAAATATTTTGTAACATTTTTTAGTTTCAGGCATGAAATGGTTGGTTAAAACTATTTGTAGTATCCTTAAAAAAAGGTTTATCTATGTAGTTAAATCAATATGTACTTATTTCTTTAAAAATATAAATGTATTAAATTTTAATTTTGAATTATTAAAAGTCAGATATTTTTGGTTTCATTTAAACATAGTCACATATTACGTGGTGTTATACTGTATTAAAATAATGAAATTACTACTTTAACTAGTCATTATTATTTTTCAAGGAAAAATTAATATCTTACAAATAATAGAGCACATTTTGCACAAAGTTTTTTGTATGGTTTTTTGTCTCTCTGGTGTACTATGTGCTTAGGAATTTTTATAGGTATGGTTATTTTTCTGTTATCTGTACACAAACAGTGAAGTTTTTTTACCAATTATAATGAAAAGTATGTACGTATAATTTTCAAAATTTTATAAGTCACACATTTAAAAATGTATCAAATCATACAATGTATGAAATGGCTTTTGTCTAGGTTAATAAATATTGATGAATTGAAGGATGGATGGACTGATGAATGGATAGGAAGGATGAATGGGTGGATATATGCCTGGAACTTGAACTAAGTGAGCATGGATTCATGGTTAGATCGATGGATGTTTTTTCACTCTTTTACGCAAAAAATACTAAGCCGATCTTTATAAAACTTTGCAGTTTTATTGTTAATACTTCAGAATAACATAATATAGGCTATAATTTACAATAATATTCAGTTATTTGCTCAAAAAACAACGATAATTGTCAAGAAATTAGGTTCTTTCTATGATAAATCTTTTGTGAAGCCTCAATGTAACCTTGTTGGTGTTCAAATAAATAAATAAATAAATAAATAAACTTAATTTCTCACGGGTGAAGTCACAGTATTGTGGCAAATACCAGGGTGGGACAAAAATGACCCAGGGGCGCTTCTAGGTAAAACCGATTTAAAAAAAATTCTATTATCGTTATATTATCAAAAACATTAAAAATGATAAAATTTAATAAATCAGTACAAGTCAAAACGTTTCATGGACTTTCGTTGAAAAATAAAAAAGTTAGAGACGATCAAACTCGCGAGTGGGACAAAAATGGGACAGCGGCCTTTCTAGTGTTAATGGCCTTGACATACATTCTAATTTGGTATATTATCTTCCACAAAATATGCCTTTTGTAACTACGCTCAACAAGTTATTCCTCTCACAATAATAATGCACAATAACATTCCAAGAAACTAAAATTGTTTTTTCCTTTTTCGCTTTAAGGAAGTTTTATTGTTACTAAGTAGGTATACAGGATGACTGGAACTGAACCCGCCATAGCTAATAGGCGTTTAGAGGAGGTCATTTGCTAATTATTAAACCTTACTTTCTATGGCTAAAGTTTAATAGTTTAGGAGATATGTCAATTTTTATACTTTTTTCAGATTTTTCCGAAATTTGACCTAAAAACTGCTTCAATTTTTTTTCTCGCGTGATTTCCACAGTTTTTTTTATTTGATATTAATATCGAACATGTCTTTATTCAAATAAAATAAATTTCTGATCCAGATAATGATTGAATAGCTAGTTACGAGCCGCCAAAGTTCAACAAAAGTACAAACCACGATAAAAAATTCTACTTCAAATTCGATTGAAACAAAAATTAATGGTGATAATGGATTTCCAATAATCTTAAAAATATCTCCAGCTTTTCTTCTTTCCAATGATATATCACACGTTGTAATTGGATATTGAAATTTATCAAAAATTCAAAGTTTATGGAAGAAAATGGAGTAATAATACAAAAATTATCCATACAAAGTTGATTTTTAATTTTTTTAATTTTTTTTTCTTTATAATGTGATTATTATTTTTAAATTCATTAAAAAAAACACGAAAATAGTTATGAAAAGGAGTATAGCAGAAAATAATATGAGTTGTTTGAAGAAACTTTGTATGGATAATTTTCGTAAATTACTCCATTTTCTTCCATAAACTTTGAATTTTTAATAAATTTCAATATCTAATTACTACGTGTGATATGTCATTGGAAAGAAGAGAAGGTAGAGATATTTTTAAGATCATTGGCAATCCATTATCACCATTAGTTTTTTCTTAAATCGAAATCGAATTTGAATTTTTTATCGTGGTTTGTACTTTTGTTGAACTTTGGCGGCTCGTAACTAGTTATTGAATCATTATCTAGATCTGAAATTTATTTTATTTGACTAAAAGTTTATTCGATATTAGTATCAAATAAAAAAATCGGTTAAAATCATGCGAGAAAAAAAATTTAAGCAGTTTTTAGGTCAAATTTCGGGAAAATCTGAAACAAGTATAAAAATTGTCATATCTCCTAAACTATAAAACTTTAGTCATAGAAAGTAAGGTTCAATAATTATCATATGACCTCCTCTATACGCGTATTAGCTATGGCGGGTTCAGTTCCAGTCACCCTGTATAGAGCAGATTTATATTTGTCAGATGCGTCGTGTCGTGACCCATCAGAACAGAATCAGTTTCGTACATTAATAATAATAATTATAGTAACGTTTTAACTATAGTGTTGTGCCGTGTCGTGGTGGCTTCTGATGCATACTAAATTAATAATAAAATTATGGTATCATTTAAACTAGTGTTGTGTCATGTCGTGGTGGCTTCTGATGCATACTAAATGCATAGAGACAATTTTATTCCGTTCTGATGCGTCACGACACAACATGTCTGACTGGTCTGACAATAAATATATATAAATCCGTCTTTAAAAATTTACTTTTAACAGCTTTTACACTTTCCCTGTGAGAATCGCTATCATTTTTGAAACAAAACACAATCAATGCGTCAAAAATCACGGTAAAATGTTAGTGTTGACCATTCCTATTGTTGGAAGGCAATGTTGTCGACAACGCCGACCACAACGAGTGATTTGTGGTTACCATTACGCGTTCACATTTGGCTATCTTGTTCGTGACAATGTGGAAACCTCAAATGGCATTCTTTGTTTTAGTGCTATATTTTTGTCACAATATCACACTTATTTCAAAAAAGTCCTCGCGTGGTGACCACACTGACCACAGGCTGGAAGACGTAGAGTAGGCAGACCCCCCACTACGTGTAAGAACCTGGATACGGGCAGCACAGGGCCGGTCGTTAAGGAAATCCTTAAGAGAGGCCTTTGTCCAGCACTGGACGTCATTTGGCTGAAACGAATGAACAATCAGACTTAAATATGTTACATGCAGCAACAGCCCATCTGGTCAGATCGTGCAGAGTGTAGACCAGTCTAAATTTGCTTCTAGTAAATTATGAAGGTTATACTTCTACAGTGGGGAATGATGATGATGAAGATGAAGGATGTATTCAACTTGATTTGCCGTCGTCTGTAACTGAAAACGTTAGAATTAAAGGACAATGTAGCGCACGGTTGAGATAAGACTCAATTGAGAAGGCTATTAAAGTATTCCTTCTTCTATTACTGATTAAATTTACTTAATCAAAGGGCTTGCCTTGCTAATTTTCCAGGTAGCAGTCCTGTAAGGATTTAATTTCAATCAATTAAGTAAAAATAAGGCTTCACAAACTGTTAATTGATGCGGAAGTAAAAGTAACTTCCTTATATAATATTGGAAAAATTATTCCAGAACAAAATTTGCTCAATTGACATACCAACGTTATGAAATAAAAACTGTGAAATTATCACTTCACGGGATTTATTGCAACAATATCTATTTTAACGGTAAATAATTTTATAGTAAAAAATGCAACATAATAGTTTAAAATATTAAAAACTGTGAAGTAAATTAAAATGAATTCTGTTCAATAATATTTGCAAGCAAACAGACAATATTGTTGCCATAAAAATGCGTAGCTGCGCATTTCAAATAACTCTGAATAATGATTTACCCAGATTGAAGTATTGTGAATAATGATCATACAATAGTAATAAATGCCATTTATAGCATGGAAAACAAAGACCTTCCTACAGGTTTCCAATTAACCTATTTTCTATAGACAAAACCTCTTTAGAATGAATTCAAGATACAAAATCGAATATGTTGCTAGATGGTACACATCTGCAGGGATGTTATGGATATCTATAACCGAAACTATCGGATATCCGAAATAAAAAAATATCCGTAACCAAAACCGATTCAAAAGTTTCGGATTAATGCGTAGTCTAAATCTTAATATTTTTGTTACTTGTCTGGCATTTCCAGTCACCATCTAATAACCCCGCCTTTTTACCTTTATCATAGGTGTCGTCATAGTACGACGTGGTTATGTGGGTCGCGCAGCATCTTGCTATTTGAATTTTATATTTTTAAAATTCTAATGTCCGTAACCGAAATTATCCGAAACTTTCGGATAACCCGAAATTATTTCATATCCGTAACCGAAACTGGTATGATATTATTATTATATCCGTAACCGTATCCATAACCGAAACTTCATATCCTTAACATCCCTGGCACAGTAACAGAAGCCCCAATTACACCAGACCTGAAGTAAATCACAGAATCGAGGACATCGACCTTCATTTATTGTGACCGAGATTATTTGGCCCCGAATTATTTTGCCTTTATCATAGGTGTCGTCATAGTACATGACGTGGCTATGTGGGTCGCGCAGCATCTTGCTATTTGAATTTTATATTTTTAAAATTATAATATCCGTTACCGAAATTATCCGTAACTTTCGGATAACCCGAAATGATTTCATATCCGTAACCGTATTTTATAACCGAAACTTCATATCCCTAACATCCCTGGCACAGTAACAGAAGCCCCAATTACCTACACCAGACCTGAAGATATGTAAATCACAGAATCGAGGACATCGACCTTCATTTATTGTGACCGAGATTATTTGGCCCCGAATTATTTTGCCCCGAGATTATTTTGCCCCGTCCGGGGACATTTGCGGGCGGGTCACGTGCGACCATTCGTGGACTACGAGATCCGTTAGCCGATACGTTCGCAATCACCTGATGAATCGCTGATGCTGACTCCACGGCGGGACAAGGGAGGCCCTATTACCTGTAGGACTTCTGACCCCGTTTTACCAATCTGATTTCTAGACGCACGCCACAATGTCACTTTTACATGACTTTAATCAGCAATTTTGGGAGGTACCTAAATGTTGGAGGATGCCTTTGTCCAGCAGTGGACGTCATTTGGCTGAAACAAACGAATCTAAATGTTCCTATTTTAATCATTAGTGGTAAATCGTGGCGACATTTCCTTTAATTATGAGTAGTACACTCACGTATTTAAATAAGTATTTTGTTTTTTATATGCATAAAATATAACTTATTTATTTCTTTCAACAAAATAATAAAAGAACCTGAATTTTTCCTTTCGTCCGTAATAACCCACTTTACACCAATACTCGTATAAAATTCTCTCACTTACACTTTCGCGTTAATTTTCCTATTATATCAATATTTCACGATATTTCAGCATAATTCCTTTAAAGTATTTTTAATATTAATTTAATATTCTATAATAATATTATTCAATTAATTCAACAGTTTTGCGAAGGTGCAACTATTTTATTTAATTTCCATATTTCAGTTAGGTAAGTAATATGAATTACCTTCGTATTAATTCCAATGTGCCCACAAAAATACAGATTTGTTATTGTTTTAATAAAATAGGACGAAACTGGCAATTATCAGAAAACGTATTTTTAAAATTGCGTTGGCAATGCGATTAATTGCATTGCTGCTGCATACGATTCGCAGAAATGACGTTGGATTTATTATTTTTTGTGTATCGTCACAACTTTATTTTTTGTGACAATTTTATGATGAACACGTCGATATAATTAACGTACTTATTGGGAGTGTCTTGATTCTATGTAGTACATAATAAAAAAAACTTATTCGTTTTGTATGTTTAAGTTTCGACATACTCGTAAGAAAACATTAAGGCTGAGTTATACCATCTTACTTTAACATTGACAAACTTCAAAAATCTGTCAAACTCCAAAGAAAAAGCACCGGTTATTGTTTTTGTCACGGTTAAAATAAGGTGGTGCAACTCAGCCTAAGTTTCGACGTAAAAAAACATTGAAACTTTCATAATCAATAGCAAAACTTCTCAGTTGTAACTGTCACTATGCACTTTCATCGCTACATCTCTCGTAGCACTTACAGCTTCGCTTCGTAGTATACAAGCAATTCTGAAGCTTGCCTTCAATCTCGTAGCACGTAGCGTACTTCGTCGTCGTACTAGAAATATTAAAGCCATAGTAGGTGACAGACTTATACTCGTAGTAGCGTGAATTATTTATCATAATACATAAAGTGTTATTTAAAGTAACTGACTAAGGCTGGGTTGCACCATCTTTTTTTTTTTTTTATGTGATAGGAGGCAAACGATCAAATAAAATCTTGGGTGTTTCCGGACGGATACGACCTGCAAGCTTTCAAGAGGAGAGCGTATCTTCACCTTAAAGGCCGGCAACGCACCTGTAACGCCCCTGGGTCTGCGGGTGTCTATGGGCGACGGTAATCACTTACCATCAGGTGATCCGTCTGCTCGTTTGCCTCCTGTCACATAAAAAAAAATCTTACTTTAACTTTGACAAACGTCAAAAAATGTCAAAACTCCATACAAAAAACACCGGTCGTCGTTATAGTTATACAGTCAAAGTTAGTTGGTGCAACTCAGCCTAAATATCATAATAAAATACAGCAGAAGTAAGCGTTTATTAAAATATGACCATTTCAGGCTTAGGTTTCAATTTCAAGGCTACAAACGGCTGTAATTTAAAGCCTTCCAATAAGGGCGAGCTTAAAACTAATGAGAAATTTCAGAGTGGCTCGATAGTGATCCATAATTAGTGGCACTCTGTCCCCTGTAAGCCCCGACCCAAAAGGCTCACATTGCGAATTAAACACCGAACCTTTCTGTGGTTATTGATTTCGTTAATAAATTATGCGACAAAAAGGCGTCAAGAGCGTGTTTTCGGTAAATAACTAATAATTTGACACGCCTCGTGTATCTTGCCCACGCTAGTTTAACAGTATTCTAATAGACAGTAAATTTATCTTTTGTTGAGTAGCTATTGTTATAACCGCACAAGATGTACCTACGTAGACAGTTATTATAATATGAAAGTAACGTATTTATTCATGTTTGTGTTTTCATGAATCTATATAATACAAGGTGTGCCAAAAATTAGTGTCAAGCCTTAGCCCAGAGGTAGAGCATCACTAAGGCTACCCGAACCTCGACTTTTGATAGTTTTCGAGTCAAAAAATCAGGCAAGTACCATATCTATTCGTGTCGCAGAGACCAAAAAAGTGTCTAAACACAGAAAAAAACCACCATAACTCGAAAACTATCGAATATTTATTTTGGCTTTTCAACAATGAGTAAGTACTTATACTATTAAAATTTAAAATACACAACTAAAATTACATGTTGCTCTGTTGTTGCTCTATCTCTAGGCTTTAGCTTGACACTACTTTTTGGGAGACCCTTTATAAATGTCACTATCCATAATATGAAATCGTATCTGTTTATTCTAGAATCTTTAGAAAAATATTTTACTTTCCCCCAACTTTAAAATGGCAACATTACTCCCCGATCGTTATAAAAACACCAACAAAAGAAGGATTACCCCGGAGAATATTTGTCATGGGAGCAGACCTAATTTGTATGATAATAGCGAATCTTGAATGGGAGAGATTTCCTCTCGCCGAAAAAACACTCTGAATGGACGAAAATACGACGTTTTCAGCAAATCCCATTGTGCTATGGTTAATTATTTTCTAAATTTAATAAAGAATGGCTATTTACATTCTTTATGATTAATAAACAAGTGCTTTAAATCTTATTATAGTAATAATAAATGTGAAAGTTTGTGAGGATGAATAAAAATGATGTTTGCTATTTTTCCACGCAAAACTACAAGAAGGATCAAAAATTGATTTTTTGCAACATTACAACTATGTAAGTGATTCGGTTTTTCTGTGATTTACTGATGATACTCTTTTTCACACAAACGAAACCGAGGGCAAATGAATTTGATTTCATCGTATTTTCGAATCCTACCCATTTATTTGAAAGTCAATTATGAATTTTCGCAATATTGCTAGTTGCTACAGTGTTTCATTGCGCAGATCGTGAAAATAAAGTACTTCCAATTTCATCGTACGCTGATGAAATGTCCGTGACCCAATCTATTTTAAACCAGCGAAATAAGTTGTGCCTATAAAGCAGACATGGTAATAAAAAAATAAAAGTAGTGGGTCCATATTTGATTACATTTTTAACATAGTGTGTTTTTATCAACACAATACAGGGTACTGATATTATTATTTAGGATTTCCTCTGCCTCTGTGGTCTAGTGTTTTAACCACTTGATTCAGATCCGGAGGTTCTGGGTTGGATTCCCTGCCAAAATTTTCTGCTCGCTTTGGTTGGTGGTAGGGCTTGTTCTAAGACTAATTGGTTAGCTAAAACCATGTTACTTACGCTGTCTCCATATTGTGTTCCAGTACTTCCAGCAGTTAGAGCGAAAATAGCCAGTTCCTCTTTGGTTGAGGATTCCGGGTGAAACTTGCATCAGGTCAAATGCAAGTCAAGACCTTCCTTGCTGTGGATAAAAAAAAGAAAAATATTTCTAGTCGACAGTGGGCCAAGTGCCTAAATGAACTTTGCATACTTTTTAATACCATTTAGCTCTAAACAAACAATGCTACTAGTTTAGCTCTAAACAAACAATGCTACTAGATATCTCCCCCATCAGTATTAATTGGTTATATTTACCATAAAAAAGCTATAACAGTCTCGCGGTTTCAATTACGCAGTAAACGCATTATCGTGCTCAAAAAAGAAAACAACTTTCGTCGGGTATCGTCCGAAGAATCGCCATTGTTCTAGAAAGTGCTCGTAGAACAAATAAATCAGCCAGTTCAGTTGGTAAATCGGCGTTTGAAGTATTTTTTTTATTTTATAAATCGCATGTAAATTGTTTTATGCTGACTTTTTACGGGTATGCTCCGTCCGTCCGACTGCGAAATGACATTTTTTTAAATGTCTAAAATTTTGGGTATAAATTACCTATTCTATGAAATTCAACGAAACTAGGAATTTATGGAATCAGAGTAATAAGTTACCCTTCTTTATTTAGGCTGGTTTTAGTTTCACGTGGACCGTCCGGTGCGGATCCGCTCCGCACGGCCAATCTGTAGGTATATACTGCTAGGGAGCGTTTTAGAGTAGTAATGCGGTCCGGAGGAACCGCTCCGCTCCCTAGCAGTTCATACAGATCGGCTGTGCGGAACAAATAATATTTTCAACTAGCTTTTTCCCGCGACTCATCCTCTAAGATTTCTATAAAAAGTATATCTATCCATCAGCCTACGTTATAGCATACAAATCTGTACAGTAGTTTAAGTGATAGGGAAATAAACATTCATTAAATCATTCATTCACACATCATTTGACCTCACAAAACACATGCTTACTTATAAATAGAATACACTCGTGTCGTGGCAACACGTGGCGGTTACACTAGTGTAACATAAACTTTCTTGTGCAACATTCTCAAGAGGATTTAGTCGGTGGCTCCGCTAAATAGGATGAGTCCGATATAACTCACTGGAACTCCCGTGAAGAGAGCATAAATCATTTCCATTTGTAAAAATGTGTAAAGTAAACTTTTATTTACAGTTTTATGAAAATTTTGCACAAAATGACTTAAAAGTTGACGTCAATTTTTACAATTTTCATTTCAAAAGATTTTTCATTTTATATCATAACGATTTACGCGTAGTTTTAAGTTGTCCGTTGCCAGTTAAACTTTAGTTAATTTCACATCTGGCTGATATACGAATATAAACTAACATTATTTTTGTTTTCAGCTATCATTTGTTTGTGAGAGAAGTAGGTACATCGTTTTTCATTACACCGGAGTTTTCTAAATGCGTTGTGAAAATTCATCATTTTGAGGTAAGTTCATATTATTTTCTGCTATCGACTATATGTATAAAGATATTTTTTTTAAATAAATAATTTATTCACAGAAGATTTCACAAGAACAACTTAAGGTTACTGGTAGTTCCCAAAATAGATAATCCTGTCTCTTGGGAACTGGAGTTGTTAGTATTAATTCTTAATTTCTTACATTCACAGCCTGTGCTTGTATCACTCTAAGTATAAAAATTTACGGGCTGTTATACTTTAGCTGTGGCACGTTAGTAGGCTGGTGAGGCCATAATCACAACAATATCAAAGATTGGTCGACACATTTCCATAATGAAACGACGGGCCTTTGAAAGAACGGAGTTGAGAGCTCTTTTCTTCCTAAATACACTGCGGGGCACTTCAAGTGGACAGATAAAACATAAGTGTGAAACATTGCGAGAGCTTTTTCTGGGCGGTTTTCAGACGATTGCTCGCAATGTAAGTCCGTTTTTGAGCTTTCAGACGTTACGTTACATTTTATATCAATGTTATTTTTAGAAATGGTGATTATTAAATCCATAACTTTACTAATATAATGTTTTGGATGATGTAATAGGCGACTAGGGGCAAAATATATGGGAACATCAAGGCTCCCATATTTGTCTGGCCAATGGAAACCGTAAGGCGAATCATTTGCCGTTGATAAATTAGAAAGGGTCCTGCTTTTGCAGTGGAAACTAAATTACCTGATGATAATGACTATACATTTTTATAAGATCCAGGTTATACAGGGTGTCCCAAAAAGTAGTGTCAAGCTGAAGCACAGAGGTAGGGCATCACTAGGGCTACCTAAATCATCGCGACTTTTGATATTATTTTTCGAGATATGATTTTTTTTACAACATATAGAATTTTAGTTTAAATTCATGTTATGGATGTAAATACTTCTGAATCAGTTAGGCCTAGTATTCATCTAATAATTAAAAAAAATAGGCATGTAACTTCACTATTCGCGCCACAGTGACAAAAAAAGTGCCTAAGCACAGACATTTAAAACGATCATAACTGGAAAACTATCAAAAATCGCGGAACATACATGGGGGTGATTTGGATAGCCCTAGTGATGCTCTACCTCTGGGCTTCTGCTTGACACTCTTTTTTGGACATCCTGTATAATTTTTATTAAACCTGAATTATTTAGTATACCTATAGGTACATACCACAAATATTACATAAACTTATGTTAGTTTAGGACGGTCGTGACCTCGCGTGAAGTATTCCGTAGCAAAGTTATTGTTCAAAACAATAATGCGTGTACCAATTGTTATTTAAAGCCGACAATGGTAGGGTACGTAATTGTTAGGTTAGATACTAAATAATAGAGGTGAAGACACCAATAGTTAAGGGCTAAGTACTGGTATTTGCGATAAAAATAGCTTTTAACTCTTTCTTTCGACAACTATTTAGTTATTTATTAGATTTTTAGTTTCCTTTTGTGACTCTTGGTTTTTACTTTTTTTGGCTCTCGTGGATTTTTCCCCAAGTCTAATTTATCTCAAAGTATAGAAAAACAGTCAAATGAATTTATTTAGTATTCTTTTTTTTTACTTTTTTTTTTATTATAAAGCTCTTATTAGTATACTTAGATGATGAAATAAAATCTTTATGAATTTTGAGTTTCCAGAACTGTACTTCAAAGTCTGGATTCGAATAACTTAGTACAATCAATTTTGGATTTCAACAGAAACAATTTTACTATGATTTTTTTATTGAAACTAGCTGCTTTGATAAAATAATGTACTTCCAAGATATTCAAATTATATTGACAGAGATGAATACGAATTACAATTCAAGCAAGCACTGTAGCATCTTATTTAAGTTGTAATAGGAGCCATTAAAAATCAGACTTAATCTTGTTGCAAAAATTTTGCAACAAGAGTGTATGAAGTCTGATTTTTTTTATAACACTAGAAAGGCCGCCGTCCCATTTTTGTCCCACTCGCGAGTTTGATCGTCTCTATTTTATTTTTCAACGAAAGTCCATGAAACTTTTTGACTTTTTCTGATTTATTGAATTTTATCATTTTTTAATGTTTTTAATAATATAACAAGAATAGAAAATTTTTAAAAATCGGTTTTACCTAGAAGCGCCACTGGGTCAATTTTGTCCCACCCTGGTATTTGTCACAATAATTCGACGAAGAGTCCTTTTTTAGAGGAGATACGAAAGTGGAGAGGTGATGAGAGTTTAGGTGACTCGTGACAATGCAGAAATGTAAATATATTGTACTAGTTTTTGCCTGTGACTTCACCCGTGAGAAATTAAGTTTATCATAGAAAGACCTAATTTCTTGACACTTATCGTTGCTTTTTGACCAAATAACTGAATATTATTCTAAATTATAGCCTATATTATGTTATTCTGAAGTATTAATAATAAAACTGCAAAGTTTTATTAAGATCGGCTTAGTATTTCTTGCGTACAAGAGTGAAAAAATATCCATCGATCTAACCATGAATCCATACTCACTTAGTTCAAGTTCCAGGCATATATCCACCCATACATCCTTCCTATCCATTCATCAGTCCATCCATCCTTCAATTCATCAATATTTATTAACTTTTACATTTATAATATTAGTAGAAAGGTGGCTTCTAGATATTGGCCAGTTATTACATTGTATGATTTGATACATTTTTAAAATGTGTGACTTATAAAATTTTGAAGATTAAACGTACATACTTTTCATTGTAATCGGTAAAAAACTTCATTGTTTGTGTACTGATAATAAAAAATAACCATACCTATAGAAATTCCTAAACACATAGTACATCAGAGAGACAAAAAAACCATACAAAAAAACTTTATTTAAAATGTGCACTAATATTTGTAAGATATTTATTTTTTCTTTAAAAATAATCATGACTAGTTAAAGTGGTAATTTCATTATTTTAATACAGTATAACACCACGTAATATATGACTATTTTTAAATGAAACCAAAAATATCTGACTTTTAATAATTCAAAATTAAAATCGAATACATTTATATTTTTAAAGAAATAAGTACATATTGATTTAACTACATAGATAAACCTTTTTTTAAGGATACTACAAATAGTTTTAACCATAATATTCATGCCTGAAACTAAAAAATGTTACAAAATACATGCTGGGACAAAATTGACCCAGCGGCGCTTTTAGGGGGGTCGCAATCTTCGGCACTTCTAGTGTTAAAGCTCGCTTAGCATCTAGCCATCTTAGTTCGTCCGTTGTAATCTCAAGGGCTTTGTCAGTGATCCCGGAGTAGGGCCAATATTAACAGACCCGCAATAGTGAACCGCCAGCAAAGATATTTGAATTTGGTATAGAAATTCGGTATCGAATCGCAGAACTTTTGGGTTACCAAAACAGATGAAGACCAAAGTTCTTGCTTGATAAAAACGGCAGTGTAGACTTTCAATGCCTCCAAGTTTTTCATATGTCATTATTATTACATATTGGGTAGTATCTTAAGAGGGGATATATGAATCACTTGATTGCATAAATGTGTGAATATACAAAATGTTGTAGCGTCTCTACAGTAATGTCTAAGGCTGAGTTGCACTACCTAACTTTGCCGTAACTATAACGAGAACCGGTGTTTTTGTATGGAGATTGACAGATTTTTGACCTTTTTCAAAGTTAAAGTAAGATGGTGCAACCCAGCCAGTAATAAAGTACCTACAATATTTAGGATTTATGTCAAAATTAACATACATCGCATTATAATATTTCAAATTCAATTACAGTGTTGTTCCATGTTTCGTTTTCCTTTAAATAACCGAAACTTTGATACCGATACCAAAAACGTCCAGCCTACACTAGTCCTTTTGTGGGCGATCGTTTGCGCGAGCTTTGCGATCCGTCGCTAGACTACGTGAGATTGATGTGTTTTTAACCGCGACCAGACTGTGGGTAGCAGATGATGTTTGGTTCAATAACAACTATTATGCCTCGGTCTTATGGAGACTTGCGTAGATTTATGATGCTTACTGGTATTTATCTAAGTCTTTTTACTTAGTTTGCATCAAATAAAATCCCATTAATCCAACAAGAGCACATAGTACGAAGAACAGATGGCCGATGGGGCAGCAAGGTTCTGGAGTGGAGGCCTCGTACCGGAAAGCGCAGCGTGGGTAGCGGGAATTCGCTGGATGCAGGCCGCCACCAACCAGCCACTGTGGAAATCATTGGGGGAGGCCTATGTTCAGCAGTGGACGTCTTATGGCTGAAAATGATGATGATCAGATTATATACAGNTATACTGTGGAGATTTAAAATTATAGTTCTAAAAAATTATCAAAAATAGATGTTTAGATTTCATTGAGTTGAGAATGTAGCCAAAGCCATAAAAATCTTTATTTTTTCTTTCGTGAAATATTCTACCTATTTCAAAACAAACCAACAACAATTCAATGCGCAGACAATAATATGTTTTTTTCCAACATATTAAATACTGTAACAGAAATAGGGAACTGTTTGCCAAACAAGCTCTGTAATCGAATCATTAATATTCCCGTAAAGAATGTCTCGGAGCGACGAGCGCGACAAATATGACGTCATCAAAGACGAAAGACAAAAGGCAGTCTTCCAGACGACTGCCCAATTGGTGGAGTGAAGATTTGTCACTGCGGTAATGGGAATTAATATAGGTTAATATTAAATGTGACGTGAGAGCAGACAGATCGCGAAATTGGGGATGAGAGGGCTTGGGGGATGGTTTGATCAAAATCAAACAGATTCTTTTTTTTTTGCTCGAAATTATGTCTTAGTATAGAAACAGTACATTTTAAAGTTATCCTACCTTTTTCTCTGCAATCATTCCCACAACATTGAGGATAAGGTAAAGGGGAATACCTACCTCGTCATTAAGCTGCGAGTACATTCCTATTAGATTTGTACCACTACTATCTGGTTAAAGATAAAATAATTTGTCATCTTCAATCTTCATACTACCCAGTGAAAATGGTATCTAATCATTTTACAAGACCCTGATAGATTTTAAAACGCAATTAGATATTTTTAACTACCGATTCATACAGAAAGCAGAATAATTAAGAAAAGACTAAGGCTGAGTTGCACCACCAAACTTTGACCGTACCTATAACGATGACCGGTGATTTTTGTATGGAGTTTGACTGATTTTTGACGTTTGTTACAGTCAAAGTAAGATGGTGCAAGCTATCCTAAGGAAAGCTGTATCTAAATCTTTCAAATACTCAAGCACAGCAGAGATGTATGCAAAGTTATTCGAGGGACATCTTGTTTTATTATCGTTTAGTGTAATCTGTTGGTTCTTGTTAAACATTTGTAGCTCGCAGCGGACTTTGCTTTTGCTAAAAGGGTATTTTTATTGGCGGATTTATTATTTTATGGCAAAAAGTGTTTTATCCATAATCCAGGTTCATCAATTCTTTGATGCATCAACATTGCTATAAGTGTCGGCTCAATGGAGCTAAATCTTCTTTATTTGTATGCTTCGTAGTTAATGGTAGTACGCGATTATGTGGTTAAAGTATGAAATATAGTCTTAAACCGTAAATTACTTTTCGTCAGAGAATGGGAGCCGTGTAAATGTGTTTTGTAAAATTTTCAAAGACGTGACGAGGGAAAAATACAAAAGAGTACGATTAGTCGTCAAAAAACGATAAAGTTTTGCAATACTTACGCTCGGTTGCACCATCTTACATTAAAAATAACAAACGTTAAAAGTATTACAAAAACACCGGTTATGGTTATAGTTACGGATTAACTAAGGTGGTGCAGCTCAGCTACCCCTTCTTGTCGGGTGTCATACTTGCTATCGAACGTTGAAGTATCTATTGTCTAGATATCGACAACTATGCATCAACGGGTCGCTACATCTACGGTACTCCATATTAAAAGTCATGAAATCAATCGGTTGTTTAATCAGTGTCATGACATCAAAAGTCGCGGTGGGTAAATAACGAACTTCTCAGGGTGGGTAAGTAATATTTTCCTACCAAATTTTGTACTAAAAGGTAAAGTATTAAGAAAAAACATTTTTTTAATCATACATAATTGTGTATTTAAATAATGAAATAAAGTAATTAATTAGTACATGTTTAAAGTAAAGTTAAAGTATCTTATTGTGTATGATACGTACTACAAAAAAGAATTGCATTCATATTTGAAATGTATTACTAACTAGCTGACCCGGCGAACTTCGTACCGCCTTAGCGTAGAGAATTTTTTTATATTTTTTTCCGTAAAAACCTTGTACAGAGTATTAGAAAACTACAAAAAAAAATCAGCCAAATCGGTCAAGCCGTTTTCATGTTATGTCGTGACAACGGAAAACGGGTTTCATTTTTATATATATAGATTATTGCTATAAGAATTTTGACCGAATAAAACTTTCAATTCTATTAGAACTTTACACATTTCTCTCACTTTAAGCGGCATTGGATTTTTAATCGGATTTTGAAACTGTTACAGATATAATTAAAGATGATCCCATATTGCTGTCAACGGAACGGGCCAACAACGACTAGGCGCTGCGGAGACATTTGAGTACATACGCGTGCGTGTGTGTGACGAAGTCCTTGCCAGCAAATCCGTGGGTTGCGGGCGTACGTTAAAAAACCCATGCCAAAGCGGGAATACAAATAGATACAGCAACATTCATTGTAACGTACCTACTAATTATTATGGAGTTCTGTAGATGTAGCGACCCGTTGATGCATAGTTGTCGATATCTAGACAATAAATACATCGACGTTCGATAAAAAAACATTAATTGTAACGTACTAATTATTATAGAGTACCGTAGATGTAGTGACCCGTTGATGCGTAGTTGTCAATATCTAGACAATAGATACTTCGACGTTCGATAGCAAGTATGACACCCGTTAGTTTAGCCAGTTTAAGGCTGAGTTGCACCACCTATCTTTAACCGTAACTTTGACGATAACCGGTGTTTTTTGTATGGAGTTTGAGAAATTTTTGACGTTTCTCAAAGTTAAAGTAAGATGGTGCAACCCAGCTTAAGAATAAGAAAGTAGATATAAGAATGTGATAGCGTTTCGAATTTAAATTTTTATCATTACACAACAGGAGTAGTTTACAGTCGTCGTGGGTATTGCAGCTATATTTCACCGGGATGTGTTCAGGAGGTCTTCATGATAGGCCCCGAGAGAAGAGCGGGAGCGACGTCACTGAAGAAACTGCTATCAAGCCCTTACAAAAAGTTTTCTGTAACTTTTGTAAGTCATCATCATCATCATCATCATTTCAGCCTAGGACGTCCACTGCTGAACATAGGCCTCCCCCAATGCTTTCCATGTTGATCGATTGGTAGCGGCCTGCGTCCAGCGCTTCCCTGCTACCCTTACGATGTCGTCGGTCCACCTTGTAGGTGGACGTCCCACGCTGCGTTTTCCGGTACGCGGCCTCCATTCCAGAACCTTTCTGCCCTATCGGCCGTCAGATCTGCATACTATGTGCCCTGCCCATTGCCACTTCAACTTGCTAATCCGTCGGGCTATGTCAGCGACTATGCTGATGTCAGCTATGTCGAACAAACGATCCAGCTAGGTAGGTCCAATTTCGAAAAGGAGGCCAATCGTCGAATCCAACTCGGCTGGGCAGCGTTCGGGAAACTACGCAACATCTTTTCGTCCAAAATACCTCAATGCCTGAAAACTAGAGTGTATAACCAATGTGTGTTACCAGTGATAACTTATGGCTCGGAAACGTGGCCTTATACAGAAGCTCAAAGTTGCACAGCGTGCTATGGAGAGGGCTATGCTTGGTGTTTCTTTGCGAGATCGAGTCAGAAATGAGGAGATCCGTAAACTTTTGTAAGTGGAACACAAAAATTACCGGCACCAAAAGACCTTATAGACACACCGTGCGGTGCTCTAGGACTCGAAACAAAGACTCTGAGTTTCACTTTATTACCGTTTGTTTTATTTGTTTGTATCACAGAAGCGATGATAATTAAAAAAACACTGACAAAAGTATCTTCATAGAATGCATGTACATGCACCTACTTCATGATTAATTTGTTCCTTATTATTAAAATGTACCGTATTGGTACCCCGCTTTTCATCGCAAATTGTACCACAGCCGGGTCCACGAAACTATTCAGCCATTTCAGCTGTCAGCCGCGGTCCCGCCCGACACGGCGATATGTCTGCAAAATATCCACTTCAATCTTGCGCGTACGCCGTCTCATTTGGCCTGGTACGGAGCGAAAGGGACGCCCGCTAATGCGATTGTAAGGTTGCAGATATTTTGTTGGGGCTGTTATGCGAATGTAGTTCAAGATGTAGTCTGTGTTCTATTTTTCAATACCACGCAAAATGTTTTGAAAGTGTTATTAAAGCGACAAATTATTTTAAGTTAAATTTTAACATAATTCTAATTCTGTGGACTCTACTAACCATTTTACGAGGGGCGGCTGAAAAGTTTTGAGCCTAAGTATCTTCAAGTGTTATTATTGACTCGCGCTAAATTTAATTAATTTGCCAACAACCTCCTTAGTATATGTACAAAGTTTCATTTCATTAGAGTCATCACGCTTTTAGTAATTAATTCGTAAACATCATCATGTCTCAGTCATCCGTACAATGTACGAAATTGAAGTACACAGTTGTCACAAAATTCCTCAAAAAAAGGAACAAAACGCTGACGGTAACATTTGATGAGATGTTTACAGTTTATGGGGAGTCTGGGCCTTCATTTGCCATCATGAAATATTGGATCCGATAGTTCAAGCATGGCAGGGAGTCGCTAAAAGATGACCGCAAGTCAGGGCGGCCAGATTTCGCCATTAACGAATAAAATAATGAAAATATAATTAATCTTGCTTTAGAGATCAGCGAATTAAGCTGTGACAGATAGCTGAAGCCATAGGCATTAGCAAGGAACGTATTGGCGATATTTTTCATACTAATTTGCACATGAAATAGGGGTGCGCGCGATGGGTGCCAAAAATGCTCACGCCGCTCGACAACCAGCGTCGAGTCACAACTTCGCAGGAGTTTTAGGACATCTTTGGCCATAATCCTAACAATTATTTTTCTCACATTATTACTATTGATAAGTAATAGATCCGGCAGTACGATGTAGAGTCAAAATAAGAGTCAATGCAATGGATTTAAAAGGGAAAACGTCGCCGCGGAAATTCAAAGTGGAGCGATCGACACCCAAGCTCATAGCCACTATTTTTGGGATTGTGGAGGAATTTTATTCATTGACTACCTATTTAAAAAAAACTACAATAAACGGAGATTATTATACTGTAATGTTGATAAGAGTGCGTCAAGTGGTTGTTGAAATATTGAGAGGCAAACTGGCGAATGGAAATCTGTTATTGCAAGACAATTCGCCCGCGCACATGGCGCATGTTGCATGGCTTGCCTCGGGTAAAATTGGATTACAAGAAATTAATCACCCACCACACAGTTTAGTCCGAATCCTTAGCTATTTTGTCTAATTCTCAAATTGGAAAAAAGACCTTCAGGAACGAAGATTTTTGAGTGACAAAGAAATTAAGGCGGCGTTAAAGGCTCATTTCGAAGGCAAAGATTGCGAATTTTTTTTCAGTGGGTTAAAAGCTCTTTTACACAAATGTAAGAAGTCCGTTGTAGTAGAGGGAGATTAAATAGGAAAATATATTTTTTATACTTTTCTATCGGCATTTTTAATACCCTAGGCTCAAAACTTTTCAGCCGCCCCTCGTACGTTCACAAATTGACGCTACATTTATTTTTGATGACGAGATCAACTTACACTGAGACGTGGCAGTTGTTCGATGCTATCAACACTATGCTGTATCTTGTTGTAGTTATAACAAAAGAGTCATTTTTCAATTATAAAGTATGTCATTGTGTAATGTGTAAGGCTGAGTTGCACCACCTAACTTTGACCGTAACTGTAACCATAACCGGTGTAGTTTGTATGGAAATTGATAGATTTTTGATGTTTGTAAAGTCAAAGTAAGATAGTGCAACCTAGCCTAAATGTTTATGTACAGCTGTTGACTGTAAACTCTCTAGAGTTTCAATAAGTGTTTTATTATTTTTATATTGCAAGCGTGTTTTCACCTTATTAGTGGTTAATAATATTTTAAATGCTAAAGCAAAGAACATGCATAAAAAGAAAAATTACAAAAGATTCAATATTATTCTTCCGATTTATTCTACGGCCATCAACCAGAGAATGTGGCCGTAAATCCTGGAAGTAAGCCGTAGCATAGATTCGGGGTTTAAAATTTCCGTTTGATTCGTGAAGCATTCGTATATTCCGCAGATGTACCGTCTTCGGATATTCACGTATTTACTTTAGGTGCGTGTAATATCGGTTTCATGTCTATCGAATATTTGAATATTTAAGATTTTAAACTTTTGCGTTCCATTTCAATTAAAATAGTAAGACACGGGTCTTAACGCGACGTTTATTAGCAGCCGGAACGTCAAGTCGTGAGTACATAATGTAACTCATTAATAAACGTCGCGTTAAGACCCGTGTCTTACTACACACACCGGCAGATTTAGAGGAACGGAAAAAAAAGCATCAATATCATCATTATTTTAGGAAAAAAATGTCTAATTATGACATTATTTTTTAATTTAATTCTAAATATGAAAAAAATAATTGCCAACAGTATATTTTTTTAATTATTTTGTTTAAATTACCCCATCAACAGTTTCGTTGAGTGTTTTGAATTGAATGAAGCTTTTGCTAATTTGGATTTCTTTTACGTGAAAGATGTTTTTTTCTGAGAATTTTGTTGTGTAAGCATTCAGTTACTTATAAGGGTTTATTATGCCCAGCTTAGCACCGTCAGAAATCATTAAGGCAGATGAAATGAGAAGTAACGGCCATGCATACAAATCGGCTGCCGTAAGACGTCGTTGATCAGTATCGACCACCCATGGCAGTAACCAACGGTACAGATTGATCATTTCTGTCGTTAGGAGGAGGGTTCAAGTCAGAAAAAGGCGTACTTCGCGACGGGATGACCGTTTTTTACAACTTCGAGTTTTCAGAAAGTCGCGGTTACCTGCTGTTCAAGCCAGAAATAACCTTAAAGACACTCGAGGAGTAAGAGTGACTGAGCCCACAGTTCACAGGAGATTTACTGAAGTTGGTATAGGGTCGTGCATACCCGAGAAAGCTCCAACTTGTGACACAGCACCGAAAAAACATATTGAACTTTTCACGTGAATATCGTGATTGGGTCTTGAACGACTGGAGGCATGATCTCTTCACTTATGAGTGCAGAGTTCTCTTAAACCAGATCGATGGAAGATAGCGAATATGGAGACACAAAGAGAACGTAACATTTAGTCTTAATTTTGAAAATATCGTGGTTTATGGAGGTAGCTTAATTCTGGTGTGGGGAAGGATTTTTTTGGGAGCTCGCACGGAGTTAGTGGTGGGTGATGGAGGAAATACGACTTCTGAATGGTACACTAGGAACATTTTAGAAGAACATGATGTGCCATTTACTCCATTTATTGTGGACTCCTTTAGTTTAATTCACGATAATGTTCGTTTTCACAGTGCTCGCTCAGTACAGGCACATCTAAACCATTTGGATATACCCATGATGCAGTGGCTGGCAAGATCCCTAGACAAGAATCCTATAGAGCATGTCTTGGACTTTCTTAAAAGATGTGTTAAACTCAGAATACCACCGGTGGTGTTGAGAAACGCGTTACTAGAGGAATGGCAGACATTGCCCCAAAATACCCTTCATATCATTAACTGCAGCATGCTCAGATGAATGGAAACCATCATCAGAGCAAGAGGGGGAAATACCCATCATTAATTCATTCATTTGGATAGTGATAAGCTACCCTAATTTTTAATCTGGCCACAATTTCTAATTTTTGTTCAAAACTGAAAAAATGAAATTTCGTTTCGATGATTTTTTATTAAATAAAAACGACTAAATATTTAAAAAATATATGTTACTTTATTTTATTTTAATTATCTCTTTATTTTGTATAATAAATATTTCATAGATCAGTAGTAATTTTCCTTATTTTCATACTTTTTTTTGCGTTCCGCTAAATCTGCCGGTGTGTGTATTTTATTTGAATATTTACAGTGGAAGTGTGGTTTTGGTAAAGGACACATTCTTTGCGTGGATGTCTTGAGAGACACAATAATATGTGAACATCGCCTCTGAAAATGAAAATTAAAAGTGTATATTAAAATGAGGCCAATATTTGGAGTTTATGAACTCTCTCCTCAGTCTCTCATGTAAGTCAAATCCTCCATTTTCCGCAGCAAGACTCCTGTAGTGGTGGCTACGTATCGGTAAGCGCAGACACCACATGTTGATGTCCGCCCACAAAGGAAACAAATGACCTCACTCATAAAGCAAGCGTTGGATGCACGTCGCTACCAAGCGGCCAATCTGGAAATCATTGGAGGAGGCCTATGTTCAGCAGTGTACTGAAAAGATAATGATAAACATTTTATATTATTTTTGCGGCGGAACTTGGAGATTTTTCACTATTAAATTTTCAAGTTTGGCATCCTCAGGAACCCGTGTGTCACCTCTCACACTCACATTAGATCTGCCGCAATCTGCTCCCGGCAAGAAGGCTCTGTCAACGAGTCGATCATCGGGTGCCACGTTTAGTAACGCCCATTCCGAATACTCGATTCGAACGAAACCGCTCGTAAATCGATCCCGATACGTATCGAGATGAGAATCGATTTCGGGACGTTTTAAATTTTGTGATGATTGGATTTTGTAGATTGTACAGCTGAGGGGATTTCTTTTAGTTCGATTGGTTGGTACTTACGCTAATGCGTTTTTAACAGGTTGCTTTGAAACGTTGAACAGTTCTCAGTTGGATAATTGACTATCAATCTCTTTCAATTTGCATAGAAAGATTTTTGGCCGTCAACAACAATTCAAATCAAAACAAAAATATTTATTTGGGGAACATTGTTAACATTATGTAGGTGTCAGAAATTAAATAGTCAGTACTGGTTGTTTATGAAACAAATAATAAATAATTGAATTAATTTCTTTGTAAGCAAACCTATTTCTAAGAAACAACATAGAATTACACAGTAAATAAGCAAATAAACAATTTTTCTTTCTTTCTTTCTTTCAAATTAGAAATCTCATGACTGATACAATATTATACAATAATCAATAAAAAAAACTCCGTCGTTAAATTCAATCGAAAAGCACCCATTTAGGTTTATTGCCACCAAAATAAAATCAAATACAAAACGTGCATAATATTGAAAAGATTCACAGTAGCTGGCAATTTCCTTTATACAGCGAAAGCTCTTTTTAAGGAGATTCCCCATTTAGATAAAATGCTAATTTATTCATTGGCAAGAAGAAGGTATGAGCCTCCTGGATTCAATTTAATCTTAAGTTCGCAAATTACTTTTGATGTAGAATTAAATGCTTATGCCTTGGAATTTGGGGCCATTGGTTTGTTTGCTTTCGTATGGTAGACCAAGAGCCAAGCTAAGTTAGTTTAGTTTAGCTTAGCACGAATAGTTCACCCTGATTCTAGTTTTTGTATAGTTTGTAGTTTGCACAGAACTAAAGCTGGATGCAGGCCGCTACCAACCGTGCGATGTGGAAGGCATTGGGGGAGGTCTACGTTCAGCAGTGGACGTCCTGTGGCTGAAATGATGATGATGATGAAAATGATGACACAACTAAAGGAAAACTGCATCACGTAAACTAACTTAGCTTAATTAATTCTTGGTCCGCAACCTGCATATTGAATGTTTATATTGGTTTTTAGTTTGACGCCCGTATTCATAAACGATACTTGCTTAAGTGAAACAGCAAATCGAACGCACAGCGTTGAATAGAGCTCTGTGACTGGTTCATGTGTCACCGTGTGTGACCACGCGCACTGTGAGACCTCATAGTAATGTTTGTGAATACGGGCGTCAATGTCCAGCAATGTCAGTAATGTCCTTCTGTGTCCTTATAAATAAATTGTTAGCTCGATATTACTAGACCTTGTTTAAATATTTTGATACTGTAATTAACATAGCTTGTAAAACTTTTGATTGCATCGACATAACCAATAATAAGTAATTACAGAGTAAGCTGAAAATTCCATTTATTCAAAATTAAATGTTAGTCTACAATATTCTCTAACAAAGCTCTACATATTCTAGAACAAAATAATGCTAACATTGTAAGTTTAATGGAAATAAAATGTAGACATTTAATTAATCAGAAAACAAAGCAGCCTATGGACAATTATTTCGTTAAAATCAGGTGAAATTTGTAATGTCTTTCTGATTACGGCAAACCGAACAAAAAGATTAGAGCTGAATGGTGGATAATGAAATAACTTGGCACCGCGGCAATGCTTCTGCTAGTGATGTGCGTAATACGAATGTGCATCGATGAAATTGAGTGACGTTGTCGATAGGATCGTGCGTTCGTTTCAACTAAATGACGTCCGCTGCGAGACAAAGGCCTCCCTCTAGGATTTCCATAACAACCTGCTAACCAAGGACAACTTATGAACATAATTAGGTATAGGTTTTCTTTTGTACATAATACATTTCATGAAAACCCAACTAACACTTTCTGCGACAGTAACCCAAACACAATAGAAGTTTTATTATTATGACTGCTATAGCTAATGATAAAGGTGGCAGAAAGGCGCTGGTTGCAGGCCGCTACCAACCGTGCGATGTGGAAGTTATTGGGGGAGGCCTATGTTCAGCAGTGGAAGATCTGTGGCTGAAATGATGATGACTGCTACAGCCGTTCACTGCTGCGAAAAGACTACTAAAGAATTAATTGTTTGTAGCAAGTTAAGCTGTCTCAGTGCAATTAGATAGAAAAATGCTTTTCTTTATAGGACAGGAGGCAAAAGACCAGACGGATTACCTGGTGGTAAGTGATTGCCGCCACCAATAGACACCCGCAGGCCCGGGGGAGTTTTAAAAAGCCATCACAACGTAATATCGATAAGCAATCAACTGTACATCACTACCGACCCACTTTAACGACTTCGCTCTCAGAATCCTCAAGTTTGCGGCCCCTTTGAAATTCTAGTCGGAAAATAAGCTTTTTGAATAGTTTTAGGTAGACAACGCTACAGGATAATGCTACGGTGACAAAGTATGACGCTACAAATGGAGGAAGTTTGAGCACTATACGAGAGTTAGGCTGGATCCATACTGGTAAGGGGTGTCGTGACGTGCTGCACCACAGCCGGATCAGTGCTTCAAATTCATATTACGAGTACCTATTCTATTTTAGAGTTTGTAGTGCGATATAATATTTTATAGAAAGATTACAATAGAATAATTAAGGCTGAGTTTCACCATCTTACTATAACTTTAACAAACGTCAAAACTCTGTCAATTTCCATACAAATTACATCGGTTATTGCTATAATTACGGTAAGTAGTAGTTGCACCATCTTACTTTGACTTTAACAAACGCCAAAAATCTATCAAACTCCATACAAAAGGTCCGGTTATCGTTAAAGTTAGGGTCAAAATTAAATGGTGCAAATTAGCCTTAGTAGATATTACATAATTTTGATGAAACAAGATTGTTAATTTTGTCGTTTTTTAACGTTGTCATGTTTTAGGACGAAATGTTCAAATTTATTTACACTGTTTGTAAAGGGAGATACTATTGTTATTAAAATTCCATGCATTTAAAAGTGAATGCTTCGTAACGAAACTAATATTCTAATCTAGGTACTTACTAAAGTGAATTCAGCTTTAGTAGGTTACAGCAGTTAGTAACAGGCAAGCTGTGTTATTACATAATAATTTAGACTATCTCGTGCACTATCTCCGTACAATATAATGTGCACTACAATATAATGTTATACCTCGCCAAATGCACATCTCCAGCCCATAATATATATAATTTAGCTTTAGGTATTAGAATGGATTCCGTACATTGTCTATTGAACTAATATCTTGTATTGCAAGGTATTATAGTTTAGTTAAAGTAAGACGATCCATTTAATAGACAGCCTGTGGCTTGGTGGTTCACCTACCAGAGTCAAACTACTGCATTTGCAGTTTTTTTTTGTCCGCAACGAGGAAGCTCTTGGCTTGTGTCTCAACTGATGGTAAGTGATGATCAGGCCGAAGGTGGAAGCGAGCTTCACCCGGAATCCTCAACCACAGAGGAACTGGCTATCTTACCTCTAACTGCCGGAACACAACAATGCTGTTAACATTGTTGTTATGGCGACAGACTTAAATCTTAGTTAGTTCAAATCCTTATGGGGACAAATAAAAATGTAATGGTGAGCTGGATCATTCCTTTGTGACTGGAATTATGACCCTTTATGTATGGTTTATACAAGTACCTCTTTTTATCCCCAACGAAGAAGCTCTTGGCCTACATCTCACGTGATAAGTGATGATCAGGTCGAAGGTGGAAGAGAGCTTCACCTGGTATCCTCAACCACAGAGGAACTGGCTATCTCAATTCCAACTGCCGGAACGCAAAAATGGGATTATGTATGGTGTATGTAGGATAGGTACTTGTTCCTATTTCAGTACATACATCAGTCCAATAGTCGTTTTTTGGCAAAAAGTGCATTTTTTTTGTAAAATTGTATCTTTTTGCTGTCACGCAGCTAATAATTATTAATAAAGAAATCAATTAAAAATCTCTAGTGAAAGAAACTGTTTCGAAATGAGAATTTATTTACCTCAGTTCAACAGAGATTATCATTGAATTTCAAATTTGGAACCTATAAATTCTGCAGCCCATTTGACTCCGTTCAATCTTGCAGCACTGAATGCATTACCATTTTTATGTATATTAGAAAGCTCTTCGGCTGGGAATAATTTATTATTTTCATTTAAAAGTCCGAGGAAGCCCAGTTTGTCTTTGTATTTGCAATGGATTTATTGGATGCCGATGGTATATGACTTTAAGCTCTGATCCTGAAGTGCCATATTTTAAAGCTGCCTTGTGAGACGCCAGAGTATTACTGGAAAGGATTCGAACGTTGAAAATGCGAGGCGTTTATGTAACATTTGAATTTTACTCGTGTTTTTCGCTTTTACATTAGGTATTATAGACGTTATGGATTTTCTATTTACGTGGCTATTGTGTACAGACACCTACGAACTAAATGTGGGAGGCCTTTGTCCAGCAGTAACTAGTACTTAGTAAATTAGTCGGTACCTAAGTACAAATAATCTAATTTTGCGCTTCTTAAGCGCCTTTACAACGCCTAATTATTTTTTTGCCTTACATTACTTTTATCATTATTAAATGATGAATAAATTATGACGTCACTACATAAACCTCTGGCACCTTACTTGTATTTAATAGTTATTTGTGCTATTTCTTGAAATGGACTGGCGACTATGAAATAACATTTGTAAGTAACAAAACACACCGCTATCATAAAAGGTAAAACAAAAACGCCTAAAAAACACTTCATTTAACCTATAAAGCTCAAATCAACAGACGAGAATTGGCGAAATTTAATAAATTGCTAAATCCACAACGAAAGGTCAAATCCGGCTCCATCCAATACAGACGAGTGATTCTGACTCAGTCAATCGAATGCCTTGATTACATTAATTAAGGATAAATGAACGTTTGTTATTATTATATAAGAAGTAATTTGCAGAATCGTTTGATTTCCGTATTATGGGAACGGGATTATTCGTCTGTAATGTATTAAATGAAAGCTTTTACGCACGTATTATTCGTTTATGAAGAACTAAACACGTGCCTGTAATATCAATTGGGACCAATAAGCTAACACTTTTTCGTTGGAAATAGCAACTTATTAGCTAGTAAAATTTCGATGGGTTAGTGGAATAAAGGTTTCAGGAAAAAAGATTTAGTTATGCCCGTTTTCACCATCAATCCCTTATTTTTAAGTAACCCTATGAAAACAAAATGTCTGTTATGTGTTACCATAGGGGTCACTTAAAAATTAGGAATTGATGGTGAAAACGGGCATAAGTATTTAACTCTCAATCTTAGACTAAACTACGAACTATCAAAACCGTTTATACATCAAACGATGCATTATTTCTGCTGCTGTCTTTCCTGAACACTATAATCCGGTCCTTTTTAAGGCGAGAGTGAATTGGCACTTACAGGGCAGATAATTATGTAGGTACTATCCTACCACATCTTATGTACTTAACACCAGGTACGATTGCGGTCAAAATAATACCTGCCTTGTCCTGCATAAAAAAAATTCTGGAGTGACATTTAATATTCATAAGCTTTATAAATAGCCAAAACTTCTGCTCTCTTGGTCTATTGCGTGCACCCAAATATCCTGAATTCGAATTCAAATAAAATTTCAATCTATACTTGAGTTTAAATCAGGTTTTAAGCCGTTCTATTACAGGACCTAAGCTTCACACGATCCCAAACTCTAAGCTTTTGAAAAATACAATAAACAATATATTGGAAACGAACGCGACATAGCAGTATTGCCTTTCGGATCCAATTGTCATATCTTACCAGTTTTACCGTCGTATCGCTTCATAACTCGCCGGTCGCATTACCGGAGTACCGGTTTAACTATACATCTCAGGTTTTATTTCTTAAGAAAAAGGGGTTGACTCGATATGTAATTGTGTTGTAGGAAACGAAAATGTATTTGTCACAAACAACATGATTATTTTTGTGACGTTCGCAATAGTCACTGGAAAAGTAAAAGTAGGAGCTCACGTTTTTTTGCTTAAACTGTTGAAAATTCCATACTGAAAATTTCGTTCTGATTTAATATGGCCCGCTTCGTTAATAGAGGAAGGAGGGGCTTATTGTAACATATTGTGAAGAAAAAAGCTACTGAACCTACTATTATTTTTCTGCAATACAAACCATTAGAAAAATAAAACAGTTTGGCTATTTTTCGTTTATTCAAACCAATATTCCCCATACTTGATAACACCATGTGGTTTGAGTGTACAGGTTCAGATAGGGTTAAGGATAAGGACTAGAATTTCAAGCTTCGTATAATGAATATAAGTATTGAGTATACGAGCTATAGTGTAAATCTGATCTGCAGCCGACTATTACAAGTTCTATTTGAGTCTGTAACTACGTTTGTGATATTCGTAACATTATAGGTACCCAATTTAAACGTAATTATTTTATTCAGCAAATAATTTCGCATGGAGCCACCCGAAAATTCCTCACGCGAAATATCAAAGAAAACTTCAAAATTCAACTCCAACCAATTCGGAAAGGCGTTCCTAAGGCAAAAGGTCCACAACTCGAGTCACGTCTCCTTTTTGCCTTGCGCACCTCAAAACTTGAATAAGTGAGCTAACTTTGGTAAAGTTTGTAACAAGAATTGTGACAGTATTAATACCCCCTTTGTTTATTTCGACTTCCAACCCGTATCGAAAAGGTACGAATTAAACTTGCTAAGTAAATTGGGAAACAAATGCTTGCTTAAGTTGTGGCGGTTCTGAGCTGTTTTGCGTGTGATATTTGCGTAGGTATTCATTGAATTAATGGGTTCTAACCAAGTTTTCGGGAATTTTCAAAGACAGCAATTATTAAGTATCAACAGGGTTACTCATTAGGCGAACCTGCCCTATAAACTTTTTCTATAAAATCCACATAAATAAGCCATCCATAACTTCATACGTGAGTTCATAGCGCTGAACAAATGTACAACTGAAAAATATGCATTTTCAGTGTATACTTCTGTATTGCGCCCAATCAAACGGAAAGCTATTGAGTTGTGAATTGTTGTGGACTTTTCTCGTGCCTATAATTCAATATTTCCCGTTGCAGTTTCATTTGTATGCTAAAATGAACCAACTTAAAACCGTGACTGTTAAAAAATTTAGTCGTAAGACTGTTGTTAAGCTTTTTGTTTTATCACTATGAACAACCTTTTACTTAAATAGCACATAATAAAAGGAGGACTAACTGGGCTTCATTGTCTTATGTATATTTTAGTCTGTCACAGGAGTAAATGAATGATCTGACCGTTCGAGTCCGTTTGCAATATTGTATTGTATTGTTCACATCGGTTGTAGAGGCGGATACAACAGGGATGATGACTGGGTAATGAAATCGAAATTCTATTTAGTCCGTCAGACAGATAATTAGAAAATATTACTCATATTTTTTAATTGTTTTTCATAATCGAATAATTTACAGTATTATATTGAGTTAAAATGTCTTTTGAGTAAAAATTCTACTCAAGCGTGACGTATCGCGCCATTTCAACTCGATGTAGCACTGGTATTATTTAATTATGAAAGAAAATAAAAAATATGAGTAATATTTTCTAATTATCTGTCTGACGGACAAATAATTGAAATTTTTTCATCTAGCCTACTCTCCGTACGATCTCCCGCCATCTCACTCTATTGGCAGACTGTCTGGTGCAGTCACATAAGCGTCTCCCACCGCCGATTTCATTAGGTCGGTCCAGCTCATTGGTGACCTGCCACGTGATCAGGTTCCTTCGACTTTTCCTTGGACGACCAGTCGTTCTTTATAGTTGTCATCCCGCCTTGATACATGTCCGAAGTATATGAGTATCGTTCATTAAAAACACAAAAATAATATCACCTCAGTTTGAACCAAGGCATAGAGATAATTCAATAAATTCACAGCGAAATGAAACCTAACCATGAGGCATAAGACAGTAGGAAGGATCAACATATTGAAACATATAGACCAATAAATCATCCATTCTATCTGAAACCCAAGGACATATCAAGCTTACCATTTACCACAATAGTTATATAAATATACAATAAAAATGCAGGTAGCGTACCCACCACTACAGAAAGGACTCGGAACTTGATTAACGGTGTGTCTTAAGAGATGCCTGCAAGTAATGAAATTCCAGTGTGTGACTAGCATAAGAAAGAACGGTGTTGCCAGACTGTTGTAGAATTTACCTTAGGAAAGGACAAAAAGGAACAAAAAGAGAAAATGAGAGACATGAGATGACATGCAGCAGATATTTGATGATACGTCATCATCATCATCATCATCATCATCATCATCATTTCAGCCATAGGACGTCCATTGCTGAACATAGGCCTCCCCAATGATTTCCACAATGGCCGGTTGGTGGCGACCTGCATCCAGCGCCTTCCTGATACCTTTATGAGTTTTGATGATACATAAAAGGTTAAAAAAATAGGTGTTTGGAAGTCAATGCCTGGAGTTGACGAGATGTTTGAAAGTGTATTTCATTTTTATTGATTGAGCACTGCAACTTAATATGTGTCTTGTACTTGTGTTGTTAAATAGAGCTACTTTATCCAAACTGAAACTTCAGGATCTACTTCAATATATGAAATTGGCAATTTTCTAACATAAATATTGGATATGCAATCACAAAAATTATGATACCTTTCTTTGACTCTACGGCCTGCTAGATCATTCCGCATGCCGCTCTTTCTCCCTAAATTCAGGGTAAATTTTCCACTTGTAACATTTCGCCAATCTCCCTGAGTTCTTTACACTCTGTGGACTTGTTAGGTCAAGGAATTAGTTAACATATTTTATAACAAACAGTAAAGTGACTAGTTGTTTGATTCTTGTAGTTACTTCTTAAAACTTATATCTGGTATACTTGTAGAGACAAAGATATTATGTATTGATGGTATAAATGTACGAATAATATGTAAATGGAAAGTTATCACTGAAACATTAAACTTCGATTGAAAATATTTTACTATTGTTTATGATAAGACTTAATATACCGATGGAAGTTTCTTTTTTAAATTAAAGTAATTTTAACGTTGTCAGTTTTGCTTCAAAATGTTTGGTACAAAAGTAAAAGAAAGGTCTGTAATTACGGTAAAAATTACTCACGTAGAGCTGAAAAAATCTTTTCAGTTAGTTCCTTTTCGTTTCAAACTAATTTCCCTTTCAAACTAATTTGAATTAAAACTTATTTTGAATAGACTTTCTTTATGTTGTGACTGAAATTCGTGGCGACTTCGTACGCGTGGATGCCGTTTTACCACAGAATAATAATAAGTACTACTACGTGCAGAAGGTTTCTTTCGTGAAGGTATTTAAAAAAGTGTATGCTCAATATCGTTAACAAAATGGTGTAATTTAACTTGTCTCAAGAGTCGAGCACCATTTTGTTGACAAACGTCAGTGATCGGTACTGCATCGAAGTCATAGGGCTGACTTCGGTAAAATGATGTGTGACGTGAGGTGCCAAACTGCGGAAAATGGCGAAGGAAATATGATTAAGCATTTATTTTGTGTTTCTATTATTATTCAGGCAGTTAAAATACTGCACAGTATTAATTACACTACCGTTTTTACATACATAGTTTATTGTATTCACAATGAAAATGGTTGAAGAATAAGTACCTACACGTGCGTGTTTTGTTTTCGATGCAAACTCGCGGAGATGAACAGGCCTGGTTTTACCCCCTTAGGGGTTGAATTTTGAAAAATCCCGTCTTAGTGAGCACCTACGTTCTAAAAGGGGTCCATGCAAAATTTGAGACTCTTTACACTTGTAGTTTCTGAGATTTCGTGATGAGTGAGACCTTTCGCTTATTATTTAACACATAATTTAGTACCATATTCAAGCCACGTCAACTAAGGTACTATACTCACTTGGTACCTAGCTTCATACTCACTTTCCGCTCAGAGGGTACCAACGAAGAATAATGTCGCACTTAGCTCCTTTCATTTACTTTATCCAGCTCACTCGTCGGGTAATGCCGGGCTTTTACCGGTTAATGTTGTAACGTGTTAGTGCCTAAGCTGGTCTAATGAAAACTTCAGGGTCGTAGTTTTTCGTAATTATTAAAGGATTAGCTAGGAACCAAAAGAAATAAAAAAAAAGAAAGAAAGAAATGAAGGTAAGACACCTAGCATCTTAAGTAGCCTAGCAAAACATATGCCACTATTATTTTAAAAAATGTCCTCTTGAATTTGTTAAAAAAACTTTTTTAAACTAATTTGTTAAAGTATTTTACTGCTACATATTATTTAGGCCTGTGTACCTACCATGAGTTTACGTTAGGTGTGCTCGTTAGCGAGTACGTCAAATATCTCTATGAAGCATTTGTTTCTTGAAAGTAGCCGCTAGGGGCGCTGCACAATATGTCATACAATTAATGTCATTTTTTTACGCAGTCGCTAGCGAGCATACCTAACGTAAACTCATGGTAAGCACACTGATGTTATACCTTGATCCAAAAATAAACCCCAATAAGAGATTTGTTCCCAAAAAGTTTCGAATCCCTTTGTCACAAATATTCTATACTTATAATAAATCTGTAGAGAGGTCAATTCTGTACATGAAATATATTTTCAAAATAACTATCAGGGGGTGATTAGTTATCGATACTGATGCCAAAAATGCAATCAGTAAAATTTTTGTCTGTCTGTCTGTCTGTATGTTCCTTATAGAAACAAAAACTACTCGACGGATTTTAACGAAACTTGGTATAATTATTCTTCATACTCCTGGGCAGGTTATAGTAAACTTAGGAATTCCCACGGGATCGGGAATTAGCGGGAAAATCCTTTTGTATGAAAAATCTAAACCGCTTAAGTTAGACGCTTGAAATTTGGATGCAGGTACCTTAGTACGAGTAAACTTAAAGCTTGGTTACAACAGGATATTGCAAAATTCCCACGGGAACGGGAGTTAGCGGGAAAAAACATTTGTATGAAGAAATCTAAACCGCGTAAGATAGATGAAGTGGGTAAAACGGGATCCACGCGTACGAAGTCGCGGGCGGCCGCTAGTTCACAATAAAGTAGTTCCAATAAGCTCTTACTTCCCTCTCTTAATTACTTAGGTACTTTACTGAACAGTTTTATAAGTCAGACAATGTATTATTATTTCTATCCCAATTTATTTAATTTGATTAGATTGATTGATTCCGCTAAAAATAGGTCGTTGATCGAAAATTCTTAATTGGGCCCTAAAAATAACGAACCCAAAATAACTTAAATAGGAATGAAATTAGATCCCTTATTATGTGTCTCTTATAGAATGTAATTAAACATTATTTACCGTACTCAAATAATAATACCTACTCTAATTTTACAGCTTTAAAGCTCTACATGGCTTCAATTTACGATGCGAAAATTAATGTGCTTGGAGAAAGTTTGATGTTAATAATATATTAAGGCAGTGTTACACAAATTATGTTAAATTTACTATATTTGACAGCATTGGTTTATGAATAACGTTTAATTAAGTGTAAAGGACAGGTTTGATAAAATTTTAATTAAGTTCAGACCATCTTTCTACAGATTTTTTCACGGCAAATTAATTTTCTAACAATTTTTGTCTTTGAAAATTTAAAGCCCAACCAAAACTATCGTGGAAGTCTATAAGCCAATAAGTATTACTATGGACTTCTAGATGCTGAATTGGTTAAGCACTGAACTCAAGACCTCTGTAGTAATTATCTATACTAATATAATAAATGCGAAAGTAACTCTGTCTGTCTTTCTTTTACGCCTAAACCACTGACCGGTTTTGATGAAATTTGGCATAGAGATAGTTTGAGTCCCGGGAAAGGACATAGGATAGTTTTTATCCCGGTTTTTGAAACACGGACGCGCGCGATAAAGTTTTTCTGTGACAGACAAAATTCCACACGAGCGAAGCCGCGGGCGGAAAGCTAGTAGAATCTAAACTCTAAGCACTGCACTAGGAACTAATTCAAATAGATTAATCCAATAATCAATATTAACCTTCGAAATTAACCTCGAAAACGTCTCAAATCTCGTTCAAAGGGTTCAGAAATTAATTTCTCCTGTCACTAACATAATAAACCCATAAACTAACAAAGGTCAATTTGTGTGACGGTTAATATTAGCAATATTCAATATTGTCATTGGAAACCGATCGGGGCAAAGCGGATATTCACAATATTCAGTATCGCGTCCTGGAACATCAAATCGTGAGCAAATATTGTTCGTGGAATTGATTAATAGGAAGTGTGTATTCTAAGAAGGCCTTACACGCGTATACTTTGTGTCGTAAAAACACAATTAGTTAAGTATTTTAATTAGTACGTAATTAGCTTGGTAATTGAATAAGTAATTATAAGCTAAAAAGTGTATAAATTAGCAATTTTAGTGAAGAAAATGTCATTACACAATAGTCCCACGATCGATGGGAATCGAACCAATAACTTTTGAATTGACAGTCCGACACTTCTCTACAGTCGTTTGTAGATTTCGATTACCAATTTGTCTGAATAGCAATTGATTCGTTTTTTATAGTTCATGTGTTATAAATCAAAATCAATCATAATTTTATTGTCTCTTCTAAGATAAAATTATCCAGAGGTTCTCAAATAGGGGTCTATAAATGCGGCGAAATGGTTCCAGTAAAGGATGGTACGGCAGTGTTTGCTTCGCGCTCAGCTTGGCGGATACTTAATTAGTGTGACAAAGTGTAAACAGTAAGCGAAGTAAGTACTAAACGGAATTGTTTTATGGCTGTACCATACCAAAGTAACCAAAAAGTTCGCAACACGTCTTTGTTACAATTGGAATAAGATTGTGTTGTAAATTTTTTGGCCACTTTGTGTATCGCCAACTATTTGACACTGACTGCACTACATACTACTACTTGACCTTACAACAAAAGTCTATGACCCTGAAAGACGTTAAATCCCCTTTTTTTAAAGTACGAATTATTATTCGTATACAAAAACCGCGACGCGAAATAAAAGATCGAAAAAAGAAATTTGAATAAGAATGTCTGTAGCAGCAAAAAACCTTTCTTTCAAACTATATTACTTTTGGAAACAATTACAGCTACTTGTAATTCACCACAAGGATCCGTAAAGCGGGTAAGGGTTGGTGCAGACTTGATGGAAAAGAAATCACGTTGTTACAACAACGATTTATAAGTACTGCCTTTGTGCAAATAGTATAATGTGAACTGTGAGGGAATTGGTTTTAACAAAATTTTGCAAAGTTAAGTTTAAGAAACTCTTACATGTGAATTTGAATTCAAAAGCTTATCATATCTGGCCTAAAATCACCGTCATACAATATCATGAACGACTGAATAACGACAAAAATATCGTCTAAAATGTAATAAATTTTACGATGATTTTGACGTCCTCCTACTTCGACAGAAAATCGTTACAAATCTAAAATAAGACTTCTCAGAATATTTATTAAAGGAGCAAATGTTATCTTCTTTTAAAAACGTTATTAATAACACGCGGAAGCACCTGGATAGAGAGCGCAGGACTGGTCATTGTGGAAATCCTAAGGGAGGCCTTTGTCCAACAGTGGACGTCATTTTGGCTGAAACGAACGAATCCTTTACAGTTTTTGTTTTAAAGTAGGCGCACACCGTTGATTTTTAGCTGGCCGATAGTTGTGCCTGATTTTAAATTGTATGAAGAATCGGCCAAATCGAATCGGCGTAGTGTGCGCACTTCCATACATGCCCATACTGATCAACTGCCCGACTAAACTATCGGTCGACGAAAAATCAACGGTGTGCGCCTACTCTTACTAACATTTCTTCTGTAAATCTTATGCCTGTAATTTAGTACCCAAAGAATTCAAATTCAAATTCAAATTCAAAATTCAAATAATTTATTTGTGAAACACAGGTAAGCAGTATGATGTACAAACAAGATATGTGTTCAAGCCGTGATCAGCCTTGTCGGCATACAAATGTTAAAGCGTGATTTTAAGTATAATATTATGTTAAAGAAAAGTAATAATGAGCAAATTAAATGTCAAAATCATAAATGTCAGTTAAATAAATTGCAAGATTAAAATAAATTAATGCAGGGCAGTCAATCGGTTATTAGAGTCAATGTTGTCAAGGAAGAAATTGTAGAAAAACTTTATTTAAATTGTAGGAACTCATGTACTGAATAAAAACTGTTACTGACCAAAAATATAAATAGCTTTTGTTTAAAGATTGAGATATCAGTGCACTCTTTAATATGATTAGGTATTTTATTATAAATTTTCGGAGCCATAGCAAAAACACCCATGTCGTAGAGGGCTGTCTTATATGACACACATCCATCAACGGCTATAAGAATATTGCGATTACGCGATCTCGGTATTATTTTAAACAGGGAAGGGTTATGTCTAATAAATAGAGCCAGCTCAAATATATAAAGGCATGGCATAGTCAATATTTTTAAATTTTGAAAATGAGGATATATTTATTTAATTTACTTAACCAAACAGCCGCTTTTGAGATATTTATTTGACTAAGAAATTCAGCACATTGTCAAATCTGGTGGTGAGAGCAAACCTTTGTTTTAAGGCTTCTCTACCTCACTCAAGCTGTTGAGAGACCTGTGAAGATTACGATCAAAGATTCTATTTCTCACTGCATCCAGAAAGTCACTAATAAGGTGCAATAAAAGTCAAGTTGGAATCGCGAAACGTGATGCCTAAATTTTGATCAAAAAAGGATTTTCAAGCATAATAATTAAAGTAATTTATCTAATTCTTGTATGTATTTCTTGTTATATTACCTTAGTAAATATCTAATCTATAAATTATCTGTCATTTAATACCTTCTTACTAATAAATAGTGCGCAATATTTCACCTTAGACGACTTTCAACTTTAAATAAAATTTTAAAATTTTGAAGTCACTGCGGAGGCAGAAGATATTCATTAAATGGGATAAAAAATTACAGTTATTTATACTTTCATATAAGGCACAAATCCCCCCCTATTAGAACTTCGAAACTAAAAAAAATTTTTTTCCCATACAACCGTGCTCCACCCTATTGCTTATCATGCCTATGTTTCATCAACTTTAAAATATGGTATTATATTTTGGGGAAATTCTACAGACAGGGAAATAGCTTTCAGAGCCCAAAAGAAATGCATAGGATCAATCTGTCAAATTAAACCTACTGAAAGTTGTAAACCTTACTTTAAATCCTTAAATCTGCAACGGGGCGTCTTAGCTAGCTCAGTCTGACACCCCGCTCTTTAGTACTAAGTCCCAGTTCGCCTTCTGCGATGAGGGATGTGTACCTATCCAGGATGCCTACAGGGATATTCGACCAAGGAAACGCACAATCAATAACACAATGGCACTTATAATTCAGGTTCTACAATAGTTTACTAATTCTAGTTTCACTGACTCTAAATTACTATTATTTAAACAATGAGTAAGTTATTCCACAATTGCAAATCTACTATGACAAGAGGGATAGCGACGCGCCCGGTTCGCGTCCCGAGACTAGTTTACGTAATCCGCGAGAGGGGCGGCGCCCTGTGCGAGGTTTAGCGAGTATTAGTTTGGATACTTATAAACTAGGGGGGTAGGACGGTCCGCTCACCAAATCGGTAACCGAGGTCAGGCCTGGCTCACTCCGCGCGGCACATCCGATAATTACCTACAGCGAAGCGCCCCGCCGGCGGGTATTATATCAGTAGAGTGTCACGCGCTCGCTCGTCAGGACGCTGGCGTGCGTTGTAGTATGATTATAATTCTATGAATATTGTGTCGAAGTATTATTTAATATTGTGTGTAGAAAGAAATATTGTGCGGCGTTCGGGTGTTTAAATTCGAAAAGTAATCTACCGGATTTATCTTTTTTTTTCGCTTCCCAAAGATGCTGAAAGGTATGTTGGTCATGTAGTTAATCAATAATTCTTAGGATAGTATAGGAACCTAACCTACTATGAAGGTTTTCCATAATGAATGCATACTTACCTACATACGTACCTCATTACAAATAAGTAGATTAATTATTTTTTCACTAGACAGCAACCCTAACAGCGTAAGAAGAGTTCAGAGACACGCGATAGAAAGAGACAAAACTTGTAGGTGAATAAAATTGTAGGTACGTAGTGCTGTGCGAGCTGAATTCCACTGTATCGCGTCGTAGCAAGACTCGCATTTATTTAAATCGTCTTGCGGAGTAATCCTTCTGTACCTGTACTATTACTTATTCTGTGCCGAGGTCAACGAAGTGGGGGTTCGAGTACCAAAGGTAAAAAGGCTTAGGACCTACGTGGCGAGTGGGGGAGGAATCCAGGAAGGGTGGCAGCGGGATTGCTACCGCAGGTCGGGATTGAGTAAAGCATGCACTCGGTAAGGATTGTAATGTGTATACAGGCAACGATGGTTCGCTCGTGTCACGGAAACCGCGCGAGCCGAAAGTCCTATCGAGCCAGGTTAGTGGGAACAGTGAGGGTAGCTATTCGCTAGGGACTCTTGCGTAATTAGCCGTAGACGCGCGCGCGATCGTCTGGCTGTTACGATGGCTCCCGAGCGAATGCTAGGCGCCCGCGGTCGCCGCCGTCTCTTATATTAACTCGGTCCGTGCGGCGTGCGGCCGCGCAGCCGTAGGGTTGTCAAAATCTCCGCGCTCGGTGCTAGGGCTGTCGATGCGTCGCNATGTTTATTTGTCAGAAGAAATCCTCCTTTATTCTCAGTACATAAAAGTATACGACACAAAAACAGAATATGCTCAACTGAACACAAAACAGCATTGTTTACAAAAAACTTACCAGGTATGGCACCGCGAATTTATAATAAATTACCACATACCATAAGAAATAAAGAAGACTTATTTATTTTTAAAAAAATCCTACACGACTTTTTAATTGATAAAGCATACTACTCAGTTAGCGAATTCCTCCTGGATAGATCCATTTAAAGACATTATTCTACATAAATTGTTTGTTTGACCTTGTTATTATCAAATCTATGTGACAAATTGACATACTAATGTAATATTAAATTCTATCTACTAAATTTGACATTGTTAATTATTATTGTGACATTTAATTTAATTCTTTTGTATAATTTCTTGAATCACGAAAAATTGATTCTGTTGCATGCCGATATGGTATGATGTAGCTGAACAATATATTTTTTATGTGACCTATAATATGTACCTACATTATGCAATAAATGATTTTGATTTGATTTGATTTGATTTTGATTTGATTTGAGGTTTGCAACTGTCAGTTCTCTTCAAGCCACACATAGCACGTATACACTTTTTTTGACACCTAAATACTCTATCCCATTTAGTAGCATTTCCCCAAAAGATTATGGCGTACCTCAATCTGGAAGCTACGAAGCCATGGTAAGACGTGACCAACGCAGGGAGATTTACTTTTTTTGATAAGTGGTAAAGACTGTATGATGACTGGGAAAGTTTCTTACACACAAAATCTATATGACTTTGCCATTTTAAATTGCTATCTATATGTAGACCCAAGAATTTTACGGTTTCAGTTGAATCCACTACTTTGCCACTATGCACTATGGGTAAATTGAGAGTCCGTTCCGTTCTTTGCTTAAATTCCATAATTTTAGTTTCAATTCAATTAAAGAACATCATAATAACTGTTCCCGACGTATATAGATCCAACTGAACCCCGCTGTATTACTTTACAAGGCGAACTGGATTGTGCCGACTTATTGGCTAATAAATTCATGTGTCGATGCTGATGGCCCCACGGTGCTTTAAGGAAATCGGTGAAATTTTTCACGAAATAGGATAATAAATATTAAAAGACGTTAGCTACGCGTTTTTCAAGCTGGGAATTCAAATTGCAATCGGGTGTATTGCCAATAGACGGTTTATTGGTTTGACTTTGGTGTTTTATGTGGGAGTCTCCATTGGCCACTTTTTACGCTGTTGGTTTAGTTTGGAAAGAATAATGTTCTTAAGGCTCAACACATTTTAATGTTACACAATAGTTTTACTCACTCTGTTCCGGGCTTTACACCGACTTCAAACACAGCAGGCAGGGTAGTAAATAACATTTTATTAACATAACACAAGCATTAAGTTGCTTACTTTGGGGCTAGCTGGCGCTGTGTGAAATTGTCCAAAGATTTATTATTATTATATTTATTATTTTTGGGTGATAAATTAAGTTTCTGAGACAGAGCCATAAAAGAAGTAAAAAGTAAAAACAAAAAAGAAGGAACAAATGACTGACATTAAGTTTATACCCGTAATACACAAAAGTGCACCATAAGATGTCTAAATGGGGAAACACACTTCATGTAACAGAAGTAGACTATACAGTAAGACCACGTCTGCTTGAAGTGACATCTAAAAATCCTCTTTTCCGGTCATTAAGTACTTGACTCGACATTATGACAGAGTAGGTATTCAATAGTAGTAGTACCTAGTACAAGAAATTGCTTTAAATGCTTCCTCAATAACTTTCGCAGCTTCAGATATAATTTATTGAACCACATCCGGCTCGAAGGACCACATTTAATGTAGGAAGATAATTTAAGTCAGACGGTAGCAACTTAACAATTGCTGATATGTCAAAAACAAAGTGGGAGAATTTGTCACTTGTTGTTTTAATTGAACTTGCTGTTTACATTTTTACTATATCCTAAAAGCCAGAGGCTCCGTATTTAGGATTGTGAATGCAAATGTCATCATTCACGGGATAACATACGAATGTTGCTGATGTTATTGCATTCTATCACTCATTTCGTATGACCTCTTATGTTGCCCATAACTTTGTACCCATAAGGCTACAAAAGGATATGGGGAAACGTAGGTAGATGTGGTGTTATTATGATGTTATGTGATTGTTAGAAAAGAAAAATGGCTCTCAGAATAGAGGTAAATTAAAATAGTGTCGAGCCAACAGTGAAATTGACATAGTTTTTAGGTCTGTCAAAAAATTCCGCTTAAAATGCTAACTCAGTTAAAAACGATTTATTTCTTGGAATTATTGCTTCGTTAAATCAACGAATAGCTAACTTTTCTGCGAATAATCCTGTCGTAATGCTAAAAATAAAATAAAAGCATTAGTTTCTGAGATTTGCTCGAACAACACAAACTCGGCTTAGCTTTGCGTATTTAAATCTAGGGCTAAAGTACATACATCAACGTAAGTAGGTACTAGTGTTTTATTCGTCCAACACTACGCTGATAGTTTATGTAATACTAGCGACCCGCCCCAGCTTCGCATGAGTGCTAAGTATAAACATTCCTCTTGAATCACTCTATCTATTTAAAAAAACCGCATCAAAATCCGTTGCGTAGTTTTAGAGATCTAAGCATTATACATAGGGACAGACAGCCGAAAGCGACTTTGTTTTTTACTATGTAGTGATTTCAATAAATGTGATTTTTATGGGACACGAGGCAAACGAGCAAACGGATCACCTGATGGTAAGTAATTACCGCCGACCATAGACACCCGCAGCCCCGGGAGAGTTACAAGTGCGTTGCCGGCCTTTGAAATGTGAGTTACAACACCTCTTCTTGAAAATTTGTACTTCATATCGGTCCAGAAATACCGCAAATATGTAGTAGCATCCCTGTTAACGTCACAAAAAATATTCCAGCCAATTTTCAACTCTGTTGACGCGAAAACAATCGGAAAACAGACAAGTTTTACTTACATTCGCCCAAAAAATCACAGCTCGGATTGCAACCGAATGACCATCGACTATAAAAACGGGGCCTGTCATGAGCATTCGGCACGCGTTATAATTTGTGTACGGTTGTTTATTACTTGTTTTACAACCGGCCAATAAAGATACCCGTAAATTCTGGCACTTTTACGCTTATCATGTAGGGATAAAATCTGTGGAAGATTTGTATGGAACGATTATGAAAATTTAAGGTACCTTTGTTGCAACTTCAAACGGTTTTTCTCGACTGTTAAAATAGCGAAATAAAGCTATTAATTGCAAATTAGTTCCATAATTGGTCAATGTCAAATATGTAGGTTTTTCTTTAATGGTATTTTTAGCCATAAAACCGCTTAAATTGTCAATTAGTGGGTGGTTATTTTGTTTGACTCTTTTAAGAGAGTAGAATAGATAGAGTAGGTTATAAAGAGACTCGGCTGTCTACACATACAGCTCGACATAAGTATACTGAAATAACGTAACTGAAAAGATTTTTCAGTACTATTCGCGTACCTTTTTACGTTTCTCAAAATTCTCATCTTTCTACAGTTGCCACGATTACATTATATTTCTACACTTTAATTTTCTTCAGACTTCATTATTTCTACTGCAAGCAAGTTTTTCAGATAAATCTACGCTCAGGAGCTAAAGCTCGTTGAAAAAGCTCAACTATTCCCGATATATTAAAGTCGTCGTAATGAACTATTCATAGGGTTTTACCCGACTGTGCTAGAAAAAGGGGTATGTTTTTTAAAGAACCGAGGCCATTGCTTAGGAGCTACAATGGTTGCTAACTAGCTATTAGCATCTAACTTGTGCTACTGGATGAGACGATTATGCGATATTACTGCAACTACTAGTTTTTGTTTTTTGTGACCTTTTAGCGGTAAGGCCAGAAGTTAAACGTAGTTAAAAGGGGATAAAAGAGTTTAAACAATGGATGAAGTATACAAATACGAATAGTATACGAATACGTTTTTTATTTGACTTCTTTTGTCTTCTTCATCTGGTTTGTTTTAATGATTTGTAACCTTTTTTCTTAGCAAACTTCTGGAATATACTTACTATTACTATACCTCATCGTAAGCTAAAATTAAATATGCTTGTGTTACGAGGTTTACCACAATAATCAAACGGTGGTGGGAATTGAACTCGCGTTCCTCGGATCACGAGTTGGCCAGTGGGACCCCTTCACCGTTCCGTTATCATATGACTAGATTTTCGTTATTTAGCAAAAATAAAAATCAGAATTAAAATAACAATTTAAACTCCAATTAAAAAGAATAACGATACGAATAAGATCTTCAAAATACACTGGCGTCGCCACAGAAGGACATGGGCCAATTTTGTGCATCGCCACGACTTGCGGTGGGACCGTTGTTGGCTACAAAATACGCGTGACCCTTCTCACTGGCCATTATGGCCGTCGCTTAGGCTTATGGTCACGCCAGCTGGCCCAGGCTTAGAGCGGACAAAACAATCTTTATTACTTGAAAGCTCAAGATATTTTACGTTCCTTAACCCTTGGAATGCTTGACCTAGAAAATTAGAATACTGTGACGGTCGCTTTTAAGTGTATTGTAATCTAATAGTAATTTAATACTTTAAAGGTTAAGGTAGTGCTATTATTTTCTTGGTTTAGAACTAGACAGCGCCGCATGACGATGTCCATTGTGAAAAACTAATAATTCAAAATAATGAAGAATAATAGAATTCAAAGTGGAGCGATGATGAGTTGTTTTTACATATATAAGAAAATATTATTCTGGTAAAAGTACGTATGAACACGATTTGATTTTTTATTCCACTACCTTGACTTTAATTAATCATTCCACTACATATGATTATTTAGTGTTATATTAAAGACAAAGAAACGACTAAGTGGGCAAAGCAACCAACTCAATAAGGAAAATGATTGAATGATAAATCCTTTCTTCCAAAATTGATCAATATTTTCCTTGATTTTTTCCCAAAACTCATTAATATAGATTTCTAAATTAAGCTCCATAGAAATTTGCCCATTGTTCTTATTAATGCTTCTATTTTAATGGACATAATAATGTAAATTAATTTAGGCAAATAACGTGCTTAAACATAAGAGATGAAGGATTACTTTGGTTCGAATTCTCGAAACTCCATTGACTAGCTATTATTTACAATGGATCCAAAATAATTGTTTTTGAGGATACTGAAATAATTGTATTAATATTTTATCATACAGGGTGAATATAATGGTATCCAAAATCAAAACATCAAGTTTTATTTATATCGCTTCACTTGAAGCCGAATACATAGTTAGAGATCAAAGTATAGCAAAGCTTTTACAATCTTTATTTTATTAATTATTAAGCTTGTAAAAGATTGATGTTAATATTTTTTTTTTTTGCAAAAATCAATTAAATGTGTATGAGACCCCATGGTTAGAATAACCTTACCTTTTCTTATGTCAGTCAAAATAATAATATAAGTAAGTATATTTTCCACTAGCTTTCCGCCCGCGGCTTCGCCCGCGTGGAATTTTGTCTGTCACAGAAAAACTTTATTGCGCGCGTCCCTGTTTCAAAAACCGGTATAAAAACTATCCTATGTTCTTTCCCGGGACTCAAACTATATCTATGCCAAATTTCATCAAAATCGGTTGCGAGGTTTAAGCGGGAAAGCGTAACAGACAGACAGACAGACAGACAGAGTTACTTTCGCATTTATAATATTAGTTGGGATTATGATTTTCTAAATAACAGGTAATCATAGCCTGAGACTAGATTTTTGTGATGCTATTATTAAAAAATTAAGAGGGGGCAGTTATTTTAACATTAATTCATAACTTGTCAAGTACATGACTCTATTTTCTCTACAACATTCACAAAACTTCTTATGTATTCGCAGTAAACTAAAACACAGCTCGCATTGTAATTTTTTCACCCTGTTTATTTTAACCGGCATCGCAATTCAATAATAAATTCTATTTTCATAACAACACTGTGACATTAGCAAATTGAATTCTATCATTACACCCACACAGTATAAACTGGCATTTTCATACAGGAAAGTTCAAATTATCTGGGCTTATTTTAGGCTAGTTTCACTGGCACGCGATAGACACTCCAACCGAGTGGGTGTTATCTTGAAGAATTCTACAGGCAAAAGCAGTTTCATTCTAAAATTATAACACTTATAACAACTACAAAATGTAAAGATTATCATCATCATCATTTCAGCCACATATTCCCGTGGATATAGATTCTATCGCATTCTTCTACCACTTAATTACACACACTACTAATTAGTCTACTATATTTTGCATTACTACACTCTACACGTGATAACGTAGTTTCAAGAACTACTCAATTACACTACACCCTGTATTACACTAGCTTCGTACAAGACGCTAGAGTCTCCTTATGAAGTCATATTTCTCTTACACTTTAATCTCGCAAACATTTTGGCCGTATGCATACACACAGACAGTTATTAGGTCGTCCATTCAGGTCGCAGGTGTAATAGCCCGAAACTCGGACTGGTCTGTGAATTTTGGCGGCAAACTCACCTGGGCTCGGGACAGTTTTTGTTGGTTCATTAACGTTATGCTTTACGCCTCTTTAGAGTGTGTAAAAATGTATGTTGGGCGGAATTTTTGATATATTTACTTACGGGCATTATAGCGCACGTAGAAAAAAGGCACCATTTTCTTGCTCGTAAACAAAAAAGTACTTACGACAAGATTGATTAATAAAAAAATTGGGTTTGTAAAAGGAAACTAAAGAACAAAATTCATTCGTATTTTATTGTAAACATAACAGATATCGTTTATTCACTTCTTTATAATTGTCTCAGTCCTTTGGCTCAACGAATTTTCATTTGATTTTCACCAAAATAATGTTGGACATAAAAACATATTATAATTATTATTATAAGTAAGTATTCTACACGTAAATAGCCCAAAATAATATTAATTTATACTGGTATTAGATAAATGAAATCGCAAAAAATCATCACGTATTAAAATTAATTGCTCAAAATGAAGAGATCAGTCCTATAACATTTGAGATTATTAGCTAATTAATTTTAAAGAAAGCCATTTTTCTCTTAATTTTTCCTTTGAAGGAATAAGTATTTAATTAAGAAAGCATTTGGATTGAGTCGTGTTCCTCTTGCATTTATTATGATCTATATCCAAGAATTACGGTTTAGAATTGACATTACATTTTAGGAGGATACTGATATTTTTTTAATAAAGTTATTAATTTTGAAAGAAATTAGTAATTTGACATGAAACTAAATCTTCTCCAAGTCCTCACTTCTTTTGGAAAATTGTTTTTTTGCCTACATCCAGCGCCTTCTTGCAACCTTTACGAGGTTCATCTGTATGTGGTACCTCCAGAACCTTGATGCACCATCGGCCGACAGTTCTTCGTTTTCGAAACCTTCAGATTGTATTAATTCAGGACTAGGCACAGGCAGTAAATTTCAAAACTCATTACAATGTACACCGCATCACACCATCCTGAAAAAGGCTAGTATTTCAGCACTCAAACATTTATAGCGACGCACTAAAATTTCCATATATCTCCTTTTATTAGTTCTTAAATTCTGGAATTACACACGGTTCAATTCTGGACTGGTATTTGGTTTCAGGTCACGATCGAACCATTATGTGTGCCTCAAGTTTTTACTTCGTGCGGTAAGTTTTGTTAATGTTGCCATTTTATTTCTGCCACGAATATTCTTTATGGATTCAAAGCTGAAGTTGAAGTACTAGTTTTGGATTAGCCATGTTTTATGTATGGGCTTAGATAATAATTTTGTTTGACAGGTGATATGAGTATAATTGTTATATCCTGCGAAGGCTTTTTTTAATTTTTTATAAGTTACACACTTACCCTTACTAACTTAAACTACTTTAAACAATATATTAATGTAATTTTAAACTTCTGTTTAGCGAGTGTGTAACTTTTTATTAGTAAGGGGCACAGGTTGTGCTAAAATAGAAAAATCCCCACATCAGATACTGAGATGTGTAGGTTGTTGACTCGTCAAGAATTGGCACTCCCTTTGATTTTTCCGACAGCAAGTTTTGCAAATCTTCTACCGCATTACAAATTGAACAGTTTGGGGCATTATTTGGGGAGTCAGACTTTTTCGCCCACGCAGATTTCACGCTCTATTTTCCCCGTTTTAATCCTTTATACAGTATCATACTCTACCAACGTAAATCGATAATTTCCCATTAAATGAGTTCCCAGCCCAATACTTTTGGTCGCGGAGGCAGATAATAAAGTGGAACAGTTGCAAATATGGCGCGAACGGTCGATTGAACGATTCACCCGCTCCCGCAACCGCTGGTAATCAAATTGGAACCGTATGCCACATGCAAAGGAAATGTAGAACAGATTATTAGCAAGATGTCGCATGGAAGTGGAACGATGGCGGCTGCTACACATTTAATTCTAACTAGATATTCTGCCCTTCGTTCGTTTCAGCCGAAAGACGTCCACTGCTGGACAAAGGCCTCCCCCAAGGATTTCCACAAAGATCGGTCCTGCAAAGGTGGTCGCCACTCAAGAACTTTCCTTATAACAAATTATATTCAAGTGTGGTGGTTGGAATAAAGGAATGGCATTACCGAAGAAAGGAATGGCAGTAATATTGATGTCATTATTATGACAATATACAAAATTATTCTGCTACATAGAACGCTCTACTTACAAAATTACTTTTATAATAGCTTCTAAAGATATAGATTTGACCTAGGAGAATTTTTTTATTGTTTGCATGCGAAATCTTTTCCCGACTTAACTGTGAAAATTAATTAACCCGGCGCCAATGACGTGAAAATAATTGCAAAGACGATGACCCCGGGTCATATTGACCCATATTTCTTCGATCATTTCATTCAGGAAATTGAACAAGTAATCTTAATTTTAATTACTGTCCATGTACATATATAGGGTTCTTTACTGAGTTAATAAGACAAAAATAAAACGAATACATGAAATAAATCATTTTTTATGAATTTTTAAACAAAACATTAAAAAATCATGTATAGAAACACATTGAGTCTATATTTTTTGTTTTTGGTAAAGATTTTTAGTATTAATAGGAATCAAAAATGTTATATAGTGAAAAAGAGATAAAATCAACTTCTTATGTGCAGATACAAAGAGATCAGTCTTCTACTTCATCATTCAGAGCCATGGAACTGCTGCAACTGGTGCAGTATGTAATCAAATGGTCTGGGCATGTAAATGTGGCATGACGCACTTGCCGGCGTAGTACTAATGCAAGGTCGAGATTATCCGAAGACTGAGTACACATTACTTGCGTATTTTTCACATTTGTTGCCATTTCTAAGTTCTGGCTATTACAGCCTGAAATTCTTCAATCTCGGAATCCGACTCTTCCAGCAACGCTTCATTCTTGCTGGGCCGTTTTACAAAGACATTTTGACTAAAACTTAAAAAAGAACAACATAAGCTAGCATTAAACACAAAATAAGCGAATAAAAGTAAGTCACAAAATCACCGCGCCACCTATGACGCCGGGTCATAATGACCCGTTTTGATTTGAAGCCTATGTATCTCGCTACTCAAGCGGAGTAACACTGAGTTAACTAACGGAATGGACTTAGGGAGGTTGTATCTCCAGCTATACGAACGCTCAAACCACAAAATGGACGCAAAAAAAAATTATGAACGTTTGAAAATGCCTCGGGTCAATATGACCCAGCGTCATTGACGCCGGGTTAATATCATTAATATAAATAGTTTTGATATTATAATTTCGTTTGAAATTATGATGTCGTCTTTTCTTAATAAGTGTAAAGTCAGAGTCAAATAGTTCGTGACACCCAAAGTAGCCAATAAGTTCGCAACACGTCTTTGTTACAATTGGAATAAGGTCGTGCTGTCAACTTTTTGGTCACTTGGGTGTCACAAACTATTTGGCGCTGACTGTACCATAATATCTCGCCTCAGTAATGACTCCATAGAGCGTCTCGTAGTGCAGGGAAAAGTTGAAGGCACCAGACCACGTGGTAGATCACCAATTAGATGGACGGACCAGATCAAGGCCGCAACTAAGTGTTCGGTTAGCGAAAGTGCCCGGAAAGCTGCAGTCGGCGAGAATGGCGCTGTATTGCGAGGAACATCACTCATCGTGATTCACAATGATGACCACGACCACTCTAACAAGAGTGTACCGACTGAGAACAAGTGCCATATCAGGTTAGCATGTAACACACACGACTGTCTGTTCTCCATCGGCTGTGGTTGTACAGAGCCGTATTACCCTATCATGGCGCAATTAAGCGGATGAACTTTAATTGAGCTATAACGTAATTGTTTGAATTAAAAGCCAATTGAGGGATTACGATTTGGCTCTCGTTACACCGTAAAATATTATTGTTACGTTTTACGGGGTTGTGTAGAAATAACGGGTGGTATTTGCTTGCGGAATATTTTTCAGCCTACGTGTTTATTTTGTTTGTAATTTTGGTTTTTGGCACAGTTAAGATTATGTAGTTTGTTTAATGTACTATTTAGTTTTCTATTATCATGATTGAATATAATTACAAGTTTTCTTTGTTTTTCTACTTGTTAAGTCCTCTGTAAAAAAGATAATTTTATTTTATCCATTATTTTAGATTCTAAAACGTGTAACGAACTATCAAAGAATACTTTCTGACATACGGAGACGTATTTTGAAATAATTTGCTTCCAAAATAACACATGAACGATTATAGTATACGAATGAACTACTACGAATACATTATTCTTGCCTTAGGTATGCAAATTGAAATATTCGAATTTTGCTTCGATAACAATCGCTATTTCAACTCCTCTTTAGAACTAGTACTGACTTAAGTAATTCTTAACAAGTGTGCCAGTGGCATTACAGGCAAAACTAGTTGATATCTAATCTCACCTTTGAGATGCAGCCGTTTTCAATTGAAAGGGATAATGGAGGCCGTTATCAATTCAAATTCAACGTCACGGTGGCTACGTCATCAGCATAATCCAGTGCCTAGTGAGATATCATTGTATTCTAGAGTCGTTTAAGACCCGTGTCACAACATCATGACTCGCCTAGACACGACCAATCGACTCAGATCTATGACATTTCTAGGTGTATACCTATGTAAGGGCCAGCGCAGACCTGGCGAGGAACGGGACTATTCCCACCTCTCGTTCCCACCACTGCAACTCCTGTGTAGCCAGGATCTACAGCTTGACCGCCACAAAAACCAAGTTTGTCCCGGGGGAAAGTTAAACTGTCATTGGACCCGCAACGTGTGGCGCAAACGCAAGCCGTGTGGTGACGGCAGAGTAGAATACATTTGTCACCAACCCCTACTCTTCCCGCGGGTGTCGTAAGAGGCGACTTAGGGACTACACATCAAACAGAGAATGGGCAGCAGCGCTCTCTGAAAAACATCAATCTTTTAAACTGCGATCTCCAACCCGCCTGCCAAGCGTGGAGATTATGGCAAAACCCTCCACTATAGTGGAGGAGGCTCATAGTCCAGCAGTGGACTGTAAAGGGCTGTTGATGATGATGATGATGGACCCGCAACGAAATTAATCAGAAGAACATAGGAGGAGTTCGAAATTAAGGTTCGACTTCCCTCCATTGCAAAGCGGATGACAGGTGACAAACAAAGGTTTAAAACCTTTAAGAAAAGATTATGCACCACGGACAATAAATTAAATTAAGGGGGCCTATCTTATGAGCAATTAGCAACTACCTGCCAATAATATTTTTCACAAAATCGCTGACCTGGCGAGGAAGTGTGGTTTTGGTCGCAAAGCATGAGATTGTAAGCGTCGCTAAAAGTGGCAGAGACAAAATTAAATGACCGAGACAAAGGACTTAAACAAGAGACCGAGACAAAAGCCCGAGACAAGAGACCGAGACAAGAGACCGAGACAAAAAACCAAAACAAAAGACCGAAACAAAAGACCGAAACAAAAGACCGAGACAAGAGATCGAAACAAGAGCAAGAGACCGAGTAAGGCCGCTACCATTACCTGACTTTAGACAATGTAAAATCAACAGTTTACAAGCGAGATAGAGACGTCAAGGGGGCATAAATTTAAGTATTACGTGAGGCGTTTAGAGGGGGAAGAGGTCAAGGATATAAAAATCACCATCATTATCATCATTTCAGCTATAGGACGTCCACTGCTGAATATAAGCCTCCTTCAAAGATTTCCACATTGCCTGGTTGGTAGCGGCCTGCATCCAGCAACTTCCAGCTACTTGCTAGAGCTCACTTCGCCCACCTACTGTCTTTCAAAGCTGGAAATGCTTCTCAAGGCTACTAGCATGGTCAGTTCGAAAAAAAGTATTTTTTTAATTTGACGTGGCTTTTTTTTAACCGTAAGAAAAAAATAGAGTCTTATTTATTACTAGCTTTCCGCCCGCGGCTTCGCCCGCGTGGAATTTTGTCTGTCACAGAAAAACTTTAGCGCGCGCGTGCCAATTTCAAAAACCGGGATAAAACTATCCTATGTCCTTTTCCGGGACTCAACTATCTCTATGTCAAATTTCATCAAAATCGGTTCAGTGATTTAGGCGTGAAAGCAAAACAGATAGGCAGGCAGAGTTACTTTCGCATTTATAATATTAGTATAGATAGAAGCATAGATTTTCTTCTCGGTCTCTTCACCACACCTCGCCAGGTCTGCGCTGGCCCTTATAAGATAGCCTCGGATCTAAGTTCGCTGGTCTACTTGTGTATTGTGTTCTGAAGGTGGGATAAGGGCTCCAAATTGTTTTACGTGATGTTATATTACGGGAAGTGATTTGAATCACAAAGCTTGGTTTGTGAATACTATGTTTGTGAATACTGTTTGTGAATACTATGTTTGTAATACATTGTTTGGACAAGCGTCAACAACTGGATAAGGTTGGAATTGAATAAGTTACGTGGAGTAGTTATATGCAAATAGAAAACCTTTGTCATACTGTAACAATACCTACATATATTTATGTCATTTTATTAATGTTCTGTAAGTTCGTTATTCCTTTCAATACCATTATATGTATCTACCTAATTAAAGTAATAGAATAATTTTGTTTTAGAAACATCTCACCTTTTCATGTGTTGTGGGTCTTAGTTCGTTTTTGAAGTGGAGCACACCTCATTTAAAATAATTTACTTATGTGATTAAATGCTCCTAGTTTGATAAGATATTGCAATTTTAAACCCACTGAAAAGTCCAATACAACTTTACAGTCCACAAAATAATAAATAGATTCTAATAATTTCATTGTTCTAGTCTAAAAATAACCTACTTCTCTACTAATCGCTTCATAATAACCAAGTAATAATACAAAAAATAACTTACAGTTATCATAACCGTTTACAAAAACGACGAATTGAAAACGTAACACTCATACGGCACGGTTCCAAATGCCGTAAAGATAGTTTTAGTGGCCCGTACGTTTAGTGCCGTCATACGAGCCTTCACAATAGGGATGTTATGTATATGTAGTTTCGGTTATGGATACGGTTACGGATATAGGAATAATAATATCATACCGGTTTTGGTATATTTTTTTATTTACCGAAAGTTTCGGTTACGGTTACGGATATCTGTGCTTTAGAACGCAAATTACAATAGTTGTCTAACACGGTTCATTCATGGCCACACACTTTACATCGAATAAAAAGTAATAAAAAAATAAAAATTGATACTAGATGGTATAAAGGTAAATCAGGCTATTATGCCTTTATAATGCTAAACAAAAAAAGCAATTTTAAACTACCTATATCCGTAACTATCCGAAACTTTTGAATCGGTTACGCTTACAGATATTTTTTATTTCGGATATCCGAAAGTTTCGGTTACGGTTACGGATATCCATAACATCCCTGCTTCACAATTTTGTTTTACGGCGCGAAGCGGAGTGGCTATAACGCGAGCGCCGCTTTGAATTGAAATTTTCTAATTCATTTCTTATCATTATTCTGTATGGTTACTGTTTTATGCACGTTATTATGAGATGTGACTTTTCTTTTATAACTGTTGATGATCAAGTGGCAGTGAGCGGGGCACATAGCTCGTAGAGACGATGGCCGTTGGGGCAGGAAAGTTCTCGAGTAACCACGGGCTTGAAGACGTAGCGTGGGCAGGCCTCCTACTAGGTGGACCGATCTGGTAAAGGTCGCGGGAAGAGCCTGGATGCGGGCAGCGCAGGACCGCTCATTGTGGAAAACCTTGGGGGAGGCCGTTGTCCATCAGTCGACATCATTTGGCTGAGACGAAAAAAAACTGTTCATGATAAGGAAGTGTCACCTTCTACCCTTGTCTACTAACCTAAACACGATAGCATATTATTATTTAGTAGGATTGTAGTCAGTGCGATATGACAATCGATTTAGGCTGATGTGCTGTTGTCTCTACCTTGTTTTTTACCTAAATGACTGTACATTTAAGATTAAAATTAATTTTGGAAGAACTTGTTTCGCAACGTATTGTGATTTTGCAACAAAAAAGAGCGCCATTATTCTGTGCCTATTGTACAACTTTTAAATCATTATAATATTTACTTCAGTTTTAGAACGTATAATGTAATGTAATATTCGCATGACTTATAAATATTAAGTAGCAAAAAAAAATTATTTTTACTCCTTATCCCAAATTATCAACCTTCTAAAACATGAAGTTGATGTTATTCAACAATATTATTTTAGCCTCAATCAAAAAGCTAACCTCTTTACTGGAAACATTTCGTGGACCTTTAACGTCCTTTATTTTTAAACAACTCCGTAGCTCTATGTGGGAACATCCATCTTTTATTTTATTTACTATTAACCCCGTAACTCCAATGTGGGGTAACCAAAGTTCTTTAGCAAATATTGTGTTAATTACAAGTTAAAAAGAACTCGCATTGCGAAATTTCAAAGCGCATTATTCTCGCACAATTCTCCAGTTTTCAGCTCTCACCATAATTACATTCGTGTGTTTTTTCTTTGGTAAGAAAAAGAACATTAGGCGTTAATGACTTTGCCGCATCGACGCATGTCCCTGTACATATACTTCTTTCATTAAGGGCTTTGCTAAGAATTTGTTAAAGGCTTTGTTTATGTGTGAAAACTGGCAGTAGAGTTTATCAAGCTAAACTCTGCATTGTAATGTGTTAGTAATAGGAGTTATTTTGCATCAAAACTAGATTCTGTAGGCCTAGGAAGGGCGCCACGATAAGCTTTTATCACGGCATTTTATCGATTTTACGCGATAAGCTCATAAATTTGTCGAATAAAATCAACGATAAGATTTTATCACGTCACGTATCATAAGCCAGCTAATGTGCTGTTGACTGTAACATTTACGAAAAAATATTATAAAATAAAATATTTCCGCCTCTAATCTCGTTCTCACCACTGTGCAACCAGGATCTACAGAATAGCTGCTAGTAAAATCCAACCACGGCCAAGTTTCAGGAAAGTTAAGCTTACTGACCCGCAACGAAATTAATCAGAAGAAAATAAAAGTTAAGTCAAAGAAAACTAGCGCCGCGCCGTTTTGGTGGCAATGCTTTGCTCTTATAAACGTCAAAAATAAAATCTCTAAACCTTGCCTTTGGTTTCGCATGGGTGTTTATTATACGTATAAACTTTCTTCTTTATCACTCTTTGCTGAAAATTGCATTAAAATCCGTTGCCTAGTTTTAGCCTAGGCGCAGACCATCGATTTTTCGACGGCCGATAGTTTAGTCGGGCATTTGATCGATCAGTATGGGCATGTATGGAAGTGCGCGCACTTGGCCGCGACTGATTTGGCCGATTCTTCATACAAATTAAAATCGGGCCCAACTATCGGCCAACTAAATATCGATGGTCTGCGCCTAGTCTTAAAGATCTAGGAAAGCGTACAACCAGCGGGAGTGACTTTGTTTATAATTAGAAAAAGTTTCAAACCTAACAGAATGGCTCCTGTGATAGTGTTAAGTGTAGCAACAAATTACTGAGCAGTCTCTAAGGCTGGATGGCACCATCTTACTTTAACTTTGACAAACGTCAAAAATCAAACTCCATACAAAAAACACCGGTTATCGTTATAGTCACGGTCAAAGCTAGATGGTGCAATTCAGCCTAAGTTAGGAAATATTACAGGTAACAGCTAAAATTTTGGACAATTAACTCAAATCCATTAACGTTGGTGCGAACCACAGATTGTGGTCAAGGTAACTGCCAGAATTGTCCGAGCCGACCGCCATTACACTGATGATCGAAACCGCACTCCAACCGTTTGGGTGAAAAGGATAATGGCACGGCTTAAGAGAAAGGTAATATCCGATTGGACACGTCTAGCTGAACTAAATTTTATATGAGAACAGTTCCGTAACTATCCAAGGGCTAATTAATACTGACGTACGGACTTCGGTAGTATTCGCCTTTTAAAGTTGATAATTTAGATTATCCTGCTTTCGCCTCCGAGATTTATTTTACCATGTAGTACCCCTGTACGACAACCCAATCCGCACACAATATTCAGCGTAGTAGTATTAAAAAACAAAAGAGCGGGCAACCCCACCCCTACCACGCTGTGGGCTCGGTGTCCGAGCGGTCTCATTCCTTTGTGCGCACGCGCAACGACCGCACGCAGTATAAGAAAAATGCTTAAGTGACGTCACCAGGACGTTTTTACCGACAAAAAACGTAATTATTTTAAGTTGTGCAGTGTAGTGACGAGAATTAGACCCAACAAAAGGTTGGTTGTAACAACTATTTTGTGCAAGTGCTCGTACATTTTTATTATAAGCGTTGTGACACGACGCGTAACTTTGACCCATTTTTAGCTCCAAGTTAACGCGCGATGTTAACCAGTAGCCATTTTTTATGATCAAACGAACTTACCAAGTGAAGTTCGATCTAAATTATCCTGTTTTCGCCGAAGAGATTTAAGGTCCCTCCCAACCCGAAGATTTCTATATCTTCTTCCCTGGAGGTAAACGTCAATGTCATCTCTTCTCTAAATATAATGAGACCGCTCGGACACCGAGCCCACAGCGTGGTAGGGGTGGGGTTGCCCGCTCTTTTGTTTTTTAATACTACTTCGCTGAATATTGTGTGCGGATTGGGTTGTCGTACAGGGGTACTACATGGTAAAATAAATCTCTTCGGCGAAAACAGGATAATTTAGATCGAACTTCACTTGGTAAGTTCGTTTGATCATTCAATTTAGGTGTTGAATTAGGGAGTGTACCTACTCATAAACTTATTTATTTATCGCATAATAAATCTGTATTTTTAAATATTTTTGAAGGGTTCCAGCTGAAACAAAAAACATCATGAAAGGTAAGTTTTTTTTTGCAAAAAGGCTTTTATAAAGCACTATTACCTACACATCCCAAACCCAATATTACTCTAACCCCATCATTGCATCGGGACATTAAATAAGCCAGTGCTGAGAAGAAGCAGCGCAAGAAACTCAGTCACTATTGTCAGCACCTTTTTCAGGAGAATTTTGATGCTAACTTGACTAGGCTACTTTTAATTTCAACAAGGCACTGCACACTTATTGTACTTTAAAATCTCTAACATACACGTTCTTGTAGGTACCTAACATTTTCGGTCTTCGCACTTACCCCGATTAGTACCCGAAAATCGTTAGCGTTCATCTATCAAACTGTCGCAACCCTTCATTGTCTGGAAGTCCATACAAACTCGCTGGGGGATTGTGAAGTTTGCCTTGATGTATTTGTTGAGTTTCTTGAAACAACGCAATGGGCAAATTGCTTTTGTTTTGAGACTGTATTCAAAGTGCAATTAATAAATTATTAATATCGTTTAGTTGCATCTGCGTAGGTCTTGGGTTCGATGCCCTTACGTAGATGACATCAGGGTCATAATATATTTTTAATTAAAAAGATGCCATGTTAGACCTTTGATCTCTCTACGACTGACATGGTTTTAATCCTATTATTTTATTAAACGAATGAAGAAAGTTTCTCATTTGTCCCTCACGAGATTCGAACTTACAGCCGCAGGTGACAATTCAATGAACATTAAATTCTTTTAAACACTTCCTTTCACATTATGATAAATGTCGTTAATACGGCTTTAGAAAAAAGCAAGATTCTGTTTCAATTTTACTCGAAAATTGAACCTCAATTTGAAAGTAGGCTTAAAGATGACAGCATTAATTTTCCAAACCAATAAACACAAAAAGAACTCATTCATTTGGGTGTGTTTGATTCAGTTTTTGTGACTATCGTAATAAGGTCGAAATTACCTCCGCAGTTGTATTCAGGAGAGAAATGATTTATACTGTCGCTGTGGCGTTCACGCGGCGTACTTTCCTGGTAGAAACGTCGGAAATTCGCGTCGACATGTGAACATCTGGGAAGAAATATAATGCTGGTTGTACACTTGCAAACTGGCTTGAGCTAAGCCTGAATATACACTAGAGAGCTGACGGGAACCGGCAACCGTGAGACACTGACACAGGCAGTAACAGCTCTAAAACTAGATTCATACTTTGCTAGATGCAAATGGAGGATTTGGACTATTTTTCACGCTAACCGGGTTAAGGACCAATCATTGGCTTAAATATTTTCTTGAGCGTAGTATATTGTTTCTCTTTGATGAATGTTCTACAAAAAATGTAAAGCTTTTGTTATGTTTAATATGCAGGTATGTACAATAAGTAGATATTTGAGGTAAGTTAAAAGTTTTCGAATGCTTTATAATTTGAATATTTTATACATAGTTTTTCTAGATGGAGTTCTAAAAAATATGGATGTAATTAATTTATTATTATGGTTAGAAATCTTGACCTATCATTCTATATTTTTGTATTTTTGAATACTATTTGAAATCACGTGTTTTTAAATGGTGTTTATGTGCTTATTTAAAGGCTTTGTGTTTATGGCTCAAACTAGAATGTTGTCCATTAAGACCTTGTGATTAAAGTCTTACTTTTCTCATCGCTCAGTTTCTCCTCATCTCTGGTGGAGACACACCTTAGCATTCGTGCCATAGGCTCATTAAGGGCCAACTTTCCGTCTTGTCTGATGGAGGCTGTAGTACTAATTAGGCCAATTCCAGCGACGCTAGATTTACGTAATCTGTGTGGAGAGTGGAGAAAGGAATTGTGTTTGCTAATAGTCTTAGGCCCGGTTTTTTGATTGGTAGTTAAAATAACCAATGGTCAAATTTGACAGATGTCAAATGACAAGTGGTTAAATATCAGAGAAAAATGTTTTTCGAACAATGGTTAGCTTGACTTTTAGTACATTTTTTAACTATTTGTTTACATTTTGTTAATATTTAACCATTAGTAGCAAAATTTAACAATTAGTTATTTTAACTAAGAAAAAAAACTGGGCCTTAGATGTGCTTTTGTTTTTATTTTGTTGACTAATATTTAAAGAAAAGGAAGGAAGGTTATTTTAGCTTTGCTTCTGTGAAGAATAGGTTGGATTATTTTAACTTTAAGGGATTTAGAATGTTCGTTTGTTTTTCAACTTTTTACCTTTTTTTTTTCAGTTGTGATTTTCAAATGATACTTACCATGGGATGCAAGGACTATAAGGGGTTCCCAAACACTTGCTAAAGAAATTGTATTACCTAAAGATTTACGATGGCATTAAATGAGTTGGGAGTGCACTTTATGGTAAAAGGAGTTAAAGTAATAAACTCGCATTTCTCATTTAATTTTGTTCTTCAAACCAATACAAAAAAGACAAACCAGTTTGCTCTGTATCATCGCGTGCAAAAGAAAAACTACAGAATAACGCTTGCAAAAACGCTTCCGTACCCACAAGCGTAATAAAGCTCGAATAACAAGTGCTAAAATCCTACAAAAAATGTAGCGCAAACCGAGTTATTACGACGAGACCTAAAAAAGAAACGTTTACCGAAAGAATTTCATTAAAACTCAGACCTCGGATCGTGTAAACTGGACGCGAATTTTTGACACTTGTAAGGGAGCTTGCAGACGAGCTACAGTATATTGACGACTGCTTGCGACATCAGTCAGCTGATATCGCCGACAACAGATATTCCAATTAGTCGACCGTCACCAACATCATCATCATCATCATGATCATTTCAGCCATAGGACGTCCACAGCTGAACATAGGCCTCCCCCAATGCTTTCCACGTTGATCGATTGGTAGCGGCCTGCGTCCAGCGCTTCCCTGCTACTTTTACGATATCGTCGGTCCACCTTGTAGGTGGACATCCCACGCTGCGTTTTCCGGTACGCGGCCTCCATTCCAGAACCTTGCTGCCCCATCGGTCGTCAGTTCTGCGTACCATGTGCCCTGCCCATTGCCACTTCAGCTTGCTAATCTGTTGCCAACGTAACACGAATACCGTCGCTGGTCGCCGACAGTCGCCGATATGCATTTCTCTCTCTCGTCACGCGACTCTCAAAAACGGGCAGTTACTAACGTATGTCTCAGAGTGTGTCATGTCATGACAGCGCAAAGCGCGAGTCAGAAACAGTCACCGTCAGCCGCCTACTGTCGCTGACAGTTGTCTACAGTCGCTGACAGTCGCCTACAGTCACTGACCGTCGCCTACCACTATCACAAGCAGTCGCCGACATAAGTCGCTCGTCTGGGACCTCTCTAAGCTGGACGCGAATTTTTGACACTCGCAAAGTGTAAATCGGCTTGCAAGGCGCGAAAATACCTGGATATTTTCCAACCTTTGTTCGGGTTAGGCTCGCCTTACAATGAATTGTTGCAAAATGTTTTCAAATAATAATATTTTTGATTGTTTTGGTGAATACAATTGATTTTCCGTAAATAAAATCGTTTCTATGAATTCTTATAAATAGACTAAAGCATATGACAGAAAATGTTATATTCATAAGTATTATTTTTGGAATCAGATTTAAAAGACAAATCTAAATGCGAATAAGATAAATATAAAAATTACTATTGTAAGCAATATAAAAAATATAGGTACCTAATGTAACACTTCAGGGACTATAATAATGTTGGGTATTACTGGTACTACCTACTACACTCGCGAGCAAAAGTTAACCATTTTAAAGATTAAACTTTTATCTTTAAATTGATACCAAATTCATTTAAATCACACCAGTATTTAAAAAGATATCCCGGCTGATGTGAAGAAGTAACGAAAAAGACATGTATCAACTGTTTGATACGTCGCGAGTTGCGGCCTATTTACCCCCTATAAAAGCACGCGTTTTCGGATTTTTGCTTTCACACGTTGATTCATACACATCTCCGCTTCTTTTGACACTTTACCTGGGATTCTACACTTTCAGAAGCAGCACAAATCGTTGCACTATTGTAAGAAAGGCTCAGCCAGCGGGCTGTCGCACGTCAGCGCCACATAAGCCAGTCCTGGGTTTCGAAAGTTTCAAGACGCTTTCGGGAGACTAGTGGCTTTATCCCGAGACCAAGTACTGAACAGCGCCGGTGCACATCGCAGAGGGAAGACCGTTTTTTCATGTCAACCTCTCTATGAAATCGTTATTTGACTGGAATCGACGTCCAGCAAGAGCTCAAAAATGTTCGTAGGATAGCTGTTAGCGAGTAAACTTTCGAAACCCAGGACTGGCTTATGTGGCGCTGACGTGCGACAGCCCGCTGGCTGAGCCTTTCTTGCAATAGTGCAACAATTTGTGCTGCTTCTGAAAGTGTAGAATCCCAGGTAAAGTGTCAAAAGAAGCGGAGATGTGTATAAATCAACGTGTGAAAGCAAAAATCCGAAAACGCGTGCTTTTATAGGGGGTAAATAGGCCGCAACTAGCGACGTGTCAAACAGTTGATACATGTCTTTTTCGTTACTTCTTCACATCAGCCGGGATATCTTTATACTGGTGTGATTTAAATGAATTTGGTATCAATTTAAAGATAAAAGTTTAATCTTTAAAATGGTGCCACTTTTTTTGTTCCTAACAAATTCGTTAGTACACAAGATCGCGTGGAAACAACTTCATGTAAGTGATTCCATACTTTTGCTCGCGAGTGTAGTAGTAGATACTTGTAAGTACACTAAAGATTGTTTTACAACCTGTAAGATATTTAAAAAGCTTTTCTTTCACAAATTCATCGGAAATCTAATCCTACTTTTTACTAATATTACGAGAAATACGAAATTTTCAATGTCTGGATGTCTGGATGTTTGTTACTCTTTCACGCAAAAACTACTGAACGGATTTTGTTGAAACTTTACAGTATTATTGTTTGTAACCCAGATTAACATATTATTATAGGCTATAATTTATGCCGATCTGTGACACTAAATTTCACACGGTTGAAGCCGCGGGCAAAAGATAGTTATACATAGTTCCACCACCAAAGGTTTCACTAAGTTTTCAATATCACCAGTGGCCTCCTGCAACTGCAAACTTAAGTCATAACATTACAGTAATGACGTCATTATACTGCGCTGCTGCAGTGAGAGGCCGTTGCAATTAAATTTAATGCGATAGGTACTCCATTTTCGCCGCATTTAGACCTGGCTCAGGGGAAAGCCCGCTAGGGAAAACTCTGCTGCAACCGGGCGAAGTGCGATTGCAACAAAAATATCGTGTTTTCTTTTGACAATGGGCTGTTGTGTTCGTTGTAAAAATAATATTAATGTGCCATTAAAATCTGTTATTAAACCCTGTTGTCAAATTTTATCAAATTTTGTTTAACAAGTTATTAGTCCGAACTACAATTTTAAATAGACAAAGAAACATGTTATTTTCTATTTAACCGACTTCAAAAAGGAGGAGCCTTATCCAATAGGATATTTTATATGTTTTTCTTGTTCACATAACACTCTTATAACCCTAGATTTAAACGGTGAGCGGTGACCTGGGCAAAATGAGTATAACCAAGTTAAAATCTTCTCAAGCATTATACCTAATTATGGTAACCAGCTTCTAATAAAGGTAAACTTGTCAAAACATTATCGAGGCAAGTAAAAAGTAATACTTTTGCAGAAAAATAATAGCACTAAATAAAACCACTCATATTATTATCATAATCTTTCAAGTAATATAGTGATTTACTTTTATAAAATTGGCAATCTAAATATTATAACTCAAAGGTGACTGACTGACTGACTGACCGACTGGCATAGTGATCTATCGACGCACAGCCCAAACCACTGGACGGGTCAGGCTGTTTGGCATGCAGGTAAATGTTATGACGTAGGCATCCGCTAAGAAAGGATTTTACGCAACTGCACCCCTAATGGGGGTAAAACGGGATCCGAGCGTACGAAGTCGCGGGCGGCCGCTAGTACAGTATAAATTGATTTTTTAAATAACGGTGAATTTACATCTAAATCCTTCTAAAATTCGAGTGCTAGCATTGGAATTACTCTAATCTTAGAAAAGTATTCTAGAATACTTTAATATAAGTAATATATAAAAGTATTATAGAATAAGCTCTAGAGCTTACAAGATAAAGTTCAATTTACGAAAAAAGAAATCAATAAGATTTTATTAACGACAAATTGCACAACTTAAGCCATTCGGTACACTCAGCGTGTTTCTTAGACTTGTTAACGTTTCTTTTCTCTACAACATAATAAAGGTAAAGTAGGATCACTCAATAATTTATGATATATCAATATTTCACTTTACTGTTACATACGTTCTACAATCACTAGTTTATTGCTCATCATTTCGTTTCGTTCGTTTCAGCCGAATGACGTCCACTGCTGGACAAAGGCCTCCTCCAAGGATTTTCACAAGCTCTGGTCTTGCGCTGTCTATAATGATAATTATCATTTTTACATGTCTTTTAATGAAGTAGATGGTGTTTAAAAAAGTTAAACTACATCTCATTAGTTCTACAGGGTGTTAGGTAAATGGGTATATGAGCCGACACTAGCCCATGTTAACATGGTCATATAAATGGTATGGTGAAGTCAGAAAATAGATATCTTCATTTTAATTATTTTATTTTTCATACAAATCGGATTTTATAAAATTAATTTTGTATGAAAATCAAAAAAAATAAAATGATGATAATATATCAAATTTCTGACTTCACCATACCATTTATATGACCATGTTAACTTGGGCTAGTGTCGGCTCATATACCCATTTACCTAACACCCTGTATAAACCATGAACTGATTTAGCTAAATATTCATACCATCCTCTCCCTGGGCTATCTGGAAGAGATCCCTTGCTAGCAATAAGACTGCCTAATTGTGCTATTTTAATTTTGTATTGATTTTATTCGTCATTTTTGTGTGGTATGCATTGGCTCTGTATTTACTGACTTTACATAAAAACTGGTATTATCATAAGGAATCTGGAAATTTATAGACTCAACGGGACTAAGCAGTGAACTCTAAACACAAGAGCTGCCACAATAGATCAAACTTGATCGAGCTGGCGCAAATGAAGGCCCAAAACACCAATAATAATAAGGAGAAACTACCGCATCCTATCTCCACTATGGTTTTTCTTAAGCCTATTTGTTTGTAATGTACTGAAAAAACGGACGAAGGAGAGATTTGCGACCTAGGTTATTGCTTTTTTCTTTATAGTTGACGCAAATTGTAAATGTTTGTAAAAGGGGGTTGAAAATAACTTCTTTCACTTCGAAATATAGTGTTACTGTTAGCGCAGTTGGAAAGAATGATAAAGTGTTTCATAGCAAGTTGGGTTTAGTAATCACAAAACTCTTTTGTTGGCTTGTTCTGGTAAAAAGTTTATAGGAAACTTTTATAGGAGAATTAGCTTTTATAGGAGAATTACGTTTATGGGAGAATTAGCATTTTTTCTATGTATGTACACCGATTACATCGAGATTTCTGAGCCGATTTACGTGAGTCATGTTTTCATCGATGCGGAATAGTTGCCATTTAGTCCCATAAAAATTTGATTTGATTTGGTTTAGTAATTTTTATTAAATGAGCATTTTTAGTTTTTAGCATGCTCATGTGAACACTTTTTTCGTGACAATTACGTCGTCTAGGTACCTTTAATTTTATTTACGCCAAAGTAGGTATGTCAAAATTTGACTGTCCAGGATTAATATGTAGGTATGAATCTGATACATACCTACTTTATTCCAAATTCAAATTCCTTCTTATTCAGGCTAATATTATTGCACGATTAATTACTGAAATCATTAAATTACATAATACAGCATTTAGCAAAATACCGTACAAAGGCACCATACTTGGCAAAAGCAACAAACGACTAGTTTTATAGCGTGGTCTCCACTAATGAAATTAAGCAATACTTAGCTTTATTCACTAACGAAACACGCTTTTATTGCCTACTTTGGCTAAATGTCAAGAAACTAAACGTAGCGTGCGACCAAGTTCTTATTGTTAGGATTGGAAAGAAATGAGATTTGGAAGAATTAATTAAAGAAATTGGTACACTTTGAGTCACTTCGTTCTTAGTTCTTACGAACTGCCATGTGTTTTGGGACTAGTGATGAGACACGTGCAAGGGAAAATCCATAAATCAATTTTATTTATTGCTGTAATTATACAATTTTGTTTCCGATTATATTTCTGTTTTTTATTTCCTATGGGACTTTATGAAACCATCATAATTTTTACATTTCGCAAAATGACGCGTTCCAAAAACGACGCAACACGCCTATGGCACGTAAAATTTTAATGCACCATATTATCATCTTCGTCTTTATTGCCCATATAAATATTTGCATAAAATTTACGGATGTAAACAAACAGAATAAAGCTTAATATTTTGATGGCAGTTATTCAACATTTGTACTCGCTTTTACTCAAAAACTTAGACAGTAAAATTTGTGATAAAACTTTCAACTGCGTAGGCGTAACCTGTAATAAGAAAGACGGCTCATTACGCCAAAATCTTTAGTATCTTATGTAGTCTAAAAGGATATAATTCGTTACAAGTTTTTGATAGCAGACCAACATACGCAGGTGAATTGCGACAGTAATTGACCGTAGACCGCAGGCCTGGCACGACTATTTTGAACTAATTAATAGAAATAAAACAAAACCATTGTGACATCGCAGTCACCTAACTCGCATGATTTTACTAGAAAGATTAGCAATGGCACCGCAATTTAATCAAGTTGCGGTCTACAGTCGGTCATTTGCCACATCAAAAATTCCCGTTTTATAATACCGGGTGACCCAACACTATCTGGCCATGTTCCAGAGTTGCCGAAAAACTTTTTACTAACGCCCCCCACCGGGTAATTTCGTTTGCAACCGCTGCGTGTGCTAATGAATTTCAGAAGCTCCCCCAATCAAAGTTTTCTCGTTTGCCATGATGTATACCGTCGACGAAGTTTTGACGGATTGCATGTGAAGATTTTGGGATTAGTCGAGACATGCGAGTGGAAATGAAATCTCTTTGGTGGTTTCCATTTTTGAATTAGCTTTGGTCGAAAAAGGTCGTGTAAGTTCCGCATTTGAAGTGGAATGGCAGTAGAAGAGGTATTATTGATACTTTAAAACGAAAACTCATGTTTGGGATACTAACTAGCCTTATAGAAACTAAAAATCTAAGCTCTATAATAAAATGATAATGTTGGGGTGCAAGCTGGTGTACACTATATTTAAAAATGTAAGTAACCTTAGTTAGTTTAGAACCAGCTTTATTATTAATTTCTTTTATTACATATACTTATAAAAGAGTCCGTTAAATACTTAGACTTTTGCTATTTAATTTCTTATTAATTAAGGCTTCTACAAAAGAGCTTGTTACCTTGAAAATATATTTGTTTACTCTATTTATTTCTGACTTAATTAGCAAGTAAAGGCTACCACCTACACAACTGGAGCTTTCTGATTCTAGAAATCAGCCATTTCCCTTATTAATAATTAATGTGCATTAAGAAACAAATTACTGTTTACTTCGTTGAAGATCTTAAGATATTTCACTTAATTCCCGTTCACGGAAGTCTTACCTCTAGAAAACGGAGTTATTTGTCAAATTTAATTACAGAACAATACTCTTTAATACCATTCGGCATTCCAGACAAAAGCACTTTTTGAATGGAATCATTCATTTCCACTATGAAGTTTCATTTCGTTGATAGCGATCTTCACAGACAATCTGTCTCTAGAGACGCCTATTTAAAAAATATTTACATATTTACTATAGTAATATTTTTGTTATTAAACAAAATTACACATAACACAATCAGTGTTGTTGCACTATTAATTTAGTACTTCACAATCACGATTATATTTTTTAAAGTATAATATCAATTTGTAAAAACACGTTACTAATGATCCCGTTAGGCCTAGGATACGCGCCGTGATAAGTTTTTATTACGCCATTTTACCGATGTTACGCGATAAGCCCATACATTTGTCGTCCAAAATCATCGATAAGATTTTATCACGGCGAGCTTCCTAGCCCGGGTGGTAAGCTAGTATGCTTGTGTTACGAATAAGTTAACCACAATAGTCTAGCACCGGTGGGGATCGAACCCGCGATCTACGGATCACGAAACGTCCAGACCGTCACCTTCACCGTCCTTTATAAGTTGTTTATTGTTATCAGAACCCCAATAGGTCGATTACAAACGACCTAGATGAGCAAAATATGCCGCCAGGCCTATGAAGGTTGGTGAGTTCAACAAACTAACACTCTGAATAATATTATTGGATAATGAGACAGATATCACGTTGTTTTTGTTTACATAATTTGAATTTATTTTGCGTACGCCTCGTAATTTCATTCTTATCAACTTTTATTTACAAAAGTATTTTCTTTTACGTGCGTGCCTATAATAAGCTTACTACGTAGGTATATTAGGGTAACTATAATAGATTTTATGTCCCCAAAAATTAGAGTAGAATTTCAGCGTGCAAAATGACACTATTTTGTCTGCGTACCCGCGCAATCCCGGCACAGAAGCCGTGGTATTTTAAAATTCTTCGTTTAAATGTATGAAGGTACAAGTACGCAATGTCCATTATCATAAAACGTGTTGCCGGCACGCAGTCTTCCCGGCACCTCAGGATTATGAAGAAATAAAAGTTTTATAATACCCCGCCATTTTGCAAGGAATGTTTTCATGCTCGTTCGCTTTTTAAATATTTTTCCCGGGAATTTTAGAGCTGAGACACTGGCAGGTTTACACTTAAATGTCTCGTGAGATTTATTTTTTAATCTAAAAGATTCAGCAGATCTTCATTGTTTCTGTAAGTAATGCGTCAGTCTTTCTTAAGATAGCGGTCATTTTGTATAGTGGAATTTGCTTTTGCGTTAGAGATTGCGGGCTCAATTCTCGCCCAACACCGAAATTTGTGCATGAAGACATGCAGGTTTACGCTCGTATTCACAAACATCACTATGAGGTCTCACGGTGCACGTGGACGCACGTCAGGGTCACACACGAACCAATCACAGAGCTCTATTCAAGCAAGCATCGTTTGTGAATACGAGTATTAGACTGGTTCTTTTATAGGTGACTAATACAAAGCGTGTTGCAAACTTTTTGGCTACTTGGGATGTCATGAACTAGTAAACTAACCTAAAACCTGTAGGTACTTATGTGTAATAATTATTTATTTCACAGGTCCTATTATTAAAATTCATTTAATCTAAAGCTTCCACTTATGTTTTAAATTGATTTTCAGCGTTATTTCAGATTCAAGTCGCACTCAGTTATTGGAGTTGGCACGGGTTTTTTAACGAAATAAAGTTCAATTTTACCGTGTTACATTAAAAAAACCGTGGGAACTTTCAAACAACATTTGAATGTTTAAAAGGTTGTATTTGTGGCACGTAGACAGGAGTTTTTGTGACTGATTAGGGTAAACATTTGCTTTTGACTTTGGAGCTTGCAGGCCATACGATGACGATTTATTTTTTAAAAACACTTTACCCTAAAATAAGTATCCCCATGGAAGTAAGCATCGCTTTAACACAGGGGTTAGAAACCATCAGCTTGCGAGCCGCATGCGGCTGTTTTGTTTTAATATTGTGGTTCTTTAGTTAGGTAGTATGGATTTATTATTTTACTCGAAATTCTTCAAAATCCTCAAAGCTGGTATCAAGGCTGGTAACCATAACAACATCAACAGCATTGTTGTGTTCCGGCAGTTAGAGGTAAGATAGCCAGTTCCTCCGTGGTTTAGGATTCCGGGTGAAGCTCGCTTCCACCTTCGGCCTGATCATCACTTACCATCAGGTGAGATACAGGCCAAGAGCTTCCTCGTTGTGGATAAAAAATACACAGTGAAAACCAGTGACTAAATACTCGACAGTGGATGTCGTCAAAAATAAAAATGAAAGGATGATGCCAGGGTCTGGACCAAGTGCTGCCCAGAATCAACCCATAGTGCATTTTATTCCTCAGGCCAATACTAATGTGTAAACCGAAGCGCACTGAAATCTATCCCTGGAGTTACGAGAAAAAAAGAGTTTTGTTTTGAATTATTTACATACAAAATATCATCGATGTATACGTACTACGCATAAGATTTCGCGATTTTGGCATTAAATAACACTCGATATGTTGAACTTAACCATACTGCATCCGTACACTTTACTTTAGTGCGACTTAGACATTATTTATAAGCGATCTAGAGCTGTTGCAGTAGTTTGGTTAGTTGACAGAAATCATTATTTCCAAAATGAAGCAAGAAGTTTTAGTTCTCTATCCTTGCGAAAAATCAATTTATTGGTGTATTACAATCGATTATTGAAGTTATTGTAAGCTAAAACTTCTTGCTTCATTTTGGAAATAATGATTTCTGTCAACTAACCAAACTACTGCAACAGCGCTAGATCGCTTCTAAAGAATGTCTAAGTCGCACTAAAGTAAGGTGTACGGATGCAGTATGGTTTAGTTCAACATATCGAGTGTTATTTAATGCCAAAATCGCAAAATAGTACATATACATCGATGATATTTGGTATGTAAATTATTCAAAACAAAACTCTTTTTTTCTCTTAACTCCAGGGATAGATTTCAGTGCGCTTCGGTTTACACATTAGTATTGGTCTGAGAAACAAAATGCACTATGGTTTCATTCTAGGCAGCACTTGGTCCAACTTCCATACATGGATTGGCACTGTCCTTTTATGTGGCTCTTCCAAAACCGGAAAATTTTTGATACTAAGTCTTCTGTTGTGATTTATAAATATTTGATGCCTTTCTGACCTTTACATTAAATCGTAACGTTTGCACCGCCCTTATTTGATTGATTGATTTTCATTTAGTGAAAGGTAGGTAAATTGAAATTAGGAGGACGGCAATGTTTATCTTTTTCTCCTCTCTTGGGACACTGACGATTTATTTTAAAATTATAGATAGTACATAAAAAAAAATGAAAAACGACTGAACGGCCCTTTCTAGTAAGTTCTTCTGTATCATAATACTCGTAATAATATGAATCTTTGTTCAATTCACCGAAATAGCATTGCCGAAGCAAACTGTAATAATAAACAAACTCATTAATAAAACATTTCGATCCTATTCATCAAAACAAACCAGCAAAAGCTTTTAAAGTTGAACAAATCGGCTCCAGTTAGACTTTAGGACTATTTATAAAATATTGTACTGAAATTAGCAATAGCAATTCTGTTTTACCTCTCAAAAAAGATTTCAAAGCTACTCGATATTTCTGGCACAATTTTCAATGAAAGCGACCAACAAAGGAAAATTTCCCTTTATGAGTATCTTTTCAAAGTCTTAGGCTGAGTTGCACCATCTTATTTTAACTTTGATAAACGTCAAAAATCTGACAAACTCCATACAAAAACCATCAATCAATCAATCAATCAAATAATCATTTATTGTGTTAGTTATAGGTAATACAATAACACAGATCTTAAATGTTTACATACAACCGCTATAACCTGCCGATTAGGCGTACAATATTATATTCANAAAGCATATTTTTTATGTTTCTAGCAAAAAATTTGTATCTTGCATCAAAGATAGGAAGGTGATTATTTTTTTCAAATGTCTGCAACTAATAGGGAATCTGTCAAAAAAAAAGAAATCTGAGAAAAGTCAACCCAAAAAAAAGATTAAAAAAAAATTGAGCCACTAGGTCATGAAATTTGAAAAAATCACAAAATTAACGATAACTTCTAAACTACGAAAAATCGTAGAACATATATGGGGGTGAAATCGATAGGTCTAGTCCTCACCTATCACCTGCCTTCGGCTTGACACCTTACAAGAAACACCCTGTATATAAATCTCGTTTTGTCATATAAAAAAATTAATGCTTGCATTTTTATTTAATTAAAAAAATAATTTTAAAGGTGATACTTTTTATTGTTGAAATCTATTAAGGCCCAGTTTTTTGATTCGTAGTTAAAGTAACAAATTGTTAAATTTTGCTACTAATGGTTAAATATTAACAAAATGTTAACTAGTAGTTAAAAAATGTACTAAAAGTCAAGCTAACCATTGTTCGAAAAACATTTTTTTCTGATATTTAACCATTTGTCATTTGACATCTGTCAAACTTGACCATTGGTTATTTTAACTATGAATCAAAAAACCGGGCCTAAGTGGCGATCGTGGACCGAAACGTAACCACAATTGACATTTATCATTGTTGACAGTGCATCAAATTGACAAATCAACAACTCTTGGAAATGCTGCTATGCGATGTCCCCTTATTCCTCAGAAATAGGCATGTTTATGTATTGCGATTTCATAGCAGCTATTTTGGTAGTTACTTCGTGCACTATACGATGCACAGTTGGCTGTTAGATGTGGAAGATATCACCTAGTACACGTTCATAACTTCCCGTTCCGTAGAACAGTAGGGTTATAATAAGTATTTGGTCCACTGGTTGTATAGCGTTTGGTGAGGGATTTCAAAGAGCTTCCAAATTATGAATCCAGAAACAACACCGTTTCTTTAGAGACGCGGAACCTCGCTCGGAATTGCATGTCATTATAATAATATTTTTCAATAGCGTTCAGCCTTATTGCGTTCCTGCGATTAGATCTAGGTATTTNCACCGCACTCTTGTCCTAGCGCAGCATCGTCGTCCACGCACTAATTCAATATGGCCAACGTAAGCCATTTGCGCTCGCGCTTGACGCATCGCCCGTGAAAAAATCAATTACCATTTTTTGATAGCCACACTCGCCGGCTACTAACCGTGGAGACCGCCTCTGTTTTACTGGCTTTGATTTTAATATTGTATACAGAAACTTGAACAGAAGGTGGACCGACGACATCGTAAAGGTAGCAGGGAAGCGCAGGACGAAGGCCGCTACCAATCGATCAACGTGGAAAGCATTGGGGGAGGAGGCCTATGTTCAATAGTGGACGTCCTATGGCTGAAATGATGATGATGAACAGAAACTTCATTTTTTTTCCTTTTGTATAGTTATTATATTTTTAATAGCGATGGAAAACATAATAGGTACTGTGTAATCTGTAATGGCTGATGCATGCTCTCTTGAGATTGGCAAACGGGGAATCGTGGAATACGGTAGAAGAAGAAAAAGTATTTAACTGGTATACAATCAAACTAAAAGTTTAAAACATTAGTTGCGATACAAGAAATTCTAATGCATCCATGCTTACTTTACTTGTATGGAGTTTAAATAAAATATTATGAGGCTTGCGGCTTGGGCTACATAATAATTGTTAGAAGTCCTTTCCGCACTTTCGTAGCTCGTACCAACGCTCGATATTTTTCAGTGGCACTACTTCGTCATATTGTTCAGAATTGACACCCCAATCTAAATGCTTTTATTTTGTGTCATACTAAATTGACTCACTTTAAAAGCTGAAGAGTGGCAAACTTTACTGAATTTATTTACTTTCACGTACATTTGTTTGTTGACTTTCAGTGACATAGAGTGCTGTGTATTTTAACTATTCATTTCCTATTATGTAGTTAAATTTTCCTATTTCAATGTTGATAAAACAGTTAATTTAAACAAATTAAAATATGAGTATTAAAATAAGTGTTGTGATGGAATTAAAAATAACGGATTTGCTAACGAAATGTATTTTAATATGTCCTCGACACACTTTTTATAATATCCAACCCGAGTACAGAAAACGTCGCAGAGACCGGAAGTCTTAAATCTACCATAGACTATTAAACCAGGATACACCTCTTTTTTTTTTTAAACAGTAGGGATTGCATTGGCTTGGCATTCAACACCCCCCCTCAATGTAATTACTACATTTAAAAAAAATTAAACAAAATATAACATTTTTTTTTGCTTCTCATAAACTTAAATTCTTAAATTTTCAACTTATATACTTATACTTCTTAAACTTATACTTGTTATACTTATCCTTGTTACACTTATATTTCTTAAACTTATACTTCTTATATTTTATTAATTACTTTAACTGAACTACACTGTATTATTTTCATTACTCTACATTATTAATTTTATACATTTATGCCACAGCTTTTAGTAAACTTTAAAATTAAATCCCTTCCTAATGGCTTAGTAAACATGTCAGCAATTTGTTCCTCAGTTTTAATATATTCCAAACATATTTGTTTATTTTTAACTAACTCCTTAATATAGTGGTAGCGAATATCTATATGTTTTAATCTTTTCAAACTGTCTGTACTGGCAACTGTTATANATAAGACGATTTGACAGTTGTTTGAGTAATGCTTAGGGTTGAATGGCGTTTCAGTATGCGAAAATTCATTTGAGTAGCGTTTAAGTGTAACTTAATTTGAGAGGTGCTTACAAATTGAGAACTGCTCAGATATTGTTTTGAGTATGCGAAATGTAAGTTTAGGAGCTGCTTAACTATTTGAGAAGCCGTCAAATATTTAAATGGCGTTTCAGTATTCGGCCGTTAGGCTGTCAGGTAAATGGTTAAAAATTTTAGGTGCTACAACGAAGAAACTATTTGAAAAATAACTAGTGCGCGATGTATGATGGGGTAGTATATCTATTTTATTGCGAGTTTTGCGATGTAGTCTGGTTATCCTGGATTTAAAATAATTATCATATTTTTTTACAAATAGACAAACTTCAAAGATATACAGTGAGGGAAGATTGAGTATCTGCACTTTAGGAAATAATTGCCTGCAACTAACCATTTGACTGACGCCGAAGATGGCTCTGTGTGCTTACCATGAGTTTACGTTAGGCGTGCTCGCTAGCGACTGCGTAAAAAAATGACATTTAATTGTATGACATATTGTGCAGCGCCCCTAGCGGCTACTTTCAAGAAACAAAATCTTCATAGAGATTTTTGACGTACTCGCTAGCGAGCACACCTAACGTAAACTCATGGTAGGTACACAGATGCATCTTTTTTGAGCACGAAATACAGGTAATAAATTTACATTTGCCGTGTTTCCCCAATGGATTAATATCGGTTATTGTCATTGTTACGGTTAAAATAAGGTAGTGCAACCCAGCCTAAGCCATATCGTGGTATCAGTAAAATTATTTGCAAAAAAAATAATATAAGTAACCTGTTTTGAGACAAGTGAACCTCTATAGTTCTATCTATCTAGTGTGCAGTTTATTCATCTGTACTTATACTTTTCATCTCATCATCATCAGAATCATTATCGATGATGGAGTATCAAACCACTTGTCTGACATTAAGTTAACATAAGAATTTGGTTTTGTTGAAAGTTCAATTTTCTCATATTCTCAGGCTGTATTCAAATTTTTTCTTGATATCGATTTAGAACGTCACTTAATTACATAATTATTGAAACCCTATTTTAAGTTTAAAAATTAAATGTGCTTTGATCAAAATATCTACAAGGTAAAGTTCTAAGAAAAATAATTTATTCCTCCCAATCCCCTCTGAAAGTTTCGTCACGAAAATGCGATTGAGAATTTCTTTAGCACTCGGCAATAAAACGTGTTTCCAAAGGGTTTTATGATTACTCGCTATTGCCTGAAAGTCTCGAAACTCAATAGTTCTGGAAGAGAATTTAAACTGTTCGAAAGAAAATTGTATAAGAATTTCGTAAATCTTTTGCTTACTGGAATTGAGAAGCTTCTGACATGCATCTTATCTGATGGAAAGATCATGCCGAGGTGGAAGAGAGGTTCATCTGAAAGGTTTGGAACCCCTTAATCCCCTTAATATCTAACCTTCAACTTTGAAAACACAACGACGTGTTATAGCGACAGACTAGACGTAGCTAGCCAGCTGAACTACGAGTAAGTAGAGACTCTGCCACCAACCAAACGGAGTAGAAAAATGTAGTCTAGCTAGGAGTCAAACCCGGGCCTTCCGAAGCCCATAGGTGGTCTTGCCACTGGACCACAAAGGTGGTTATTTCATAAGTACACACGCTCTACTTTGTTGAGGTTTAGCAAAGTCAGTATTTGTGACAAACTGAATTATTTTACGCGGGAAAACTCGTGGGCAAAAGATATTACCTAAATTCAAATTCAAATTCAAAATTATTTATTGTGAAACATAGGTTTTTACAGACAGACCTACTTTTACATGAACACGGTTGTGTGAATTCACGGATTTGAATCAGTCTTCTAACTTTGAGAGCCACTAGCCGGGCTAGGATGCGCGCTGTGATATAATCTTATCGATTATTTAGACGACAAACGTATGGTCTTATCGCGTAAGGTCAATAAAATTGCGCGATAAAAGCTTATCGCGGCGCTCGCCTTAGACATCAGGAGCCTATAAAGCACTTCGAGTTGTGTCGGATTTTCGTGTAGGTTTATATACCTGTGATTTTACTGTGAAAAGGGTACATTCCACTAGATAAAATAATTTTACCCGATATTTTACTTTGTAATTTTAAATGAAAACAATGTTCGAGCACCACTTTCGGCGTTTCGGTAGTGCTTGGTAAAATAAAATAAAAATACTGGGTTAGACTTTTCATATTATTCCAACCCTTTATTCAAGTCAATATTTTCGTTATCTAGACAGAAAAAAGCGAACGCCTACGGTTTTTGGTACCTATTTCATCCGATAACACTGAACAAGGATTGTGTCTGAATTATCGTTCAGGCGTGAGAGACCAGACTGAAGCAATTTAATAAAATAATAGGTTTTGAAATTTTTACTTGTATCTTATTTTACATGAAACTTTATATGTTTTTTCAGAGAAAATAAATATTCTTTATACCTAGTTATAACAAGAAAGCCTTTCTTTCAGTGGCGTAAGATGATGAGGCTTTCTAAAAAAATCTGTCATCTTTTGGAGTAGGTAGTAGGATATTTTTGCGGCTAACTGTCAAAAGTTTTTATGCGTTGTTACGAAGAAGGAAAGCTGTAAAACGTTGTATCATTGAGGCTGAGTCGCACTACCTAACTTTGACCGTAACTATAACAATAACAGGTGTTTTTTGTATGGAGTTTGACAGATTTTTTACTTTTGTTAAAGTAAGATGGTGCAACCCAGCCTAAGAGTCCGAAATGGCACGGCTAGATTTTTGTTGCACGAGTTCTGTAATGTTCCTGAAGTAACATAGTTTTTTCTTTTTGGAGTTTATAGGGGAAATTTCGCTTTATTGACTGTTCGCGTTGAACCTTTTGAACAAAGTTAAACAAATTTACGCCCACACCTAGTGTTAATAGCTTTATAGGGATGACCGCACTGTTGTCGATATAAAAACCACGCCATGTTGAAATAAATAGTCCACAGTCTAAATTTGTACATAAGGTTATGAAAAAATCGACTGAAATTAAGACTGACATGTCTTAGTGAGGTCATCCATTTAGTCAGATATTGTGGAACAACTCTGAGATAAATACCAAGGCAATTAAAACAACATAACTATGTAGGTACTTACTCAATGGGACTATTCCCACCTCTCGTTCCCACCGCTGCAACTCCTGTGTAGCCAGGATCTACAGCTTGACCGCCAATACAAACCCAACCAGTGAAGGTCAAGTTTGTCCCGTTTGTACTTACTTAGATGTATTAAGTGAGATTTGCTACAAAAGTGTAATCTGACGGGCTAACAATCTAAATATATACAAACTCAAAGATGACTGACTGACTGACTGACATAGTAATCTATCAATGCACAGCCCAAACCACTGGACGGATCGGGCTGAAATTTGGCATGCAGGTAGATGTTATGACGTAGGCATCCGCTAAGAAAAGATTTTACGAAACTCTACCCCTAAGGGGGTAAAACGGGATCCACGCGTATGAAGTCGCAGGCAGCCGCTAGTTGCTTTTTAAGTACGATACCATGTTTATCAGACAAAACCAACTTGATAATTTAATGGTGCTATCAAGCTATGTAAGCAAATAAACATAATTGAAAGAAAAAAGAGACACGAATGGGAAATTGAATCAGCCACCCTAGACTCTGTTAGTATGCCTAAATGAATGCTGGCATCGCTCAGAAATAAATATAAGGGCCACGACATAACAAACTCTGATTACAGACTTTGTAAGGTCGCAGGAGAACTCGTTGTATGTTTAAAGTCAGAAATAAATTATTTATTTAACAACCGGTGCTTCACCAAGCACCAATATTGTTTCCCATACGACAAAAAAGATACTATCCCAGAAGCGCACACACTACTCGACGCAAAGACTCGTGGCAGGCAGTGTAGTTAAAAATTGCATATCACGTTTTTTCTTGCACTCACACTGGTTATGGGTGGTCGCCGCATTATAGCGTTATTAGAATATCAAAACGTTGTATCACCGGTGCTGTAGGTATTTGACATAAAACATACACAATTCGGCGCTATAGCGCGACGTTCAGGCTAACGCTCAAACGCGCGCTAGGTACGCGTTCTATTTGGCGAATAGAAGCCTTAAAACGCGGTGTGCGCGGACACTAAGAAAGAATGAGACATTTTCAAGAAAAAACTCGAAGCAGACACTAACGAATCTCTTCAATTCAGTGTCTGTATTCCGTCTTCATTTGACTTCGCATTTTACATTAAATCTAATTTTCTTTAATATGGACTTGACATTTCTGTATTGAGAATGTCTGCACTTCGCACCAATTGAATTTGGCAATCAAAATAGGATTTAGAAGTGCTTATAATAATACTAGCTTTCCGCCCGCGGCTTCATCCGCGTGGAATTTTGTCTGTCACAGAAAACCTTTATCTCGCGCGTCCCTGTTTCAAAAACCGGGATAAAAACTATCCTATGTCCTTTCCCGGGACGCAAACTATCTCTACGCCAAATTTCTTTAAAACAGATTCAGTGGTTTATTCGTGAAAGAGAGACAGACAGACAGAGTTACTTTCGCATTTTTATAATATTAGTATAGGTATAGATTAAATACGTGACAATATGTGACCTGGATGCGGGCATTTCAGGACCGGTTGTTGTGGAAATCCTTGAGGGAGGCCTTTGTCCAGCAGCGTTTTAGTAAAATCTATAAGCTAAAACTACTATATTGTTTTAAACTTTCATGGTCGAGATTGCTACCATGTACCTTAATTTTGAGTTTCCGATATTTCGGCACTGTTGCAAGCGCCATGGTCACGGAGTAACTGAGGAAACTTGCGGGTGAGATGTTATGGGCAGATACATCGGTCTACCATCATAACTACTAGACGGATTTCATGAAAGTTTACAGTAATCCAACTTAATAGCAATCCAAATAGAAGCTAGTAATAGATCCTGAATTAATGCTTCAGATTGAGTTACGATTGTTATTTAATGTGATACGGGCTGCAATTATAGCGGATAGCTACAAATGTCAATCAATAGTTATAACGTAGCTAGGTACCTACTGCATTTAGCTTTCTGATTAATAAGTAGTTATAAAAATATTTCTATTGAATTTTTGCAAATTCACAACTAGATATACGAAAGGTTATCGATTCACGTCCAACATTAGGCAGCTTTTTACCTAATTGCGCCAAAAGGAGGGTTATGTTTTTTAAGATTCGTTCGAAATTAGAAAATACATCATATTATATTTTAAAACAATGAATTGAAATTATATTTAATGAAAAAGAAGACACAAACGATGTAACTAAACGCGGGTCGCTCTATCATAAATCATCACTATCTCAATAAGGTACTTGAACGTGAAAAACTGCGACTACCCTCATGAAAGCTTGTATGAAAATATAGCCTATGAATCTTCTTAACAAGAAGGCAAGGTGATCAATATCAATAAAACTACGGACGATATTAAAGTTTCTGCGAACATTGTAGAGCTGAGGAAAAATAATGCAGAAGACATGGGTATGATTTATTGTGGCGTAAAATTGTGTTAAAATTCCATTGGTGTTTACATTATAGTATGGATAATTTTCGTATTATTACTCCATTTTCTTCCATAAACTTTGAATGTTTAATCAATTTCAATATTATTTTAATTACTACGTGTGATATATCATTGGAAAGAAGAGAAGGTAGAGATATTTTTAAGATCATTGGCAATCCATTATCACCATTAGTTTTTTTTTTTTAATCGAATTCGAACTTGAATTTTTTATCGTGGTTTGTACTTTTGTTGAACTTTGACGGCTCGTAACTAGTTATTGAATCATTATCTAGATCTGAAATTTATTTTATTTGACTAAAGATTTATTCGATATTAGTATCAAATAAAAAAATCGGTTAAAATCATGCGAGAAAAAAAATTTAAGCAGTTTTCAGGTCAAATTTCGGAAAAATCTGAAAAAAGTATACAAATTGACATATCTCCTAAATTATAAAACTGTTGTGATGGAATTAAAAATAACGGATTTGCTAACGAAATGTATTTTAATATGTCCTCGACACACTTTTTATAATATCCAACCCGAGTACAGAAAACGTCACAGAGACCGGAAGTCTTAAATCTACCATAGACTATTAAACCAGGATACACCTCTTTTTTTTTTTTTAAACAGTAGTGATTGCATTGGCTTGGCATTCAACACCCCCCCTCAATGTAATTACTACATTTAAAAAAAATAAACAAAAATAAAATTTTTTTGCTTCTCATAAACTTAAATTCTTAAATTTTCAACTTATATACTTATACTTCTTAAACTTATACTTGTTATACTTATCCTTGTTACACTTATACTTCTTAAACTTATACTTCTTATATTTTATTAATTACTTTAACTGAACTACACTTTATTATTTTCATTACTCTACATTATTAATTTTATACATTTATGCCACAGCTTTTAGTAAACTTTAAAATTAAATCCCTTCCTAATGGCTTAGTAAACATGTCAGCAATTTGTTCCTCAGTTTTAATATATTCCAAACATATTTGTTTATTTTTAACTAACTCCTTAATATAGTGGTAGCGAATATCTATATGTTTTAATCTTTTCAAACTGTCTGTACTAGCAACTGTTATAGCAGACTGGTTATCACACAATATTTTCACAGCATAATTTACATTTATATCAAAATCTTTCAATAAATTTTTCAACCAACATGCTTCACTACTTGCCATACTTAAAGCCACATATTCAGATTCAGTTGAGGATAAACTTACTGAAAGTTGCTTTTTGGAACACCAAGAAATAAGACAATCAGAAAACTTGAAACAGTACCCAGTTGTTGACTTTCTATCTTTTAAGTTACCCGCCCAATCAGCATCACAATAACCCAACAATGGTACATTTTCTGGTTTAAGAATTAACTCATAATTTATAGTATGCTTCACATATCTTAAGACCCTTTTTAAAGCAGTCAATAAAACATCATTTGCTTGGTTTTGATAACGGCTCAATATAGCAACAGGAATACATAAATCTGGTCTTGTAGCTAAAACTGCATACATGAGTGACCCTATCATTTGTCTACACAATCTTTCAACTTCAGGTAAAGGTTTGCAATTTTGGTTATTCAACATTTTACAATTAAAGTTAACATCCATGGGTGTATTCATTGGCTTACAATTTTCCATTTTATATTTTTTAAGAACATTTAACAGATAACTACTTTGACTTAATGTTGTTACTCCTGTATTTAAGTNTGGGAATTTTGCAATATCCTGTTGTAACTAAGCTTTAAGTTTACTAAGGTACCTGCATGCCAAATTTCAAGCGTCTAATTTAAGCGGTTTAGATTTTTCATACAAATGTTTTTTCCCGCTAACTCCCGTTCCCGTGGGAATTTTGCAATATCCTGTTGTAACTAAGCTTTAAGTTTACTAAGGTACCTGCATGCCAAATTTCAAGCGTCTAACTTAAGCGGTTTAGTAGATTACCCATACAAAAGGATTTTCTCGCTAATTCCCGTTCCCGTGGGAATTCCTAAGTATACTATAACCTGCCCAGGAGTATGAAGAATAATTGTAGCAAGTTTCGTTAAAATCCGTCGAGTAGTTTTTGTTTCTATAAGGAACATACAGACAGACAGCCAAAATTTTACTGATTGCATTTTTTGCATCAGTATCGATTACTAATCACCCCCTGATAGTTATTTTGAAAATATATTTCATGTACAGAATTGACCTCTCTACAGATTTATTATAAGTATAAATTAGGAAATAGTTAAGGACGGTAAGGATACCGCCGAGTGAAAGAAGGAAATGCTAAAACAAGAAACCAAAACTGTGTTTTTCATTTTACGGTGAATGGAGAAAGCAAACGGACATGCAAAATTTTTTTTATTAATACATTGGGCATATCAGAAAGAGTATTGCGAACAGTAATGCAAGGAAGACAAAATTGTACGACAGGTATGATTCCGGAAGAAAAGAGGCAAACATTATCATCATAATAAAGTTGGTGAGGAAATCGTACAGTCAGTTCGCGGTCACATTAATTCAGAGCCCCGAATAGAGAGTCACTACACTCGGGCTAACACACGTCGTGAATTTATTGACGGTGGCCTAACTATTAAGGAATTATATTGCAATTACGTATCGAATAGAGATGCAATGCCAGTAGCATCCCTTATGACATGTATAACAGAATTTTTAACACTGAATTTAACTCATCCTTCTTTGTCCCTAAGAAGGACCAATGTGATCTCTGCGACTCGTACAAAAATGCTATTGGGCCAATCGATCATGTTAGAACTCACTCGTGAGCTATGACACTAATTGCGTGTGACATGTCCGGCTTTTAGGGTTAAAATATGTCCGGCCAAATGAAGCACAGAGTCCGGCTTTTGTTTTTGGACCTGGCAACCCTACCTCCACCAGTGTTCTGTTTTCCCGCTCAGCCTTGCCATTTTGCACTGGACAATAAAGGGTGGTTGTTTGGTGAGTTATTCCGTGCTTTGAAAACAATTCCTTGACTTCTTTATTGACAAACTCAAGCCCGTTGTCACTTCTGANTTTTCATAGCCTGCTCATAGGTTGTTGGCTCATTTTCTTCGCTGTAGACATTATGGCAGCAGTAAAATTTGTTCTGCTTTCTGATCCGCCTGCTCCTATCACGACGTACCTCTCTTTCATCCACCAACTCCATTGAACTATCACCTTCATCAGTACATGGCTCATATTCACTCACTTCAGTTTCATTCTCAATCTCTGTGTCTTCTCCTGTACTTATTTCAACATCACTTCGAGGTTCACATGCTCCATCATCTTCCTTTTCCTCATCCTCCACATTGCAATCCAAATCCAACTTTACCACTGGCTCTCTGCTTTCACTCTGTACTTCTTCTTCTAAGAAAACCACATCTCTCTTTATTTCTACTATATTTTTCTCTGCAAAATAGACTCTGTAGCCTTTCACGTTTTCGCCATAACCAACCATGTATCCCTTTTCGCCTTTCTTGTCCCATTTCCTTCGTCTTTCCTTTGGTATGTGCACATAAGCCGGTGTGCCGAAAGCCTTCAATAGATGGATATCGAAACTCTTGCCAGTCCACAGCTCGTATGGGGTTTTCTCACTATTTTTGCTCTTCCCCGTTCTATTGAGCACAAATGCAGCTGTATGGACCGCCTCCGCCCACAGTTTCTTCGGCATGTTCTTGGCATAGAGCATGGTTCGTGCTGCCTCCACCAGTGTTCTGTTTTCCCGCTCAGCCTTGCCATTTTGTTCTGGACAATAAGGTGTGCTTGTTTGGTGAGTTATTCCATGCTTTGAAAACAATTCCTTGACTTCTTTATTGACAAACTCAAGCCCGTTGTCACTTCTAAAAGTTTTCACTTTATTACCAGTTGTGTTCTCAGCTTTATTTATGAAATCAGCTATGCAGTTCTTAATCTCGTGCTTATTCTTGACAAAGTATACGTNCCAGTGTTCTGTTTTCCCGCTCAGCCTTGCCATTTTGCACTGGACAATAAAGGGTGGTTGTTTGGTGAGTTATTCCGTGCTTTGAAAACAATTCCTTGACTTCTTTATTGACAAACTCAAGCCCGTTGTCACTTCTGAAAGTTTTCACTTTATTACCAGTTGTGTTCTTAGCTTTATTTATGAAATCAGCTATGCAGTTCTTAATCTCGTGCTTATTCTTGACAAAGTATACGTGTCTATAACTTGAGAAGTCATCCTTTAAGACTACAAGTATCTTGACCTTCCAACAGATGTTTCCTCCATGGGGCCAAAAGTATCCACATTTCCACATGGAACAGTTCACAGGTTCTAGTGTTGACACTCTCGCTGTTATGGAACGATAATCTATGTATCTTCCCTTGAAGACAACCTTCGCACTTGGGCAACGAAGTTGTGTTCACATTGATGTCGTTTTTCGTAAGTAACTTTTTCACATGTTCGAAGTTTTGGTGCGCTAACCTTTCGTGCCACTGATAGAGATTATTGTCCACTGCTTTTGCAACATTTATAAAAGTGGAACCCCGAGTGATCTCCAAAACCCATTCTATTATTATATACGATTCGGCTTCGATATCTATAATACAATAGGAGTTTATTTCATGTGTCAGATGACAAGGGTGGAAACAACCTACGATTCATGTTGTTTATTTACGTGCAATATGTGGGCATATTATAAAAGTGGAATGCCGAGTTGTATTTCTAAAACTTGTTCTATTATTTTATACTATTTGGCTGCGACTCGGCGTGACGACAATACAAAACATTTTTCGCGAATCGGTGTTCATACATTCACTTAATACATTAGACGCCATGTTGTCATAAACGACATATTATAAAATCGCTGTGATTTAATATTCTTAATCATTAATTTTATGGCAAGTGTCCATCAGGAATCATTGTTCTTACACACAGAATCGTATTATTTCGCTTTCGGGTAGTAATATGTCAAAATTGTTGGTTCTTAGGCGAACAATGTATGGAGAACGAACATTGTCCTTTGCATTTTAAATGCAAATCGGCAACAACTACTACACATGATATATGAAGATGTTCCCACAAATTGCTTGGCTGCCACATCTTGACATCGCAAAGCATCTTCCCTAACAAATATGCGTTACCTGTAGCACTAAAGCTAGAGTACAGAGCACTTGGGCACGCCAATAAGCTGACGTAGCGAAAATATATTCCGTTCGAACATGCCGAGCTGTACTTTGTTGGAGGTGAAATTTTAAACAGGTGTGTGGGTGAGACATAGTATTTCTATAATGTACTTATTTATTCACATACCTTAGACTTGTAGGTTGGATGTTCATTTGTTCAATTCAATTGTTTGCTTAAGATTGATGCAATATTTATTATTTATTTCTTAGGTAGACCAACAAAGTCACATAATTATATAGAGTTCATACATTTTAACATGGATTAACACATGATGCGTATATGACCTCAATTACAGGTATACACAGCATTTCTTTTTGAAAGGTTAGGGTAATTATACACCAGTACAGTTTTAGCACCGAACAATTATAAAGGACTTAACCATATTAGAATATTATAAAAATATAACTTTTTTGTCTAATATAGCAATATTAGACAAAGAATTGCAAGTATCGTGCCATCTGATAATAAAAATTACCCGTATTCACAAACGATGCTTGCTTAAGTGACGCAGCAAATCGAACTCACAGCGTTGAATAGAGCTCAGTGATTGACGGGGCGTCCACGCACACTGTCAGACCTCATAGTCATCATCATCATCATCATCATCATCTCAGCCATAGGACGTCCACTGCTGAACATAGGCCTCCCCCAATGCTTTCCATGTTGATCGATTGGTAGCGGCCCGCGTCCAGCGCTTCCCTGCTACCTTTACGATGTCGTCGGTCCACCTTGTAGGTGGACGTCCCACGCTGCGTTTTCCGGTACGCGGCCTCCATTCCAGAACCTTTCTGCCCCATCGGCCGTCAGTTCTGCCCTCATAGTAACGTTTGTGAATACGGGCGTAAGTCACCTAGGTTAAGACTTGAGAGACACGAGGTTCGGAGATTATAATTTAAACCTTTGGTATCTGTATTATCATTGTACTAGCTTTTGCCCGCGGCTTCACCCGCGTGAAATTTCATCATAAATTATAGCCTATATATTATTCTACGTTATAAACAATAATACTGTAAAGTTTCGTCAAAACCCGTTCAGTAGTTGGTGCGTGAGAGAGTAACAAACATCCAGACATAAAAAATTTCGCATTTATAATATTAGTGGGATAGTAGGATGACTTCAGTCAGGTATAAAACAGGTATGGGTTGATAAAATAATGATAACTTCAGGAAAAAACTTCACTCATTCCATTTACGATCCGTTCGTGCCTTCTATTCCGAAACGACCTTTTTCTGGACCTATTTACATACTGGCCCGGTTTGAATAAATTAGAAATTCGGCCTACATTCGTGATATCGCTCATCGAATGCAACACAGCCACATTTCAAAAATAATTCAAAATCGTTTTATTTCGAAATTNGGACAGGTTGTGTGGTGTGTACGGCTAGACGCGCGCGAACATGGAACAAGACGACGCTACTGCGGCGGAGGAGGCGGTTACATTTACGTGGAGTGAAGAAAAAGTGCTTCAATTAATTGAAGTGTACAGATCAAAGGAAATTTTGTGGAATCCACAACATGAGAATTTTTATAAAAAACATTTTAAAGAGGATGCATGGATGGAAATTGCTAATTTGATGGAAACAACACAAGAAAAAATGTTACAGTAAAATGATTAGTATTTTATCATCCTACCGTTCGCGCGCATCTCGGAAACAGATGTGAGTAGGTACATGCGCGGTTCGTGCGCACGTTGTGCGCGCCCCGCGTCTACACTGATGCAATGCTCGTTTCGTGTTGCATTGCATGTTGCGTTNTCAAAAATAATTCAAAATCGTTTTATTTCGAAATTAGGCTCTAAAAGTAATATATTTTACGTTTTGCTGAAGACACCCGTCATTTTTGTTAATTTTGATGCCAAACTGGTCAACCGCCATTTTTGTATTGGGCCGACTTTCGCGCTCACGTCAGATCAAAACCGCCATTTTGTCAGTTGCGACCCAGTGCTCGGAGCGAACGCACATCAGTTTCGTACAAAACGGCCACAAGTAAAAAAATCACGCCAGATCGACCTCGGTGTTTTGTGCAAAGGAGCCACATTTTGGAATGCGGCCGTGTTGCTTTCAAATTTCAAGTAAGTACATTCGGAATCTATTAATGCAATAGTGCCATATTTTAGGATACGTACGTTTTGCATTCCAATGTGAAACGAAGTAACGCCATATTTACAAATCTGTACATTTTTCATTCTAATATGAAACAAAGCAATGCCACATTTACAAATCTGGTACATTTTGCATTCCAAAGCTATGCCATATTCAGGAATATGTTTTTTTAAATTAATACAAAAAGGCATGGACAACTAAACTAAATGAATATTTATTTTTAACCGACTGCAAAAAAGAAGAATGTACACAACAGTTCGGTCGACAGCCAGAGCGAGTGGACTGTATGACGTAATCTTATCCGGGGCCACTGGCCGGCACGGCTAGCCACCAGGCTAGCTAGGGCTCTAACTACCGTGGTGCGGTGATGCTCCGACAGAGAATCGGGCTTCTGAATAGAACAAGAGTTTTTCTTTAATGAAACAATGCTTCCAGTATTAGAGATTCTTCCTTTATTCTTCTCTCCTTTGCACCTTACACTTGGAAGGCTGCCGAAGAACTGACATGCCCTTCAGAAAACCCCGTTATTTTTTTATTTTAGGTTAAGTAGATAAGCAAAATGCTAAACTGGGCTCGACTCACGGTAGTTTTTTGAGTAACCTTGCATTATTATTTACAGAATGAGCAGAGCAAAAATGATTTTAAGCATGGCAGTTGGAAATACAAATGAAGAATCAGTTAGGGTGCAAGATAAGCGCATTATCAACTCTCAACAAATTAAAAAATGTGATATTCCAGCTAAAACTGGAAGTCAGAACACAATAACGGATTCGGTTTATGACGCGGAAAGTCATTTAGCCTGTCCAGCTCAAGAAAAACAAACCATATTTGTTGTCAACACTCAGGTAACTCAAATACCAGCAATAGTTGGACAAAGAAGAGAATCGGCTGATAGTAATTTTGATACGGACTCCTACCCTGACAGTCAGCCTGATCACAATATATCGTTGAGTGATGATGAAGAGTCTAGAGCTAAGAACACAGACGAAACTCAGAGTAATTATTCCACCAAGTGACTCATCTGAAAGCGAACTCTGATAGTGATACAAACAGCTCTACGTCAAGTAGTTCATCTGATTTTTCCTCTGACGATAGTGCTAAGGATCTTAATTTTCTGCCTCAGAAACTCGTGAAGACTGATCGTCATAGGTACCGTCTTTTTTCTCCTCAACCTGGACCTTCCGGGGCGGAAGACGAACCCAAAAATATCGAAATGGAGACATCAAATACAGATACTGAGCCACCTATTTCAGAAACGGAATTGCAACAAACCAGTATTGACACCGAGCCTCCTAATATTGACAACCAGCTCCCTGGTATTAGCACCGAGCCCCCCAGTTTTGACACCCAGCCCCCTAGTATTGACACCCAACCCCCTAGCGTTGACACACAACCCCCTAGTGTTGACACTACTGTAGAACCTCAGCAGCTATCCCGTAAAAGAAAATGTGACCCTGCATCTTGGAAAAGAAATAAAGCAAAGGCTCTTAAAAATAGTGCAAAGGCATATATTTTGTTTCACATACAGAATATTTTTGTTACTTTTGTTGTTTTTTTAATGTCTTCTTCTTTCAAAACAATAAATATAGCATATTTCACTTAAAAATTATTTCTTTTTTTGAGATAATTGTTTAAACATTTGATCTAATCTTGAATGCAAAAAGGGCTTTTGTAGTTTTTTTTCAGGTTGTGTTAGAGCTGTAACAACGGTAATTATTTTAAAAAATAATACAAAATTTGACGTAAACAATGATATACTAACATCATACTATTAAATAAAAAGAAACATATTTTTTCTTAAAAAACATGTTTCAAAATTTGTTTTGACTCTCCTGTAAAAAGTATAGTTTATGGTTTGTGGCCGTTTTGAATTCAATGAGCGATATGTGCCAAAGAAAACATCACAAAAACTCTCCATGCATAAATTACAGTTATACAGTTTCCATTACCCCTGAAAATACATTCTGCCCAACTGACTGGGAAAACATTTTTTCTTCCGCGCTGTGTTCTAAAGAAATTGTGGACGGTAGAGTCGCTTTAGTAAGGGAATCCTATTTATAAATTATTCAAACTCAAATATTTTAGACTTCGGTTTATAGACTGGTTCGGTGGCTTGAAATTAGGTTAAATAGATTTCCAATCGTTAAAATCTACTGCAGTTGCTCCCAAACAATCAACAAAAGACTAATAAGATAACATTTCTAAACTTCATCATTACCAATTCTTGGGAGAGGTCAGAAAAAATGTATAAAATAGTTGAATAACTTAAAATAAATGTTGTGGGGACATTTGACAAAAAAACTCTGAAAAACAAATTGAACATCGGAAAACAAATAGGTTACCTACCTACATGTAGCTTAATTAAGATACAAATAATTGTGATATTATTTATTAAATAATAATTGCACCAAGTTTCGTTAAAATCCGCCGAGTAGTTTTTGTTTCTATAAGGAACATACAGACTGACAGACAGACTCGAGATTACACGAGACAGACAAAAATTTTACTGATTGCATTTTTGGCATCAGTATCGATCACTATTCACCCCCTGATAGTTATTTTGAAAATATATTTCATGTACAGAATTGACCTCTCTACAGATTTATTATAAGTATAGATTATGAAGATACAAATGACCAAAGAGCATGCTGGTTTATATTGAATTACGTTTGCACCCCAGAAACACGTTTTAAAATTAACAATCTCCCCACAAAGGTTTTCCATATCGCTGCTTATAAAAGGGTAATTATTTTGCCCAATGCTCACAAAGGGCAACAAAGGCTCTCTATCGCCACTATGGGAGTGTCGAGACGTCTCTGGGCATTATGGGAAACAATGGTATCAAGATGACTGATATTTAAGCTCTTTGAATTGTTTTATTTATTTGTGAAATTATATAAATTTTCACGGGGTACAAATGGTACGGTGTACCGTTGAACATTCTCTACAAATTTAAAATTACACGAGACTGCAAAATATTTTGAAGTTTTCAAAGCGTTTTATTTTGTCGTTGGGTTATGCAATGCATGTAAGGGCCGGCGTGCACGGGTAACTTTTTTGGTTGATATATCGAAAATGTTAAAAAAATCTTTCACTGTCACGTCGCTACGCTACGTACCTTCATACATCTCCATGGACTTCAAAAAAGTCACGGCGACAATAGTAGGACAGAAAAGTAGCACGGGTGCGCGCAATCCCTAATTAATATGCCTTTAAGAAATAAAAAAAAACATTATAAAATTTCATTTACAACGTTCAGAATCTCAAAATTGTCACAAATCTCTGGCAGTAAAATTCCCTTTTTTTGTTTAAAACACTATTGTCTATGGACAACAACATCATCTGGCATCTTCACCTATTAAACAGGACTAGATCTAACCCAACATGATTTGGTAATTGCTTTACAATGGTCAATTAAGCCGATACTAAGTAAACATAAACATCAACAGATTAGCGGTTTGGCGATTGGGAGAGTCAAGAATCGATGGTTGTTAGGGCTACCACACAAACATTTGTAATGATTTAGTGACGTAGCCACGTTGCTGCATCGACTAGTGATGCGACGTCATATCAAGGGAAATTAGATCACGTCTTAAAAACGTCACGAAATGTGCCACGATGAATGACACGACGCTATCAATGCGATAAAGTAGGATAATCAGAAGAACTAGATAATAGCCAAAATAACTGTGTTTATTAAAAAAAAAAAAGAAATTGAAATTAATATGGATACAAAAGAAAATTATGATGAAAATCTTTTATTAGATAGGGATACAAATAAGTATTATTATCCTTTTATTGTGTTGTAAATGTTTTTTCTTAAATCTATACTATAATATAAAATAATACGAAAGTAACTCTGTCTGCCTGTCTGTCTCGCTTTCACGCCTAAACCAATGAGCCCATTTTGATGAAATTTGGCAGGGAGATAGTTTAAGTCCCGGGAAAGGACATAGGATAGATTTTATCCCGGTGTTTGAAACAGGGACGCGCGCGATAAAGTTTTTCTGTTACAGACAAAATTCAACGAGGGCGTAGCCGCAGGCGGAAAGCTAGTTCATACATAACAGGTATTTAGCAAGCATACAAAGAAACGGTATATTCAAAACGAACAAAGCAGCACAATATACTAGTGCACTATAAATCAAACGCAAAGCACCGTCTACCCAGTTCAAACGGGCATCAATATCTATTTGCTTTCCCTATATTCGTATACCGGAACGTAACCGGATTCCGGAATACAAACAAAATTCTCTGGTATTACGCCCCAGGGAGCTTTGAGGGAGTAATGGTTCCGTAAGTATGTGTTAGTAATGACTATTTAATGTACCAATTACATTTCAGTCGTAAGAAACTTGGTAATCAGGGCAAAGATACAGGGTGGTTACGCAAACTTAGAGGGTTCTTGTTAAGTACTATATTCTGCCTGAAGTTCTGACTGCTGGGATTTCAGCGTGTCTAAGTATTTAAATTTCATACTGATTTACAAAAAAATAAACTTTTTAAACCAGCCCTCTTAGGTAATTAGCTGGTAAAGTTGACCATGAGCCGGAACATGTAGTGTGGACAGGCCTCCCACTAGGTGGACCGACGATCTGGTGCAGGTCGCGGGATGTGCCTGGATGCGGGCGGCGCAGGACCGGTCTTTGTGGAAAACCTTGGGAGAGGGCTTTGTCCAGCAGTGGATGTCTTTCGACTGAAATGAACAGCTCTCTTATTTTTTAATAAGTTTTGGAGTAGTTCGTATCCATGGTTGGCCAATTTTAAGTCTATTCGCGTTTTAAAATGTAATTTACTGTACATAAGTGTCATAAAAGTAATTTATTTTTTGCAAATAGCCTTGAAAACCTTTTTAGCTGTTTAATAAAAGAAAAACGAAATAACAGTAAGTACGTTGCTTTTTGCGCATTAATAATATTTGTACTAACCCACCATAAAAGTCTGCCTCGAACTAATTTTAGGTGTAATTTTAGTATAAAAACCTCATTTTCTAAAAAAAACTACTTACTTTGCATAAAAATTGCTCGCAAGTTTCCTCCCAAAAAATTGAGGTAGTAAAATTTTAACTTCATTATTCAAATTTTGGCAGTAAAACTTTACGAGCTTTAAAGGGCAGTAAAAATTGTTAAGTAAAGAATAAAGGGTTTGATTAAAAATTTAGCTTTACGATTTTTGTATTGAATTATTTTGATGACCTTATATTAAATAATGAAACAGGTCTTCAGTAATGAAGAAAATTGCGCGTGAATCTGGGAGCACAGAAGTGTAGGGGAGACCGAGGAGAGTCGTAGCAACAGAGGTAAATTTCTCTGAAACTAATAAGTTTATAGAGTCAGCGACTTCGTGAATTCGTTGCTCTTTCGACACTCCACTGTGTGCGTGAAAATGCTAGCTAACTATCATAAGTCATCATCATCATCATCATTTCAGCCATAGGACGTCTACTGCTGAACATAGGCCTCCCCCAATGCTTTCCATGTTGATCGTTGGTAGCGGCCTGCGTCCAGCGCTTCCCTGCTACCTTTACGATGTCGTCAGCCCTTGTAGGTGGACGTCCCACGCTACATCATAAGTGCAGCAGAGAAAACAGCTTTGTTACAACTCATCTCTGTTAGAATCCCCTCGGTCTCCCCTATCCGCCAAGTCGAGCAAAAGAACAAAGAGGCACGGCCGAACTATCCTACTCTTGAAGCCATTCGGGCCATTTTTTATCGCCATACCTAACTTTTTTGTGGAAAAAACTATAAGCCTATTTAATTATCTGTTACTTATTTATCACAATTCTTAGATTGGTATTACAGCCAAGAAAATAAATTCTTGCTTACGTCACTGTTCCCGAATTCATAGAACCCTGAGATCCTCACAGCAATGATTAGGCACCTTTTGGTAGATTCGCACCATCATCGGTCGCATCTGCCCTTCAAGTGAAATTGTAATTAAGAGACTTATGCCCGTTATCACCATCAATCCCTAATTTTTAAGTGACCCCTATGAAAACAAAATGTTTTTTTATGTTACCATAGGGGTCGTCTCTACTCGAATTGAATAATCTCCGGAACTACTAGAATGATTTAGAAAATTCTTTCAACATTACAATCCTAGTTTTATCTTGATAAGCATAGGCGGTACGCAGTTCGCCTGGTCAGCTAGTAACACAAAAAAAATCAGTTTGTGAGGATGAATGGATGTTTGTTTAGTAGTTTTTGAGTGAAAGTGTACACGCAAAAACTACTAAATGGATTTCGATGAAACTTTACACATCATTTAAACATCATAATAACATCAGATTGAGTCATAATTAAGTAGATTAGGATTATTAAAGAATGGATGATTTTTCAAATCAGATATCATTTTAATTATTTCGAATATTTCCCTTTTTCGCCCATTAACATCACTCAGTAATTTAATCTCGCCAACCACAAAATGTCCCACAAAATTAGTGGTGGCCTAAATTTTCGCCATTCTTCGGGATCGGGACGTCCCACAAACGTCCTGTCGTTAAGATAATCACACCTTTTTATGCATGACTTGATTTATAGCTTCCTAAGGAATCCATTACTTTCTGTTTTAAATTTTCGCGCTTGACGGAACAGGCTGTGGGATGTTAAGATCCCTTTGTGATAATACGGAAATGCTTTGTTTAAACTGTCTTTGTTGGACAGCATGTCAAGCTAAACCGTAGGGTTTTATTCAATTGGAATAGACGCTATTTTTCAATAAAAATGTTATGTGTTTGTGGTTATGGCTGAAAACCGTAGATTATCGTCGTATTTTTAATGCGGGTGATAGGGTTGTGATATGACAACCCTGTATAAAAATATCTAGTGACATCGAATTTATACGATTACTAGCGGCCGCCCGCGACTTCGTACGCGTGGATCCTGTTTTACCCCCTTTTCCCGAATTTTCTTTGCTATAAACCTCACGGAGCCCGAGACCTTTCCAACGAATGCAAAACCGTGGAAATCGGTTCGTGCGTTCTGGAGTTATAGCGTCAGGGAGGATAACCCGACTTATTTTTATATGTATAGTAGATTATTAGAGCACTTAAACAACACATAAATATACGTTATTAAAATTTGCAAACAGTCACCATCTAACAAATTAAGTTACTTCTTGCACTATGTTAAAAGGGAGGCCTTAGTCCAGCAGTGGACGGTAGACGTCATTTGGCTGAAACTAACGAAGTATGGAGAAATATAATGACATAAACTAATATAGCTATACATACTTGAAGTCCTTTACAGCCGCAAGGTTCCGGAAGAGTGGAATACGACCTTACTTTCCCCTGGATGTTGTAAAAGGCGACTAAGGGACAAATAAGGAACAAACTAAGGAACTTGAAAATTATAAATAACTTGAAAAAATCGAACTGCCTAAGGCGGGAATTGAACCCACGACCTTCCTATAATTTTATAATTTTCAAATTAGTTTGAGGTGCGACTCTAAACGCTAAAAATTTAATAACTAAACTAAGGAACATCTGGGAATTGTAGGCTAAATAAGTGCTCCTACACTGGAGATTAGTCATGATGATCTTGATAATAATAATATCCTCCAGATAACAGTAAAATACAGAGGGTAGTTTTTGTCCAGCAGTAGACGTCATTTGGCTGAAACGAACGAACGAACGAACAGAGGGTAGTGCCTCTGAGCTGGAGACTAAATGCATTGATGATGTGACATTATTATTACTTTATTACTAACATAACAATATCGAAGTCATAACAAAACCGCCAATAAAATTAATATTTTGTTACGTTTGTCAACAACAACGCCAAAGGCTAACATCACCCCTATTAAAATGGAAAATTGAAATAAGCCGACCTGAATCATAGATGCGAACAAAAACAATTCACAACGCATCGCGCGTCAAAATGCTTCAGCTGATCGATGAATTATGCAAATGCTCAATGAATACGTAATTACGTAAAACAATAATGTTTATCCGCGGCATATAATTACGATTGTAACACTTCTAAATAGGTTATACAATACACGAGGGATCTACATTGGATAGAGTTGACACGTATATTTGGGGTGGTTTGGTAGCTAAAGCCACCCACAAGGTGGACCGACGACATCATAAAGGTACCAGGAAGGCGCTGGACGCAGGCCGCTACCAACCGGGCAACATGGAAAGCATTGGGGGAGGCCTATGTTCAGCAGTGGACGTCCTATGGCTGAGATGATGATGATGATAGTAGCTAAAATCCTTCCTTTGTGAGGGAGGCCTATGTTCAGCAGTGGACGTCCTATCGCTGAAATGATGATGAATCATCAACTGTAAACAAGATTAGAAACTAAGCGATCGGCTTGCAACAATTGCGGTTCCTATCATGGTGTCACGTTTGGGTATAGTATTACAATTGAGGTTTCTGAGACTGAATTGTCTGACCGCATGTCTGAGAGTCCTCCGCCTGGACTTGAGCTCCCCTGGCTTACCTGGAAGTCTTTAAATAGACTTCGGACGCAGGTCGGCCGTAGTAAGGACAATCTGTTCAGGTGGGGATTCTTGGATGGCTCAAACTGGAGTGCAAGTGTGGTTTTGTTCCCCAGTCGACGAAGCGCATGATGTGGTGACAACGAAACACTTGTGGCGGAGTTTTGGGCTGACATTGTGTTGGCCGTCCAACGCAGCGTGGGACGTCCACCCACAAGGTGGACCGACGACCTGATAAAGATAGCAGGAAGGCGCTGCCGCGCTGGATGCAGGCCGCTACCAACCGTGCGATGTGGAAGTCATTGGGGGAGGCCTATGTTCAGCAGTGGACGTCCTGTGGCTGAAATGATGATGATGACTGTGTAGGTTGTTTGTCGACACGACAAGAAGAATATTGAGGTTGGTCTCGGACTCTCTACATAGTAGATGTGACATGGATCTACCTATAGGTCTCATTTTTCATCATGATGTTCACCGAAGTATGAGTTGAGTTTTCTTTTTGGACAATCAAGTAAAATCGCGGGAAGTAAATGGATGCGGGCAACGCAAGACTGGTTGTGGAAATCTTTGGGGGTGCCTTTGTCCAACAGTAGGCATCATTTGGCTGAAACGAACAAGTAGATTCAACCCTGCAATGTCATGAGTAACATGGGAATAAAAAGGAAAACATTTTTGTGATTTATGTCTCCCATGTGAGCACCCTGATTAAGAGATTTGTGACCATTTGGCATACCTAATAAAATAAGCTTTTGGGTCTGACCTAGTCGAAGTTGTTTTACAATACCTTCACCTTGACCTAAATTGAAAGTTCCAGATACTGAAATGTCGCTAATGAAAGATAGATTGTAGTTTCATAAGCTGTTGATCTTATGTACCTACAACTTAGTAGATTTAATATCTAAAGATAAAAAGATAATTACGTGTACTTTATTGATTACATTATGGAAGTGTAGTTGCTTAATGTACCCTTTTTATTTTCACAAACAAAAGCCAATTATATAAATCGTTTGCGTAATTTTCCGTGTTTTTTCAACCGCTAGAGGGCGTGCCTAATGGATTGACGAATTGCTGTAGAATGAACTAATTACAGAGTGTGTGAAAAAAATGATTTATTGTCTGGCAGCGTACTGTAGAACACAACAGGGGTGGATGTGGTAGGCTTTTCCCATCTCTCGTGCCCACCGCTGCAACTCCTGTGTAGGCAGGATCTACAGCTTGACCGCCAATACAAACTCAACCAGTGAAGGTCAAGTTTGTCCCGGGGGAAAGTTAAACTGTCATTGGACCCACAACGAAATTAATCAAATGAACATAGGAGAAGTTTGAAATTAAGGTATATGGTAGGCTTATGGCGAGATCTTAGAAAATTATATTTCTAGCATCTGGTTCGAATTCTGAATTTATGTCTGAAAAGAATAAATGCGTACTAGAATCCTGTCCGTTACAAAACTTTAGATACCAGCTGTTTAAGCCTACCTGAATCCTTCACAGACCGACTGTTCGTTTGTTACAGAAGAAATTAAATGAAATTACCTAGTTAATATCTGTTTTAACGACTTTTGGAAAAGCTTGTAGACCCACACAACAATTATCCTTCAACGCTAGTAAAATACTGCCTTTTTGTTATGTATGTAGGTATACTTCGCACCGCTGCGACGGTGCCCGTTGACGTTTGAAATAAACCAGTGTGAAACTAGCTACCGTGTTGTTCGTACGCGCGCCCTTCCTTCGCCTTCCTTACGAATCTAACACGTGGCGACGGGCGATTCCACGCGAAATATAATGTCTGCAGGCGTGTCCTTCGGACTTTTATCGGGGTTTGACCACTTAACACAAGAGTGGAATAGTTATAAATCCCGGTTGAATCAGTGGTTCATCGCAAATGATGTGGACGATGTCAAGGACAAGTGCAAGGTCAAGCGGAAAGCAATTTTGCTCAGCGCGTTTTCGGAAGCAACGTACAAATTAGCTAGTAACCTGGTATTACCGAAAGAGTTAGATGAAGTGGAATTCGACGACATCATAAAAATATTGGATGAGCATTTCACTCCGAAAAAGTGTGGATTTGCGGAGAGATTTCACTTCTATTCTGCGGTACAAAGGCCAGGCGAAAGTCACTCAATGTGGGCGGCCAGAGTCAGGGGATTGGCAGCACACTGCAGCTTTAAAAGTCTCGAGGAGGCCGTACTGGACAGATTTGTCATGGGTATGGTAGCAGGCCACGAGAAGGACAAGCTATTTGCGCAGAGTTTGAAAGAGTTAACTCTCAGCAAGGCGGTGGAGCTGGCGGAGAGCGTGCGGTGCGCGCGCGAGGCGGCAGCAGCGCTGGGCGGCGCCCGGTCAGCGGCAGCGGCGGCGCCGGCGGTCGGCGCGGGCGGCGCGCCGGTATTCAGCATCACCAACGGCGAAAAGTGCAGTGTGTGCGGTTACAGCAATCATAAAGCTGACAAGTGTCGTTTTAAAAGTTATAAATGTAAAAAGTGCGGTAAAAAAGGCCATTTGCGTCGTATGTGTTCGTCAAATAAAGTTCATTACGTTGATGAAGAGTCGGTGGATGACGGTGATGATGGTGAGTCATTATACAATATTCGTTGTACGAGGGGTAAGCCGATGACAGCACGGGTAACGGTTAACGGTCGAGATTTGGAATTCGAGATTGATAGCGGTGCAGCCGTTAGTGTAATTTCAAATAAAACGTACGACTCGTATTTTAGTAGTGTACCGTTATCAGCGACAAACAGGCAGCTCGTGAATTATACGGGTGGCAAAATAGCTTGCATCGGGCTAGCGCGACTAAGCGTGGCATACGAGGGCCGCGCACGCGAGCTGGACGTGTTCGTGGTGGCGGGCGGCGGGCCGCCGCTGCTGGGCCGCGACTTTATTCACGCGTTCGGACTCGAGCTCGCGCCGGCAATCCAGTACCTAATTACGGACTCTGACGATTCATTTACGCAGAATTTGTTTAATAGATTTCCCAAGTTGTTTTCCGGCCGACTAGGTTGTTTCAATAAATATGCAATNAAAAACTTTAGTCATGGAAAGTAAGGTTCAATAATTAGCAAATGACCTCCTCTGTACGCGTATTAGCTATGGCGGGTTCAGTTCCAGTCACCCTGTATACATATTATAGTTCTTAATTTTACCCGCACATTACCTGCATTCGCCTCTTTCATACCAGAGTGTCAATGTGACGCCACCAGCTGCACTAATACGCGTGGATCCCGTTTTACCCCCTTAGGGGTGGAGTTTAATAAAATCCTTTCTTAGCGGATGCCTACGTCATAACATCTACCTGCATGCCAAATTTCAGCCCGATCCGCTATGTCTGTCAGTCAGTCAGTCACCTTTGAGTTATATAAATTTAGACTGTACATTTTGTGATACACGAGGCAAATCCGGAAGTAAACAACACAAAAATTCTGATTAACGCGATTTTTCCCGGAAGTAATTCGAGTGTCTCATTACCACATCGCAAGGAAACTGGAGTTGTCAACTTTTTCATGAAAATGTGAAAGAAAAACAGGCCAAGTGCGAGTCGGACTCGCGCACCGAGTGTTCCGTACAAAGTTTTGATAATAGTTTGTTCCTGGAATTAGTTTTTGAGATGTAACTACTTTAAAGTTTTCGGATCTTTCTTTAATTTTATGTGTAATCATTCACATTTCATAGTTTTAGGACTAGGTCAACAAAAAGTGCCTACCCCTAGCTAAACTGTCTTAGAGAGTGTCAAAATTATACGTTTTTCGGCATAAAAGGCATAGCAGTAGATATCTTTTTATTCGCTAACTTAAAAGATTGTTTTTTCACAACTTCTATACACTGTAAACTTGTAAGTTTTAATTTCAACTCGAGTACGCGTTTCCGAGATAAAGGGCTCTTGACAAACAGACGGACTAAGTGATCCTATAAGGGTTCCGTTTATTCCTTTTTGATACGGAACCCTAAAAACGGAAAATCGTTCCGTTGCCCACAACGTAAGCCGAGTCAATGACCTTATTAAGCTAAGTAAAGGAGACTTAATAGAAAGAGCGTCTTTGACTTAAAGAAACGGCCTTAATATCCGATCACAAGAATTTCGCTTTAGGAAATTTTACGAAATTTATTCTTGTGTTAAATCTTGCTCAACCAATTACTCAAAATTGCCTTTTAAGTTAAATCTAAGTATATTACTCCCGTGCAATGACAAATTCGGGCATTAAGTTGCGCTGCGTAGTATTTTGATGCGTCACGGTCGTTTTAAATCGTTTGTTGATTCGTTTCAGCCGAATGACGTCCACTGCTGGACAAAGGCCTCCCCCAAGGTTTTCCAAAAGACCGGTCCTGCGCCGCCCGCATCCAGGCCTAGTGGGAGACCTGCTGTGTGCCTGTTTCTGTTAAAAGAAAATCTTAAAAGTCATTGTCGCGGGAGGAGAAATTTATTTGACGTCGAGGGTATTTAACACTGAGGATATTGAGGATTTTGACCTGTGACTAGTGCAGCCTACCTACCTATTGTTATTAATCCTTCAAGCTCCGCGAATCTAGACACAATAGATAATCAATTATTATGACATTAATTAATGCCGTCTGGGACTCAATCGGTTAAAAATGTTACAAGTTAAATCAAAGTAGGAAAACGCAGCGTAGGACATCCACCAATGACATGAAAAACCAGGTGGACCGATGACCTCATAAAGTTCAGGACCTCAGGAATTCGCTGGATGCAGGGACCAACCGGTCAATATAGAAATAATTGCGAGAGGGTTATTTTCAGCAGCGGACCTCCTATGGCTGAAATGATGATGATGATGATGGCAGGCATTTGAAAATCGCAAACGTTCTATAACTAGAACTTATTTGTTATCCGTTAGCAGTAGTAGTTAAATCAAAGAACTAAACGCTACTCGTTAAAGATCACACGAACCTAAATTAGAATGGTCTAATTTATTTATGACCGCAAGGTTAAGACAATGGAAATCTACCAATTAACGCATTATGTGGCAGCGTAAAAAAGGGTCATTTCTGGTTGTTGGGTTCAGCAGAACTGGAAAACCACTATTATCTGCACTGAATTCATGTACAAATATTCATATTGATTATTTGCATACTAAGGCTGGGTTGCACCATCTTATTTTGACGTTAACAAACGTCAAAAATCTGTCAAACTTCATACAAAATACACCGGTTATCGTTATAGTCACTGTTAAAGTTATGCGGTGCAACTCAGCCTAAGTGGACGTCCACCTACAAGGTGGACTGACGACATCGTAAAGGTAGCAGTAAGGCGCAGAACGCAGGCCGCTACCAATCGGGCAACATGGAAAGCATTGGGGGAGGCCTATGTTCAGCAGTGGACACTGGACGTCCTATGGCTGAGATGATGAAATGGGCGTAGGTCTTATCAATAATAATTAATACATGTGTGCTTATTACTTATGACATGCTTTGTTGCCCATAGATATAAATACAGGTACATAAAAATTCTGGAACGTGCAATCATGTCATCATCATCACAGGACATGCACGTTCATATTATTTTAAGTTTTGATTAACCTACTGATTGTACCAAATACTTGATTTTACTGTATTCCAGAAAAAGAACATTTTGAGTTTGTTCCGGCGTTTCTTCTCAGCACTTGCCATAATATTTTGTTTGACTCGAAGCGCTGGTAAGGCCCAAAAGATAAGGGGACATTTCAAGTAAAGTACCCCTTAAGGGCTACCTTTTTTTACTGTATTTGACGTTCATAAGTGTCACCGTGCAGCAGTGGTCAAACATAAAATATTTATGATTTTGATTTTTTGATTTTTTTCTCGGTGTCCACAAGTTGCGAACAACGGGAATATGCCTTTATCTTAAGGCGATTACTTGGCCGAACGACCTTGAGCATTAGAGCGAGACAACGTGCCTCTCACCGCGCGCCCGCGCTTCTGCCCGATATCAAAGAGCGCTCAGAATACAGTTGCGACGCGCTACGAATTCTAATTTAACTGCCTACCGGAATGTTGACTCGATTTTAATTTACGCAGATCAAAAAAATTTGCGAAGCTTATTTTATGTTTCAAAAAAGAATTAAAAAAAAGAAAATAAATCTTATACAGAATAATAATAATTACCTAATTATCGTCAACATATTTTCAAATTGAAATAAAATTGACATATAATGATTAAATTTCAATTAGTACATCATTATACTTCAATTAGNAATAAAAAAAAAAAAAGAAAATAAATCTTATACAGAATAATAATAATTACCTAATTATCGTCAACATATTTTCAAATTGAAATAAAATTGACATATAATGATTAAATTTCAATTAGTACATCATTATACTTCAATTAGTACCATAACTATGAAAAATAAACAATTATTTCCTCCTGTAAAGTTTGCACAAAAGGACATTTAAGCAGTTTGAAAAATTGGGCTGACGATATTCGTGTGTTAAGTGAGCTTCTAAACAGTTTTTTATGTATGTGTACGAGTACCTACCTAAATGTAAATGTCTGTCTGTGCAAGTATTCAAAATATTGGTCAATATTGAACATAATATTNTTAGTACCATAACTATAAAAAATAAACAATTATTTCCTCCTGTAAAGATTGCACAAAAGGACATTTAAGCAGTTTGATAAATTAGGCTGACGATATTCGTATGTTAAGTGAGCTTCTAAACAGTTTTTTATACAATGTATGCGTACGAGTACCTACCTAAATGTAAATGTCTCTCTGTGCAAGTATTCAAAATATTGGTCAATATTGAACATATTATTGATAATTGAATACCAGGGGCCAAGCAGGGGGGACAACAGGACTGCACCGAAAATATAAGGGTAGTTTAAAATATTTAAATGATTCCGCCAGCCGCCAGTCTGCTTGTGATCACGGAATGAAAACTCCTTTTTTTCTATGCAGTTATTATTTTTGATTTGAATTTTGAAAGCTATGAAAAGCAGTAATATCAGAAAAGATGGCGATGTTTAAAGAAACTTTCTATGGATAATTGTATTCATCATCATCATCATCATTTCAGCCACAGGACGTCCACTGCTGAATATAGGCCTCCTCCCCCAATGCTTTCCACATCGCACGCTTTCCATTTTCTTCTTCTAAACTTTGAAGTTTTGGCGAAATCCAATATCTAATTTACTACAAGTGATATAGTTATTATTTTTTGGAAGAAGAGAAGCTAAAGATGTTTTTAAATGATATTCAAAATTTTTTTAATCAATATCTTAAGTGTTTTATCGTGTTTTGTACTTTTGTTAAGCTTTGGCGGCTCGTAGCCTCGTAATTAGCTATCCAATCATTATCTGGATATAAAATGTTTTTATTNAATTAGGGTTTCTGCTCGAGCTTTCTCGAACTCGAGAAAACTCGAGAAATTTGGCTTCATTCGAGACGAGAAAAATATTACCGGAGCTCGAGAATTCTCGAGTTTCGATTTTGAAGCTTTAATATTTTTGAAAGCCTATTTTCTTAGACAAAAGTTAGTTTTAATTATTTAAATAGGTTAACGTTGCTTTTAGACTGGCCTAGTCTTTCCTTTTTTAACTGATTTGATTTGCAATTAATGATCTCAATCGAAACTAAGTATGTAATAATGTTCACCAACGAGTATGCTATATTTATTTTGTACTAGCTTTTGCCCGCGGCTTCACCCGCGTGAAATTTAGTTTGTCACAGATCGAACAAATAACAACAAAAATTATAGTCTATAATATGTTAATCTGGGTTTTAAACAATAATACTGTAGTTTCATTAAAATCCGTTCAGTAGTTTTTACGTGAAAGAGTAACAAACATCCAGACATCCAAACTTTCGCATTTATAATATTAGTAGGATAGTAGGATGTTTAACTCTGACTGATTTAAAAACTGAAAAATTTGTTAACTGTCTGTTAGGTTAGGTACTCGTGCCTCCTCGTAAAGTTTATTCAAGTCGTTATCTTAAAGAAATTTAAACATTTATAAAAAGTTTTATTGGTTTATAAAAAAAAACTATTTATCGTAATTTTGCTATTTGGACTTGTGTTCTTTGGAAAACAAGTGATTCAATTGTAGCTCTTGACTTTTATTGTTATTTATCCTTAAAGTACACGCGACTTTATGACTTTTGTTATGATTATTAGTTAATATTAATTATGAAAGAAGATTTTATTTTTTGTTACTTTCCTCACCAAAATAAGTGGTACTAAATTCTAATATTGGTTGTTGTGCAATAAAAGTAGGTAATATTAGATTAAAAACCCTGTATTTTTTATTAAATTTCAACCGATTTCAACAGTTTTCATTAAAAGACTCGAGACCCGAGAAAACTCGAGACTTTGGCCTCGAGAATTCCCGAAACTCGAGAAAAAAAATAGGTCGAGAAATCAGAAACCCTACTCGTAATTAGCTATCCAATCATTATCTGGATATAAAATGTTTTTATTATTAGACTAAAGACATATTGGATATTAATAGCAAATAAAAAAGTCGGTTGAAAACACGTGAGAAAAAAAAGCAGTTTTAGGTCTCGGAAAAAAATAAATCAAAAATATAATTAAAAAGCTAATTTAGGGTTAAATGGGCGAACTTCTATTCAAAATGACCTTATTTACGAAGTTTGTTTAACGTTCTTCCAAACACCTGTATACTTTATAATATTACTAGCTTTTGCCCGCGGCTTCATCCGCGTGAAATTTAGTTTGTTACATACATATCATCATAAAATATAGCCTATATGTTATTCTGGGTTATAAACAATAATACTGTAAAGTTTCATCAAAATCCGTTCAGTAGTTTTTGCGTGAAAGAGTAACAAACATCCAAACAGGAAGTAGAATTATCAGGGATCGAAATAGGTGGTATTAATTTACCTTACCTTATCCGCGACGAGACAATTGAGCTGGATGAATCGAAAATTCCCTGGGAATAATTCAATTTTTTTTTAAAAACTCATACCAACCATAACCAATGGACCAATGGAGTACCTTGCAAATTACCAATCGAAACGCAAAATGCACAAAAGTGATGTGATTGTTTCCACTAATGTTACTGTTAATTATAGAATTTATATAATTATTTGTAGGTATTTTTTGTTGTCTTGTGATTTCCTATAACTAAGTGCGTTGTTTTATTATTATTACCTATTAAAAATATGTCTCGTCTCGAAGTTTATATAAATTTAAAATAAATAGATAAATCAGACAAATAAATCTAGAAAAAATAAATAATCAGCATCTTGCGTACTATTTTATATAATTAATATTATCTTAAAATTTGTATAATGCCTATACTTATTCAAAATGACGTACTCATATCACTAATTCAGCCGCCGAACTACTATGAGTACCGAGTGTGCCGTCTGCGCTATAAATTCTTTAAAGAAAAACAAAGGAGCGGAGCGGGCCGAAATGCGACACAGCCTCCCCGTGCGAACGCTAGTGAAAGACTGAGCTCCCGCTATCGCGCGGCCCGCGTGCGGAAATTACCGGGTATTTTGATTGTATGACACGTAATACATTATTTTTGAAAAAAAACGAACAACAATTTTTTAGACAATTAAATTTTCTATCATTTGGTGAAAGAATCATTAAAATCGCTTCAGCCGTTTAGGAGTAGTAGNTTAATAGTAAGTTTGATAACACGGTCACGGCGAGCCCTTAAAGAACGAAGCACACTTTATCAGCCCGGAAACGGATCGGACTCGAGGCGGTCAGTTTTCTTTATATGAAACTCCATACTGCAACGTACGCACACTTAGTCTTATCCTCACCATAACGTAAACACCTTGCCTCGCGGCGAAAAGCGATACGGTGTTTATATATTTCTGGGTTGATACGTGTGCTATGACCTTAAAACGTGGACCGTGAACGTTGTTGGTATCATTAAGCAGTAATTTCAGGACACAAATCTTTAAAATGGCGTAAAAAAGAACCAAATTGATTGAAGTAAAGCACGTGAGCATGCCATAAGATAGTCTTGACCCGATTTTATCTTGGCCCACCGCCCCGGGAGTCTTCCAGTGACTTGACCCACTTTTAACTTGGTCCACGGGCCAAGTCGCTGGATTCAATTTTTAATTATATTCTTCCAGTAACAGGGCTCACCTTCAATGTTTTTATTCATAAATTAAACACCAAATCAACAAAAATCTACTCTAAAATCTTAGAATGGGCACAGTTGCTGGAAGAAAAAATATTTAAAAATTTAATCCAGTGACTTAGCCCCTGGACCAAGCTAAAAGTGGGTCAAGCCACTGGAAGACTCGGCCCAGGTGGCCAGATTTAATTTTTTAATAGTTTTTATTTGAATTTTTTAATAGTTTCTCTTCTGGAAACTGGGCCCACCGTCAATAAAATTCTCTACATCACAGAAGCCTACATGATTGTGAAGATGAAAATTTCTAACGAGTTGCCATAAAGGCTCCCCAGGGCTGAACTAACTTTTGTTAGCAATAAATCGCAGGGTTGTCGACCGGCGTAATCCCTAGGCTGGGACTGACGGTGCGAAATCCCCTGCTCCAGGGTTCCGTAGGGAAAGTTTGTATTTTGTAATTAGAGCTAAGGACAGGTACCAAGTTTGATAACACTGGGATTCCGAATTAGTTGGATCGAAATTATTTTAGAGAACACTGTTATTGTTATCTGAGGGTCATGAACTTGGCTTTGCATTGTTTAAATGTTTTTTAAAGAATCACAATATGATGTGAGAGATTCAGATGACTCGTTTAAAAAACATTACTGTGCAAACACATTGTATTTACATTAAAGAAGCAATGCTATACTGAGTATTGAGCATTGACATTTATGTAGGTACTTCAATTTCAAGCGATGGAGCAAGTAGGTATCAGCACAATGAGGCCATTGTTACATAACCAAATTGAGAACCTCCTCCTTTTGTTAAAGTCGGCTAAAATCGCTCTTTTTAAAACTAAATAATATAATAAGAAATTTTGCTACTACCTATGTATAATTTAGCTTCATATTGTCCTCTCTAATAAAGTGATAAAATATTGCGGCTACTAAAAAATAGCACCTTTATTATACAGAACCCGGTCTAATAATCCCGTGTTACGTTCCGCCATTTTTTCTTTAGTCATCATTAGAGAAGCAGATTAACGCTCGGCCGTGTATTATAATTACGGGCATATTTCCGCGCCTTCGCTGACGGTACCCCCCGTTATTAATTGAAAGCAAAGGGTAAGTTTACTTTTTTGCTAACGCTACAAGCGGTGAGTTTAATTTGCAGTAAATACTTTTTGCTACGTCGATAGTTAATGCTAAAATGAAACAGGTTTGTTGAAATAAAAATATTATAGCTTTAGCAGTTTCAACACATTCATGTTTCTTCAAAGGTAGCACAGCACACCTTTGCCTTCAGGGTGGTTTCTAATATACATTGTAAAGTTTTATCATAATCCGTGTAGCAGTTTTGCATGAGGGTGTAAAAAACGTAATAATTAAGTATTATAATAATTATGAAAAAAATTACGATGTACACTTTTTTAAGTTAACACAAGACACTTTATGCTGAAAAGCTATGTCATCAATTCCCAGTGAGTACATGCCCTTCAAACGACAAGCATTTATAGTAAAGTAAACTCAAAATCAGTGCACAAAATGCGAACCTGCATTCACCCAGTATACGAGTGGCTGGGAGAAGGGCTATCGAGAAAACAGACAAACACTCGAGTCCCGACGAGTAGTGCGCGATGCAAAATCGGCGCAATAATACTTTTGCATTCATTTTACAAAATACCTGGCAATTTTATCAACTTTAATTTCATTGGAATAATTACAAATAAACTAATTTTACTTAACTTTCTCTGAGAAATATGTGACCATAGTGACATCTATATCTATACTTATAATAAATCTGTAGAGAGGTCAATTCTGTACATGAAATATATTTTCAAAATAACTATCAGGGGGTGATTAGTGATCGATACTGATGCCAAAAATGCAATCAGTAAAATTTTTGTCTGTCTGTCTGTCTGTCTGTCTGTCTGTCTGTCTGTATGTTCCTTATAGAAACAAAAACTACTCGACGGATTTGAACGAAACTTGGTACAATTATTCTTCATACTCCTGGGCAGGTTATAGGATACTTAGGAATTCCCACGGGAACGGGAATAAGCGGGAAAATCCTTTTATATGAAAAATCTAAACCGCTTAAGTTAGGCGCTTGAAATTTGGCATGCAGGTACCTTAGTAAACTTAGAGCTTAGTTACAACAGGATATTGCAAAATTCCCACGGGAACGGGAGTTATCGGGAAAAAACATTTGTATGAAAAATCTAAACCGCTTAAGTTACACGCTTGAAATTTGGCGTCCAGGTACCTTAGTAAATTTAAAGCTTAATTACAACAGGATATTGCAAAATTGCCACGGGAACGGGAGTTAGCGGGGGAAAAAAACATGAAGGGGGCAAAACGGGATCCACGCGTACGTAGTCGCGGGCGGCCGCTAGTTCATAAATAAATGGTACGAGTAAGATCTCTTAGACTCAGAGGTCCTAGGTACGATTCCCAGAAGGGGCAACATTTTCTACTTGAATTGGTTGATGATCACCAACTAATCCAGCTTGATATTTTTCCATCTGTTTTATAAAAATAGAGTGAGAAATGCATATCGATATTTGACTTTAATCAAACTTGTCACGATCCGAAATAGCGTCACATTTGACTTTCAAATTGCAGAAAACACAAGAAGCCGATATTAAATCTATTTCGGGAATATTCCGAAGCCGTGTTGATTCGACCTAGAATATACATTATATTGCACGGAATGATTTTTTGGCCACTTTGGCAATGTTGTTACTAAAATCGGGACTATTCCCACCTCGCGTTCCCACCACTGAAACTCCTGTGTAGCCAGAATCTATAGCTTGACCGCCACAAAAACCCAACCAATGAAGGTCAAGTTTGTCCCGGGGGAAAGTTAAACTGTCATTGGTCCCGCAACGAAATTAATCAGAAGAAAGTTACTAAAATAATAAACATAATTTTAAAGATAATATTAGCACATCACACTGTTACCAGTCGGCCAAGGATGCACGCCGCGATAGGCGTTAATCACGACAATTTATCGATTATACGCAATAAGCCCATACATTTGTCGTCTAAAATCATTGATAAGATTTTATCACGGGGCACATCCTAGCCCAGCTGAGGTAGATCAGCCTAAAACGCATCGAACAAGTCCGCTATTGCTAGTGTCAGTATGTCGTGCTAATTTTGGGATAACCTGTATATAATTTGACTGCGATTGAGCTAGCTCAGTGACCATTACATTATAAAATTCTTGCAGCAATGCAAGATACTTATTATACTTAATCGATAAATTCACAAAAACAAAGACTCTCTATAGTTGATTGGCCTTATTAATCCGCAAATTGCTTTTTTATTTGTTTCGAGGTTTATAAATAACATGTTTATTTCAAACAATGAACAATATTAATCAAATTATTTAATTAACAATTAGTAAACACTATTAATAATTGCGATTATAAACAAATAACAAGGAATATTCTGGAATATAACATGAGTAATCCTTATCGAATCCGTGTACCAATGGAAACACGCGTCGACCGGCTGATTTTATACACATCGTGGTGACGCGAGCGCAGTGCTTGACGCGACTAGGTTATGAGCACACGTGGCGTTGGATTATTGCGTTAAGAATATTAATTTACCATTATGATCGGGCCAGTGAACGTAACGGAGCTAAGTGCAAGTGCTTTCAAGCAGTTTTTGGACTCTTTTGACCATGTATTCTCGGACTGTGACGGTGAGTTATTTATTTATGTTCCGATCAGCTGTTGTGACGTCATTGTTTAGAGTCATACATACACATAACGTATTACACATCCTATTGCAGTACAATGCTAATATAAGATCGTTTAGTACAAACCGTAGGTACAGGCATTTGAAAAACTGAAGACTAAATCGACAATATTTTTAAACTCCATTGTCAAAACAGCTGTAAAGATAACAAGGAAATTAAAATATTGAAATTAAGAGCCTATATTTTATAGTGATTTCAATTCTTTTTACATGAATTAGCGTGGAATTGTAAATATTGGGACGGACTTGATTTATCTTTAGGTTTTCATACAATTTATAGATGTGAATTTTCATAAATTACCTATTTAGGTATGCATTGATCAACTTTTTCTCTCATAATTGTTATGTTTTGAGTTTTAGTTTAATTATAACTCGACTGTTTACTTACTTAACTTTTATCATTATCAGATCAAGGCTATGCGTTATTAATTTCCGCGTTTTTTTATTATACATTACCTACCTGTTGAATTATAGTAGATAGGGATATTAATTATAATTTTGTGATACGTGAGTTGTCGCTGCATTAATCATCCTACTAATATTATAAATTGCGAAAGTTTGGATGTCTGGATGGATGTTTGTTATTTTTTCACGCAAAAATTACTGAACGGATTTTGATGAAACTTTATAGTGTTATAACCCAGAATAACATTATAGACTATAATTTATGACGATCTGTGACAAACTAAATTTCACGCGGGTGAAACCGCGGGCAAAAGCTAGTACATTATATTTTAAAAAAAGGAAAACCATTTGTCCGCTTGCAGTATTTACACTCTAATTAGACAGGTAGTTCTGATAAATTAAATGCAATGAATTATTTATATTCTTTTAACATGGTGTGAAGGTGTTAATTTTATTCATGCTGTAATCGTTATCGATAACCGGTGTTTTTTATGAATTTATGGACTTTATGGTGCACCCCAGCCTTAAATCCCCAAGTTAACAAAATTACTTCGAATTAGTTTTTGTTTAAAAATACAGACATAGTGACGTTAGAAACAATAAATCATGTGTAAAGAATTTGCATTAGTGTGAATAAATAATTACGTAACGACATAAAATCATATTTTATCTTTATAAATGTCTGTATTTTATAACAAAAACTAATTCGAAGCAATTTTAAAGAAAACAACATGAATTATTATGAATAATAATAACATTTACTATTTATTTGAATAACACAATGACTTTCATACTTCTATGAAAGTCATTGTGTTATTTCCATGTTATTGAAAAAAAAATAGTCTGGATTCGTCACAGTTATGACGTCACTAATCTCATATTGACAACCATTCAACTATACCAACGTTTCAGTATCTAGTGTAGGTATGTCTTTAATTAGTTCCTGAGACATTTAGAGCACTTTTACATTTAGGCGATTTAGCAGCGCGACAAACGCGCGACAGACGCTCTGCCGAAAATTTCATACTATGTATGGGTCTTCACATTATAAAAACGACGCTGCCGCGCTGTTGTCGCGCTTCTAACGCCCTAATGTGAAAGCGCTCTTAAGGCGATTAGAGTCCTCAATGACCTTGGGCGTTTGACCTTCACGCCGCGTGAAACACCCGCGCACCCCGCACGAAAACTCCGATTTGACACCGATCAAAATTACACGGGCATAGGTAGATACAGAATAGAAGCTCTTTTTTCATGACATTACTGCCTATTATTTAAACTTGAATTGATGAACCTTGATGTCGGTGTCATTTAACTCAGGCGTAAAGGTATTTAATAAAAATAACACAATCCATGAACATTTTGTACGGGATATTTTATTTTTTCCTAAATTTTCTAATGTTTTTGTCGGTTCAGCCGTTCTCGAAATTTGAACATGTAATATGTAGGTAGCTTCGGGTGGAATCTTGCAAGCTGAATTTGTTAGACCAACTTCCTGACGACAACTGTAGGTATTGGAACACATAGTAGTATTGTCTATGGTTTAAAAAAGCAAATGTTTCTTCTTTTATCTATTGTCATTCTCTTTGTGTCACTTATGAAGAATAGGTAAACTGAAAATGTGTTAAATCTCGTCTTTTTATATGAAATCCTTCAACAACTGATTGAGTTAAAATTTTGGATATACCGCACCCTTAATAATGAATGGGCACAACTCCAAAATTCAGTTTTTTGGGAAAAGCCAAAAAGCCAATCGGCGGATCGCGGTTTTTTACATAATTGGCTCTAAAATCTTTATTTTATCAGCTACAGCTTTCAAATTAAGCATACTTCATCACTGGTATCTGTTATATAATTTGACATAAGACATTTTTGAAAATATTGATTATGAGTATTTAAAAAAATTGTTTAAAAAAATATTTTATAGTTAGGCCTTTATTTTACTATTTCTGTTGTTGTGATTTTGGGTATTGCTTGTACTTGTGCCCATCTAATCCTTAGGCTGAATTGTTTTATATGGCATATTCCCTAATATTGCTCTCTAATATTTAAAAATAAGTGTATTATCCGCCTGACGTCACAAATCGCAACAATTTTAAGCACGCCTATCGCATTATATTTTCATAAGTTTAAAAAAGTGAAAAATACATTTAAAGTATTTTTTTGGTAAGTTGACCGACGGACTAATTCAAACTCTTGCTTTACCCAGGAAACATCCCCATTCTTCGAAATTATTACGAGCTACATAACGAAAAATCTTTGCTACTACGCCGCAGCAAATTCCGCATCATAAATAAAAAAATAAATCAAAAGAAAAAATCATTTTTTAAAACAAGTTTTTGTATGCTAATAATTTTAGTTTCATGACATGCTCCCAAAATTCATCATCTTATAAGAGGATTTCAGTTTTTATCGACGAAACTTTTTAATTATTATAGCCTTTAGGTACGTTTCATGGTTAGGTAATTTAGGGAAGTTTATTTGCACTTAACATGAAAAATATGGTATCAATGTACTGTGTACCTATGCACCTTCAGTGGCAACAACAAGGTCTATTGAGTACCTATAGTCTACTAAAGGCATAAATAAATTAATTTTCACCAAAAATTAAAACCAACTCCAAAACGAATCACCAAAAGGTAGGCTGTCACCAACTCCGAAAATATCAATCATCATATACGGGCATTTGTAATCAGTATCCACATTTTTTAATAAGCTCTATATATAGAAAAAAACAATTTATCAATACCACTTTATCTTATTTTTTTTAACTGTGGTATTTTCGCGAAGAAACATATTGAAAATCTAATTCTAAATGGCCCATTTGCGCCGAGCATAAGTATGAAAAATATAAATTGGTTTCTTCACGTAAATCGATTAAGTTACTGATTCTGACTCGCTCTTAATTTGGATACTGATTGCAAAGGCCTAGTAAATAAATAACAGAATATATTTTCAACATTTTTTGGAGTCGATATTTTTACACTAATAGATTCTATTTAGGTAGATAATAGCGTCCGAGCATGCCTTAATTCAATCGTATCGTCTGACTGAACGTGCTCCATGAACAACTCTGACATAAAAACTATTGTCAAACAAAGACTAGGTTGCACCATCTTATTTTAAATTTGACAAAAGTCAAAAATCTGTCAAACTCCATACAAAAAAACACTGGTTATCGCCAAAGCTACGGTCAAAGTTAGGTCACGTCAGGTGGTGCAACTCAGCCAAAGAAAAAATTCATTTTGATCGCTAATGTCAGTTTGCAGCGAGTGACACAACCTCCCCGTCTGAAGGCCAGCGGCCGACTGCCGCCCGCACCCCGCGAAGGCCCCCTCAACAGCAAAACGTTCGGAATTTATCAAAAGTAAAATTTATGAATGAAAGTAATGTTCGATTGAAAAACGCAACGTGTCATTTAAAGATTAAAGAATTCCTAATCTATTCGTGCAAAAATCTTTTAAATTAACATAGCCGTTTTGGAGGAGTAGGGAATTTAAGTAAAAAATCGATGTCCCGTATTTATTTTTTTAATCCAAAACAAAGAGACGTAGCGAAAATTCAAACGTCACAAATGTAGTCCTTGAACTGTTGTATAACATATATTTTTTTCAACTATTTCTGTCCAGCAGTAAAAGAGGAGTAGGCTTTACAAAATGCCCATTTGACGCGGATTGAGGACTCTAATCGCCTTAATAACTCCTATAATTGTTCGGGCAAAGTGAGCTGTAGGTATAAGATCGTCAGCGCATTATATTAAACCACCTGTTTTCATTAACATTATTGCAATAAAACTACTAGATAGCATCAAATGTGTTTCGTTATCGTTGAACAAGCAAACTGATAATAATATGATGAGAATCAAGGAATAAACTACAACCGGTGTACTACATTAACTAAAGGTTACCGAATATTCGTGTTCGGTATTTGAAATATAATAATTAATGAAAAAAACAGTATTAGAAAAAATACTTCTCAGTGGCCAATTAAAAATCGATGAAAGAAAATAGTTGAACAAAAAACGATCACAATATTAGAAAAAGAATACATAGCGGGCAAATAAAAATAGATAAAACAAAGTAGTGTTCGAATTCAAAAGAAAAGACTATCAATTACCTAGAAAAAGCATTTATAGCTCCCAAATAAAATATAAGCATTTAAAGAAAAAAATATTTCATCGGCCAGTGCATAATGTCGTGCAGTCATTAGCTATGCCCGCGACTTCGTACACGTGAAAATCTATACTAGTCTAATACTAATATTATAAATGCGAAAGTAACTCTGTCTGTCTGTCTTGCTTTCACGCCTAAACCACTGAACCGATTTTGATGAAATTTGGCATGGAGTTTGAGTCCCGGGAAAGGACATAGGATAGTTTTTATCCCGGTTTTTGAAACAGGGTGGCGCGCGATAAAGTTTTTCTGTGACAGACAAAATTTCCGCGGGCGAAGCTGCGGGCGAAAAGCTAGTAAATAATATTTCCCATTTTTGCAACATTTTTCTCTACTGCTCCGTCTCTATTTGCTATGGGGTGATATTATACTCGTAGCCTTCCTCGATAAATGGGCTATCCAACACAAAAATATTTTTTTCAAATCGGACCAGTAGTTCCTGAAATTACCGCGTTCAACCAAACAAAAAAACATACTCTTCAAGCCGTATCGTAATATAGATTTATTTTTTGCAAGTGCACGTTCACACATCCCAATATTAGTACACTCTTTCGGGTCAATAAATGGACCAGCGCTGAGAAGAACGTTAAGAAACTAAATATTCAAGCTATTTTATTTCTTTCAGGAGTCATATGGACCAACAACACCCTGCCGGGTTCAGGGGAGTTCTTCGAGAAAATCAAGCAACATGGGAAATCAGTGCACTATGTATCAAACAACAGCTTGAGAACACAAGAAAATTACGAGGGGAAATTCAAGGCTGCTGGTATTGAAAATGGTTTCGTAAGTAATTCATATAAGTATTTGCATACAACTATAAGTCTAGCTTTTAAAGGTTCAGCCAAACCAACGCGTGCAGATCGCCATCGCGGCGCGATCACGGCGCGATTATAGAGTAATGACAGGTCGCGTGAACTGTCATGGGTCGCGCGACCTGTCATTGGCCTTTGTCGATGGCGATCTGCACGCGTTGGTGTGGTTGAAGCTTTATAGGTTCAGTCAAATCAACGCGTGCAGCCCGCGTGCGTAACGGCGATTGGCGATGAAGAACAGTAGAAATTACTAGAATAACCGTCGCGCACGAAGGCTGCACGCGTTGGTTTGGATGAACCTTAACTGAGTCATACTGAGTGCCTGAGACATGCGGGACCGGCATGGGAGGGTGTTTATGTGACGTCAAATGTCACCAAGTCTTCAGATGTGCTTCATACTTGTATGTTATTTTGTGTCACCCTTCCCATGGCGCTCCCATACCTAAGGTATTGGCTAAAGCTATAGGCACTTTGTTGATGTAGAAAGTAAATTCTGGAAGTAATCATCTTACCTAAGTCTGTCGCCATAACAACAATGTTAACAGCATTATTGTGTTCCGACAGTTAGAGGTAAGATAGCCAGTTCCTCCGTGGTTGAGGATTCCGGGTGAAGCTCGCTTCCACCTTCGGCCTGATCGTCACTTACCATCAGGTGAGATACAGGCCAAGAGCTTCCTCGTTGTGGATAAAAAAAAAATAAAAAAAAAAAGTAATAAATAGCAATTTTGCGTGCAACAACTAGTAGGAAATACATAGTGATAATATTATAATGATGTTGACAGTCTGGCATATATTGTTGTTGACCGTCTGGCTTGCATGTTCACGTAAAAACAACGTGCATTTTTGCATTATGAAAAGTATTTAAATATGTAGTCATTCTTTAACTTAAAAGTCACGGGGCTATTCCCAACTCTCGTTCCCACCGCTGCAACTCCTGTGTAGCCAGGATCTACAGCTTGACCGCCAATAAATACCCAGCCAGTGAAGGTCATTTTTTCCCGGGGGAAAGTTAAACTGTCATAACTTAAAGGTCAGTAAAGTAAGCAAAGCTTGTACTTACCATAGTACAGTCAGTATCAATAGTTTGTGGCACCCAAAGTGGCCGAACAGTGACAACAAAACCTTACTCCAATGTAACAAGACGTGTTGCGAACTTTTTGGCTACTTTGGGTGTCACGAACTATTTGGTGCTGACTGTACAGACGACACCACATTAAATACAGTGGTGACTTATCTCGTTGTAATAAAGGCTATTTTGCAAAGTCAAGAGAAGAGAAAAAAGTGACAATCAGAAAAATAATAAAAATTAAGAATAAGTTTCTCGCCAGCCAGGCGAGCGGCCAAGGAGTTTGGTCGGACCTCTACAATAGTAATTTCACTAGGCCGTCATTAGACAGACCTGTACAGTCTGAGTGCAGATGATGTTGTACAAAACAGATATAAATAAAGACAAATATTTTTCGAATTGAGAACCTCCTCATTTTTTTGAAGTCGGTTAAAAATACTTCCTCAAAGATAAGATTTTTTTGTTTTTTTTTTATGCATGACCACAATCGCACCTGATGTTAAATGGCATGCAGTCTAGGATGGTACTACATATCTGCCCTGCAAGTGCCTATTCACTCTCGCCTTTAAAAGGCCCGGATTATAGTCTTCGGGAAAGACAGGCAACGAATTCCAGTCACTTGCTGTTCGCATTATTATAATTTATTGAATTATAACGATTGAAGCTCCTAATAGCAGATACATAATAACATACAGCCTTAAATGGAAAAGAACTTGTTTTCATGTTATTACTTCATATCTATTTTAAGCACAATGCATAGCACCCGACTATTTTTCGGTAAGGGTCTGGACAGTAGGTGTAATATGATTTCTCTTCCCTAATATAATGGCCAGTATCCTTGGGCCGAAACCCATTGTTAGTATGTTAGTGTATGGAAACATACACCATAACGAGCTCTTTTGAAAATAATTCTATTGAGATGGGGTTATTAACATTTATAGCGTTAAGTCGCATCTCAAACTAAATTATAAATAACTTTAAAAAATCGAACTGCATAAGGTGGGAATCGAACCTACGACCTTTCGCTTGCCGGGCGATTGCTCTTCAATCTGAGCTAACTTAGACTCAAATCCGTCAAAATTCGTCGCCGGCAAGCGAAAGGTCATGGGTTCGATTCCCATCATAAGCAGTTCAATTTTTTTCAAGTTATTATAATTAAGTTTGAGATGCGACTCTTAACGCTATAAACTTCAATAACTTCGTAGTAATTTTCCGTAAAAAAAGCATTTGAAAATAATCGTGCAATTCAAAGCATAAATTCTTAAGCAACCGGCGAGAAAAAGAAACATTTTAATATTTTCTCTCCCTTTTATTTCCTTAATTGTGTAATAGTCATTCATTTTCGTCACTCGTTAACTGCCAGCGCTCCAAAAGGATAGAATGTTTGTATTTATTCAAAATGGAAATGATCCCGTAATTGCGCCTTCTTTAATTGCCAGTGTGCCACAGTATAAGGGAATGTAGTAAAACATCTCCAACAAACCTATATTCGGGTACAATCAGCGTCAAGTTCGTGACACTAAAACCAGTGACCAAAAATTTTTTTTTTAACTGGTATTTTGCTACCAGAATCAATGTTTTTTTTTAATTGGATGTTAGGTTATTATTAAGTTACTTTTATTGAGTTTTGAGAGAGTAGGATAGTTTCTCGCAATTTTCTACGAGCAAACTGAAAAAGACATTGATGCGAGACAATATTTACAGATGATGATGATGGTTATATTTGCAAATGATGATGATGGTTATATTTACAAGTTTTTTTTTTTTTTAATTTTTCATATTTTTTTTGTTTTATGAACTAAGTTGATATCACAACCTTAATATTTGGATTGTAACAAAGATGTGTTGCGAACTTTTTGGCTACTTGGATGTTTCAAAACTATTTGACGCTAACTGTACAACACTTTAACCTAAAAAACTAGAGTACTGCCGTCAGCCGGGTATGACGCACTATACTGCTATTTACCAATAAGCTAACCTGTCAAACAATATTTTATTGACGTGAATAAGTGATTTATTATTCAATAATCAAGCCTATAAAACTTGAACTGCTGCTGTTTACCTGTAAATAAATGAATGAGCTGGATAATGAACCGCGTACTGAACTGATAACACCAGAGGTTGCGGATTCAATGCTCGGTTGATTTGTTTACAGACGACAGCACAACAAGCAACTTCTTACGTAAATGGAATAGATGCTAATTTGCAACAAAATTGTAATTGTATACTCTGATTGCTGTTGACTGGTACAAACCTTTTTACGTTCTTACATACTTAAATTACTCATAGCTGTACCCGCGACTTCGTACGCGTGAAAATAGTTTCAATAACATTTCCCGTTTTTGCAATATTTTTCTTTACTACTCCGCCCCTATTAGCTGTAGGGTGATGTTAAGTAACCTAAAACCTTTTTTGATAAGTGGACTACCCAACACAATTTTTTTTCGAATCGGACCCGTCCGTAGTACCTGAGATACAGTAGGATTTACTGTCATATTATGACATGTCAAATAAAATTAAACTACCCTTACGGTTACTCTTACTATTTCAACTTTACTGTGACCGTACTCTTTGAATGCCAGCCCAAAGTCGGGAATAGTCATTAACTCATTTTACAGAGAGGTACACAAGTCTAAAGTTAATTCATTTGGCCGTATAAATAGTTAATGAATTAGAAAGAGCGAGAACATTTTTTATTCTTGTCACACGGTTTTAATGTCACTGGGAAAGGAAATAAATATGGTTTTGTGTTAAAAAGGATAAAAATACAACTTTAACGAAAGTATCTCAAAAAGACATATAACTGCCGCGAATTAAAACAAAACACAATACAGACCCCCACAGCGTTAAATGTACATTTTCTCTTGTCAATATCCTATATCATCATTATTTTAGCCACTGCTGAACATAGGCCTCCCCCAATGATTTCCATGTTGATCGACTGGTTGCGGCCTGCGTCCAGCGCCTTCCTGCTACCTTTATGATAATAATATCATAAATTAGATATTTATAAGCGTTGTCATACGTGGTATGTCGAGCGAAGCCACCCAAAGAACATTCTACTCGTGATTGGGAGGCTTTATTTTATACTTACATCAATTTATATCACTTAAGAGACTTCTTGGAAAAATAATTTTCGTTTGGAAGCTTAGGCTTTCAATTTATTGCTATTTATAATTTAAGTACCTAGTAACTTTGAGCGTGAACGTATTTAGGTATCTTTTTATGAGTTTAGTTTTCCTGAATTGTTTTCTTTATACGCTCTTAATTAAACTTAAATAAACAACATTCGGTTAAATTAACTTGAAATAAGATTTATAGTGACAGTCGTAAGAAATCCAAAACACACCTTTTAAATTTTTGTTGGTATTCATAATACGTTTGCTGCCGGCAGATTAGAAAATAAAGGATATGTTATTTTCGAACAAAATATGTATATCCTTAGATGTAACTTGATCTCTAAAATAATAAGACACGGGTCTTAACGCGACGTTTATTAATGAGGTACGTTATGTGTCTTACTATTTTAGTTGAAATGGAACGCGAAAGTTTAAAAACTTAACATCTCTTCTGCACATAGTGAAAGTATGATCACAGGTCTTGATGATTGGATGGTTGATCGAGACACGAATTCAATAAGCTAATACAGTTCATGCAACTGAGTCATGGGTTTATATTAAATTGCTTTATGATAGATGAGTAACTGTTTCTTCATTGTAAAGGCTTACTGTTTAAACTTCACAGATTGTATAGACATTCTAATGACGCAGTTACACTATGCGCCAAGTTGATCGAATCATATAGTATGAACATTATTGAACACACAGTTCAGCTCGTTTCGCCATGCGTGGCCCATACTTCTGCGCGTGTTTTCATTTAGATTTCATCAAATTCGTCAACGTGTAACTGCGCCATAACAGATAATAATCTATTTAGGTTTGTACCTACATCAAACATGTTTTAACGTGATGATTGCAGAATTGAACCTCTGCCAAAATGACAAAATAACACGCTATAGACAGTGGTAGTGAGATGCATGGCACGACAGTGCTTCATGCACATTTGTTGTTTCCATTTTTATTTGCAAAGATAAAATAATAATGAAAATCGTGAAGTCATCGTTATTTGTTTAGACTGCACACCATTATAAATGAGTCGCTTATCTAGTACACTTTGATCTAAGTACCTGTTTTCAGAACATTAATAAATATACGAGTACATGCAACGGCACATTATGAAATATTTTTATGTTGTATAAATATGTAGGTAGTTTGATGTACAACGCATGAATCAGGGTATACATTATGGCATTTTATGCAGTCGTAATAGTATATACCATTATACAATAAAAATGTATTATGACGATTTATGCTTATTTTCTTTATTTTTCTCTTCATTTTCAGGAAAAATTGACAATTCCATCCACGGCGATAGCAGAATACCTGAAATCGATCAAGTTCTCAAAGAAAGTGTACTGCGTCGCATGTCCTCAGACGATCAAAATTCTAGAAGCAAATGGATTCGAATGCGTTGAAGGCGTAAGTGTTCACAACCTATATCTATATATATAAAAGAAAGTCGTGTTAGTTACTCCACTTATAAATCAAGAAGGGCTGAACCGATTTAGCTGAAAATTGTCAGGGAGGTAGTTTAGAGCCAGGAGAAGGACATAGGGTACTTTAATGTCGTTCGAAATTTAAAAAAAAAGTCTGCTTTATTTATTGCCATTAAGGCGGAACAAAGTTCGCCGGGACAGCTAGTTAAATATGAAAAACGACCGAGGAAGTAAGATCACCGTAAAGGCAACGGCTCAGTTCTAATAGCTACGTTTCATCAAACATTTTTGGTCTGATAATATGGCTCATTGCGTATAAGAATCAATACCTATTCTATGTTATTAGAGTTGTGATCCACTCAAATTTTCAGCCATAAATAAATTACAGCACGATTATAATTATTAAGTACTATCTGCATATTATCAAGACTTTTCCATTTACAATACACCTATAAATGTGCTTTGAACCGGCGTAATATACCTACTTGAAAGGTTCGGTCAAAACAGTTGCCCAATCATGGGTTTAATTCCCGTATGAAGCAATCGATGTTTTTAAATTTAAAAATAAAATGAGCTCACAATCAAATTTCTTTCCAGCCAGAATCAGTAAAAGGCTACGAAGATTATCTGAAGAGCCTGGACGGTGACCCTGACGTGGGTGCCGTGGTCTTCGACAGCGACTTCAGGATCAACCTGATAAAACTGTCAACCGCCATCATCCACCTTCGGAGACCTGACGTCATCTTCCTGAATGGAGCTTCAGACAGATACTTGCCTGTTAAGCCTGGACATTTGGCTCTCGGTAAGTTATGTTAAAACGTCGTTGACAGAACATGTTTTTGCTGGATCCACACGTTGGATCCAACGATGCCACTCGTCCAACATGTGGGTCTTGAGAATAGCTTTCGTGGGATCGATTCCCGCCTTAGGCAGTTCGATTTTATCAAGTTACTCAAGCTGGTGACAATACTATTTTCTAAATCCATACGTTGGATGAGGAGGTTGGGACTAACGTATGAAACAGATCTTAGAAAATGTGATATGAAATAACTATTTATGGTAGAGTCGTATATTAATCTCTATGATAAAGTATTTGGAGAGGGTTATTGGAAGAAAAAAAAAACATTATGTCAGCAAAAATGGTTACTAACCCCGCTTTGAACTCCAGTTCAGTTTAAAGCGGGGTCGAAAGGCTCAAAAACCGGACTGATAATGATGATGATGAAAGTTTTTAGTGATTTTGTCCAAATTACACAGTCATATAAATCATACAATTGAAATTGCTTACGCGCAGGTACCGGACCATTCAACGACATAGTGATTGAAGAGTCGAAACGAGAGCCTATCCAGCTGGGGAAACCAGGGAAGATCTTTGGAGAGTTCGCCATGAAGAGGGCCGGCTTTACTGATCCTAGTCGAATACTCTTCATTGGAGACATGTAAGTTTGAAATACCTATTAGTTTAGACTAGATTTACTATTATACTAGACTAGCGGCCCCCCGCGACATTGTACGCGTAGAAACTTCCAACCCCCATTTTACCCCCTTAGGGGTTGAATTTTGTAAAATCCCGTCTTAGTGAGCACAAACGATCTAAAAGGAACCCCCGTGAAAAATTTAAGACTCCTAGCACTTGTAGTTTCTGAGATTTCGTGATGAGTGAGTGAGTCAGTCAGTCAGTAAGTCAGGCAATCAGTGACCTTTTCCTTTAGTATATAGATTCTTAACTCTATTTTTGCGAATGTAACTCTATCTTCTGTTTTTATTTGGTACTTCCTACGTTTGCACGTGAACCAATTTCAATGTATTTTACTGCAAAGATAAGTAGGACCTTGGAAAATCCACGCTTTACTTTTTATTCTGTAAAATAATTAAATGAGAGTAAAATGGTTTGCTACGCAAGCTGCTACCAACCGTGCAACATGGAAAGCATTGGGGGAGGCCCATTAATTCAGCAGTGGATGTCCTATGGCTGTGATGTGATGATGATGATGATGATGATGAAAATAGTCTAATGTAAAATGAAAGTGTATGGAAAACCTACCATTTACCAAGTAATATTGAAAATACCTATATTCTATGTAGTTCGATAAGAGTGATTCAGACAATCTAAAATAGATATTTTACGATCTAGTTTTATGATTTCACGAGAACAAAACCGCGAACGGAAGCTAGTTTTATACTAAATTTATTCGTGACTGATAATTTAATTATGCAAGCAATAATGATAGTTTTATTGTCTTAAAAAGATACTTAAATGACGCCAATTGAATAAAATATGGCATTCTTGCGAATAAAAAAGGATTTAGGACGCTATTTGGATCAAATATGTAATTGCTCAATAATGAATAATAAATAAATAAATAAATAAATAAAAAGCAGTTCAATTGGCACTGAACTAATTCTAAATCTATAAATGAATGCGAATTGGTCTTTTGAATATCTGTTTCATTTGAATTTTATTTTATCTTATTTGCAAGATTGCCAAATTGTTTTGGCGCTGACTCTAGAATCATATGTCGTAAGTAACCGTGTATTATAACGTCTACCCACAAGATGTACAGATGACCTCATAAAGGTTGTGGGAAGGCGCTGGATGCAGGCCGCTGCCAACGGGTCAATCTGGAAGTCATTAAGGAAGGCCTATGTTTAGCAGATGTTCGCCTTATAGCTGAAATGCTGATGATGATGAACCGTTATATTTAATACTAGCGACCCTCTCCGGCTTCGCACGGCTGCTAAGTATACGCCTTCCTCTTGAATCACTCTATCTATTTAAAAAACCGCATCAAAATCCGATGCGTAGTTCTAAAGATCTAAGCATAGGTACCCATATAGGGACAGACAGCGGAAAGCGACTTTGTTTTGTACTATGTAGTGATTATTTACTATCTTTATTGCAGGATTGAACAAGACGTGGGCTTAGGCAAGAACTGTGGCTTCAAAACGCTTCTAGTGCTGACCAGCAACACCGAAGAAGATATGATGGCCAGCAACATTAAACCCGATTACTATGCGGAGACCTTAGGGAGTCTTGTACCTTTACTGTGAATTGTCTTTAATCGTTATTTTTTAAGTTATAAATTCGATATCTGCAAAGAGCTGTATGATTAATGTGCTTAAAAAGATGTAAGTAAATGATTATGATCGTGACTTACGCCCGCATTCACAAATATTACAATGAGGTCTCACAGTGCGCGTGGACGCACAGGGTGACACACGAATCGATCACAGAGCTCTATTCAACGCTGTGCGTTCGAATTGCTGCTTTACTTAAGCAAGCATCGTTTGTGAATACGGGTATTAAAATGGCACAAAACAAAGCTTTGAGTAAGTATGTTTTTTAATTGTCATAAATATTGTATGGAATTTTATACGTATCTATTACAACATTATTTTGTACTTAATGATTTCCAGATGTTACAACGTAATGAAACCAAAGGCTTACAATATTTTGTTAGGATTTCCAGTGAATATTTTTGTATGATGATTAAATGTGTGTATTAAAGAATCTACCTACATATTTATTTCCTTACCTTGCCTTCAATGAAATTCGCTGTAACAGATATGTACGAGTATACCTAACCCATTGTTGGACACGCATATTCACAAACATTACTATGAGGTCTCACAGTGCACGTGGACGCACAGGGTCACACACGAACCAATCACAGAGCTCTATTCAACGCTGTGCGTTCGATTTGCTGCTTCACTTAAGCTAGCATCGTTTGTGAATACGGGTGATAGACTTTGAGATGTAGCTGGATCCACTGCAATTAAGTCTAATGCCTGGTAATGATTTTACTTATTGAGAAAAAACAGCTTATTTTATATTTCACATGTTAGCTTATAAATTATGTTTGCGACATGTATGCCGATTACAAAGCTTTCTTATGTAGGTTAGCATCTGGGTCTCTAATAAATACCAAGAAATCTCAGATAAAAGATTAGTCTTACAAAATAAGTCTTTGTCACTGACCGTACCTGATTATTCTAATTCGGAACCCACTATCCTTATTTTATGCTGAAAGTCTTTTTCTTCCAAATCGCACCCAATCGCCCACGAAAAGGTCGAATTGATTAGGCGAAGCGCAAGGTATTTATTGCCCTTTTTTCAATATAAATTCTATAGCGACGGTTACCAATGTTGCCGGAATTTCTGGGCCGCGTGAAAAGTGGAAAACCCGCAATAGTCTGTTTTAGGAATCCGCTCATTTGGATACGAAACCATCGGGCATGAGGTCACAAACAATACACGGAGGGTTTTAAATTCATTTGCTCAGTGAAATTATGAGAACAACAATCGAGTGTATAACCTATTTAATTTGTGACAAGGTGGACCGACGACTTCATAAAGGTAGAAGAAAGGCGCTGGATGCAGGCCGCCACCTACTGGCCATTGTGGAAATCATTGGGGGAGGCTTATGTTCAGCAGTGGACGTCCTATCTATGATGATGATGAATTTGTAACAACAAACATGCTACTTCTAACATCTGTGTAGATGTAACAATAAAATATTTAGAAGGTTATGCCACATCTCATCAAAGATAGTGTAACAACGAGTACCTATAACTGCCAAGGCACAATTTTTTTAAATGTAATATGAGTGTCTTGCATTTTCTTGAGAAAAAAACAATCTTGCACAAATTAGGCACTTCAAACTTGTTCCACAACTAAAAAAATTTAAACGACAACGATTCAGGGTCTACTTGATTTTCATCCGAGATAAATACGACATCCGCTCCAAATAAGGCCAAAGCCGCTATTTAGTCGCTGAAACGAATATTGATATCGATACAGACGCCTAATCGCAATCCGAAATCGATGAGGCAAAATATTTAATCGGCTATGCTTAGTAGCTCGTCTATGGCCCTTGTAGAATACCGATTTTCACAGGAATCTCGGATTCCTTGACTTTGTACTTACCAAGGAACAAGAAATGAAAAGCGAAGACCTTTGTGAGATTTCTTGGTACACGACGGTTTTTAAGGTAATTAAATTCTAAATCTTAAACAGGTTAGAGCTGAAACCATGAAGTTGTCATTTGCATTTGCGTCATAAAGTAAAAAAAAAATTGTCTGTAATTTGTTTTAATAATTTAGAGAAGGGACTACCACAGTAGAAACCTACTTCAAAAACCCATCAAAAATCAAAATCAAAATCAAAAATATTTNTACAGTCACGGAATGAAAAGGTTCGTCAGTTTTCAAATTGATTCCTTCAACGAATCGCGAGCACATATTACCTTTTGAAACTATGTTACAGAATAATCTCGAGTTAGAGAAAATAATCTTTAACTGTTCGCCAGTAAAGTTCAAAATTATTCAGATCAAAGTTGTTTGACGATTTATTTTGTCAAGAAGATTATTATGATTGATAAACTAAAACCTTCTTGTTGGTTCAACCTGCCATTATTATTTCTATTAAATAAAAAAAAAACTATTGTCAATTGGTCAATGTCATCATTGCATTGCACTGGATGGGATAGAAAAATAAACAAGCAAAACCTTATATTTTGTTAGCAAACGTCATATTTATTTAAATGTTAGCAGCACTGTTTCTTGCACTGTTATGTTGGCAGCTTTGACTCTTACAGTACCTAGTGCAAGCGAAAATCGACACTAAGGTGACGAACCTTTTCATTCTGCGACTGTACATCAAATATGTGCAGACTGAACTGACCACGCATCCTTGTCATCAATATAGTCTCGAACCTTGTAGTACCCTTTGGACATAAGGGTATTTTTTATATGTATCTTAAATTTGTTTATTGGCAATTCGACAAGGTTGTGTGGTCATCTACTCTGTTAGTTGGTCAAATTGAGTTAATGAATGAATAGCAGAGGTGATAGTACTCTCGAGTGGTTATCACGGGCCGGAAGACGTAGACGGCAGGCCTCCCACTATGTGGACCGACGATCTGGTGAAAGTCGCGGGAGGTGCGTGGATGCGGGTGGCGCAGGACCGGTCTTTGTGGAAATCTTTGGGGGAGGCCTTTGTCCAGCAGTGGACTTCATTTGGCTGAAACGAACGAGACCCTACTCTCATAAATACACGAATAATAAATAAAATACAACGTAGTAAGTAGGTATTTTATTCATATTAATTTTATTGTAGAAATATAATCTTAAAACATAAGATCAAAGGCGTTTTAAGAGGGGACTTAACCAAAGGATACAAAGCAAACGTAAATACAATTAAATCTTTCAGTATTTTTGTTTCCAGTGATTAATATCGTTCCAGTCTAAGACAAATTTCCCGAGGGACGCTCGGGTTTCGCTGAGTTTGATGTCACACCATTGGCGATCGTGCAAGACGAAGGTTTTAAGTATTTTATTTTATTTCAAATATCGCAATGGGAAGATAAGATCAATTGGTTTGAACTTATTTACGTTGATCAATTGGTATTGTGGATCTTCCAATAGAGTACGAGTATTTGATATCACCAATCAATTTTTATCAATTTCAAAGTAACTTAATCATCATCATCATTTCAGCCGTAGGACGTCCACTGCTGAACATAGGCCTCCCCCAATGATTTCCTTAATGGTTGGGTGGTGCTACTACTAAAGCAACTAAATAGGTATCAAATACAAATACAAAAATAGAGGTAAATAGTGCCATTTACCCAAACTTTACCCTTGCAAATGTTAATGTTTAAAGTCTTAGTTTTTCCATCTCCATTTGATGAATTTCGTTGCAAGTCCAACGAAAGTAACTTCCCCCTGAGGTAAACTTTGCCTCCCGTTGGATTTACTTGCGGTCAAGCTGCAGATCTTAGCTACACAGAGGTGCAGCAACTAGAGTTGGGAATAGCCCCGTACCTGATTCTTATTTTTTTGTAAACTTAGGTCTACCTAAGCTACCTCTATAGGTGAGACGTCCACCCACCACCTTGTGTAACAGACGACTTCATAAAGGTAGCAGGAAGGCGCTGGATGCAGGCCGCTACCAACCGGTCAATCTGGAAATTATTGAGAGAGGCATATATTCGGTGGACGTCTTGTGGCTGAAATGATGATGATGATACCTTACTTAAGTTCAAGTTCTATAAAAATCCCTAAAGAACCCATCAGTCCTCTATTTAAAGCTCTACCACAAGTCCTCTTTTTTTTTGTCTGTATGTCACTAAAACCGTTCACAGTCCACACCGTAGTGTGGCATTTGAATTTTTTGCATACATTTGCTGGTTTCTGGTCGAGTTTCCCGCACTGGCTGGAGTCGAATGGTAAATAACGAACGAGTTAGAACTTTGTAGGTCTGTTTCAAATGATTGCCTTGAACATTCTAAAGTTATAAAATCACAGTTTTTCTATCATTATAGGTAACAGTATAGCTTCAAGTATGTAACGAGATGTATGAAGATTTAAATAATTGCAAAATACATTTTGAAATAACGCAAAAAAAATGATTGAGTTAAATACTCCCATTACTTCCTCTCAGCTCCAGAAGATATAGTGTCTCGAAGGGAATGGTAAGGCAAGCTATTTGGGACGTTAAGTACCATGAAAGGTACAAAGCATACGTACATAATAATAGAGAATTTGAATTTGAATAATCTACTGACATAAGGCAAAAACTTTCCTATCTCCTGAACAAAAATTTGGTCCTCTCACCGTTTTCAAGTTAAAACTTATCCGGATTTGATATGCATAGAGCAATCCTTAGAACATCAGTTGACAACCATATTTCAGGATATTTACAAGACTTGTCTATTTTATGGAGCGTAAAATCGTGAAATGCGCGTAAAATGAAGTTTGCAAAGAAAGTTAATTTAACAAAAACGGAAGTGTGCTCGGGGGAGGCAAGAATATGGGCTTAGACACTTCCCTTTTATGGCATTTTAAGGTATTTAGGGATCTATAATTTTGAGAGTTGGAAGGGAAAACAAAAGTCCATTATTTACCTTCATTCTTAGTAAGAAATGTGACTGAAATATTCATTATGAATTTGAAACAGTTATAATAAGTTCTATATAAAATCAAAGTTAGATCTTACAAGTAAACGTTATAGCAAATGTAGAAGAGCCACCTATCCGCTTGATGAACTGACGACCCACTGAAAATAGCCAGCAGAGGTAGAACATTTTATTTCATAGAATAATATTTTTATCTGTAAAAGTAAATCTCAAAAATAAATTAATGAATATGTCGGANACAATCATAGCAAATAAAAAAAACAAAAAAGTGCTATTCGGCAGTTATTGAGTCAGACTCAGAGTCGTTGTCATCAATGGCACTAGTATTCTCAGGCATTTTGCGTAACCTATCGTGTGCATATTTGTAAGTGCGATTTGAGTTTAGCGATTTCAGAATGTAGCGATCTCCCTCAAGGACTTCAGTGACTTTAAAAGGACCTTTGTACTTCGGGTCAAGTTTAGTCTGATTTCGCTCTTCATTTTGCAGAAGAACGAAATCCCCAACCACGAAAGGTTTTAGTTTAGCCTTAGTACTATCGAAACGTACCTTGTCATACTCAGCAGCTTGTTCCACGCTTTGAACTGCTTCAACCCTTGCCTGATCAATGTCAACTTCAGGCTCAACGTCATCAGCCAACATAATTTCTAGAGGTCGGGCAACCTTACCTATTAGAAGCTCCAACGGGCTAGCCTTCGTCACACGGTTCTGGGTGCAATTTAGTGCCAGTTGGACTTCAGGTAGAGCATCCTGCCATGACCTGTTGCTGGTTTCTGCGGCTGTGAGAAGGTTTTTGAGGGTGCTCATAACTCGTTCAACTTGACCGTTAGCTCTTGAGCTACCAGTCGCTATCAGATGGAGCTTTATATTTACCGAATCACAATATTCTTTGAAGTCTCGACTAGCAAAACAGCGTCCTTGGTCAGCGATAATCCTCGTCGGTGCACCAAATAGTGAGACACTGTCTTTTAGGGCCTTGATACTGCTAGAAGAGTCGATATGTAAGGTGTGTCGCAGCAATACATACTTGGTAAACGCATCGATGAGAACAAACACGTACTCTTTCTTATCGTTCTTCCCACTCAGCTTACCAGTTGCGTCAATATGTACTGTGTGCCACGGGATAGCCACTTTTGGGATAGGGTGCATTTCCGCCTGAACTTTACCTGAGCGTGACTTCGAGACCCTACATGTCACGCAATTCTCGACAAAACGCCTTACGTACTTGGACATATGCTCGAACCAATACATCTCGTACGCCTTCTCCAAGGTCTTTTCCCATCCAATGTGCATGAGCCCTTCGTGCACATTGTTGATTATTGACCAACGTAGTGAGCGGGGAATGATAGGGAGGCAACGGGTCTTACCTCTGCGTTGTACTTTACGGTACAGCACACCTGACCGTAATTCGTATGTCCTTGCAACGTCGCTGGAAAGCTTATTGTCGTTCAGGTCAGTTACTAATTTGGAAATCTCACCGTCTCTTTGTTGTTCCGCCAGAAGCCAGTTGTTAGTCAACTCAGTTATGTCAATGCGCTTCGGTTCTACCTTTAGGAACGTACCTTTGTCTGTGGTGGCTGGTGTTATGGGATTTCTAGATAGGAAGTCAGCATGAGACATGAGCTTCCCTCCACGATGAACAATGTCGAAGTCGAAACTTTGTAAGAACGCCCACCATCTGTGGACGCGTGGGGTCAAGTCCAGCTTTTTGCGAGTCATCTGAAGGGAACTACAGTCTGTCACTACAAGAAACTTTCGGCCATGCAGGTAATGCCTAAAATGCTTTACTGCGTTGACAACCGCCAAAGTCTCTAACTCGTACGAGTGATATCTTGACTCAGCGGCTGTCGTACGCTTGCTATAGTAGGCAACTGCATGTAGCTTACCTGCTTTCTTTTGCATGAAGACTGCGCCGTAGCCGATCGCGCTTGCATCAGTATGCAGTTCCACGTCCAGATCGGGGTCATAAATCATCAAAACAGGATCACTCGTCAAGATCGAAATGATCTTCTGTCTGATTACTTCATGTTCGGGCTTCCAATTTAACTTACCGTTTCCTGTCGTAAGAGCATATAGAGGGGCCATAATCTGCGAAAACTTAGGTACGAACTGGCGAAAATAAGATGCCAGTCCAATAAATTGTCGCAACTGAGTCGTAGTCTCTGGCGGTGGTAATAAGGTAAGTGCTTCTACTTTACGTGGATTTGGACAGAGCTGACCGTCACTGACTTCAAATCCTAGGTACTCTACCTTTTTCTTTAAGAATTTGCACTTTTTAAAGTTCAAAGAAAACCCTTTTTCACTCAAGACCTTGAGCACTATCTTAAGTCGTTCGAGGGCTTCATCTACGCTGGCTGCAACAATTAGCACGTCATCCATGTAGACAACGACATAGGTGTTCACCAGATCCCCAAGGGCATTAATAATTGCGCGCTGAAAAACCGATGGAGCATTCCTGAGGCCAAACGGCATCGTTAAATACTCGTATTGGCCGTCAGGAGTCACAAAGGCAGTCCGCTCGATCGATTCCTCTGCAATAGGAATCTGGTGAAAACCTGATGCCAGGTCTAAAACTGAAAAATACTGACCTCCATGCAGCCTTGCGATTTGGTCGGATATCAACGGCAACGGGAATCTGTCAGGCACGGTGTTGTCATTTAGCTCACGATAGTCCACGCACATCCTGTCAGAATTGTCCTTCTTCTTGACCAGGAGGATCGGGCTGGCAAATGGCGATGAACTAGGGCGAATTACGTTTGCGTCAAGCAGCTCCTGTACTTTACCTCGAACTACCTGCCGCTCCTGGGGACTCAGCCGATAGGGGCGTCTGTTGACAGTCTTATGAGGGTCCTTGAGACGTATCTGCATTGGCTCAGCATCAGCACGTCGCCTTGGAACACCTTCCGCAAAAGAATCCTCAAAAGACTTCAGGATATCAATTAACTGACCTTTCTCCTGCACCGCCACATCAGTATCCAGACTATCAAAGTCAATTCCCGTACCAGACTCAACCTCGCATGATTCGATAACGCGAACATTCGCAAAAACCAGCTTTTCAGCAGACATGTGAACAGCCACTCCTTGTTCGAGAATTTCGCGTCCTATCATAATATCATGTCGCAAACAATAGTCAGGGAGGACATGGAAAAGAATCTCTAAATTTATGCCATCGATGTCAACGACGGAAAGTATTTGATTGACAGAGTGCACAGAAGTTTGCCCTATTCCTGTCATAGTCACAGTATTATCAAATCTTCTACCACTAAATTTCGAAGCAACTGATTCCTTAATTAAAGAACATTCTGCACCAGAATCATAGTAAAATGGAAACTGCTCACCTTGATGACGTAAGGTTCCACTGGGCGCACCCACGGTGCAAAGGTCGACCCGCTTCTCCTTGTCTGCGTTGGCTCCGCCGGTGCTGCGCCGCATGGGACAGTTGGACACATAGTGGCCTTGTCCCTGGCAGTGGAAGCAGGTGACAGCAGGCTTCGTTCCAGGCAGCAGTGTCTTCTTTATGTTGTCTTCTTTCTGGGAACTCGATCGCTCTTCAGGTCTCCGCTGGTCGCGTCTTCTTGACAAACACACCGTAGACTTGTGACCCAGTTTCCCACAATAGAAGCATTTTATGGGGGTAGATGGGCCAGAAGTATTTCTTCTCTTGTGGTCAGGACCGGTGAATTCATTGCAGGAGGCTTTCCGCTTGAGGAATGAGACGGCCTTCAGCTCTTGTTGAAGTTGATTTCGCGTAGTCACTTCAGTTGTAAACGACAATCGTTGAACACGTTGATCAAAACGGGAAACATGCGCCAAAACTGTAGCAACGGCAAGCTGTTCAGTCGTCAAATTCTTCCATCTTGACATAATTGAAGTCATCAGTGATGCAGCGTAGGTAGCGAGGCACTCATTTTCTTTAGGCTTGCTATCGTTTAAATTTATCAAAAACGAAGCGGTAGTTTCTGGGCAATCATACCTTTGTACAAACAGCTCCTTGAAATCACTCCACGTCATTCCAGGAAAAGACACTGTCGCCAGCCACGTAGAAGCTTGACCCTTCAATGCACGACTCAAAGCTACCATTAGCTGAGCGCCTTGACAGTGTTCGGTATTGATGCACAAATCCGCAGTAGAAATCCATGCTCTTGCGTCCACATTTGATTTCTCCGGATTAAATTCGGGTAGGCACAGCTCACTTGAAGTAGATGGCGTCTTCATTGCTCTAACAAGCGTCAGGAAGTTTCGATTTTGTTGCTCGAGTAGCTGCTGCCATTTTCTATCGCTGTCTTCACGGCTTGAATCTTGTGGCGTGGTGTTTTCCAATCCCAATTCTGATGTCGGAGGATGGAATGGAGGCTCGTTGTTTTCAGGGTCTTCCATTGCAGATTTCTTCAAAATAAAACCACAGGTAGGTCGTATGGGCGTGTAATAATTACTTCCAACACCAAACTCAAAAATAGGTAACGCGATTACAATGATGCACGTGGATTATCTTCGGATACGTAGTGAGTTCGTTACGGGGCTGGCTGACCAAATTAACTGTACCGCTGCTCGATCAAAAGTGGGCTCGTGCCCGCTCAAAACCCTCTAAAGTTACCTCCCTTCAGTTGGCTGCCATGATCGAAACAATAGTGCCAACCTAACCAAACTAAAGTGTTGCCAGCCCAGTAGCGACCTCACTCAAGCTAACCGCTTGACGTTCCGCACTAAGAAAAATAGTTGGCAACTAAAAAAAATTCTCTAAGCATAATCGTTAAAGTGAATGACATAATCTGTGACCGAATTCTGACAGTTGACAACGTCAAACAGACAGTGCCATTCGTTACGCTCCGACAAATAAATTAAATAATTTCTAAAGCAGAGTTAGATTAAATATTTGTAAAATATTTTATTGCAAACCAAACTATCATCCCGTTAGATATTGAATTTAAAGCTACCTCAATCCTTTTAATAATCTAAATTGTATATTATGTTACAGGAAATGTATGAAATCCGTCATTGTATACAATTCCTGGGAATTGTGTATAATTCCTAAAATCACCCGGCAATGTATGATATAAATTATATTAGACACATTTCCTAGTAAATTTACACATTTCCTAAACAGCAATCGGAAATGTATAAGATTTCAATGAATACGCGTGGACATGCAGTGCGAGGGAAGGGTACCTATTGCATCATCCGATTACGCGGGGTCTCTATCGAATCGACATTTTTTTTGCACACAAATTTTAAGCCTAAAATTTTTTTACACAAAATGATTTTTATAACGCCACTTTTTTTTTCTTCGAAACTTAAATAGCGCTCGGCGGCCGCTACCGCGGCAGCTGTGTATGTGTAAGGTCGCAAGTCTAACCTAACCTAACCGAGACTTTGTTATCCAGCTACAGGAGTACTAAAACCTTCATACCAATAATAGTTTAATAAAAGAGATGTTAAAATTAGGATTTCCAATACTTCAGCGTAATATGCGTGATGCCGAAAGAAAGGTATGCCAATGAATTTTAGGCAAACATTTTTTTCGGCCAAAGTATAATAGTGCGAAAACAACTGTCAGGCTAATAAACAATAAATAATTGTGAGTTAAAAGTACCTATCGGCCAATGTGGTTTGGCTAAATGAAATTTTAGGCGTACCGCGGGGCACCCGATCACGTGACCGCGCTAGTGCCGCTTAGTTTTATACATTTCCTAATACAATATTGGAATTGTATTTATTTCCTAGGAATAGTATCAATTCCTAGAATTCATACATTTCCTGTAACATATATAATCCAAAGGTGACTGACTGACTAACTGACTAACTGATTGACTGACTGACTGGCTGACTGACATAGTACATCAACGCACAGCCCAAACCACTGGACGGATCGGGCTGAAATTTGGCATGCAGTTAGATGTTATGATGTAGGCATCCGCTAAGAATGGATTTTATGAAACTCCCCCCCTAAGGGGGTAAAACAGGATCCACGCGTACGAAGTCGCGGGCGGCCGCTAGTAATAAATAAAATACAATACTACGAGCTTTAAGCAGAGATATAACTATCTAATGTTTATTGGTCAGTTAAATCACATTTTACGCGTTTAAACCTATATTCAACCCACCGGAATTCTTTCTATTCCCTGGCCATAAAGTTGAAATTAGGTCAATCCATTAACTCCAGCGTAGTTTATTCAGTACACGAGTTGACGAGGTAAACAAAATTCGCAATCGGAACATACTCGTAGGTAGATTTATTAGGGTTAGGAAAGAGGGTGTTGGCGGAATTGGATTCTGCTTGATCAGATCTTGATAGGCGGGATTTAGTTTCCGTCATATTTAGAGGCTGTGAAAGTAACTGTTTAGGTGAAAAAGTGTCCATAGATTTGCCTTTTTAACTTGTCATTTATTTAGCCTGGCCAGCGTGGGGAGTGAGTGTAGTCTAAATCCTCCATTCTAACCGCCTCTGTGGTCTAGTGGTAATACCACCTGCTTGAGACGCAGAGGTCCCGGGTTCGATTCCCAGTGGGGGCAGATTTTTCTGTTCGGTTTGGATGTGGTAGTAATATAAATACCACCATCTTACCTAAGTCTGTCGCCATAACAACAATGTTCAGCATTGTTGTGTTCCGGCAGTTAGAGGTAAAATAGCCAGTTCCTCCGGATTCCGGGTGAAGCTCGCTTCCACCTTCGGCCTGATCATCACTTATCATCAGGTGAGATAGACGCGGCTTCACCCGCGTGAATTTTATTTTGTTACAGATCATCATAAGGCTATAAGCCTGTATGTTATTCTGGGTTATAAACAATGATACTGTAAAGTTTCATCAAAATCCGTTTTGTAGCTTTTGCGTGAAAAAGTAACAAACATATTGACATCCAAACATCCATACAAACTTTTGCATTTATAATATTAGTAAGATAAGATTAGTAAGATAGTTAGCTTTTGTTTTTTTACCATAATGTATTTGAGGCCATGTTTGCCAATAGATGACAATGACGTTTGAAACCTTGGGCAAAGGTCAGATTTATTTAATTGCATAACTTTATACCATTGTCTGTCTCTAGCACATCGTAGAAAAACAAAGAAGTGGCTGTAATTTTGTATTACTAAACAAGAAAGTTTTACAGCCAGCAGTAAAACACGTAGTTTTATATGAGCTGTAACCAACCAGTTAGCCAGGTGCTGAACGGGCCTCGATAAAAGTGTTTCGACAACTTCTTTATCGGTGTTCGGAACAACACTATTTTAGTGCGAACGTGTTTTCCGTGTGTAGAGTTTTAGCTCGATAGGGATGAGGTAAAAACCCATAAGGTGGACCGCCGAACTTATAAAGGTAGCTGGAAGGCGCTGAATGCAAGGTGCTACCAACCGGGAGATATCGAAATCATTGGGGGAGGATTATGTTCAGCAGTGGAAGTCCTGTGGCTGAAATAAAGATGATGAAATTAGCAAAGGGCATAGGCTCCGTACACACAAAAGTGACTGTCAAGCTTTAAAATAGGTTCGCACAACTAGATACTTACGAGTACCTGCTTAGTATGCTTATTAATTCATAGGGTATTTTTATCCTCTTCTAGACACATAATAAGTTACTTTCTTAATCACCATAAATCATATTCATAAATTTTCTTACAAATACGCTCTTGATGTGCTTTATTTAGTATCAAACTTATTGGCTTATTTCTTATGAACTAAGTTAGTACCTCATTCAAGTGGATTGTAACAACTATGAACGACTCCTGTATCTATCAGTCTTTATGCAAATATATTGCTCACTATATTGTTAACATCCATCTAGTTGCATTCGAGGGCAATATCTTACAGTGCAGTCCATGAAGTTATAAATTGTAGTTTGTGGGGATATTGATATACGCGCCGAGGCAATATAGCAGTCATATATTGTTTCTTTGTGTGCTATTTCAGTAAGAACAAGAACTTATCTTGTATAATATCTTATATCCAAATGCCACATCATTTGTTTAAAAGTCAAGATAAAAAGAAAGAAGTTCATTATTTTTAAGAAAATAACCAGTGAGGTTAGGTATTGTATTAAAAGTAACGTATTTCACATTAATTACAGTAAATGTCACCAACGGGCCATTGTGGAAATCATTGGGGGAGGCCTATGTTTAGCAGTGGACGTCCTATTGCTGAAATGATGATGTAGAGTTTGATTGTAGAGAGACCTTTGTTAATATAAGACAAAAAGAGTAGAGAAAGAACTGCTTCTGTCTATGGTTTGTTCCATGGACTTATTTGATGGTCACTTATATAGATAAATGCTAAGTTTATTCCATTATCCTTGGAAAATACTCTGGATTTCACTGAAATTATAAAAAGTTATATTTTAAACTGAGAAAAGTCATGCAACTATTTCAGATACTCAATAGTAAGTTTACATTAGCGACCGCGATTCATCATCATTATTTCAGCCACAGGACGTCCACTGCTTAACATAGGCCTCCCATTGCGATTACTGCCCTGTAAAATTCAAACTGTAATATTTGTAAAAACATCTCCAAACCAATTAAGATCTGCACATCCCCATAATATATTCACCCTCAAATCTGAGTAAGTCCCACTTATTTATCAACTAAAGCCCTTAAATTTGATGCTGGCCGTAGGGACAGACCCTTGGTTAACTTAGTAGACTCAGTAATCGCTTTATGGTCTTAGATTGCAGTACTAATGCTAAATTACGTCGTTAAATTGACATTACTAATGGCGGTGTGACTGTAAGTAACCTCCTGTGGTTGCTAATTAGTCACATGGAATAGCGTCAGTAGAGTCATTTGTATTGCTTAATAAAATACTTTTAATTTAATAGCTGATACCCACAAGGTGGACCGACGATTTCATAAAGGTAGCAGGCCGCTACCAACCGGGCAGCATGGAAATGTCTCCTTCCTAAAGTTGCTGTGCCCTAACTGGGTCCACATTGTATAACTGCCTAAATTGTAAGACCTATAAATGTGAATGCTAATGTGGTTATGCAATAAAAGTATTGAGTATTGAGTATTGAAAGCATTGGGGGAGGCCTATGTTCAGCAGTGGACGTCCTATGGCTGAGATAATGATGATGATATTCATGAATAGCTGATTTGTATTATCATTATTTAGCATCTTTTATCAATTTTTTGCTAAGTCCGATATGAACTGTACAAATAACTGTATAACTAACGCCCGTATTCAGAAACATTACTATGAGGGCTCACAGTGGTCGTGTGTCACCCTGTGTGCATGGACGCACTCAGAATGACACACGAACCAATCACAGAGCTCTACCTATATTCAATGCAGTGCTTCACTTAAGCAAGCATCGTTTGTGAATACGAGCGTAAGTAACTTACTAATAAAATTTACTTAAAAAACTGATATTATGAATAAGGTAGACCAGGTACTCTCCAATGACTATAACTACAATGTTTTACCTCGGGAGAGGTCTTTGTCCATCAGTGAACATAATTTGACTGAAACGAACGAACCTATGTATTAATTTACTAAGTAGCTTTGATAGAGTAAGGATTTAAAAAAGAAACTTTACAATGTTATAATATACTAGCTGACCCGGCGAACTTTGTTCCGCCTTAATGGCAATAAATAAGCAGACTTTTTTTTAATTTCAAACGGGATAAAAAGTATCCTATGTCCTTCTCCTGGCTCTAAACTACCTCCCGGACAATTTTCAGCTAAATCAGTTCAGCCGTTCTTGAGTTATAAGCGAATTAACTAACACGACTTTCTTTTATATATATAGATATCTCGTTTATCGTCGTACTAAGGCTATAATTATTTTATTACAATCTCACGTTTTCAGAGGAAAATAAAACTTATAACAATAACACCCACGTACCTAATCACTTTGTCTTAAAACTAATCTTGTTTATCTATAAACGCCAGGCTTTATCTAATCTAGCAATAAACCAAAAAAGCGCCTTTTCACTGAAAAAAATCTTAACCAGTAAGCAGCTAAGTGATTTTTAAAATGCCCTTTTTAAAATGGCTACAAAATCTAAGAAGAAATGCTTAGTACGTGCCCCGGTATGAAATTGACCGCTCAACGGTATACCGTTGGTTTTATGATAATGAATATTGCTAACCGTACTCCATTCTATTAGGAATATTATAAAGAAAAGGAAATTTAATGAAACGTCATGTGGGTTAAAATACTTTTTACAAAGTGGATAAGTTTTACAAAATGATTTTAAAAATGTAGAGAACAGAGCACGAAAGCTAAGATAAAATTGGAAGTTTCAAATCAAGGCGACTAGGTACCTTTATACAAATTTATAGAACAACGTAGTAGGTATGTACTAGGACACCTTAAATCATATCCTTTTGGATCATAATTATGGAAAAGTTATGGTTTTGTTTGGGGATATTGAAGGTCAAATATAAATAAAACACTGCGTCAAACATTCGTTGTAAATATTTTTCGTAAGCGCCGTTGTTTACATTGTGTGTTAAGAATATTAAAATTGTATTAAACTAGCTTTCCGCACGCGGCCTCGCCCGCGTGGAAAAAAAAATGTCACAGAAAAACTTTATCGCGCGCATCCCTGTTTCAAAAGCGGGGATAAAAAGTATCCTATGTTCTTTCCCGGAACTTTAACCATATCTATGCCAAATTTCATCAAAATCGGTTCAGTGGTTTAGGCGTGAAAGCGAGACAAACAGACAGACAGACAGACAGTTTCTTTCGCATTTATAATATTAGTATAGATATAGATTGTGTATAGTTGTTTCTATAGTAAATTAAGATGTTAATTGCCTTATATAGGTCGACTCTACACAAACATATCACCAATTAACAACATATTAACCTATTTATTCCTTTAAACATATCCGCATTGGGAGCCCCATTGTTGGTTCAGGCCCTTTTCAATGGGGCTTCAAAGGGATAATCCACGGCATTAGGACTGTTTCCATAACTGTTATTTGACGTACTAATGAAGCTGCTATTCTGTATTAATTGTATCGTCATCAATTCTGTGAATGTCTCAATAAATTAGGAAGGATTGGCGCAGATATTGAGGGCAGTCAGACAAAAAGGTTTAATGTGTATTATTTAAGTTTACCTTTTAGAAATGTTGGTTTGGACTGTCATAGTGCCCAAACGGGCGAAGCTAGCAAGCTGAAGTGGCAATGGGCAGGGCACATAGAAAGCAGAACTGACAGCCGATCCGCGTACCGGAAAACGCAGCGTGAGACGTCCACCCACAAGGTGGACCGACGACATCATAATGGTAGCAGGAAGGCACTGGACGCAGGCCGCTACCAACTGGGCAACATGGAAAGCATTGGCGGAGGCCTATGTTCAGCAGTGGACGTCCTATGGCTGAGATGATGATGATGAAGGCGTAGTTTGTGAAGTTAGAACTTGTAGGGTAAAGAGAGAGTGGGACCGTTAGAGTTATAAGCTTACATGAGAATCTCATGTATTCTCTCATGATCTCATGATGAGATCTGATAAGTTTTGACAGCGCGAGCCTTATCGTCTTTGTCAGGTAAATGTTGCCAAGACATTATTTTTACATGACAATGTTGAACTCATGAATGAATGTAAAACTCATTTATTTTTGCAAATAGATTTTTAAAAAGCACTTTTACACGTCCCAGTATTAACCCTACCACTGCTTCGGGCACTGTATAATCCAAGATCTCAGTTCTCAAATACTGAAAAAGTATTTGAGAAAACTGATAAAAAATATTTTTTGTAGTGTTCAAGTGCTAATTAACGAAAATTATTCTGCATAGACCATTAGGTATTCTGCGATAGTAGTTAATACTTTGCAACTTAAAGCACAACGTTGCATTTAAATTTCAAAACGTAGATGGGACAAAGGTAACGCAGTTCCTATACACTTACCAGCATAACAAACTATACACTTTTGTTCCAAAATGGCATCTAATACAATGGCGTAAAGTGCCATACTGTCAACATTGACGTGCCAGCTTCAAACTAGGGATGTTATGGATATGTAGTTTCGGTTATGGATATACGAATCATATTTATACCGGTTTCGGTTACATAACGGATATTTGTTTATTACGGATATCCAAAAGTTTCGGTGATGGTTACGGATATCGTACTTTAGAATGCAATTTGCCATAGTTGTCCAACACGGTTCATTCATGGCCGCACACTTTACATCGAATAAAAAGTAATAAAAAAATAAAATTGATACTAGAGGGCATTATAAAGGCAAATCAAGCTGTTATACCTTTTATTTTATAATGCTATACAAAAAACAATTTAAACTGCCTACATCCGAAACTATCCGAAATTTTTGAATCGTTTACGGTTTCGGATATTTTTTATTTTCCGTTACGGATATCCATAACCCTGCTTCAAACTAAACTTTCTACGCCCAAAGTCGGATAATAAATACCCTTCGTCACAACTAAACCTCCACGTCAACTCTGTTAGAGCATATTAAACGTACGTGTAACTTATTCAGTAATAATACAGGGCTTTAAGTTAATTTTAACGAGCACCTTTTGTAGAACAAAATATTTTAACGGAAAATGCTTGTAGCACAGCACAGATGCCTGAATGTCTGAACTTTAAAGGAGGTACTTAGCAATTAGAACAGCGACTTATGCCCGTTTTCACCATAAATCCCTAATTTTTAAGTGACCCCTAAGGTAACACAATAACAGGACAGGAATTTTGTTTTCATAGTGCTCACTTAAAAATTAGGGATTGATGGTGAAAATGGGCATTAGGCTGGGTTGCACCATCTTACTTTAACTTTGACAAACATCAAAAATTTGCCAAACTCTATAAACACTTTTTGTTTGACTTGAGTGTTGCCTATAGTTACGGTCAAAGTTAGGTGGTGCAACTCAGCCTTAGTTCTTGCAAAATAATATTTAATAATGTTATACCTACAATGTATGTTAGGTATATAATCTAGGAAGCGTGCCCTTTATAATTTAAACCTTGACTTCAAAGGGTTAATAATAAGATACACAACAAACAAAGACCGCGTCAAGTTTGGGTAGGCAGTAAAATGTATGGTAAGTAAACTTGACCATAGTTATAAAAGAACCACCACTTCATATCCATTCTCAACTTTATTTCATTTAATACACTTCAATCAAAATTTCAAGATATTTTATGGGTTGCGTTACCATATTCATTTATCAGGATGCAAAAACGATTCATTATAATACAGAAACGTCACAACGAACGAAAAATAACTGACTTCAATTAAAAGTAGGTATAGTAATTTATTGGTCTTATTCATTTCTTGGCTACGAATTTATACCGAAACATCATCATAATAATTTCAGTCACACACAGGACGCCCGCTGCTGAATATAAACCTCCCTAAATGATTTCCATATTGCCCGTTTGGTAGCGGCCTGCATTAAGCGCCTTCTTGCAACCCACACCATACCAAATGATCTTGCCGTTTTACCCTCGCTATGGCCTTTCTAAGGAAGCAGCAACAGAAAGCTGACATAAACCTTCATGACTTCCCGGTTAAATTAAAGAGGATAAAGCGATGAATGATAGAGATGGATCTTAACAGTGTGTAGAGGGCGTAATTATAGAGTTTAGGGCTTAATTACGACCTCGAGGTGTAATTGCTTCAGGGATAATGGCATGATAGCATCCATTACAAGATCTTGATCTAATCAACATCTAAGTATGTGTAGGTTTCTCTACTACATCTTGCTTGATAGTAGTAGTCTTATTAAGTTTGTAGAGAGTCAGTTATTTGAACACGGGTGAGATGTGGCGTTTTTTATCTATACACGCTTTAGCATAGACCCCTTATTTTATTTATCTCTTTATATACGTACAATTAGGTTAATTAAATTTGAAAATTATAAATAACTTGAAAAAATCGAACTGCTCAAGGCGGCAATTGAACCCACAACCTTCCGCTTGCCGGGCGACTGCTCTTCCAACTGAGCTACTTAGACACTGGATGAACCCTTCGAAATTTTCAAATTAGTTTCAGATGCGACTCTTAAGGCGATTAGAGTCCTCAATGACCTTGGGCGTTTGACCTTCACGCCGCGAGCAACACCCGCGTACCCCGCACCAAAAACTCCGATTTGACACCGATCAAAAATACACGGGCATAGGTAGATACAGAATAGAAGCTCTTTCTTCATACATTACTGCCTATTATTTTAAACTTAAATTGATGAACCTTGATGTCGGTGTCATTTAACTCAGGCGTAAAGGTATTTAATAAAAATAACAAAATCCATGAACATTTTGTACGGGATAAAATTTTATTTTATTTTTTTTTCGTAAATTTTCTAATGCTTTTGTCGGTTCAGTCGATCTCGAAATTTGAACAAACCCGACTTTATTACAAGCTTTTATTTAGCTTGCAATTTATGATGTAGGTAGGTATGTAGGTAATTACATAAATGTTTGTTCGGGTGGAATCTTGCAAGCTGAATTAGTTGCAAGCTGAATTAGTTAGACCAACTTCCTGACGACAACTAGGCTAGATGACAATCCCCTGACCCTGTATAAGCAAGTACCTAATGTTATGTAAGTAGGTACGCTACTTTGAAAATCATGAGTCTTCAATTCTCTAAGGGAAACTGCAGGGTCTGATGATGGAGCTGGAATGTGGCCATAGGAATAGGCTATTTTCTTTAAAAAAGACTTTTGGTCCGTCAATTTTACATTATCAAAAAATATTGGACACAGGATATTTTTATTTTTCAATTAAACAAGTAAGATTACGAAGATAATGATGCCATGAAATTCCGCGTGACGACACAAATCGCCACATTTTTAAGCATGCCTTGACGTCATGTGCCTCATCTTCTGAACTTTGGTGCGCTTCATCTCTTTAAATTTTCATAAGTTTAAAAAAGTGAAAAATACATTTAGAGTTTTTTTTTTGGTAAGTTCACCGACGGTCTTATTCAAACTCTTGCTACTTTCTTACTTTATCCACGAAACATCCCTATTCTTCGAAATTATTACGATCTACAAACGGAAAATCTCTGCTACTACGCCGCAGTAAATTCCCCATCATAAATAAAAAGATTTTTTTTAAAACAAGCTCTTGTATGCTAATAATTTTGGTTTCATGACATGCTCCTAAAATTCATCACCTTATAAGAGGATTTCAGTTTTTATCTGCGAAACTTTTTAATAATATAGGTACGTTTCATGGTTTGGTAATTTAGGGAAGTTTATTTGCACTTAACATGAAAAATATGGTATCAATGTACTGAGTACCTATGCACCTTCAGTGGCAACAACAAGGTCTACTGGGTACCTATAGTCTACTAAAGGCATGAAATAGATTAATTTCACTAAAAATTAAAACCAACTCCAAAACGAATCACCAAAAGGTAGGACACCGACACCGACTCCGAAAATGGCTAATTTTGTAATCAGTATCCAAATTTTTAATAAGCTCTATAGAACAATTCAATACCACTTTATCTTAATTTTTTTTAATGTGACAGGAGGCAAACGAGCAAACGGATCACCTGTTGGTAAATGATTACCGTCACCCATAGACACCCGCAGACCCAGGGGCGTTACAGGTGTTATTTTTAATTGTGGTATTTTCGCGAAGAAACATATTTAAAATCTAATTCTAATAAGTATGAAAAATATAAATTGTTTTCTTCACGTAAATCGATTAAGTTACAGATTCTGACTAGCTCCTAATTTGGATACTGATTGCAAAGGCCTAGTAAATAAATAACGTAATAATTTTTCTACTTGTATTTATCTAGTGCAGTTGTTTTGGAGTCAATTATAGTTTTTTTACACTAATAGATTCTATTCAGGTAGAAAATAGCGTCTGAGCGCGTCATAATTCAATTGTATCGTCTGACTGCACGTACTCTATGAACAATTCTGACATAAAATCTATTGTCGAACAAAAGCTGGGTTGCACCATCTTACTTCAACTTTGACAAGCGTCAAAAGTCTGTCTAACTCCATACAAAAAACACCGGTTATCGCCAAAGCTACGGTCAAAGTTAGGTCACGTCAGGTGGTGCAACTTAGCCAAAGAAAAAATTCATTTTGATCGCTAATGTCAGTTTGTAGCGAGTGACACAACCTCCCCGTCTGAAGGCCAGCGGCCGACTGCCGCCCGCACCCCGCGAAGGCCCCCTCAACAGCAAAACGTTCGGAATTTATCAAAAGTAAAATTTATGAATGAAAGTAATGTTCGATTGAAAAACGCAACGTGTCATTTAAAGATTAAAGAATTCCCAATCTATTCGTGCAAAAATCTTTTAAATTAACATAGCCGTTTTGGAGGAGTAGGGAATTTAAGTAAAAAATCGATGTCCCGTATTTATTTTTTTAATCCAAAACAAAGAGACGTAGCGAAAATTCAAACGTCACAAATGTAGTCCTTGAACTGTTGTATAACATATATTTTTTTCAACTATTTCTGTCCAGCAGTAAAAGAGGAGTAGGCTTTACAAAATGCCCATTTAGCGCGGATTGAGGACACTAATCGCCTTAACACTAAAAATTAAATAACTAGGTTAATTAAAACCTGAAATATCCTAGAACAATCATCATCATCATCATTCCAACTACAAGACGTCTACTGCTGAACATTATACCTCAATATTGACCGGTTGGTAGCGGCCTGCATCCAGCGCCTTCCTGCTACCTTTATGAGGTCGCTTAGAACAATGTGATATTTAATTTAATTAAAATTTATAGTGAACCTACGATCTCCAACAAAGTCTAACTCTTGAACTGCTTAATCATAGAAACATTATAAAATACGATCAGTAAAGAAATGTTAATGTTTGCTAATTGAGACGTCCTGTACAGATATTCTGTGTACTTACCATGAGTTTACGTTAAGTGTGCTCGCTAGCGAGTGTTTCAAAGAAATATATTATGAAGATTTTAGTTTTTGAACTACTTTCTTCACTTTACTTCAATCTGTCATACATTTAATGTTATTTCTACGCAGTCACACGACCAGATCACACCTTACGCAAACTCATGGTAAGCACACTGAATGTTGATTGAAAGGGAAACGAAAAATATGGCGGTTTTAAAAAACAGCTAGCACCCAAACTGGGAGCTTGAGTTTTATTCTGTTCGCGAATTTCAAACCATTTTAGAATTTTTGCGGTCCGTTAATTGGCCGACTTTAACCCCAACATTTATTTTTGAGCTTTGTTCTTTTTATTACAAAATAGACCTTTAAAATGGTCATTTAGATTTTGTATATTTTTTTGTGAAAGAATTTTTGTATCGTGTTTTAGTACAACTTAACATCATCATTAATTATGTTGATTGTGCTGGGGAGTAATTAATTATTAGGCCTTTGAAGCAATGATGTACTATTTTAAGTATTAGAGAGTGTAAATTGGGGCTTATAAAACCTAATTCCAGCAGGGATAATGACTTTCATGAAAGAAAACTGTTTTTTATACCTATATTTTTGTGGCTTTTAAATTTTTATTGTGTTTTCCTCAGATCATAGATATGAAGTCGCGCGTAACTACAACGAGAACCAGTGTCCCCACATTTCCCCCACCACAGCTCCCACACACACATTCAACTGTGTAAAAACAAAGCGACTGAGAGTCTACGACAACATGTGCAACCGGCTTAAAAGTGCTGTGATTGGCCAGAAGGCGTGCCTTATGGCCAATCAATGGCCGCGTGACGTGACGCACACTTTGAAAAAAGCAATTAGAGAGAAGAAAGATAAAATGGAGTCGATAAGATATCGATACTTTAAATCCTGGGGGCAAGGCTCGAAATTGGTTTAAAAAATGCTTGTATGAAAACCTTTTTATTATTATACGTTATTATTATGTTCTTTAACGATTTTTGCATAAAGGAGTCAGTTCCATTTTGTATGGACGAAAAACTCAGAATCAATTATTGGGACTAAATGAAGTTACCTTACATTAATTTACCCCAACCAAAGCTCAATGTCGTTATCGATGGAGTATAGAAGTTATAGACTGACAAAGTTTGTATGAAAAGTCATGGGTTAAGTAGGTACTTGCGATTTTTACCAGTATTTACAATATTGGTAATATATTATTATTTACTTTAATAATAATAACAGGATCACTGTAATTATTATTAACTACTATCGCGCATTAACTTTTTAATTATGGCGAAATTCGTACCGCCTATGTTTATCAAAAATAATGCCTATATTAGGCTTTCAACTAGCTCTTATAGTAATTACATAGTTGACAGTTACTAATCCCTTCTACTATTGTTATTGTTTTTGTAAAAACTTAAAAATCGCAAGCAACTCATGATTTTTTCATTCAAAATTAGAAAATAGAAAATAATAATTTACTTCTATTTATCGATAATAGGAAACCGTATTAGAACACGAGCCCTGCACTATGTTACGACCGGCACATGCGGCCGTACTGTGTATTTTCACGCGTCAGTGGATATCGGAAGAAATAAAATACATTGCGCAGTAGTTACGCATGACATAAAGTGGTTGCTAACTAAATCGTCAATGTACAACGTGTTTGAATTTTTATCACCACTAATTTCGATATCGCAGTAAATGTCACGGCACTGAATTCGTTCGTAAAAATGTTTAGTTTTTTTTATTTATAAGCAAAATACCAATGGATTTGCAATACTTACATGTGGTAAATGACTTCATTGTTCCTGTAGTTCTTCGTTTCACTTATGTTATTGCACGTTACGACGCATTATCCAACAATATCGGAGAACATTTCCTCAGTACGACTGAATCGCGACTAACCTGGCGTCGCGGCCGATGTTCGTTTCTGGGCATATCGCGGAGACACGCGCCACGCCCCCGTTTCACATCTATTCCCTTCTATGATCTGAGGTGTTTTCTAACACGCGACATAAAATATTTTCTTTTTGCGTTTCTTAAGAAAGTGTTTTGTAGTATTTTGGTAAGTGTTCTGTATTTGAGTTTTCAGTAGTGCACGTAAATATTAAAAGTACGAAAGTTGTAAGTAGTATTAAAGGCCGGTAAATCTATTCTCATAAATAAAACACTGGATACTCATCTTTCACATTATATTGCCTTATTTTAGATACAATTCATCACTTAGCACAAAAGCGCGCGGAGTCGTCTCCGCGCGTCCCTCTATTCTGACGTTTTATGCTAGCGTGACATTGACGTATTGTCAATGTCACTATGACAGCATCTCATTGGCCACAACGATACCGTTATTTTAACGTTTTAGATTTTTCATAATTAACAGTAGTAAACGGCAAATAAACGCGCGATATGCATGCATAGATCCCATGACTGTGATACCCATTTCAAGAGGTCCAAAATATTCGAAACATTCTATATTGTAGTATCGACGCAAACCAAAAACGGGGCTGTTAATAATCGATGCTGCCAAACTGGACGTCAAATCAGTCCGCCACCACAATATGCCCGCCACCGATGCGGCATGGTTAATAAATGAGAACACTTCTGTATTGCGACAAAATGTAGAGTACTTTTATGTAGGTATAGTCAAATACACATATAATAATGCTGCGAAATTCCTATTATTACAATTACTACAAGAGATGCCATAGTTTCTCTTAAATTTTGTCGTCTCTATTGAAGAATTGCAAGTTTTAGTCATGTCCATACAAAGTGAATAGAAAATTTTCTCCAATGGCCTCTGATATTTCACGAGCCTAATAAAAACGGTCTTAAACCGTTTTTATTAGGCTCGTGAAATATCAGAAACTCGTGAACTTGTATTTTTTTACAAAATATTCTTTCTTATTTACTATTCCCAAATGAGTCACTCAAACAATGATACAAAATACCATTTTGACGATCTCGTTCGAAATTACGGTATTGGAAGCAATATTTCAGCCATCTGAAGCACACATTACCGTGATGCATCTGTTCACTGATAATGCGAGTTTTGAATGCATTACCGTTTCAGATTGCCGGTATCATAATCACTTTAGGATTGCGTTTCAAAAGCATCAACCAAAAGCCAAAAATTTTGGTCGATTTTAGTGTATTTTTTAGCATCAAAAACAAAATTAGTTACCTAACGTGCTAGTTTCGGATCTGTTAGTTAATTTTCAAAGCTTTGTAAACCACAATACCTGTTTTCGCTAATATTTTAGCATTAAAACTCAAATCCTCTAAGTAAGTACTCTGAACTCGCTGAGTAAAAACCCAGGAGTAAAAAAAAGGATTGTATTTGACTGAGCAAAAATTCAGAGACAAGAGAAGACAAAAAATAATTTAAATGAAGAAGTTTCAATAATACAAGTAGAGAAGTAAATGTACCCATCTGTTTGTACCCTTGTACTTACCCTTGTATTTTGTTTGTACATTTGCTCTATTTTCTTGCTATACAGAACTATAAATTGTGGTATTGAGTGACCTTCCGTCAAAATAAAAACTTGCATGGGTTGAAAACATGAAAAAGGGGATGAAATTTTGCCAGACAAAGTCATTATTTTCGCTAGGACCTGTTCTACCTTTACAAAAACTTCAAAAATAGACCTATAACACTTATGGATCGGCAACGTGAACCCATTCAGATTGTGTAAACTTTCCCAAAGGGTAATTAAAACGTTCTTAATTGGCGTTCGAACAAAAGTATTAATTTAGAATACGATTTAACTTTTCAAGAGCATGCCGAATCAATTGTTCGCCACAAATATAATTAATTGCGTGTTCAAAGGGCTAAAATCGAAGTTTAATGATAAACAAAGGATCGAGATTCCAAAAATAATAGGACTTAAGTACGGTACCTATATTAATAGTGAGTGGTGATGGCGAGACGTTGTAATAACTGCAATTCACGTTGGCCATAGAACGTCCACTGCTGAACATAGGCCTCCCCCAATGCTTTCCATGCTGCCCGGTTGGTAGCGGCCTGCGTCCAGCGCCTTCCTGCTACTTTTACGATGTCGTTAGTCCACCTTGTAGGTGAACATCTCACGCTGCGTTTTCCGGTACGCGAGTTCTGATATTTATAATGTTATTTTAAAAATAGTGCCTCATTATCTTTGTCTAAAATATTTCAGCAGTGTTTCTTTATAGAATTAACTAGCTGTGCCCACGACTTCGTACCTACGCTAATTGACGTTTTGCAACATTTTTACTTTACTTTATAATATTAGTATAGATATTGGCCCTCCCTCGTAAGGTTGTAATAAGAGTACCTTTAGAATATTATTCAAATCTTCCAATGCTTAAACCTCTAAAACAACGGCCACTTTACCCAAATTCATCATTACTTTCCCTCCAGCAATTTTAACTCCGCGTAACTCAATGTTTAAACTTTTTATCTACAAAATAAATTGTCCCTACGAACCTCTTACGTGCTTTGCGTCACACTAAAGTAAATCCCTAACGTTACATTCACCCTGTGATAAAGACTACAACATTGTTACAAAGTTATTCTTTCTGTTTTTGTGTCACTCTGATTTGAGAGGCCCTGAAGAGGTCACTTGGGCCCAACTCAAATAAAGGTACGTCTCTTGAAATGTCCCGGTCGCGCCAAATCATATTCTGTTTTCCATTTCAGTTTTTTTTTATGTAAATTAGGTGTATTAAATAAACATAGTTGAAGTAAACTGTTAGATTGAAAGCAAATATCACAATAAGAATCGCCAGTAGCTTCCTATATCTTTAATTTGAAATGTTATCTTGAATAAGTTTTTAATTTGAAGCAAAAATATGAACTGATAATAAAACACCGTTTAACAGACAGAAAAGACTACTTCATTTACTACGTCATAATGTCTTTACATAGTTAATATTAGGACATGTAAAAGTGCTTTTTTAAAGCCTTATTGCAGAAATAAATTAAGTAGTTTTATGAGTTTATATTTTTTTTTTATAAAATGCTCGCTCTGTCGATGAACTTACGATTTTAATGTAGTTTTCAGCAATAGAGTGATTCAAGGGGAATAAATTGCACCCGTTCGATGCCAGGACGGGTTGCTAGTAAGTTACATAAATAATATGATAGGTACTACTATATCTAATTATATAATATCTTTTTTACCCTAACATTTTTACTAAAACAAAATTCTGCTGTTTCCAGGATTTCTCCCAGCATTGTCAAAATTGAATTTTCTTTTGTTTTTCAGAACACCCTCGCCCTATCTTTTGTATAGCTCTTCAGTAGAGCACCAATATCCGCTGCCCGCTGTCGCAGAGGCCACCAACGGTGTGGTCTCCCGAGACCCCTCATCTTCTTATTGCTGAGAGTTTTTCCATCAAATCGGTGCCCTTTTTGTCGGGACCCGTTTGTGAATTGTGCCCGAAGAACAATGGCGGCGTCTCGCGCGGCGTTCCTTCAGTCACACAGCTTTGACATTTAAAAAAAATACTCCAGTTATGGCTTTGATTAAAATCGTATTTTGAGTTTTACAAGTGTAGCAGAATCTACCTTAGTTTTAATATCAAGTCAGAAGTGCAATTGTGTAAAGCAATCGTATTCATGTAACAATTTAAAACGTACGTTTATCAAAGCGTTTGATAGAATATAGCGTAGGTACGTTTTGAACTGTCAAATAAATACGATGCTCTACATAATTGCACCTCTAGGTTAAATTCGGGCTCCATTAATTAAATAATAAAAAAAGGTTGCAATGTATTTTTTTTTATATTTGTTTTTGAGTACATCTCAGATTTACAATTTAATTCAACTCAGATTTCCTTAAAATAATGTTTTTGTATATCACGCTTTTTCGACAAAAACAATTAGTAAGAGATTTTGAAATCGATCACATAAAGGAAAGCTTATATGGAAAAAACCTTTATTCTGCAAAAATATGGTAATGAATATTCTTTTGGCGAAATTCAGCTTTTTTAAGACAAAGTAAGATCTCTTCGGTGTGACACACAGCCCGTTTTATTCTACCTGAATATTCCAATACAAAATTGTGATAAACCTTTATTGGTGTCCTGAGCGTCTGCTTTGTTTCCATTGTTTGGACGTATTTTATAAATACCTTCAATTCTTTGTATGACAAAAATAACATCAAATTCACAATGAAATTACATAATAAACATTTTATTTCAAATATCTCCAACTTGTCTGCCAGATCCTTTATTTTCCTCTGCATTAGAAAGTGTTGTGCTCCTCCTAAGGCTGGGTTGCACCATTTTATTTTAATTTTAACAAACGTCAAAAATCTGTCAAACTCCATACAAAAAACACAGGTTACCGTTAAAGTTAGGTGCTGCAACACAGTCTAAATGACCTGCCTCCATAGACAAAGTTAAAAAAGTAAAATAGAGTTCCGAAATCGCTTCGCTTAGGTGTTTTTTGCATAATTATAATTATTTCGCTCCGTCAAGCGATTTTGAAATTAAATGTGTCATTAGTGTATTGATTAGACCCCCTGATGATAATGATGATGATGAGAAAGACTCCTCCCCCTTCAAGGGAGGTTCTTAATGCCTTGTTCTAAACTGTAATTAACTCATTCAATTATTAATCATATCGTTTATGTTTTCAAATAGCCTATTAAACCTAGGCAGTTGGATGAACCAAGAAATAGATTATCTCAATTAAGTGGACTATATTGAGTTAATTAGTTTATTAAATTACTCAATGTCGTATGAAGTACACTGACGATCATAGCAGCAACTCAAACTATCTAAATACATCTTTAATGTGATCTTGAACCTTCTATACATGACAATAGTTGACTATCTACTGAATGAAATAGGAGATGTTTTATCAGCCAAACTCGCTAGTGCTGAAAAAAATGTTTTGCTCGAAATAAACTGAACTGAAATATTTTAAACAGAACTAATGAATTTAAAAAAATAGTCTTTATAAAATATATTTATTATTTACAACCATTTATAGTTTTTTGAAGATCCATAAACTGATTTGTTTCTACTAGTAACAGTTGTGGGAAACGTTAATATTTCAAATTCACATAACCATGTTGAATGTCCGCATTCTATTTGGAGTAGGGCCAGACACGTCTGTTGGTAGTGATGCGCCTTAACAGTTAATAGTCGCGTCCTTTTTTGAAGTCGGTCAAAAATAGAAGAAGAATCGATTTAAAATTAAATAGGTATGCATTAAGCTATTAAAATGTTGTTTAAAAAGTATATCATTTTGAGTGCTTAAAACAATTTAAAGTGATACTGAAACTTTATCCTGCTAGCTTAAAACATTAAGTAAAAAAACTTAAAAATCATTTTATTTCTGCAAGAGGGGTTTTAAACAACACTTTACACGTCCCAGTGTTAACCCTACTACTGCTTCGGGTAGTATTAACCGCTAAATATTTATTTATTTACACTTTTGCACATACAACTGTACAGTGGCGGACTTAATGGCAGGTGGCATTATCTGCCAGTCAACCACAGGTCGAGTATCATTGTCATTCAATTTTTTTTTACCAAAAATAAGCTTTTTTTATAAATTATCTGGCATATATTTTTTATTAAAAAAAGTCTTACACGGTGAATAAAATAACTAACAACTCGAGAATTTCAGAATCGATTTTATTTCAACCGGTATAACATAAAAATATTTTGTGTACCATCACTACTGACCCAACGTTCTGTGAGTCTATCTTTCAAGCCAATTTCGAGCTGTCTTCGAATTGTAAGCTGTATCTATAAGCATTATTCTCATCACAAGGTTTTTTTTATTATCCACAACGAGGAAGCTCTTGGCCTGTATCTCACCTGATGGTAAGTGATGATCAGGCCGAAGGTGGAAGCGAGCTTCACCCGGAACCCTCAACCATGGAGGAACTGGCTATCTTACCTCTAACTGCCGGAACTCAACAATGCTGTTGACATTGTTGTTATGGCGACAGACTTAGGTAAGATGGTGGTAGCTAGCCAGGCGGACTTAGAACAAGCCCTACCACCAACCAAACCGAACAGAAAAATCTGCCCCCACTGGGAATCGAACCCGGGACCTCTGCGTCTGAAGCAGGTGGTCTTACCACTAGACCACAGAGGCGGTTAATTTGTTTTTATTCCAGTAACTGCAAGTTTACATTCAAATGCCTTTATGTAGTTTACGACTCTGTTAGAGGGCGAACTTACAATTTTTCATTTAATCCAAAATATGATGGTAAAGTGTCTCCCGCTGTTTATAAGAAAAAGAAACTATTTAAATCATAAAAATAATAAATTTATTTTTTTATATCCGAAATGATCACTCATCCCATATATTTCAATAAACGTGGACATGGCTTGCTGATTTAAGCTCGTATCCACGAACGATGCTTGCTTAAGTGAAGCAGCGAATCGAACGCACAGCGTTGAATATATCTCTGTGATTGGTTCGTGTGTGACCCTGTGCGACCACGCGCACTGTGAGACCTCATAGAATACGTTAGGTAACAATACTTGAGCTTTGGCTCTATAAATGTTATATTACCTAGGTGTTGTTAAAATGTAATTTATAGCTTACCAATAGTAGGGTTTACCAATTATTACGACACATTTTAATTTACACAATACCTGTAGTCAATAGTGTGGCACCTATAAATTAATCCTGAATTCTTCTTCATGAGCAGTATCGTCTGATAACTTTTTCATACAACCACATGTGTATTTAAATAATTGAGTTTACAGCTCTAGTATCAGAGATTATGAGCTATAGTAGTCTTATAATTATCTAACATTTCTTAGTTGGACCGACAAAAAGCCATCAAGTACTTTTTACTTAAATTCTTATTAATTTCATTAAAATATATTCGACACACTGTGCACTGGACACTGATTTAACAAACTAACCATTCCACGATTTCGGAGGTCTATTCCCGAGTTGGCCAAAGTTTCCGAACTTGGATATTCAGTCATATCCAGACGGCTGGATACGATTGGTTGCATGCATCTTTTGTATGTAAAAGTTTCACATCCCCTACGTATTTTCCTTCGAATGTTTTTGGAAGAATCTGCATCCAGTGAATGGAAAATAAAACGCAAAAGTAACAAAACAAATGAGTTATGGGAGTTTTTAAACTTCAAAGGAACTGCGTGATGTTGTGACGATTTGAAATAATAAGAAACCAAATATTTTGTTCCGTTTTTGTACGCAGTTTACAAAAAGTGGCTCTAGTTTATTTTGAGATACTTAAAAGCTGCTAATCAACACAATCCCTTCATCCACAGCTGTAAAAAGGCCATAGAAGGCTACTACTAGAAATTAAACGATAAAGATAGGTTGGTTCGTAAAAACTAAACTTGGTACCTATTAAAAGGTAATTTTATCCCTTGTAATCGTAAGAGTACAGTATTATACCACCTTACACACTAAAATTCCCTTTGCAACAAGAAAAATGCATTCGAAAGCCCTAAATTTTAAAATCTGGGCTTAAGTCCAATTCTCTCGCCCGCAATAAAGAATCCAAATACATTTTTCCAAGTTGAAAACTTTCATAATTCAAATTATTAATGGTTTCCAATTCAAATACCTAGTTTAGCACCACTTTTGAGTTTAAAGTTTGTTAGCCAAATTAACTACTTATTTGTTGAAAACGTCACTAGCAACTGTTTTACCTTTAGTACTAAAACCAGGACATAATGTTGAAGTCTCTATTCAGTTATACATGTATTACTAACTGTGCCTGCGACTTCGTACGCGTAAAAATAGTTTGAATAATAAGTATTTCCCGTGTTTGCAACATTTTTCTTTACTGCTTTGCCCCTATTGGCTTTAAGGTGATGTTATAGTCTTAAGTTTTCTTCGATAAATAGACTCTCAAACACAAAGATATTTTTTCAAATTGGACCATAGTTCCTGAGATTAGCGCGATCAAGCAAAAGACAAACAAACTAACAACTTCAGTATTAGTAAATTCTACAACCAGTAACAAAATATTCGATGTTTTCAGCAAAACAAACAACCCAAAGTGGTTACAATAAGTTATTTTCTTTAGTGCCATTTTGTTCGAGCACAACAAGATATTTGTATGGAAACATTTCTATCGTCAAGACGTAACATGCTCCGGTCAACGGAGCGCGAAATCTAAGAACTTTTATTGGAAGGTTCAGAACAGTTTGGTTCTCTAGCCTTTTTATCGAGTACTTTGTATATTTTGTACTACGAAAAGTTATTTATTGCTACATATTTATTTAAAACAATCATCATCATCATTATCCCAGCCACAGGACGTCCACTGCTGAACATAGGCCTCCCCCAATGCTTTCCATGTTGCCCGGTTGGTAGCGGCCCGCGTCCAGCGCCTTCCTGCTACCTTTATGATGTCATCGGTCCACCTTGTGGACATGCTTAATTTAAAACAATACTTTCGTAATCTGTGATACTCAATTGTATTCTCCCAGTCGAGACCAGTTTGATTCTCAGACATTCCCAGATTGATACACAGACCTTGAAAAATCATCTTAGGCTTGAGTCAACCTGTTTGTTTCAAAAGAGATATAATTCTGTACATCCGAGGGGGCGGTAAGCCATTGGTATGATAGAGCTATGAAACACGCCTACACGTCATGGCGGCTCGTAAAATCCTGACATGAGAATTTTTACCTCAGCAGCGTGGGTAAAATAATATTGTACATACCGTTAGGTATTCTAGCTGTGAAATACGTAGGAAACGCTGTAGTCCAATTAACTCGACTAACTATAGTGGCAAATTTATACTAAGTAAACCCAACATGGATGTTTCTGTTTACTTTATCATGGACTGGCAGCCGCCCGCGACTTCGTACGCGTAGATCCCGTTTTACTCGTACCTCCTTAGAGGGTAGAGGTAGAGTTTCGTAAAATCCTTTTTTAGCGGATGCCTACGTCATAACATCTAACTGCATGTCAAATTTCAGCCCGATCCGTCTAGTGGTTTGGGCTGTGCGTTGATAGATCACTATGTCAGTCAGTCAGTCAGTCACCTTTTAGATAGAAGATAGATTTGGTGGAGATTGTTTTCCCGTGTACTTAAAGCAGGTTTCACGCTGCAATTACTGACTGTCTTTCCACGTAATAAAAAAATGATAACTATATATACTTTTAATAAAATTCTGCGACAGATGAAAGCAGAAGGTGACCAAAAAGAGGCGAGCTTGATAAAGTATCTTATTTGAACCAAACTTAAATCTTTCTTTGAAAAGTTCCAATTGAAATACTTTGTTCAATCAAATCAAATGAGGGCGTTAAATAGCCATTAGGGAGGTACAAATCACTCCAAAGTATTTAAACACCAATGATAATAACTCTAACTCCACTTAACGTTCGAGTAGGGATTACATTTGGGAAAAATTGGCCAATCCCGCAACAGCTAGTGATGTACCGGTACAGGTGCAAGTAACCGAAAGAAGAAACTATGCTATAAAGTTGCATGATGTAACTTAATGGAAATTCATAAAAATTCAGAGCTCACTCGTCAACAAATTACAAAATAGCAAAGTTTTGGGATGAATCAAATGGTCGATGCGCTGCGTTATGTCGAAAGCCGATGCATGATGTAACTAGACATTTCCATTGCATAATTATGTTATCATAAACTCGTCATGGTCAAAATCAAATCCCTTTCAATTTACCAGGCCTACCACTCCCCAATCTCCCCATACTAGCCAGACTGAGGAGGCCTGATGATGGCTTATTTCTCTCTCACTACATCCATGGGAAGAGTGGGGGTGGTCATATTACTCTACCATAACCACACAGCTATGGCTTTATTTATTGCTTACACAAAAACCATGTGTTGCAACTTGCAACTAAACAGTTAATTGAAGCATGGAGCAAATTCATATCAAATACTTATTTAATTGTATTGTCATATCCGTAAATGTCCGAACTTGTCACATCACTATTAAAAAGTCAGTGTACACTGCCGTGCGTCATGCGTCATTTTTATGGCTCAGCCATAACTCGCCGTAACCAAATATTTGTATTGTGAGGACGAGCGCTCGCGATTTATGAAACCCTTTTTGTGTTAAGAGTTATGCTAAAACCACATCTGCTCGGGATGGATAAGTGCAGTGATGTTGTCGGTTTTGGCTTTAGCCATTTCGCAGTTATGGTTTGGGCCAATAAACAGTGATGTTTGAAATAAATGACGACAATTCGGAGCATTTATTGGCTTTGGTAGAGTTAGGCTGAGTTGCACCACCTTTCTTTGACCGTAACTGTAATAATTACCGGTGTTTTCTGTATGACATTTCACAGATTTTTTATGTTTGCTAAAGTTAAAGTAAGATGGTGCAACTCAACCTTAGTGGGTAGTTTTTCTTAGCTGTAGGATGGCTCAACAAATTCTTAAGTGAAGATTAAGTTAAGCCAATATTATGAAACAATGTTGAAAATTAAATTTAATTCAAGTTAACCCTTAATACGGCAGTGGGAATAGGTATATTTCCATCATATTCAGAATTTTATTCCCTAGTCTTAAGGTAAAAACACAATGAAAAATGTGGACTTGTTATGAAGGTCATAAGGCTTAAAGATTCTGCCCTGTATTCACAGGTCGGAATATTGATATTTGACCAATCAAATTCCCAAACCTCCCTTCATTACTGCAGTTTTAGGTTAGTTCTGTCCCTTCTCATCTCATCTTAAGGCTTTAATCCCTCACCTCTCACTCTTGGTAATACATGTATGAAGCCTTATTAGGGCATCAAGGTAAATACTGTGACATCTTAACAAAAATGTCAACATAGATATCGACATGATGTACAGTTGTCAACACATAGGACTATTTTTTTTTGTAGCAAAATAACACGTATTACAACAAAGTAAGATACCACAATTTTATCCGTCCTTAACTAACGTAACAATACTGAAATAAAGTAAATAACAGCACTAATTTACTGAGGTAATTAGTCAAATAGCAAAGTTAATCGTATTAATTTGTAAGCATTATTTACCCTGATAACAAGTTTTATTAGTGAATGGTTTTAGTGACATAAGTAATTGCATAATTGGACATAATTAACGATTTGATAATCATTTTGACGCAAACTTATCAATGATCGTTTTTGTTAATGAATATGACTAAATTGCTTTTGCAACCAGAGTGGTAAACAATTAGAGTCTAATGACGTAGTATTTCTTTCCTTTCATTCATTACTCTAATAGTTGTTGCCTTCCTACGTAATAACAAATGAAAGTGTAAAATTACGATGAAAATACAACTTTACGGCGATATCGCTATCTAAAGCCCGTCTTCACAAACGATGCTTACTTAAGTGAAACAGCAAATCGAACGCACAGCGTTGAATAGAGCTCTGTGATTGGTTGGTTGGTCACCCTGCGCGTCCACGCCCACTGTGAGACCTCATAGTAATGTTTGTGAATACGAGCATTAAAAAGCTTTAAAATAACTTAGTACCTATTTAATTAGGATACAAATAAAAGTAAACATCGTATAATCAAATTCAAGTTATACCCAAATATTCCTTCCATTATTTAATTATTTTTCCAATCCCAAAACCGCAAGGCGGAAAAACTTTGCCGCCCAAAGGGTACCGGAAGTATTTTCCGTAAAGAAACTGGCCCAAACTATTTGCAACTGTTCCGTAGTGTGCCCACACTTCCGGCCGCCATTGCCAGATGGAAAAGTTTCAGATAAAGCTGTACGGATGGACGTTTAGTTCTTATTCTTTGTTGATAGTTTGTTCTATTACTTAGATAAAAGAGTTGTTTAGTTTTTACTAAACAACTTTTGCATGTGCACCAATAAGCTGTATTTATACTCTAATAGTATTATGTATAGTAATATTATAAAGCTTAAGAACGCGCTAATCTCAGGAACTACTACTACTACCCATTTATCGACGAAGGCTATTTATACCTGGCTAAAGTAGCGTTAGCCCAAAGTTAGTATTTCACGCGGATGAAGTCGCAGTTTGGTTGGTTTAAATTAGTTTTAGTGGCTAAATAGTTCATCATCATAATATATCAAATGCGTTATTGAATTTTATTGTATTTATGTGTATATCAAACAATAATATTTTTCCTATTACTATTACGGGGGCTACACGCACGCACTTTAGTCTTGTGGTTTCTGTCACAAGGAATCTTATGCAATTACGAGTACTTATAAAGGAAATAACGCCCGTATTAACAAATGATGTTTGCTTATGTGAAGCAGCAAATCGAACTCATAGCGTTGAATAGAGCTTTGTGTGCCCTGTGCGTCCACGCGCGCTGCGAGACCTCATAGTAATGTTTGTGAATACAGGTGCCTAGGCGTAAGTATTTTTTCATTTATTTCCATCCATATATTTATTTCCTATCCGAAGTAAAGGCTAATGTTTAGCATTGATTCAGGTCCTTGCAATCTCCTCAATCGTCTCTCTTGTCGATCTACATGACTATGGAGCCGCACAGGAGGGGTGATATTGACATATTTTTTATCATACCATTATCAACCCTTCCATCTAATTATATACGATATGCCTTTACCGTTTTGAACTTCGGTAAGTAACTTGTAACTCGTACACAAAGTGAAATATTCGTTTTATATTAAAAATTTATAGCAGCTTTGGAAGTCATACTAAGTTATAATTGGCTGCCCAAGTCCTTGGGTTCAGCCAAAAGGTATTTAAGCAACAATAAAAGGGAGGATTTCGTATTTTACAACTGTTGTACAAAAGTTCTGAAAGTTAAATCCAAAAGATTGGACTCGTGTTTTAGAAAAGGTATCTTATTGGATACAAATTTACTGTCTGAGGGTTCTGTAATTTTATTTTTAGATAACTCAGTAAATAGAAATGACGTTATTATATTATTATGTAAATACTTTAGTAGGTAGGTATTTACATCTGCTTCTTCTCAACACTGGCCCATTTATTGTCCCGAAGCATTGGTAGGGTTAATACTGGGACATGTAAAAGTGCTTTTTTAAAAGCCTACTTGCAAAAATAAAATTAGTTTTGTGAGTTTTTTGTTCTCTTTATCCTTATCATTTTCAATGATGCGTCAATTGCATAACACTTACATAACGATAATTAAATAATTACCTTTTACCTAATTTATTCACGCACGTGGTAATTTTAGCTATCTACGTGCCTAAAATGACGTCATAACTAGATTTAAGATACAATTGATCTCATAATTTCCTTGAAAACCCTTTCAACCAGGTGCAATCCTATTCAAACTAATACAATAGACCTTTCAGAAAACGAATTCTCAAGCTTTTGTTTCGGTAATACAGCTCAGTTTCTTATAACAATAGATTAGAATAAAGCTTCAAGTGAAGCACTATTCTTTCTATTGTTTGGTGATAAGGTCGAAATTTCAATGGTTGGGTTTTACACCTGCACTCGTGGTATTAAGACAGGTGATTAGAGCAAATTAATAACAGTATTGGGTATTGTCAATGTTTCAGCGATTGTTGTAGTCAGTCAGTCAGCATTTGAACCTCGGACGAGCGAGTACTGTGGATAGAGTAGTGAGAGATTTCGAATATTTCGTTGTGAACTGAAGTGTTGGGTTTGCAGTTGCAGTGTTTACTTTTGGATTGAAAACCAAAGGTGTGTATTGCATTATTTGTTTGATATTAGTAATTTGATAGCTACTGGGTTTTGTGGTTTATGTATCGAATGATAAGCTGTTAGGACGTGGGTTTGATTCCTGTTATTGCAGTTTATAACATAATACCGTAGTTTTTTCGCCATAGTAGATTTTAGTGTGGGACTAAGCCATCGGCATTACAATTTAAATAATTTATAATCATTTCGAATGCAGTCAATGATGTTAATTTGCTATATAAAAATTATTTGAAATTTTGACGGATTAAAATTATGTTACGCTCACAGTTAATTTTGATAAAGTAATTTGACATTTCGGTAAACTAGTGTAATTATTTATTTATGTGCCAGTGGTTAGAGCATCACTGCGCGTGAGGTCGTGGGTTCGTATAACGTCTGAAGCAATAATTTTTTCAGTGAAAATCGTGACCTAAAACTATTCAAGATTTAGATATTGACGATTCTTGGAATTAATTCATTTAATTTTTTTTCTATAACATCGTAGGTACAATCGAATTAACCCAAAATTCTGTTCAAAATCCGGGCTTAGTTAATATTAAATAGGAGGTATATTTCGGAACCACTCGAATTCTAACTCGAATACAAAATTGCACAACAATTTCGGTCATAGGCACTTACACACACAGGACATTTTTGGCAAAATCGCAATTATCACAACTATGTACAGAAGACAGCAAATAAGACTTTACATTTTTCTTTAATAATCACCCTTGCTACGACGAGATAAGATGCCACAGTATTTATCTAAATGTGCAGCTCATTATTTGGAAAGATTGACTAAAATTATGGTCCCATGAGAAAACCAACTGTAATGAAATTCCCTTTAGACACTTCAAAGTCAATCCCAAGATTCTCGTTCCTGAATTTTAATGAGGCGATGAAGGGGTGTTGTAAAGCTTGAGCAAAACTTTCATTTTATTGTCACCAATTTAAGTGTACCTAGTTATAAACTAACTCCATCTCACTTCTAATTCATATAACTCTCTTACTTTTAGGTAAGAGTCACAAAGTAATTGAGCAGAATAGATACCTTACTGATTTAGGCACATGACGATATTACAATACGCGGTATATCAGAACCATGTACAGCATTCCTTACCTACTTGAAAAAACACATTACCAGGAAACCCACGATCTTTCGCATAGCAGTCCACTATTTTAACGACTGAACATAGGAGACTGCTTGTGACATAATTATTTTAACATAAATGCAAGGATCCCTAAAAGCTTTACCCGTATTATGTCATTGATAATTGTACTTACTACTTACTAACTAATTAAGGTTAAAACTAACTTTAGAATTGTAAAAATTGTAACCTAGTTACCTCACATCTTTCGATGCAGCATTGTTAACATTGTCGTTCCATAAAAGTACCGCCTGTTTTGTTTCAAAAGGTCATTTGTTCGTGAACAATAAGACATTGTTATTATACTTTTGCGGCCGAGTGCAGTATAGTTGAAATAATAAACACCGACGGTATGCAGGGAACGAGCTGTATCTCTACACGTGATAATTTCCCTAACGCTAACAATAGCAATAGTCTGTCTAATGTAAACTAGGAATACGTCATAAATCAATGTTTTATAATTAATACCGAGCAGGCCATTTTGAACCTAACGATAAAAGATCACATGACATAAACTGCTCTGGTTGATCGGTAAAGCGACCTACTTATAAGTAGAACAGAAGCAGTAATCTTACAAAGAATCATAAAAACTTTTAAAAGATATCTTTATCTTCATTAAAGATCTATTTTGGCATCAATACAGGATCTAATTTTTGCTGCATACCACAAAACTTGATTAGTCGTTATCATTTCCTCCAATTAACGATGCCACACTATGCGAGGATCCTAATGACCAATAATCCAAATTTAATTATATTTGAATAGATTTTGTGACTTACAAATTATTGTGCAATTTGAAACTAGTTTTTTATTTGTTTTTCTTTTGTTACAGATCTAGCAAGCATGACATCAATAGTGAAAGAAGATGTGATGCAACCGAAAACACTGCAAGAAGCTATCAATATCATCAAATTCCTACAAACAACGCACAAAGAAGAAGTTTCTAAACTCAAAGAATCATACACCAAACAAGCAGCAATAATCAAGAAGTTAGAAGCCAACAGAAAGAAAGAATTAGAATTTTTATCCAACGAACTTCAAAACTATGAAATCAGCTTAGCCCTAAGAACAGATACAGTAAAAAAACAACTAGCAGAGAAAGATGAAATCATACAAAAGCAGTTGGAAGAAATTGAAGAGCTAAACAAGAAATTGAAAGAACGACAATGCATAATCCCAGAAATTGTAGTAGAATCAAATTCTGACTCCGGAGTCGCTATGGAAAACGATGATAGTGGGAGCAAAGTTGGAGAAATTCAGAAGACAGAAATCAAAGCTACAAGAAAATGCAGTAGAAAGTTTTCAGACCATATAAGTTTCTTACGAAGAGTTGATTTCTCACCTATAAAATATAAACCAAGCAATCGAGATGCTGCTAAAAAGAAGGATGAGAAGAAAAACACTTTAGAAGTTCCAGTTACGATGAAGAGGATTCTTACACGTCAATTCAGCAATGACAGACCGATGAGTGATGATGATCGAGTAATGGAAGAAGCTACTTTTTCTGATAGTAATTTAGAACCTATTATTGTTAGACCAAAGAAATTGAACGGTAGCATGAATAATCACTTTTCGGATGACGGCAGCGACGACACCAGTGAAGAAATCTTCGATAGAGTGATGACGAGAAGTAGCATTAGAAGATCAGTTAAAGCGAATCCGAAATACAAGAAGATAAATAGAAGTAAGTCCAAACTATTGGATCAAGTCAAAGTGAACATCGTTAATTAGGCTGTGAATTACTCTAAATGTACCGTTATTTAATGAAAATCATAAATAAACATTACTGACTGAAACAATGATTTTATTTTGTCCCATTAGTTAAGACTTAAGATAATATTTAAACAGATTGTACCTAATATCTTTAACAAATTCATTTAAGAAAATTATAGAGGTGCACGAGAAAGTGTAAATATTTTAGTAAGTGTATTTGCATAAATTAATAGCGTTTACGTCCATCCATCACAATTCATTTAATGCTGAAACATTTAAGTTCAGTATAAACGATTTACATTCTCAAAAAATAGTTTTCTTTATCACTTTATGTAGAAGAAGGTATAAACTTTTCCAAAGCCTCTTTGCCCTAAAAATGAACACAGCCTTTTTTAGCCAGCAAGAAAAATATGCGTGGTCGTTCGTATACTAGACGGAATGTACACATTACACTGGGATCAGAAGGGCGAAGGGCGGCAGTAAAAATAAATCATGGCCGATCTGGGATCCGACAAATAAATAATAGTGGACCATTGGAACCGTGACGGCCAATATTTGTTTTGTATAGGTTATACAGCAAACAACGATACAGGTTGAAGAATGAGTCTGGAAAAGTTATTTGATTAATTCTTTATTAGTTTCTGTGGCTGTGTTTGCTTCGGGGGTCTACTCTGTTAAATGAACGTGGTAAAGTATTTAGCACTAGCTTTCGCACGCGGTAAATTTATAATTAAGTTATCGTTCTGTAGCAGAACGTTTTCAGCGCGAATCGTGATGAAACGAGATTATAGACTCTTTACTTCTTTTCAAAAGTAAAAATATGAATTTTCATAATAACTCTACTATGAAAAACAATAAGGCTGGGTTGCACCAATTTACTTTAACTTTGACAAACGTCAAAAATCAAATATGGAGATCAAAAAATTCTGTCATTTTTGACGTTTAAAGCACCGGTACTACCCGTTCGCGCTAAGTTTGCCGGTCCGTGGAATGCGCGTCCCCTCCCCCAACCGCGTTTAAACGCAATTAGTTAGTGATTAAACGCAATTAATGTGTCTTATTTTACGCAAATAAACAATTTTTATCAATAATTAATAAATACAAAATATTTTCAATATAGTTTGCTATAGTTATAGACGCTTCCCTTCGAGTGACGTCATATCGCCAGCGGCAAACTTATCGCGAACGGATAGTAATCGTCGTAGTTACCGTTAAAGTTAGGTGTAAGTAGTTCCGGCATGAAAACGTATCATACAGACAATTAAATTGACCTAATATTTAATAATAGCGATTGGTAAAATAGACCCCCAGCTAGTGTTTATAAACGGGAACTGGGAAATTAATATCGAATGAATCTTTTTTATAGCAAACTAATATTGATAAAGCAATAACATTCGTATTGGATTCAGATTTTCTGTGAGTAATGACTTCCTGTGATTTTTCTTAAATTAATATTGTGTGAAGATGATGACTGAAAAAGATACGCAAAATCTAATCAAAATTTTAGGTGGTCGATTCAGGTAGCCTAAAGAATTAGCAAGCTTAAGTATAAGTTTAGTAACAATGGGCTGTTCAGGTTTAACTTTGTCGTAGAAATGTTGGAGTCTACAAGCTCTGAAGTGGAATTTCGTCTTGGAAAACGCAGAGTGGGACCACTTCCCTTGGCTGTGTCCTCATCCCAGCTAGATGGAGTTATGATATAAGTATGAGTTGGTATCATGAAACTATAATACGATGAATAGGGCTCAATAGCGAGTATTTGGATAGGTCTATGTCCAGCAGTAAACTTATAGGCTGATAATGAAAATTATGCATACATAAGCCTTTCTCAGGAATCAAAGTATGTTCAATCAGTAAATTGATAAGCTCATGTATCACAAAATAAATCACTTTCTTACATCATTGTCTAAATCGTTCAAGGAAAAGTGCAAAAGGCGGTAAGTAAAGTTGACTCGACTCGGATGAGCCGAACTTCTTGTTCAAATCCCCAAAGCAAATGTTGGATCATACAACCCCAAAGTAAATATAAGTCAACACTCGATACTTCTGCGATCGATTATTAAAATTGGATCGCGGACTGTGTCAGATTGAATTTGCTTAAGAAGATTTTCAATCCGAAGAAATTCCAACAATACTTTGGGCTCTTTTGGTGTGGAGGACGTGGGTAAGATTACTAGCTAAGTATAAAGATTTTGAAGAATAGTCAAAATTGCTTCGTGAACTAAGTTAGCAGGGTTAAGGCCTTGTCCAAGAGGGCGAATCCGAGCATATGTATGACGAGATTTGCGCGCTCAACTCGCGCGTGTTTTGTGGACGCAATGTATTGGCTGCTAGTATTTCGCCAACGCGCGTAGAATCATACGCGCATAGGAATTGCGGCGAATTCGCCCTTCTGGACAGGGCCTAGGTGTAAGAGTAGCACAATCGTGCAGCACGATAAAAATGACGGGTTAATTTACTCATAGTAACAAACTATAACCTGATTCGTTGCCATTGGACAAAATGCTTTGGGCAAAAGAAAACGATATGAAAAAATACCAGGAATGGACAGTGAGACTTAAGAAGTTAAGTAACTGTGAAATGTTATTATCACTCGAAATATCCAGTAACCTAATTTTGTGGCGATTTCAGAACCGTATTTTCGACGGATCAGCGACAAAGTCGCAGAAAAATTGGCGATTTATCCAAGATTTATACCAAATCCCTGACATTTTTCCAGTGATATGATCTATTTTGAGAATATTCTAGTAGTAGTCAGACTTATACTCAGTGGCACGAAAATCTGAATCTAGATATTTAGGCCAGTAGAATTAAACACAAAAATTTATTAAATCGGAAATAATTCGTACAAAATATTTGTTTGCTTTAATGGCTTCATTGGTTGCCCATTAAGACTCTCCTAAGTTTTCGACTTCGACGGAGTTGTGCTTAAGTGGTGGGGGCCCCCGAAAGGGGCGTTTTTTCGGTTTTCCGGTTATACCGCGTAAAGGACTTACACTATCGAAAAGTGGTCTTCGTGACGGTTAAAGGGCACTTAATCCTGCATTGAATAAGATCAAATTCATATGTTTTGGACAAACCGTTCTCGCGCTAAAGTTCGGCAAAGTAGAAAATATACGTATAATTAATGACCCTCTCCACGTCCAATGGCTTGATACCCACATGCTTCCAAGCCTTGTAAAGGGTCGCCTTAACCAGTGTAACCCTAACAAGGCTCACGAGTTTGATTCGCTTATCCTTGTTCGTCCCAGCCTTTCCTTAACTGCGGTTGCTGCACCTCTTCCTGGCACTCTCCTGAACGACTCTGTGTTACCTAATGTAGCTGCCCCTCTTCCTTGTACCCTCCTGTACGATTTCATTGCTTAGCCATATGCCTGGTCCAAGGTTCGACGCCACAAAATCAACTTCGTACGAGTGAAAATAGTTTAAATACTATTTCCCGTGCTTGCAACATTTTTCTTTACTGCTTCGCCTCTATTAGTCGTAGAGTGATTGTATATATCCTATAGCCTTCCTCAATGTATGAGCTATTCAACACAAAAATAATGATTTCAATCAAACTAGTAATTCTTAAGATTAGCGCGTTCAAACAAACAAACAAAAAACTCTTCAGCGTTTTAATATGAACTTGTTGTTGTTGATTTTTGGCGTCGAACCTTAGACCAGGCATACGGCTAGGCAACGTAGTCATGCAGGAGGATACAAGGAAGAGGGGCAGCCACAGTAGGTAACACAGAGTCGTTCAGGTGAGTGCCAGGAAGAGGTGCAGCAACCGCAGTTAAGGAACGGCTGGGACGAACAAGGATAGGCGCATCAAGCTCGTAAGCCTTGATAGGGTTACACTGGTTGAGGTGGCCCTTTTCAAGAATTGGAAGCCTGTGGGTAACAAACCATTGGACGTGGAGAGGGTCATTAATTATACGTATATTTTCTACTTTGCCGAACTATAGCGCGAGAATGGTTTGTCCAAAACATATGAATTTGGTCTTATTCAATGCAGGATTAAGTGCCCTTCAAAAGACATGAAGACCACTTTTTGATAGGGTAAGTCCTTTACGCGGTATAACCGGAAAACCGAAAAAATGCCTATTTCGGGGGCCCCCACCACTTAAGCACAACTCCGTCGAAGTCGAAAACTTAGGAGAGTCTTAATGGGCAACCAATGAAGCCATTAAAACAATCAAATCTTTTGTAGGAATTATTTCCGATTTAAAAGCTAATTCTACTGGACTAATTACTCGTCATACAATAAGTTTGTATGACGTCATAGTCAATTAGCACAAAGTGTCACTTCAACTATTCTAATCAATTACTCCAAGTTAAATATTTTCCTAAGAAACTAAAAAAGGTGACAGTAACCCAATGGTTTCGATGTCGGACTGAGATTCAACGGTCAGTAGTTCGATCTCTGTAGACTGCTGGATGAAATTAGTAATTAGTGCAGTACCTACAAAAAATCTATAAATACATTTAGGAGAGAATAAAGTCATAAGCATCGATAATCACTTCACTAATTAGTCACATAAATTGACTGACAACAGATATTTGAGCAATGAAGTCAAATTATGTCCAATAATATGCAAATACTCATAATTTCCATATTCATAATCTGGTATGGAATCATTGTTTTAGTGAATAGGAATTTTAATAGAATCAATTTTCATTTGAACCGAGATTTGCTTTCAAATAATAATTTGGTAACTAGGTAATAGTTTTGAACACAAAGAGTTTCATAAATACCAGTAAATTACGAACCGCGATATAATAGATACCTAAACTGTAATTTGAATTGTTTTTGTAGGTTCTCATACTACATTATTCGTTTAAACTAAGAAGATGCAGGTTTATTTATTAAAGTATTGAACAGTAATTTTTATTACGAGAACGAGAATTTCTTACGCGCTGCTACTGGACGAAATTACACTGGCGTTATTTTTGAATTATTTAGAACGTGTAAAGTACCTACCTACTTTCAAAGTCCAAAATTATCCTTTCCTATAATAGAAAAAAAGCCTGTCAATTCAAATTCAAATTATTTATTGCATGTCACATGGGTAAGGGTTGACAAGAACATAATATTTTATATGTGACGCCCAGTGAAGGCGTTGCAAAAACTTAAAAATAACATTAAAATAGATAATAATTTGTCAAACTAAAATTAAATTAATTAAACATTAAAATTATAAAATTAAATATTATAAAAGTATAATATTCAGACATTATTATTATTATTGTATAAATGTATGGTGAGGTGAGTAGTTCGCAGCAGAAGGCAATGAAACGCAGGAATCTTGAATATTCGATGTAATGCGGGTTTACAATGAAAGTAGGTATTTGATAGGTATAATAGACACAAACTCGACGCGCCCGCGTCGCGCTCTGAGACCCGAATGGGGGGCGGGCAGCGCCGCGCCGCTCTGCAGCTTGGGCTCCTCGAACCGGTCGCGGCGATGCGTCTGTGTGCGTGCGCGCTGACACAGACGCCTTAACATACTGCCGCCCTTGGAACGTCTGGTTCCAATGTTGGTAAAGGGCAGAGCCTGTTGTAGGCTCTCCTCATTGTTCCTGATGAAGTGTAGACGTGGGCCACACGGTTGACACCGTCGGCGCCGGGGAAGACAGCAGTGACTCGACCCAGCAGCCATCGGTTGGGGGGCAGGCGGTCATCTTTGATCAGAACCATCTCTCCTATTTGTGGTTGACCGCCATCTCTGCGCCATTTACTTCGCTTCTGTAATTCTGAAATATACTCCATATAATAGCGGTTCCAAAAGTGGTGCTTCAGCGATTGTGTTCTTGCATATCTTGAGAGAGTGTTGATGTGAGCATCTTGTACCTGGGGAGCAGGCAACATCGTTACTGTTCGTCCAATCAAAAAATGCGCAGGAGTTAAAGGGATTAGATCTGAAGGATCATTAGAGAGAGGAGTGAGAGGCCTTGAATTTAATATAGCTTCAATTTCTACCAATACTGAGTTGAGTTCTTCATAATCAAGATGAGTTAGTGACAATACTCTCTTTAAGTGATATTTTATTGATTTTACTGATCCCTCGGCTAAGCCATTGAAGTGGGGACTATATGCTGGGCAAAACTTGAAAATAATTCCCTTCTCAGCTGAATATGTAATTATACTATGTATTTCGATGAACTTCCCAATCGCGTACTGTTGCTGGGTCTAACTTGTTAGATACAATGTGTATGACTAGAATGTCCCAATGCTCTGTAGGTACTTTTAATGTTTTTAGGGATCGTAGATTCTTGTTTACGATATCTATGATGTTACGTAAGGCCCTTGCAGATTCTTTAGTAACAAAGTCAATATTGAACAGAGCTTGAACATGATTATTAATTAAAATGCGATTGTTATTGTAACGGTCGCACAAGAGATCCCAAGCAACATTATAATTTTCTGATGAAAAATCTAAAGATTGAATAATAAGAGCAGCATTATCCCTTAAAGATGCTCGTAAATAATGAAATTTGTGTATGTTAGATATTGATGAGTTTGTGTGGATTAGTGATGTGTATGTTTCGTGAAATTCTAACCAGTCCTGATAGCGTCCAGTGAAAATAGGTAAGTCAATTGTTGGTAACTTAATGTTTGGTACAGCACTTGCCACCTCCGAGCCTGGCACCGACGCGAAGTCAGCCCCAGAAGCAGGCCCGACCGTCGCGTGTCTGCTCAGCAGCTCCTGAGCCGCTGCGATGGCACCAAAGTAAGCTCGTTCGAAGGTCTCGCGTTCGGCAAACTCGTCACCTGGAATTTCGAGTGCATTTTCTATTTGAGTTTGAATGCTATCGAACTCATCGTATAATGCTTGGATTTTCGCTAAGCGAATGTTTGTTTCGTGAATTTGTAAGGCATTTAAGTCTTTGCAAGCAAGAAGTGGTTCAAGATATGATTTGAAAATAGTTAACTTTGATTTCTGAGATGCTCTAGTGCGTTTTAATGATTTTAAATCTTCCATTATGTAAATAATAAAGGCAACTGTGCAAATGAAGAAAGGTTAGAAGAGAATTTTACCAATGTTTCGCCAGCTAGTGAAGAAAAAGAATTATTTCCTTTATAAAAAGGCGTGAAGAAAAAACAAATAAAGAGAGAAGCTTTTGGAATGATACTTAAAATGAAAATGAAGTGAAAGAAGCGTGTAGAAGCTATGCGAAGCGTGCACGGCACGCGCCACGTGCTTGAGCCACCGCGAGCGCGGCTGTGACCTTTGGACTGCCGAGCGCCGGCAGCCACGCCAGCATGCGCGGGCTCGAGCGTTCCGCCACGCTCGGGCAATATAACTGTAATGTACACAAAATTCACTTGATTATAATGCAAAAACAATAATCTCGACTTGGTGCTTGGTAGAAATGGAAGCAAATCAAATGTTTAAGTGCCTCTGAAAGTTTGGAATGCAATATAATTTAGTAAATACGTAGGCACTATTCTGTTTAGAATATTAAAGGAACGTTACTTTGTGAAAATATTACGATAAAATGTCAGAAGTAGGTAATTAATTTTAAAAATATTAAATTGATAATTGTTAGAATAATACTTGGACAGGTAAAATAATCACTTCACTGATTTAGAAAGTAAAAGTGAGAAGAGGAAATGCGGTTGTGATTGGAACGAACTCACGAATATGAACTGCAGGCCCCTTTTCAGGGTTTTGATGAAATAATCCGGTACTGGCGCCTCGGATTGTCTTGAATAATCGCCACTGTAGACGTCACCGTTGTTCAAGTTTGAAATATTCCCGTTTCAAATTGCCACGGATCGCTGCCACGTTCGCTGTCTGCTACGCCCTTGATTTCACCTCGCCGCTGCGTGTTCTGCTCGTGCTCGCCAAGCGGAATTTTATTCCGCTCGAAATTCGTAATCCGGCTCGAAGTTGTATGGTGAGGTGAGTAGGTCGCAGCAGAAGGCAATGAAACGCAGGAATCTTGAATATTGGATGTAATGCGGGTTTACAATGAAAGTAGGTATTTGATAAGTATAATAGACACAAAATCGATGCGCCCGCGTCGCGATCTGAGACCCGAATGGGGGGCGGGCAGCGCCGCGCCGCTCTGCAGCTTGGGCTCCTCGAACCGGTCGCGGCGATGCGTCTGTGTGCGTGCGCGCTGACACAGACGCCTTAACAATAAACAAAGACAGACCATTACATAATATTTTCATTAAAAATTCAGTCTAACCCATCAATCGATCAACATGTTGAAAGACTCAATAAACATACAAACTGTTACAGCACAAGGATCAAGTACCTATCTAGTTCCCCAAAATCTAATCTTATCTAAGTAACTTCTTCAAGATTGAAGATAGTGATGGGCTATCAGATTAACAGATATAATATAATAGTTGCCAACCCATCAGTATTTCCATCCAAACGGCATTAACAAACCTTTCGAGTAAAAATCCATTTCCGCTCCCCAAAAAGTTGCTGCCCATTCGCTAATCCGTATAATCTCTGAAATTCTGCGGAATAATCCTTAACATTCTGCGAAATGACGTCAAATTTGGCAGAACTGCGCCCGCTGCCAATAAGGGTGCTGTTAAAATTGTAATCCTCGTGATATCGTTTATTGTTGAGCTGTTTTATCAACAAACGCGTTCCGAGATTGGACGTGAACTTTTACTGTAATGGATATTGCATCGCGGCTGTGGGTACGCACGTTTGCGACTTTTAAATTAACAGGCGCCGAAAATGAAATAAAAAGTTTGGACAGAATTGTGTAGTTCACAAACTTCTTTGTTGTATCATTGTAGTACTGATAATTATCTACGTATAGGTACGTAATACGTAATACACAATGAGAATAGCATGTAAGCTGGGGGATACTGAAGAATGCCGAACTATGTAGACATACTCAGACCAGTAATAATAGCTGTTAATTTTCTAGGGTTTGTAACAGTGAAGTGGTTACTAAGCAAAAGTAGAACGGCATACAAATTAATTATTAAAATAAAAGTATTTGATACATAAACTAAACAGTATTAATGTGATCATTCATACTCTGCAAACATCAATTTGGCCGTGGGACTAAAATCTGGAACCACTGTTTCTGAAACAACAGAACCTAAAAATTAAAAAAAAGTATGTCGTTAAACATACTTATACAGAAAATATTTTAAAAAATCTCTAACGTGCGCCCCTAGCACAGAGTAATACAATCATTTGGATTGGGTTGCGCTGGATTCCCTTGATTAATTAATATTGAGCAAACTATTAATTCAGTTGGTAAATAATTGACTACTCTGTATGGAACCCACAAACTAAATATTTCTATCAACGAGCACGTTTAATTTAAACTTAATGAAAGAAAACAACGCGTTGGCGAGATTAAATTTGTTATTTAACACTTGCTCAATGTATTGCAGTAAGAATTTGCATTTAAATCCATCTGAATTTCTCGAAATTAAAACATAATTTAACACCTACTTGATGAAATATGGATACAAAATGGAGTGTGCTGTGTGAGTATGAACAAACATTCAATAAAGGTACTTACTTAAATTAAATGAGGTATTCCTCAAAGTGCATCCTTTTTGAGCGTGACCTAACGATGCGCATCTAAACTATTATAGTAACCGCACTTAAGTTAAGTATGATGAATACCAAGTATTTCAGGGCAACATAATTATAGGTCTGAGGAATAATTTATGTGCTCTTCATTTAGCGTGCTTCAAAATAAGTGCGCTTCGAGAAATACCTCAAGAACATAAAATATTATTCTTAAGTGATGCGCGCATCTACGAATAAATAATTGCCTACATACTTCCACCCAAATTCATGGAAAAATGTGTATTATTTCCCCAGAATTTATATCGTATCCCGAAGTCCTTAGGGAGAAATAATGTACCCGCCACTTCGGGCACATTCATCTTGATTATGGAGTCCTGATCCTTTGACATTTACAACCTTAGCTAGCTTTTTTATTTTGGCATCAGCTATTTCTATTTCTTATGTATAAGACAATGTACTTAGTGCCAATTAGTAAAGTACCTAACTGACACTTTTATTTCTCTATAGACGATATTTCAGTAGTACCTACCTAATAAAGTAATTTTTCGTAAAAGTAAATTTCCCTTTACCCTATTTTGTCACATCTAAGACCTTTATGGCCTAGCTAGCTAGTGGTTTGTCTTTGCATATAACAAACAATACATCGTTAACTGCGGTTGCGAGTTCGAAACCTACTCGTATAAAACAAAACTTTACACTTGAGTCCTACTAGTTGTCATAATACAAGTTCACATTCACATTGTAAAAATAACGTTATACTTTCTACGATATCATTACAACCCTGCACAACTATTTATAGCTAGCTACCTACTAAGTTTCCTTTCTACAATCCGTTCTATGTTAGTCGCACGGAATACTGGGTGTGCAAAATGTCCGCACCAGAACATAGTTCAAATAATCTTTATTTCCTGAAAGTCTGCTCCCGCATGAGGTTCTTTGACTGCTGTATGCGGTTACCCGCGTGCCATTCTCAACTTGGAATGTAAGATATAAGATGAAGCGATCAACTGTTACTACAATTTATTTTAGTAAGTTGTAACAATCTATTGCTGACGTGGATTGATGATAAGATTGAAATTGCTATTATATTAGATTACGTTGATTTATTATTATTTTAGACCTTAAAAACGATACTTTAGGTAGCATAAATTACTATTTACTTGATCAGTATAGTTGTAAGCTGCACTGCACAATACGCGCCATATTAACCACCCTATATTTAAGCCAAACTATAGTGTCGCTCATACGGAAGGCAAACCTTGGAGTAAAGCCTTAAAATTTAGTTTTGACTGGCTTATGATGACTGATTGTTGAAGTACTGAGAATTTGAAACATACGTGGGAAGGGATGAGAAAAACAGTCACCAAAATTTAATAATACCTACGCCAGAAGCTTATGACTTGCATTAAAACTGCATTTGGAACCAATGGCTCGGGTCCTTTGTCTCGCTCTAAGTCCACAGCCACGACCCGCGCAAGTGATCATCCCCCGGCTTTGCTTAAAAGATTCTTATACTTAGTTCACGCTTCTAAAGTTCCCGTACGTGCTTTGTTTCTGTTGTAATTTCCATGGGAGGTTTGGGTTTCAAAATGTATGCGTGAAAAATAAAATTATGTTTCCTTCGTTTTAAACAATCATCATCATTTTGGCCATAGGACGTTCTTCCCCCCCAATGATTTCCAGATTAATCGGTTGGAGCCAGCGCCTTCCTGCTACTTTGATGAGGTCGTCGGTCGTCACCTTGTAGGTGGACGTCCCACTTTACGCTTTCCGGTACGTGGCCCACATTCCAGAAGTTTGCTACCCCATCATGTATGTCAGTAATTATTAACCTATGCAATAATTATAATGCATTTATAGCGTTAATTCACCAGCTTAACTACAGTATGTAATTTATGGTGTTACTGACAAAGTCTGCGTCTTAGGCCCATTTACCTTCGGGGTCAGTATGACGTGGTAATTTTGGGGCAACCTGTTTAGAGGGTAATAATTTATGGTGCATTCGCCAGCTTACAAGATGTAACAGCTGATCTAACCTACCATAAATTTTAATAATCCTTTATTATAAACACATCAGACTTATACTTCTTAAAAAATAGCACCAATTATAAGTAGGTACCTGTTTAAAATACCACCATAAGCTTGATGAGCTTAGTGGACGAAAGCGAACGCTCGCCACCAAATTATTCGCCATAAGCTTGCAGCTTATGGAACTGCATTTGAACCAATTGGGTCCTTTGTCTCGCTAAGTCCACACGACAACCGCGCACGTGATCATCCCCCGATTTTGCTTAAAAGATTCTTTACAGTCTACGAACTGAGACGTGAATCCGTACGTGAGCTCAGCTCTTTTAGCTGTTCTGTTACAATTTCCAAGGAGGCAATTGCAGTTTTCCTATCGGAGAATGCCTCGTAACGAGTAATGGTACCCTTTTAGTAGGTTGGTTGGACCAGTGGTGAGGACTGTCGACCTGATGGTCCCAGGTGGGATGCTCAGCAGTACACAAAGCGGTGAAGAGACAATTGCTTTGATCAAATCATTAAATACCCATTTTTACTGGCTGACTTGTCAACCTATAACTAAAACTCTTTTTGGGACAGTCCATCAAAAAAAAGTATTTTTGGTTGTTAAAGTTTGCTAATTACTTCAATACCTTATCAGTTTTGTAGAATAAAGTAAATCTATAATTTAAAAATGCATAGCAAAATGTGTTGGTAAGCACATAACTCAACAACGCCTGGACCAATTTTACCAATTCTTTTTAAATGTTCGTTGAAGTCCAAGGATGGTTTTTACGACGAGAAAAATTTAGATCAATTAAAAAAACTCGGATCTTCACCCCTAAGTCGCGGGCGGCCGCTAGTAAGTAAATAAAAATTTATAAAGGTATTTTCATCTAAAACTATTTCAAATGTTCAATCTGGCTTATTCTTAAAAAAGGAGTTCCGTCGCAATTCGCTTTGTGGCGCCTAACGATCGCCATTGTGCAGCCGCACTCGCCGGATTCAAACCCGCACCTAGTAGCTCAGCTCCACAAATAAGAGAAAAACTTTGATTGATCCGCAAACCGTGCCAACCTTTTATGTGTCTGAGTAAGGAAAGTGTTATAATTTCGTTTCCCGTTAACAATTGTTAGTTTGGAATCAAAATCTACTTACTACCTTTTCACTAATGCTGTTGAATTTAAAAAGATAGTTCCTCAAAGCATTTTGAGGCGCACCTATGTAGCTATGCTTAGAAATAATAAGCATTTAAATATTATGTTTACTAAAAAGTACCAGGGCAACATAACATTAGGTGCGCTTCAATATATGCGCCTCAAATGGGGTGCGCTTCGAAGAATACCAAGTCCAAGCGAAATCGTGGGCACAAGTTAGTATGATATACTAGTACATAGCGACATGGTTTCATACTAATCACAAATAATGCAAATTGCAATATCAAAATAGAATTCACCAAAAAATATTTTTTCTTTCTGGGTTGTACGAAGATCTGAATCCATCACAATAATTAGATGATTGATAACATAAAAAAATACAAAAATACCGAAGAACGCTACAATGACAGAGGGCCGGATAAAAAAATCATACAGAAGAGGGTCTCTCCCGAGGGAACGCGGTGTCTTCTGACGCAGGGCATTTATTATGGAGCATTTGTTTCAAGTTACTCGTAAACAAAGTCAGGTTTAAGGCTCGGAAGTTAATATTATTATTTGACGAAAATGTCAAAAGAGCAACACATTTTCATTTCCTGCCCAATGGCAGCTTATCGCTGGACGTAAGAGGAGAATGTCCAAGAAGCATCATGAATTATGACAGCTATCATCTTATGTCGTCAAGTAGGTCAACTTGTAAAAATAGTTGCTTGATTTTTTTTTATTAATAATATTGTTTTTTTTTTACTTTTAGAAGACAAGTATAAAAAAGAAAATCACAGAAGCATGTAATGGAACGGTAACGTCGTGTTTTTCTAAAAGTACCTACATATTTCTTTCCTAATGTCATTGTGACGAGAGTATTTTTTAAATGCTTGATTTAATGTTATTTATATTTTAATTATTTATCTTTTGTTATTTTTGTGCCTATAAACATCATCCCGGATTTCATGTTAAAAAGTAAGTACCGTCTCTAAAGACCTCAGTATTTGACTCTGTGTAAAATATTAAATATTGTTAACTAAACTTTGAATGTTTACGTTTTTAGGTATGCAGCAAAATGGCTCTTAAATCATCCCCGAATAAAATCCCAAATTCAAATCACGAAAATGATCCAAGCGAAACAGAAAAAGAAGCATCGTCACAAAATAATACACAAAGTACTAGAAGAAAATTCAAACCAATTCAAAAAAAGAACAGAAAGAAAAGTTCAAATAAGTCAACGCCATGTCCAAACCCTCGAACTCAATCTCACGCCAAAATGCCAATGGTACCGATGGTACCACCACCAGTTGTACCTGTGTCAAACATGGCAGCCTTTTACGGTGGTCAAAATTTGATGTATCCTGCTCCTTACCCCCCCTGGGACGAAGCTGCAAGATGGGGGTTCCACAGTCCATTTTACAGATTTCCATTTCAGCCTGTGCCTATGCCAATGCTCCCACCTCCTCCTGTGATGTTCCCTCCTGTTTGCCCATACTCTGGGGGATATCCCTATCCTCCACCGGCTATCGTGCCAATGGTACCACCTGCAGTTGTCATCGAAGAAATCGTACCTATGCCTCAGTGTCACCAGAATCAGAACTACTATTCGCCTGAACAAACCGCGCCAAATGAACTGGGTGAGAGTTATTGCGAGTTTGAAAATGTTAATGATCCACCATTTTATGATGCTAAGGACAGTCTTATTGGACGTCCCAAGGATCATATAGACTTCTGTTTGTCGTTGCCAAAAGATCTGTTTCCCAGTGCGATGATGCTACCGCTGGATCCGAATCTAATTATAGATGGATTTTGCAGATATGGAGAAGTTCTAGATCATGCGCCGTGGATCATGGATTTGGAGTTTGGTGTACCCAGAGAGGCCACAACTCGTACAATAGCTATATACGATGTGAAGTACAATAGTATACATTGCAAAAATACTCCAGACGCGATTCATCCTGGTTTCGAAAGCTGTGATCCAGAGTTTAGAAACTTGTTAACATTTTACTACGACTGTGTGTTTTCAACATGGTACCGAAGTTATATCACATTGAATCAAGACAGATCAGTGGAGAATTTCCAATCGTGGTTGAGTACGCCTATGCAGGAGTTCGGGATGTGTTGGCTCTAACATATAATGCATGATTGCATGGTTTTTAAAATATTAATGAGGTATGTAGATCAATTTTAATAATAATGTGCCTGATTGTAAATGAATTTATTTTTAGTGTTAAGATTTAATTTTCATTCCAATCCAATTTATTCTGATCGTGCTACCTAGACCGATTTTAACGAACCTATTTTAAATAAAATAAATAAGTTATTACAAGCACATAATTAAGTGTTTATATTAAATGTAAAAATGCACGGATTGTTTTTATTAATTACTTTGTAAAGAGGATTGGAACAGATCATCTACGTAATATTTTTGTAATTAATATATTATTTATTACGTCCTTTATATTTTTTCATTTTGTGTTTAGTTACTTTTTGTTCTTTCCTTGATTTCGCTGTTACAAAATCTTACAAAAGTAAAAACACACAAATCAATAATGGGTAAAATAGGTCACACATAAAAATTAACATGCACTAGGAAACCATTTACAAAATTGAAACTGGCAGGCGATAAAATTTAACCACATGGTCCATTCTGCGGTGGTCCAGTTCATCAAAATTATCTATTTGGGGCAGTTAGTGGACTGATCACTCTCGTTACTGACCCAAATATGAACCATAATAGGTTGGTTAGAATTTGTGGTCTGGACCTCTATAGAACAGGCTTTACGGCAAATTAGCCCTCAAATTTAATGAAAATCTATTTAATATTACCCCGATAATTGCGTAGTCATAGTTTCCCCGCATGATGAAATTTAAATGCCTGCTGCATATTTGGATTGTCCCAAATACCTATTTCATCATATTAGCCTTATTCGTGAATATTTGAGAGCGGTAGTCCATTAATATTTCTCAATTTAGCTAATAGATTTATTGGATCATCTCTTACCAAAGGATTTTACTCAAACCAAAATGGTAAGTAAATCACACATACAAATTATTGTAATATATTATTTCCAATGTACATTGTAGCACATCGGACCAAACTTTATTGAAGAAACTACATAACATAATGTAGCTTTATGTAGGTACAGCTATCGGCGTCGATTCCTAGAATAGGCAAGTAATCCATGGTATTTATTTTCAAATAATTCAAGAGACAAAATGAAAACAAAGAGTGTATTCAATATTTAATATAAACAATATTAAATCAACATCATCATAAACTATCCATTCAAACAAAATTGTAATAGAAATATACTATAGACAAACATCACATCAGTGCGCATATACATAAAATGCTTAACTTGTGAGGTCTCGTAAATTTAAAGTTTCATTAAAGCATTTAAATAACACTTCTAACAACAGAAAGTTTACAATAATTACACGAAATAGTCAAGGAAAATGAAATTGTAGGAAATTATTTACAAAAAGCTGGCATAGATATTCAACCAAAACAATGCGTAAATAATACTGTATAAAAAGTTTAAAAAATCACTAAACTAAAAGGCAAGAAATACGTAGGTACGTAAAATACAGTGTATTTACAATATTTTCGTGTCTAAACCTAAATTAATCAAAATAACATTTTTGTAGAAAGGTTACATTAGCTCATACAGTTTACATTATTTACACGAAATATACGAAATGGTACCAAGTGCTTAAGGCGGAAGAATACAATTAATTCTTGCACCGTTCCCCTTTACCAATAAACTTCAACTTACAATAAAATTTCGTCAAGTAAATCAGTAAAAATAAAATACTATCAATGATAACATCGGTCCAACGTTTATTGGTATAGGGCAGGGACACTCTGCAACTTGATTCCCGAATTTCTGACTTCATTTGCCACTCTCGCACCTTCCAGAAACTTGGGACATATGAGAGGGACAAACGGAACCATTAATAAGGACTCTTCAAGAGTATCCCTGGAGAATTGAGTTGATAAAAGGCGTTCTATTGTTCAAGCCGAGCTTATCACCGCTTTGAAGCTTCAAAACGCAAACTACAGTGTCGTTAGGCTCTACAGCTTCGGGTGGACTATTCCAAATGAAACGCCTCAGAAAATGTTGATTCCATTCAACATTTTTGAAGGTAACTTGCAATGCACTTGTTAAGTCCGTTCGTGGTCATATTGAGTCGTTTGTCGCGCCTACGCGCACGTTCATTCAGCACTTCACAAAGTATCTCTTAAGAGTTCACCGTCTGTAATATCCAGGGCACAAATTTTGATATTCTCGTGCAAACGCCGGGCAGATTCGCTTCGCCGCATCCTATACCCCAACTAATGATGCCGGCGAGGAAATACCTTTGGTCTTTCCCTTTTACCTGAAAAAATACAACACGAAATACAACAACGATAACTGTTTCTAGGATAACAAGACATTTCGGCTGAGTGCCTTGATTTGGTTAGACTGGGATGCCTGGATGGGACGACGAGAGTTTTTCAAGACAAATTGAATTGTCAGTTATTTTTGCAAAGATGCTTTCTGTCGAATAAATATATTGTGTATTCTAGGATTACTTTTTATGTCGAGTCAATCTCAAAGTTCAGCACTTTTATAGTTGTAGTTGATGAATGGAATGGTTTGTTGTTCAGTTTAATTTTCTGATGTGATTAACTCAATAAAAATCTTTATCTGCATAACCTTGCTACTCGTTTATTCCATCGCTTTTTCTTGGCTGTAATTTTAGGCATGTGGTTCCGACAGAATGTAATAGGATGGATGGAAGAATGGGAGTGCCATTTTTTCCGTAGATGTTGTAAGATACGACTAAGAAATATGCAAACGTCAAGCCTCCGCACCTGATCAACCAACGTATGGCCAGCATAACTTGTGAAAGCTAAATCCTCCATTTGCCTCCGGTAAATTAGTGGAGACTAAAATGGTCTGATGATGATTATGATAATGATAATGATGACGAAGATGATAATGATTATGACGATGATAATGATAATGATTATTATGACTGTTTACCTGTAGCGGCCCCCCCGAGTCTCCCTGGCAGGAGTCGTGGCCGCCTCTCTCGTGGCCGGCGCACAGGAAGATGTCTGGTATGAACTCGTGCCTGCCAGCCCGGAGGAACATCGACTTGCACCGCTCGTTCGACACTATTGGCACTTGCACCTGGAAGAGCATTAATGAGATTCTGATTAACTTGAAATGGAGAACAATATTCTGAAACTGTTTGAAAAAAAAAAAACAGCTTAGATTAAACTATAAAACCTATTAATATTATAGACAAAATTAAATGATCCCGCCCGAAGCCCGAAAGATGCCATAAACGCATCTTTTGTTTCCTATCTAGCAAAGTATACTTAAGTACCTTAAGGTGGAATTTCAATATTTTTTACTAAAATGTTTTGCTGTCCAAATTAATATACCAACTTTATCGTAAATAACTTTAGTGATTAAATTAAAAAAATACTGCTTCAGGAATGATCCCACGATCATTCATGGGATTGGTTTAGCGTAGTAATGTAATTTACTGTTGTATAAAAACTTATTGTTAAGATAATTCTGTGCTCATTATACCCAATACCTCACTCACCTCTTGTAAAATAGACGGCAGCACCCCTCCCTCAGACAGCCTGCCCCACCCTGTCACAGTGGCGTTTTCCCCCACCAGCAGGTCATCGGTCGCCGGCAGACAGATCGGGGATATATGGGGGGCGAACTGAACCGGCGCTTCTAACTTCACCAGCGCCAGATCGTACTCGTACGTGAAGAAATTGTACTTGGGATGGACGGCCTTCCGTGCCACGCCGCGTTCCACAAACGGGTACTGTTCTGACACTGATGAGAAGTCGTATTCGCCGACTCGTATCCTTATTTGGGAGGTGAGGAGGCTGGAAACAATAAGAAGATGATTAGGAAAAGGAACTGATGATAAAGAGTAGGTACTAAAATAATCCTTGCACATGGAGTCCTCAAATTGTTATTGTCAACCAATCTAGTCCAGAATGTAATCCCGAAAGAAAAATTTGTGGTTGGTTTTCACATCGTAATCTTTATAGAAATACGAGTATAGGCCGTAGGTATCTTTTATTTTAACCCCCAAAACCCTGTCTATGAACTCAACGGTTTAATCCTGTAATGGTTGAATACTAATATTTAGAGCAAACTCTAGCGTAAATCTATTCATTAGTACTGCTTTTCAATGTTAAGTCCAATCGCAAGCTTGAAGCTATACTAACAGACACATTTATACCTACTTGTTTAAGAAATAGGTTCAGTCAAACCAACGAGATCACACGCGATCAGCCGGCGTGCAGTGATGTCGATCAGACTTAAATGTTTAAGGTTTGGCTGAACCTTAAGGAGATTAATCAGCTAATATCTTAGTATCCAGAAAACTTACTCATCAACACAATGGCCAGCCGTAGCGATCCAGCCTTCGTTGATGATGGCGCCCCCACACCGATGCGTGGAGGAAAACCCGAAGTAGGAGTTCCGTCTCACAGACACCTGCCACGGCCACTTGCCGAAGCTGGAGTCCTTGCCGCCCATGATCCGCGTCTCTGGACGCGGCCACATTGATGTTACACCGCACTCTGGAATGGGAGAAAATAATGAGGTGAGTAACCTGGTTGTTTAGACCATAAGGCATTTTGTCAGCTGGAAGTCCTCCTTCAACATAATTTAATTTAAATAACTTCTTCTGCTTTATCGGAGACCGGAGTAGTGTTGAGCCAGAGGTGCGTACCTTTGTGATTTCATCAACATTTAAAAGTTTCTTATTAATCTTACTATCCAAACTATTTAAAATTGCATGAGATCTAGCAATACATGTAAGAATTATAATAGGACCTGGCGCATTAAGCAGACGACGACTCACTAAGCTAAACACTAGGGTATCTATTTATGGTCTAAATATGATGTCGATTGTCTTGCGCTTCTTCTTCTCAGCACTGGCCCATTTATTGTCCCGAAGCATTGGTATGGTTAATACTGGGACGTGTAAAATGGTTTTTTAAAAGCCTATTTACAATAATACTCGTATAAATGAGTTTTATTGTATTTTATTACAATCCAGGTATCAGACTGTACCTAAGGCTGCGGGTGATTCAATTACTTCGCCAACACAAAAAAAAAATCACAAAAATGTTCGTATGCTTACAAAATATAATAAAGAACAGGAATTATCATGTTAAGTACCTAACAGCTTAAAAACCCATACACTCTCAGCCTCTAAATCTTCACTCATCTCACAAGTAAATCACGATCTCAAGCGGGGCAATAAAGGGAAAAATCTTTTCTCGTCACAAAAAGTATGCAATTTGTTTGATGAGACACAAGCTTTATCGTGCAGGGAGATTACACCTCGACCCCATTCAGGCACGGGCATTAGAATTGCCGCAATTTATTTTGAGACGATCATACTCTTTGGTTACGAGTCAAGTGAAAATTGGCTTACAAATTGTTTTACCGTGGCTTACTTTTTGTCGGCTTTTTTGTTTTTATACTCTTTGAGACGTGTGTTGCCAGTGTTGACATATGGATCCGAAACGTGGTCGCTTACTATGGGCCTCATAAGAAGGCTCAAGGTCACCCAAAGGGCGATGGAGCGGGCTATGCTCGGAGTTTCCCTGCGTGATCGAATCAGAAATGAGGAGATCCGTAGGAGAACCAAAGTAACCGACATAGCTCGCAGAATTGCTAAAATCAAGTGGCAGTGGGCGGGGCACATAGCTCGTAGAGACGATGGCCGTTGGGGCAGGAAAGTTCTCGAGTGGCGACCACGGGCTGGAAAACGTAGCGTGGGCAGGCCTCCTACTAGGTGGACCGACGATCTGGTAAAGGTCGCGGGAAGAGCCTGGATGCGGGCAGCGCAGGACCGTTCATTGTGGAAAACCTTGGGGGAGGCCTTTTTCCAGCAGTGGACGTCATTTGGCTGAAACGAACGAACGAACTCTTTGAGAACGTTGACTGGACGCTTTTTTAAGAGCTGGTTATGTTCGAATTATGCGTTAATACCTTAGCCGCTTAAAAAGAGAATAGTTACGTTATTGCATAAGCATTTTGATTGACCAGTGTTTGAATATAGATTCATCATCATCATCATCTCAGCCATAGGACGTTTACTGCTGAATATAGATTAAATCCCTTATTTGCTTCTAGTAAATTGCAGACAGTCGTGCTCCTGCAGTGAAGACTAAGGCTGAGTTGCACCACCTAACTTTGACCGTAACTTTAACGATAAGCGGTGCTTTTTGTGTGGAGTTTGACAGAGTTTTGACGTTTGTTAAAGTTAAAGTAAGATGGTGTAACCCAACCTAAGACTAATATAAGTCCTGGTTCAGATAACCGTGATAATCGCAATAACCACGCGGTTTCTGGGTGGTTCAAATTGGCTGGGCACTCAGGCGGTAACAATGTAATTACCTTTTGATGCAAATGTACGAGTCGCGATTATCGCTGTGTCTGAACCAGGCCTAAATGACCTAATGACGTAATAAACTCACCAGCATTTTCATAAAGGTTACTAAACCTGAGTTTGTCACCTGTCATCCGTTTTGCAATGAAGGAAGTCAAACCTTAACTTTGAACTTATCCTATGTTCTTCTGATTAATTTCGTTGCGGGACCAATGACAGTTTAACTTTCCCCCGGGACAAACTTGACCTTCACTGGTTAGGTTTTTATTGGCGGTCAAGATATAGATCCTGGCTACACAGGATTTATTCACAAAAATAAACTTGCCGTTCCAAATTTCAGATTGCATAAGATTGGTAATTCATTTATGGGAAAATGTATTAAATTCTTTAATAAATTACCACAAACTGTTGTAGAACTACCCATTCATAAATTCAAAGCACAATATGAAAAGTACCTTAATGAAAAAGGGCTACTATAAAGTCGATGATTATTTAAAAGATAAAAATGTTTGGGATACGTTACTGCCTAGCTCGCATAAATATTTATAACTTTGTACATTTTAAAGCATGTAAACCTTTGAAAAAGAGGCTGACAATAGTGACTGAGTTTCTTGCGCTGCTTCTTCTCAGCACTGGCCCATTTATTGTCCTGAAGCAGTGGTAGGGTTAATACTGGGACGTGTAAAAGTGCTTTTTTTAAGCCTATTTCCATAAATAAATGAGTTTTAATGAGTTTTAACAGGTGTTGCAGCGGTGGGAAAGAAAGGTGGTAATAGTTACAAGCATTATTAGTAGCCGCCGCCGTGGTCTGAATCGGCGCTTGCGTCGACTCGTCCGTCTTGACGTACGGATCCTTCGGCTTCTGGTAGTTCTTGTGCGGCTTGCTGGTGGTCGTGGTGAACTTCTTCGTTGGCTTCGGCTTGCCAGCCGGCTTCTCCCAGTTGGAGGGTCGGGGTTTCGTGATAAAGGAGGGCTCTGTCGTCGCCTGCCAGTGGATGGTGTTCAAGTTGCTTGGTCTCGACATTATTTGTGCTGGAATTGTGGGATAAATGAAAGTCAATAATGGATCAATGCAGAAATTCAGAGTACCTACATTGGTATTTTTTTTTAACTTTAACTGTCGAATATGATTTTCTTCGTGGGATTGTTTTAAAGATTATGATTTTTATAATTATGCGATTACCTTCTATGAAAGCAAAATAAGTCAGTTGACTACTGTAAATATTCTTAATAAAACCTATAAAATTAATAACTATCGTTAAAAGCGCCATCTATACTTTTTATTAGGAACTAATAAATTCTCAAACTCACCTGACGAAATGCTATTTTCAGCATGCTGCTCCGACACGGCCATCGGCCGCGCTCCCGATAATATACTAAGACTAGACGAAATCTTATTGTGGGGACTAGTTTCCGCTTCACTCGGCCTATTTACATTTTGGTACTTATTTACACTGTTATACGTTATTTTATTAACTATATCACTATTTTTTTCGCTACTCGATTCTAAATTGTCTAAGGAAGGTAAGTTTATTTCTGGCGGTCTATAACTGTAGGACGTGGGCGCGCCATCTATTGGTTTGGTCATGAACGACGGTCTCTGAGTTTGCCAGTTTGGCCGTGCTATTGTTTGTGTTGACGCCTCCACTTGCTGGTGCGTCGTGCTGTGACCGCTAGGTGGCGGTGTATATGGTTTTTCTGTCATTGTGACTGGACTTTGTGTTTCTGGAAAAGAAAAAATACTATGATGAGAATACTAATAAAATTTATTCCTCTGTAACGTTGAAAAATATAAATATAATTTAAATACAATTTTGTACGATCAATTATTAATTAGAAAATTCTTAATAATTTTGCCTGAAATAACTAATAACATGCGTAAATTATAAAACCATTCCTTCATTTTATCGGTAGATAAAGTTTTAGAACTTAGTCGCCGCAAACGGCAACTGAAAGCGAAGTATCACCTAGTACAAAAACACAAAAGACATTGTAATAAAATTAAAACTCTTCACTTCCAATATTAAAAAGCATTACATAAATACTTTAAATTACGACTAGGCTACGAGAACAAAAGATAAATAATTTCCATTTAAAACATAAACCAATGACTCGTTTTACTTTACCTAACACAACGCGATATCAGTAGGACCTTTAGTGGCAAAATGGTGACGGATGCATAATTTTTACGCGACTGCGCCAGAATGAGGGTTATGTTTTTTATATTAGGTAGGTAAGCAAGTAGTTTCTTCATGACTTTTATGCTCATGACTAGTGTAAAAGTATGTTCTCTAGTAAACGCACACCTTTTGTGCCCATAATCTGCTGTAAGATGAGCTGGTACCTAACCAATTAATTTTGCAATATAGGTACTTAATTAGTAGGTACCTATCCAATTAATTTTGCAATATAATTAGAACACAAAATGTCCTACTTGTTGATAGCTCCCATGAGATAGTGTATGAACACATACCTTCTATACTGATTGGCTTCTCTGGCAGTAAACAGCAAGAGCCGATGATGAATCGGTCTATGCACACTCCTGCATGTTTGCCCCCGACTCGGTTGCATTCTTGCACCCACATGCAGGAGCCTCGCGACCCACCGGCCTCGCATGATTTGCGGGACATTTGGTAACCTGGAAGCAAAAATAGCCTATATAAGCCTGAATAATAGAACTGAAATCTTTTAAAAGTAGTCAATGAAAAAAATGTGCAAGTGCAATGTGAAAAATGACACGATAAATAATGAGTAAAAGAAGTTAGTTTATGACTCTTTTTTAAATACTGCTGAGACGTTTTACGTAATAGATAATTTTTTATTTCCATTTTCTATTTAAAAAAACATGCAACAATTACACCATCATAATAAATTCCGCAAAAAGAGACATCTATCCCTTACATAAAGTATTACGTTAACTGTTTTACGTCACCGCGCCACCGTAATCCAGAGAAGACAACTTTGTCCTCAAATAAGAGATGGCGCTACCAGTTTGCAAAATCGAGTTTTAAGCACTTTCAAAAATTAATACTCTGTGTAAAACAATAATCATTTTATTATGCACTTTTTTTAAACGTCAACGTGCGTGCCGCGTAAAATTAATTGACGTAATAAACTTAATGCGAAGTATTATACTTAACTTACAATATCACGCATTAAAACGTTAATATTATACAGGAAAGTAAATTCCTCGGTCTTAAATTGCTGTTGTAAACAGAAAAATTATTGTCAGCATTAAATTTCAACACAGAATTAGGTGGCATCCCGTTCCCATTAGAGAACTGAGGCAAAATTGTATTTCTGATCACGCGACCGCATTCTAGGCGATCATAAGTGTTTTTCATAACACAGTAAAATGGCTAAACCGTAGGAATCAGAGCGAGACTTTACGAAAATCCGTGCAGTAAGAGGAAAACCTGTCGCGGAGATATGTGGACGAGTATTGTCTGTCTGCAGACTGGCAATTTATGTAATATGTTTGTTGTTTTGGCTAAAAAGTTTGTTGTGAAACGATGCTTTGTGGAGGAGAACAAAATTTTATGGGTTAAAGGTATAGAATAGGCACTTTTCCTTCTGGCTAAATTAAGTTCAAAGGTATAGGCTGGCCGGACCTACTTTTCTTTAAAACTGTTTAGGTTGTATCAAGTAGAAAAACGAAATCATAAGATACGCTGACCCTCAGTAGAATTCTCGTGTATCTTTTATTTAAATTATTTCTAGTCCTTTTAGTCTCCCGGTAGTTACATCACTGTATTTGTTAGCACGAAATTAGTCTAATTTTAGATAAGTACATAAATATTTATCATGTTTACCAGGATCTTTATTCGTGGTCGCTGCGTCGTTAAGTAAAATAACGAAATATAATCTATGCACTATCTATTATACCTACTTATATTATTATAAATGCGAAAGTAACTCTGTCTGTCTGTCTGTCTTGCTTTCACGCCTAAACCACTGAACCGATTTTGATGAAATTTAGCATTGAGATAGTTTGAGTCCCGGGAAAAGACATAGGATTGTTTTTATCCCGGTATTTAAAACAGGGACGTGCGCGATAAAGTTTTTCTGTGACAGACAAAATTCCACGCGGGCGAAGCCGCGGGCAAAAGCTAGTCTGTCATAAACGTAACTTTGTTCATAATAAAAGAAGTAATAGGTACAAACACACGAGAACTTTTGTAATATTGTCCACGTATGATTAATACTTTATTATCCTGTCGTTTCTCGAAAAAACTTCGTATGGGTCGTATATTTTATTAGGAACAAGTCTAACAGAAAACAATTTAAGTTTGCAACAAAAGGATTTATTTGAAAAGTTCTTACCTGAAAATCGAGTTAAAGAGGGAAACTTCGATGGAAGGTCTTACGTTGTTTGGCATATACGAGTATTTACTTAAACGTATGACGTAGGTATGGGTAGGTAATATGAATGTATTGTTTTTATGGATTTTTTCGACAAATGATTTTGCCTACGCGTAAAGAGGAGTGCTTTTTTAAATGTATGTTGATTATTTCACAGGCTAATGGCTTTTGTTTTTTACAATCGACAACACATTAAACTATAACAGACATTAATATATAAACAGTTTTGTTGCAAAACCATTCTAAATACAATTGGATAAGATATCGCAGTGCAAACGCCCGTAATCACAAACGATGCTTGCTTAAATAAAGCAGCATATCGAACGCACAGCGTTGAGAGCTCTGTGATTAGTTCGTGTGTGACCCTGTGCGTCCAGGCGCACTGTGAGACCTCACTGTAATGTTTGTGAATACGGGCGTTAGTCTATAGATGAGTAGTTTTGTTCCGAGTTCTGAACTCTCTTTCTTTCAATCATGTCTCTCTTTGCGAATCCTAAACAAGATACTAATAAAGTACAAAATAGAGAAACTGCGAAAAGCCTTATACCCACAAAACAGCTGTACAACCAAAGATAATACCGGTTTATGTCGTTCTATTACAACATGTCAAAGAGTCTACCATGACCATAACCATGACGTTCAATTACAGTATTGGGGTCCTCATCATCGAGACAAAGGATTCAAAAAGCTTTTCTCATAGGAAAGCCGACACACTGACTCGGTTCATAAGTCTTGAAAGCTCGGAATTGAACGTTTCTCCGATGGCTGGACTTATTGGAATACCTAGGCTGCGAAAGTGATTTGAAAGATGGTAAAAGTGTTACTTTGATTGTATTTCATAGAACAGAAACAGAGGCATTCTTTGTTGAGATCTCATCGTTTGACGCAAGCTTTTTATTGTTTTCAAATTAAATAATATAATGTGATAATTAGGTCTCATTTCTTAGTCTGATAGAATTTAATTTTCTATCCAAATCGACATCATCACGACTCACGAAAAGTCGCTGATTTTAAAACTGGATGTGACCAGTCGAAAACAGGGTAAACTGGTGCTCACTAGCTACAGCTGATGACGATAAAAGCATTCAGAATACCAAGACTTTCTAGTGCCTTTAAACGAACGACAGACAAACAGAACAAAATTTTTATTATTGGGCAATTTGTTCTAACGAAATGGTTTTCGGGAAAATCCCCTCGGGACTTACGGAACATTTCTAGTTAAAAGAAGTAGGTCAATTCTAGAAACTTAAAATATTATATTTTTCGCAAATACATAACTCCAGACGAATCCAAATGCAATCGCTAGTAAAGTTTTAATTCAAAGAAAAGTACAGACTAAGTGCAATTGGTTCCGTCTAAGTCCCGGTCCGTTCCGCAGAGGGACTTGTGTAAATTGAGTCCCCGACTTTAACCCTTTTCTTGGCATTGTGCATTTAAAGATACGTTGACCAAAACAAAAATATGGAGGAGAAACCAAATACTTTTTTCAAATGTTTTTTAAATATAACGTTAGCCCAAATACTACAGATTGTGTTACACAGTATAGAATCGCTACAGGCTGCACAGATTTAACAGTAATATTCAAAATGTCAGACCGTTGACAGGCGTCTACGCACCGGCTGATAATTTTAATTATTTTCGGTGTTTTTTTTGAAGAATATTGGTGATTATTTCTAGTAATATGGATAGTAAATAAATGCTTCTTGATGATAGTGCTGTTTTTTCAACCCAAAACTTGTATAATTATTCTGTACGATGCGGATTGTCCGAATGTATCTCGAAATGCACATTGTCAGATACGTAATGATTTACTTTCAATTTTGAATGTATCTTTAAAGACACACCGCCAGGTTCCCGTTGACTTTATTTTATAGGTTTTTTATAGATTTTATTGCATAAAAAAGGGATTATGTTATTAGTTAATAATATTCAAAGCTGTAAATTATAATTTGTGATGTGAGTTTTAATTCATGTAATAATAATCGTTGTTTTTTGGACAACTTAGTGCATCAGCAACAAAATCAGGCGCGCAATATCCTAGTTTCGGTTCCAAAATCTGGAACCAGGTCGAAAGTCAGTAGCGGTGACACTTCAGCTGATGAATTAGAAACCGCTTTTAGCCTCCTGATCCTCTTGGGTGGTTATCTTCCTACTCCAAACAAGCCAGATCACCCCAAAAAGCGAGCAGCCTATCCAGGCTGCTGCATGTATCTGCTTCTAAAGCTGGTGATTGAAGAATTTCAGCCAGTTCGACTGCTGAATAGTTTCCCAGGGAGTTCCAGAGATCCATTTCCGCTATCTTGCGTTTCCACTGCAAGTTGGGTATCAAATTATCTTCAATCGAAAACGTGAACACAGTTCGGAACCAGTTGGCGTCAATACCCCTCGTATTTTTTTAATGGTCTTGCAGGATTCCCATATGTCCTATCTGCATTTGCATCTCCTGGATGGTAAGAGGGGTCTGCGATTCAGGAGGTACTCCAACGAAGCTGATGGAGTGGTTCTCATACATTCAAATGCAGCTATACTTGCAAGGAGTTACAGACTTTGAAGTGGTTTTTTTACTTTGTTTTCAGTTTTTTGTAAAAGATACTTATTTTTTATTTCTCAAATAAGGTATAGCTTAAGGTTTTGTAGTAATTTTCATTTAAATAACTAATTTCTACTAAAAAATAAACCATATTTTAATTTATTACAAAGCTGGCAATGTGCACTTAAAGATACATACTATATTTCCAAAACTACATACCTAAGATTTTTTTTCGTATTTTTTACATGATTTTTACTCGTCCTAAATCCAATATTTACAGTGTAAATCACAAATATTAACCAAAACCGGCCTTGCCAAGTATAGGGTTAAAACTAAGTTTAAATTGGCCCGGGATCGGGCTCCAAAGGTCGGAATTTCTTCGAAGAGCGTATTTTCTTATGAAAGTTTTTTGCGATGTTAAAAAGCAGTTTGGAAAATTTGGAAATTAGGGTAAGCTGCTATACCGATTGGGCCTATCGTGTTGCAAAGTATTACACAGACTCTATACGTAGCTACTTACTGATTCAGCAATATTAAATCAACAAACTAGAAAAACGAATCTGAATCAAAATTTTAGTTTCACGTTTTAATTAGCATAAAATATCACATACACTACTACAATTCTAAGGCACCGTGTTACTTTAACTTTGACATGTACGTCAAAAATCTGTCAAACTCCATACAAAAAACACCGTTTAGGTAGGTATCGTTAAAGTTACGATCAAAGTTAGGTGGTGCAACTCAGGCTAAGTACCTAATGTATTTTCGTATGCCTGTACTGATAACTGTAAGTGATGTCATAGTGATAACATCTAAGTCAATGTAACAACGTGTATTTCATCGCTGATAATATCGAATAAATAAATTCTAATAACAAAGTTACGGCCGCTTATTTTGTCGCCTTCTGAAATGAAAGTTATTTTGTTTTTATTAATTAAAATAATTTCTAACCAATTCCTGATTTGGTAAGTCTAAATATGATAACACGATCGAAATCGCGGCACGAACCACTTTTTAAGTGTTGATTAATCAATAAATCAGATTATAGAGTTCAAAGATTAGTGTCAAAAAGCGTATTTTATTGAAAAAAACTAGGTCCACAGACAATGTTTGACCTTCATTTATCGAATTCGAATCGTCTAGACACCGAAGAATCAAAAGCGTGGCACTTAAATCCATTTCGTTTGGCCCAAAATCGAATTTATTCGGGCACAATGATGTCAACCGTGACGTCACGACAAATTAGCGAGACAATCGATTGTAAACTCTTTAAAATCGACGGCGTGGAAAGCGATTATCGCTGGAGTTAACCCAAAACTTAGGAGTTAATTATACGAGTCTTTATTCAGGTGGCGTTTCTTATAAGAAAAAAAATATCTTCATAAAAATAAGAACTTAACCCTGCTTACGCCACAGTAAGCGCAGTCACAACAAGTGCAATTGACAGTATTTGACAGCGAACAGTGTTCAAACCTGTCAGTGGCAAGCGACGGGTTTTATAAATTGTAGTATTCGCAATCCGTGCCGATCTGATTTGCAGCCGGGCCATTTTATTGCAATAACAATAAACTTAAACCAATATCGCACTGTAGGGTTAACACGGTTAAATGGTTTATAGGACCAAATATTTTAAGCCAAAGTAATATTTTGAAACGTGTAATAATTATTAATATGAACTTGTGACTTTTATTATTGGAATAACAGATGGAAATCAATTACGAATCATGAACAAACAAAAATTTGTTTTCTATAAAAAAATCGTTTAAAAAAATTCAAATCAAATGAAATGTATTATATTTTAACTTAAATACCTAGTAAAATGCCATTTGTGTAAATATTTTTCTAAAATATTTATGCATTGTTACATTTGTTTTATTTCTTTTTTTAATTAAAATAATATTACATACCTACCTACTATAAAAACTAAAACCTTTTTTTGCGTGAATGGTTGAGAACTGAGTTTTAATTTTTCAATGAATACTTTAACGACGATGTAGAGGGAAATGCCTGGAACACAATATCTGACCTCGGGACTTTATTTAGACTAGTTAGGAGGTGAACATATCAAAAGGGCTAAGGGCGGGGACTTTTGCTATTTTCACCTCCTAACTAGTCTAAATAAAATCCCAAAGTCAGAAATTGTGTTCCACGGTTTTCCCTCTATAATGCTTTATTGACTGGACTATGTGCTGCTAATGCATGTGCAATCCGCATGCGGATTAAATCCTCACGAGTGCCGAAAAAAGGCACTAACCTAAACCAGTTTCAGGACATACCTAGTTTTTGGAGACCCTACGAGTGCCTAACACAGTTCAACTGGTAAGCGGAGCCCGTTGGAATCTGCGTCGTATTTTGTTTCTCGGATTTTCATCGAGAAATAATTTCCAATGACGATAAATCGTCCGGGATATATTGTGAGCTGGCAGCCTGGCTACCGGTTTAGGTGGACTTGGGGTAAGGTATAAGCTGATGAAATAGGTTAGAAAATTTAGGTTTTTATTAAGTAGTTTTAGTGGGTGAGCCGCACCTGATCCCACTAGTTGCCTCCGTGACTGGTGGGACAATATAGTTGTCCTGACGATAGAAAAGGTTAGCTGACATAAGATTAAACTCTGATGACCTAAAAACTGGGTTAGATAGATAATGATAAGACTTTCAAACTTGTAAATCTATTGTGTTGTTTCATAATCGATTCTTCCTGAAATTATTATAAAATATTGTGCGTGTTGTAATAATAGTGTAAGAGAGCTTGGCAAGGTTTATACTGAGCTGCATATACCTCTTTTATGAGGTAACTATGAAGTTTTAATAAGTTGAAGAAAAATTCTTTAAAAAAAAATTATTGCTCTAGTAGTGCCTACCTAAATGTAGGTAAGTACATAAATTAGTTTACACAAGTATGATGGTATGAAGTAACATAATTATAATAATAAAATTCTGTGCCTCCTGACATCCAAGGCAGAGGCAATTTACGTCATAAGTGACCTTTTCTGTAACCATCAATCAAGCGATGCCAAGGCTATGATAAGATTTACTTGTCTGACCCTTATCAAAAAATACGTGTCACTTAATTCTAAGTCCTCACGCGTAAGCTTATGACTTAATTTCGCGAAGCTAGTCTTTCAAAGGCTTCATCGATGCGATCGGCGCACGCGACGCCCGGGGAAAGTGTATGTTCGACTCACAACAATCATCTATACGCTGTTTATTGCTTGAACATAACCCTTAGAATGCGTGATGGGCGTTAGATGACTGGTCTTTTAGTACTTATTTATATTTGAGTCTGAAAAAAAATGCTATTCAATAAAACTTAATTAATAGCGCTAAGTACTTAATCTTTTACCTTTCATTCTGACAAATAGCATCATTGGTTATGGAGATCCGTAAAGATGTCTAGTTTTATCTTGTGACTGAAATGACCTTAGTGATAAGACTGCAGCATCTCGCATAGCTCGATCAGAGCGATGGTTTGTGCCATGCGGAGCACATGCGAGCAAGCAATATTTGAACACTTTTAACTACTAAGGCTGAGTTGCACCACCTAACTTTGACCTACTATAACGATAACCGGTGTTTTTTGTATGGAGTTTGACAGATTTTTGACGTTTGTCAAAGTTAAAGTAAGATGGTGCAACTCAGCCTTAGTTCAAAGCATAAATCTCTATTACATAATAAACAATGCAATAATATTGAGACATTTTTTGACTGTCTCTACACAGTAAAGATTTTTATCCTATGAGTGCAGCGAGCTCCTCTCTCTCACTTTGGTCAATTTCAGTCCCAAAGTAAGAGACAATAACTTCTTGCTTTTATTTCCATACATCCATCAGATCCATAAGGGTTAACGTGCCGTTTCTGGAACGCTATCAAACAGCTTCCATTACCTTGGTTATTATTTAACAACTGGTTGCGAATCAGTTGTTTCTTAAAGACGGGGTCGATGTGCCGATTGTCTATAATTAATCTGCCTTTATAGGGCTTTTATGGTAAGTGAAGAAACTGCATTATGGAGTAGAATTTCTATTCAGATCGATTTCTGTCTTTAATTCCTATCGGTGTTTTGCGGAAGCAGTTTGTTTAATTTTCAGTTTAATAAATCAGTGCGATGTGCGAAAATCATAAGATTTTATGAGGAACTTGTTAAAAAAAATATTGTTGATAATTATCGGGCGGTTTACTATAGGTTCATTTAACTTCTGCATGCCTCTCAACCAAAGACTTTTATGTATAAACTGAACAATGTAATAAAAATTGTGCCCAAGTGCAGATTTGTCAGACATTTGCTAACTTGCTATCGACTAAATGAGTAGATGTTACTTATTTGCTTCTTAGCGAGCAATATTTAAGTTCAACACATAATTTTTGGTATCATTTTTATAAGACTTTTCCTAAGACATCACTTCATCTAACGGAAACCTTCTCAGTCAACCTTTTGTATAAAAGGTATTATTTTTTATAAGTCGCTCTCAAGGACTTTATATAATTCAAAGCAAACAAACGAAAAAGCGGATGGTCGTACAATAACTCCAATCCTTCGTTTAGCCTTCTTCCTGGGAGGGTCGAGCTGTCCCGGACATAGTGTAAATTATTGCAGTATATCCACTGGGACATATACACATTGGATGGTTCAAACTTGGAGTGCAAGTGCGGTTTTGTTCCCCAGTCGATGAAGCACATGATGCTGTGTCCTGCGTGCCCAAACAACTGCACGCAGGAAGATTTAATTGATGCCACTGACAACGCCACTCTTGTAGCGGAGTTTTGGGTTTTGTGTTTGTTGTCGACACGACAAGAAGAAGTAGAAAATATAAGCATTTTTGCGGAAAGCGGGCGGGTTTATTCCGTTCTCGTGCGTTTCGCGCATTCTCTAGCAAGAGCTGGAAATATTGTTCTGCCCTTTTCAGGGCAGTGTTTACACTGAGCTCTTTGCTGTTTTACACATCACTCTAACGCAGGAATTTTTTTCCAATTGTACACACTACTTTTATTACTCATGCTTGTCTTTGTCTTTGGCTGTTTTCATATACTTTAATTGTTCTGCCGCAACTATAATTTTTTTTGTTTGTTAAGTGTTTGCAAAATGATTTGCTATCTATCTGGGTTATGGTTTGTTTTTCTATGCATTTAGTTATGGGAATGAGGTGGTAATCTTCCCTAGTGTTTCCTGGTAAATACGCAATATAAATCAAATGTAAATACCGCATAATATCAATCAAAATGCATTGGCTAGCGCGTCGGCAGATGATTGCTTGATGGAAAAGGACCAAAGAGTGTTATTCAGTCAAACCACTTTGATTCGCTTGACACTAATCAACCGTGGAGAGGTCTGTAATCGGCAGTTAGTCTATGACTATAAAATAAATTCAGAACTCGAAGTAGTGTTTGAATTATTGCAAGTGAACAGTTGTGATGGAATATGGAGTGTTTTCTTGTAATAATTATAATTTATAAAGGTATGTAGAAAAGGATAAAAATTAAAAAGATTTACAAAAGTAATCTCAGAAGTAATTAAACCATCAACTATTGGTCTTTTCTTATTAGAATGTAAAAGAAAGAAGAAATAGGTCACTTTCCATCAGCTGAGGTGCAAGCCAAGAGTTTCCTCGTTGTGGATACAGACAAAAGGTTTTGGCGGGAGAATAGGTATACGAGTATTTAAGAACTAAAAGAGCGTTGATCAATTCCATTTGAAATTAGCTTGCCATGTCATTTTTGTGAAAATTATAGAAAACTAGCGACCACCCGCGACTTCGTACGCGTGGATCCCGTTTTACCCCCTTAGGGGTGAAGTTTCGTAAAATCCTTAGCGGATGCGTCATATCATCTACCTGCATGTCAAATTTCAGCCCGATCCGACCAGTGGTTTTGGCAGTGCCTTTATTATATCACTATGTCACTCAGTGAGTCAGTCAGTCACCTTTGAGTTATATACAATTTAGATTGACCAAATGAACCTTCTATCACTCATATCAAGTGTGAGGTTCGGGACACTTCCGTAGATGGTGCTTTGCAGGGGACGAATTTATCTCCCAACATGGTACGAGGAAAATATTATTTTCAGTCGCAATCCTAGTTTTCGTGGACACGAGCAGAATATTTATACTGCGTGTGAAAATACGTATTTGACAAAATATATTGTGTAAATCTGCTAGCTTGTTGGGTGAAATATGTGAAGGGTATAAACTACGACCGATATTAACACATGGCTATCTGAACATTCTGCTGATTTTCTTTGAAGATTTAGGTATATTTTTGAACGTTTCGTCTCTGTGAAATCTTTGATGTTAAAAGAGGACAATCATTCTGTTTAAGGTCAAATAAGGGATCTTTCGCTTCAATTGGACCGATTAATGAGTAAGCGTGAAGTGTTCAAAGCGCCAAATTCCGAAATTTTAGCATGGAATGTTTTGAATGTCCTTTTCATCAAGCAACTTTTCAGAAATCACCACATCAAATTGTTTACTATTTTAATCAATGCGTTATTTTTAATGACTTCAGAAAGAAGGTTATGAATTCGATTGGTATTTTTATCGAAAAAATTTTCTTATCATAAAAAGGCTATGTGGGACTATTTTTCAAAGCATTATTGCTGCTTCGCGATGATTGTTACCTGTCAAATCTACGAACTAACGCTTTGGTATACGCCCTAGAGTGCAACTTTGAATGTCAGTGTTAAAATTGTAAGGCTGGGTTGCAACATCTTACTTAAACTTTGACAAACGTCAAAAATATGTCAAACTCCATACAAAAAACACCGGTTATCGTTAAAGTTACAGTCAAAGTTAGGTGGTGCAACTCAGCCTAAGTATGTTACAAAACACATAATATTATCATCAGAATTTTAAGTCTCTACTACAGGAAAACGTTAAGGTGCTCTCCAATTTACCAAAGCCAAGTCGATAATAAGCAATTACTCTTCCGCAGACATTTGTATTTCATCGAATCATCAATTCTAAAATCCGTTACATTCAAACCGTCACAATCATTTTATTACAGTAAGACACATCGTATCATACTCGTTAATCACAGAAGGCCGTTAGTAGTTATGCCAGTTATTGACCCACGAAGACCGCAGACCGCACTGACTTCCATTACATATAAATAACATAATTTAGAATCCATAGCTGACGACCAATCTGATTTTAGGGTTCCGTGGGAATCGAAGAATGTAACTTTTGTAAGAGTAAGAAAGAAAAATTGTTTAATCAGTTCAAATAAAAAATTAGAATAGGTTTAAAAATGAACATGAACTTTTGAACCAAAATGCTCTAGGGTGGAATCCAGAATATTAATGCTGGTATTCTGTGGGGTCTTTTACTACGTCGGAAAATCCGAAGATTTATAAAATTGGTAAGAGATACATTTCTAGTGAACCTGCACTCAAGATCAGATTCAAAATTGATTTGATTGGCTCAAAAAAATAAAATATAAGAAATCATTGCCTTTTTCTTCTATGTTTTAATCCGAATCGCATTATTATAATATATTATTTAAAGCTTCGCTTCAAGAATAATTTGTACGGAATCTCCCGTCGTTGTTCTGGTCACTCTTGCCAGTGATTTCGCACCATTACATTTTATGTGAAATTTAAAATAGCGAGGTTCGTTTGGTTTTAATGACTTCATTAAATCGTACAGTTGTTGAAATTTAATTCTGTAGCAGTATGGGACAGATATTTTTTTTTCCTGTTATTGATGATAATTATTGTATGACGAGTTAATTCAATAAATCAGGGTTAAATGAAGATGTACACACAGTAGTAAGGAAGAGGAGAATCGGGTAAAATATTTAATTTTTAACTTGTACTTATATCCAGAGATATTTTACTTTGTGTTTACAATGATAGAGTCCTTCAGACCTTTCTCCCTTCACTAAAGTCTTCGTCCTTTTCACGATCTCCTTAATTATATGTTTTTTATCTTTTTATCCTGAAAACAGACACCTCTCTAGATTTTAAATATTGATAGGGTAAGTAAGTTACAGTATAAAAATATGTAGAGAATTAGGTACAGTAGTAGAAATAACTAACATTTCTGCAAAAACAATCTTCACCAAACTTAATGAGTTCGCTTTATTACAAATTGTAAGGTAAAAAAGGTATGTCAGCTAATTAAAATAACAAAATTATCAAACACGTTTTAATGAGTAATGCCCTTAGGTCCATACATAAAAAATAGCATTAAACACCAAGTAAAAAGTTGTAATGTCTAACAGAAAATGCAGTTGTCGGATGCCATTGCAAAATGAAAAGTAGTCTAGGGCGCTACCTATAGTGAGCTATGTTGCTATCAAAGAAAAATTATAACGACTAGTCAGAAAATGTTATCCGGTACAGTATAACAGACTCTCCCTTAAAGGTTTGCCTTAAATTAACATTTGAATCTAGTTAAATATTCATTTAAATGCTTATTGTCACGTTAAATAAATATTTGCGTTATAATGTCGAACAATTATTCAATGTTAATAAAAGTAGAAGAACGCAAAACTAGTAAAACATTTTTTTATTATTGTAAAACATAAATACACACACATAATTTATTAAGTTCATTGACAGTTGTCAATCAACCAATCACTCGGTATTTTTAAATTGATTTATTATCGTAAATAATGAATAGTTACTTGTTTCTCATTAAAATAATAATGACATCGCAAAACAATATTTACTTAACTTATTTTTCAGCCTTCGATATACGGGACTATTCCCACCTCTCGTTCCCACTGTAACTTCTATACAGTATCAATAAGGGGCCATNCCCTACTATGATTGTATTTCAGCCATAAACATCGGCAATTCTTTGTTGCGATCTCATCGTTTGGCGCATGTGCTTTATTATTTGTTCCAAATTCAATGTGTATAGGTGAAAAAATATGGAATGCGATTACTAGGTTTCAGGACAGCATTATCATTTTCCATCTGAACTGACAATGTCACGACTTCGACTTCGACGAAAGTCGTTGAATGTGTATTACAAAAGCTAGTTAAGCTGATGGTAATGATGAAGATCATTCAGAACCAAGACCTACTTATTTTATTGCCTTTAACGAGCCATAGACAAACAGAGCAAATTATTCTAAGGAAATGGTTTTCGGGAAAATCCCCTCGGGACTTACGAAACATTTCAAGATACAAAACAGGTCAATAGTTCTAGAAACTCATATATTATATTTTTCGCAAATACATAACTCCAGACGAAGCCAAATGCAATCGCTAGTAAAGTTTTAATTCCAAGAAAAGTACAGACTAAGTGCAATTGGTTCCGTCTAAGTCCCGAACCGTTCCGCAGAGGGACTTGTGTAAATTGAGTCCCCGACTTTAAAACTAAGTTTAAATTGGCCCGGGATCGGGCTCCAAAGGTCGGAATTTCTTCGAAGAGCGTATTTTCTTATGAAAGTTTTTTGCGAGGTTAAAAAGCAGTTTGGGAAATTTGGAAATTGGGGTAAGCTGCTATACCGATTGGGCCTATCGTGTTGCAAAGTATTACACAGACTCTATACGCAGCTACTTACGGCCGGTTCACACATGTCTCCGTTCTACTGTTCCGTTTTATCGTGTACGTTTTTTTTTCGTCGATGTATGTATTACTGTATACAGAATACCTACTATGTCATGTGTGTGAAGTCGCTCATGCAACTAAATACGCCATCGACGAAAAAAAACGTACACGATAAAACGGAACAGTAAAACGGAGACATATGTGAACCGGCCGTTACTGATTCAGCAATATTTAGATCAACAAACTAGAAAAACGAATCTGAATCAAATTTTGAGTATCACGTTAACCTTTAGCATAAAATTTCACATACACTACTGCAAATCTAAGGCTGAGTTACAGCAACTTACTGTAACTGTAACTTTAATAATAACCGGCGCTTTTAGTATGATACGATGATTCGAAAATACATTACTAGACTGAGTTGCACTACCTAACTTTGACAGTAACTTTACCTAACGATAACCAGTATTTCTTGTAAGTATGGAGTTTGACAGATTTTTTATGTTTGTCACAAACGTCAAAAATCGATCAAACTCCATACGGTCATTACGGTCAAAGTTAGGTTGTGCAACTCAGTCTTGTAATGTATTTTCGTATGCATGTACTCGTAAGTGATGTCATACATAGTGATAACATTATGTCAATACGAGTATAACGACGTGTACGAGTATTTCATCGATGATAATATCGAATAAATAAATTCTAATTTTAATAACAAAGTTACGTACGCTTATTTTGTCGCCTTCTGAAATGAAAGTTTTGTTTTTATTAATTAAAATAATTTCTAACAAATTTCTGATTATGATAACACGATCTAAATCGCGGCACGAACCACTTTTTAAGTGTTGATAAACGTGATTAATCAATGAAACAGATTATAAGTTCAAAGATTAGTGTCAAAAAGCGTATTTTATTGAAAAAAAAACTAGGTCCACAGACAATGTTTGACCTTTATTTATCGAATTCGAATCGTCTAGACACCGAAGAATCAAAAGCGTGGCACCTAAATCCATTTCGTTTGGCCCAAAATCGAATTTATTCGGGCACAATGATGTCAACCGTGACGTCACGACAAATTAGCGAGACAATCGATTGTAAACTCTTTAAAATCGACGGCGTGGAAAGCGATTATCGTTGGAGTTAACCCAAAAGTTAAGAGTTAATTGTACGAGGTTAAGTTAACTTTACGCTTAGAGTTTGTACCTACATACATTAATACGTCCTCTCTTTATATTACTTAAAAATATTTTTATTCATAGCTGAAACCTTTGAGTAAGAAATACGTAAGTGCTTGTTCCCACGAATCCAGTTTCGCGGGATGCAGTAATGCGCAAAACTGGACTGTCGTGTGAACACAATACATATGTCAATCCTCATAAGTTGTTTAAAATTCGAAGGGATTGGTTTTTTGCGAGCACTGCAAAGGAGATGTTCGTGTGAATGTTAATATTAAAACACGTATACTAATAAACAAGATTCTATAAAAAAACAGTTCCTTAAAGAAACGGAATTTCTACGTGGAAACAAGCGCTAACCCAACATGTTTACTTTAAAGAACTCAGTTCAACTTCATTTGAGTCTTTATTCAGGTGGCGTTACTTATAAGAAAAAAATATCTTCATAAAAATAACAACTTAACCCTGCTTACGCCACAGTAAGCGCAGTCACAACAAGTGCAATTGACAGTATTTGACAGCGAACAGTGTTCAAACCTGTCAGTGGCAAGCGACGGGTTTTATAAATTGTAGTATTCGCAATCCGTGCCGATCTGATTTGCAGCCGGGCCATTATATTGCAATAACAATAAACTTTAACCAATATCGCACTGTAGGGTTAACACGGTTAAATAGTTTGTAGGACCAAATATTTTAAGCCAAAATAATCAAAAACGTGTAATAATTATTAATATGAACTTGTGACTTTTATTATTGGAATAACAGATAGAAATCAATTACGAATCATGAACAAACAAAAATTTGTTTTCTATAAAAAAATCGTTTAAAAAAATTCAAATGAAATGAAATGGATTATCTTTTAACTTATTAATACCTAGTAAAATAACATTTGTGTAAATGTTACGGTCAAAGTGATAAATGTGAAAATTATGAATAATCGCCGGTTATTATGAATAATTACCGCATGATTTGGTAAATGTGATTAATATGAGGTCATTTATGTGTGTAAAAAACTAAATAGGCGGCGTAGGGGTGGCCCAAGGGCCACCCCCGCCGCACCTTAACCTATTTTTCACTTTAAATCAAAATATTATGTTATAGGCATCATGGAAAAGTAATGTTATGCAAGAAACATTCCAAACTCATTATGCCAAATTATATTAATATATGATATCAAAACGTTTAAAAGTTTGGCTGTACACGAGCACGTACACAAGATGTTGTTCTCTTTTATGAAATTTGTTAGTACTAAGGTTGAATTATTAAATAATCACTGTTAAATGTGATTATTTATCACTTTTACCGCGACTGTCGGTAATTATTCATAATAACCGGTTATTATTAATAATTTTCAATTTATCACATTAACCGTAACATAAATATTTTTCTAATCGTACAAATATTTATGCATTCTTACATTTGCTTTCTTTTTAAATGAAAATAATATTAAATAATAAAAACTAAAGGTTTTTTTGCGTGAACGGTTGTTAGAACTGAGTTTTAATTTCTTTGACTAGCTAGCAGTATATTTATGTAAAAGTAATAGGTGGTCCATTCAATGAATACTTTAACGACGGTGTAGAGGGAAATGCCTGGAACACAATTTCTGACCTCGGGACTTTATTTAGACTAGTTAGGAGGTGAACATATCATAAGGGCTAAGGGCGGGGACTTTTGCTATTTTCACCTCCTAACTAGTCTAAATAAAATCCCAAAGTCAGACATTGTGTTCCACGGTTTTCCCTCTATAATGCTTTATTGACTAGATGTGCTCTAATGCATGTGCAATCCGCATGCGGATTAAATCCTCACGAGTGCCGAAAAAAGGCACTAACCTAAACCAGTTTCAGGACATACCTAGATTTTGGAGACCCTACGAGTTCCTAACACAGTTCAACTGGTAAGCGGAGCCCGTTGGAATCTGCGTCGTATTTTGTTCCTCGGATTTTCATCGAGAAATAATTTCCAATGACGATAAATCGTCCGGGATATATTGTGAGCTGGCAGCCTGGCTACCGGTTTAGGTGGACTTGGGGTAAGGTATAAGCTGATGAAATAGGTTAGAAAATTTCGGTTTTTATTAAGTAGTTTTAGTGGGTGAGCCGCACCTGATTCCACTAGTTGCCTCCGTGACTGGTGGGACAATATAGTTTTCCTGACGATAGAAAAGGTTAGCTGACATAAGATTAAACTCTGATGACCATAAAACTTGGTTAGATAGATAATGATAAGGCTTTCAAGCTTGTAAATATATTGTGTTATTTCATAATCGATCCTTCCTGAAATTATTATAAACGACTGTGCGTGTTGTATTAATAGTGTAAGAGATTTGCAAGGTTTATACTGAGCTGCATCGACCTCTTCTATGAGGTAACTATGAAGTTTTGATAAGTTGAAGAAAAACACTCAAACTTTTTATATGCTTGCTCTAGTAGTGCCTACCTGAATGTAGTTCTAGGTAAGTTTTAGTTTAGGTACATAAGATGATGGTTTGAAGTAACATCGGACAATTCCGTGCCTCCTGACATCCAAAGCAGAGACAGTTTATGTCAAAACGTGACCTTTTCTGCAACCATCAATCAAGCGTTACCGCGTTGGCTAAGATTTACTTGTCTGACCCTTATCAAAAAATACGTGTCACGTAATTCTAAATCCTCTCGCGTAAGCTTATGACTTAATTTCGCGAAGCTAGGCTTTCAAAGGCTTCATCGATGCGATCGGCGCACGCGACGCCCGGGGAAAGTGTATGTTCGACTCACAACAATCATCTATACGCTGTTTATTGCTTGAACATTAACCCTTAGAGTGCGTGATGGGTGTGAGCTGACTGGTCTTTTAGTACTAATTTAATTTGAGTCTGAAAAAACACTATTTATTTATTTAATGAGCAACATAAGCTTACAGAAAACCCAAAGCGCTTACATGTTCATGATTACAAGCAATGTCGCATTGGTTACAAGCATTAAAAGCATTCATCATCATCATCTCAGCCATAGGACGTCCACTAATGAACATAGGCCTCCCCCAATGCTTTCCATGCTGCCTGGTCAGTAGCGGCCTGCGTCCAGCGCCTTCCTGCTATAAGCATTCAATAAAACTTAATTAACAGCGCTAAGTACTTAATCTTTCATCTTTAATTCCGACAAAAATAGCATCATTAGTTATGGAGATTCGTAAAGATGTCTAGTTTTATCATGTGCCTGAAATGATCTTATTAGACTGCAGTATTTCGCTTAGCTCAATTAGAGCGATGGTTTGTGCCATGCGAGCAAGCAACATTTTAAGCCAACTTTAAACTTTTAAAATGTTCACTTTTAAAATACATACCTACATACATAGTCCAAAAAAAAAAAATATGGTGCGTCTCAACAATGGAAGAGTAGTCGCCCGGCAAGCGAAAGGTCGTGGGTTCAATTCCCGCCTTAGGCAATTAGATTTTTTCAAGTTGTTTATTGTATAATTTACGTAATAAACAAATTAACACAATATTTTTCTCCATAAACTAGCCCATTCCGCGAGCTCTATCCCACTTTGGTCAATTTCAGTTAAAAAATAAGTGACAATAACTTTTTAGTTTTATTACCATACATTCATCAGACCCATAAGGGTTAACGTGCCGTTTCTGGAATGAGCGCTATCAAACAGCTTCCATTAGGTTGGTTATTATACATATAACAACTGGTTGTGAATCAGTTGTTTCTTAAAGACGGAGTCGATGTGCCGATTGTCTATAATTAATCTGCCTTTAAAGGGCTGTTATGGTAAGTGAAGAAACTGCATTATGGAGTAGAATTTCTATTCAGATCTATTTTATCTCTCCCAATATTCCTATCGGTGTTTTGCGGAAGCAGTTTGTCTAATATTCTATTTAATAAATCAGTGCAATGTGTTATTACTGCAGCAAGCAGTATGTCGCTTATTTTCAGTTTATTATAAAATCGGTGGTATCATGATTTTATGAGGATCTTGTTAGTGTTGATGATTTTATCGGAATGTTTCTGTCATCAGTCCATTTAACCTTCTGCAATTCTGCATACTTATTGTATAGCTTGTCTACCAAAGACTTTTATGTAATAAACTGATCAATTCAGTTTAAAAATTGTATCCAAGATCCGCCAAGTGTCCGCCCCTAAAATATATCCCAAACACGTAATCACAATGTGCACTTCTCAGGCCTTGTGGCACATCTGCTTATCATGTTCGTTTTCAATCGACTAAATCTTTAGCTGATACTTATTTAGTTTTCAGAAAGCAATATTATCATTCTTCTTCTATAAAAGTCTTACTTTCTTTGCCTACAAAATACTTTCAATCTAACGGAAAACTGTTAATCCTTCTCAGTAGCCAACCTTTTGTATAAAAGGTATTATTTTTTATAAGTCGCGCTCAAGGACTTTATGTATAATTCAAAGCAAACAAACGAAAAAGCGGATGGTCGTACAATAACTCCAATCCTTCGTTTAGCCTTCTTCCTGGGAGGGTCGAGCTGTCCCGGGCGTAGTGTAAATTAATGCAGTATATCCACTAGGACATATACACATTGGATGGTTCAAACTTGGAGTGCAAGTGCGGTTTTGTACCCCAGTCGATGAGGCACAATATGATGCCGTGCCCTGCGTGCCCAAACAACTGCACGCAGGAAGATTTAATTAATGCTACTGACAACGCCACTCTTGTAACGGAGTTTTGGGTTTTGTGTTTGTTGTCGACACGACAAGAAGAAGTAGAAGATAATTATAAGCATTGTTGCGGAAAGCGGGCGGGCTTATTCCGTTCTCGTGCGTTTCGCGCATTCTCTAGCAAGAGCTGAAAATATTGTTCTGCCCTTTTCAGGGCAGTGTTTACACTGAGCTCTTTGCTGTTTGCATCGCTGCGGCACACATCAGTTTAACGTACGAAACATTTTTCCAATTGTACACACTACTTTCATTATACTCATGCTTGTTTTTATCTCCTGCTGTTTTCTTACTATACTATTTTATGTGTGTTAAGTTTGCAAAATGATTTGCTATCTATCTGGGTTATGGTTTGTTTTTCTATGCATTTAGTTATGGGAATGAGGTGGTAATCTTCCCTAGTGTTTCCTGGTAAATACGCAATATAAATCAAATGTACCTAAATACCGCATAATATCAATCAAAATGCATTGGCTAGCGCGTCGGCAGATGATTGCTTGAGAGACGGGGATCAAAGAGTGTTATTCAGTCAAACCACTTTGATTCGCTCGACACTAATCAACCGTGGAGAATCGTCAGTTAGTCTATGACTATAAAATAAATCCAGAACTCGAAGTAGTGTTTGAATTATTGCAAATGAACAGTTGTTTTCTTGTAATAATAATGGTTTATAAAATATGTAGAAAAGGGTAAAAAGATTTAACAAAAGTAATCTCAGGTGTAATTAAACCACCAACTATTGGTCTTTTCTTATTAGATTGTAAAAGAAAGAAGAAATAGGTCACTTTCCATCAGGTGAGGTGCAGGCCAAGAGCTTCCTCGTAGTGGATACAGACAAAAGGTTTTGGCTGGAGGATAGGTCTTTTAAAAGTAACGATAGGTATACGAGTACTTAAGAACTAGCAGCGCGTTGATCAATTCCTTTGAAATAAGCTTGCCAAGTCACTGTTTTTCATGAGGTGAAAATTATAGTAAACTGGCGACCGCCCGCGACTTCGTACGCGTGGATCCCGTTTTACCCCCTTAGGGGTGGAGTTTCGTAAAATCCTTTCTTAGCGGATGCCTGCGTCATAACATCTACCTGCATGCCAAATTTCAGCCCGATCCGTCCTGTGGTTTGATAGATCACTATGTCAGTCAGTCAGCCAATCAGTCAGTCAGTCACCTTTGAGTTATACAGGGTGTTAGGTAAATGGGTATGAGACATGGTCATATAAATGGTATGGTGAAGTCAGAAAATTGATATCTTCATTTTAATTATTTAAATTTTCATACAAATCGGAATTTAGAAAACTTATTTTGTATGAAAATTAAAAAAATTAAAATGATGATATTAATTTTCTGACTTCACCATACCATTTATATGACCATGTTAACATGGGCTAGTGTTGGCTCATATACCCATTTGCCTAACACCCCGTATATGTCAACGTGAAATTGTGAACTCTGTCAGTTTATAATATAACGCGTTAGATTGTAAACTAACAGTGGGTTAGGTTAGGTTAGATTGTAATTTAACTACGTCAGATTATAATCTGACGGAATTCACAATTTCACGGTGACATATACAATTTAGATTGACCAAATGAACCTTCTGTCCCTCATATCAAGTGTGAGGTTCGGGACACTTCCGTAGATGGTGCTTTGCAGGGGACGAATTTATCTCCCAACATGGTACGAGGAAAATATTATTTTCAGTCGCAATCCTAGTTTTCGTGGACACGAGCAGAATATTTATACTGCGTGTGAAAATACGTATTTGACAAAATACAGGGTGTTTGGCGCATCGTGTGCCAAAATTATTTGGCGGATAGAATGGATCATTTCCTATATTATCAGCCCCCATAACACGTTCCATGCCAGTCGGCTACTTTTATATGAATTATTTTAGTAATTTCACCAAAATACCCAAATCGCATCATTAAATTTAGATTTTAAAAAAACTACTAGGTATAGCCTCAAAGTAAATATTTTGTTTTGACGTGCAATGATGTAGGGTTGCATCAAATCTAAATTTACTGGCAAATATTATCTAGTTTTTTTTAATTCAGCTTTGAAGTTTTCCGAAAAGTTAAAAATGGACTGAACAATTAAGTTTACATGGCTATAATAAAAAAATTAAAAGAGATAGCGATCATCGGATTTTATCAAAATTTCTCTAGTCTATCCCCATTCAAACGGTATACTAATCTTGTTTAAATAATAACAACAACTTCACAAATTCCTTAAATTAGTGCATTGACTCTACTCGGACTGATATTCAAATTTTGAATTTTGAACCTTTTTTTTTACTTTACAATAAGTTCAAAGCAGGTAAAAACTTCACAAAATATTTACTTTGAGGCTATGCTTAGAAGTATTTTTTTAAATTGAAATTAAATGATGCGATTTGGGTATTTTGCTGAAATTAATAAAAAATAATATAAAAATAGCCGCCTGGCATGGAACGTGTTATGGGGGCTGAAAATATAGGAAATGACCCATTCTATCCGCCAAATCATTTTGGCACACGATGCGCCAAACACCCTGTATATTGTGTAAATCTGCTAGCTTGTTGGGTAATATATGAGAAGGGTATAAACTACGACCGATATTAACACATGGCTATCTGAACATTCTGCTGATTTTCTTTGAAGATTTAGGTATCTTTTTGAACGTTTCGTCTCTGTGAAATCTTTGATGTTAATTGGATGACATTTATTCTGTTTAAGGTCAAATAAGATCTTTCGCTTCTGGACCGATTAATGAATTAGCGTGAAGTGTTCAAAGCGCCAAATTCCGAAATTTTAGCATGGAATGTTTTGAATGTCCTTTTCATCAAGCAACTTTTTCAAATCACCACATCAAATTGTTTACTATTTTAATCAATGCGTTATTTTTAATGACTTCAGAAAGAAGGTTATGAATTCGATTGGTATTTTTATCGAAATATTTTTCTTATAAAAGGCTATGTGGGACTATTTTTCAAAGCATTATTGCTGCTTCGCGATGATTGTCACCTGTCGAATCTACGCACTAACGCTTTGGTATACCCTACAGTACGACTTTGAATGTCAGTGTTAAAATTGTAAGGCTGGGTTGCACTGCATCTTACTTAAACTTTGACAAACGTCAAAAATATGTCAAACTCCATACAAAAAACACCGGTTATCGTTAAAGTTACAGTCAAAGTTAGGTGGTGCAACTCAGCCTAAGTATGTTACAAAACACATAATATTATCATCAGAATTGTAAGTCTCTACTACAGGAAAACGTTAAGGTGCTCTCCAATTTACCAAAGCCAAATCGATAATAAGCAATTGCTCTTTCGCAGACATTTGTATTTCATCGAATCATCAATTCTAAAGTCCGTTACATTCAAACCGTCACAATCATTTTATTACGGTAAGACACATCGTATCATACTCGTTAATCACAGAAGGCCGTTAGTAGTTATGCCAGTTATTGACCCACGAAGACCGCAGACCGCACTCACTTCCATTACATATAAATAACATAATTTAGAATCCATAGCTGACGACCTATCTGATTTTAGGGTTCCGTAGGAATCAAAGAATGAAACTTTTCAAAGAAGTTAAAAATAAAGTAATTTATTCGGTTCAAAATCAAAATATTTACATTAATTCTTGAATCAAAATGGCAACCACTCAGGTGTCATGCTCTAGGGTAGAAAATGCTTGTATTCTGTGTAGTCTTTTATAACATTTTAGGACGGGAAATCTACGGATTTTAAAGCTATTGGCAAGAGATACATTTTATTAATTTGATTCTAGTGAAAAATCAGATTCAAGCCTCTGATTGGTCTATATATTAAATATATGAGTAAGAAATGATAGGCCTTTTTGTTCTATGTTTTAATCTGAATCTAATATTTTAAACTTTCGCGTTCCATTTCAACCAAAATAGTAACGTCGTGTTAAAACCCGTGTCTTGAAATTTTAGTTTAATCTGAATCGCTTATTTATCTAATTTCATTGTACGCTTCGCTTCAGAAATAATTTGTACGGAATCTCCCGTCGTTGTTCTGGTCACTCTTGCCAGTGATTTTGCACCATTACATTTTATGTGAAATTTAAAATAGCGAGGTTCGTTTTGTTTTAATGACTTCATTAATATCTTACAGTTGTTGGAATTTAATTCTGTAGCAGTATGAGACAGTTATATTATTTATTATTTCCCGTGTTAATGATGACGAAACATTGTATGACTAGTTAATTCAATAAATCAGGGTTAAATGAAGATGTACACACAGTAGTAAGGAAGAGGAGAATCGGGTATAATATTCAATTTTTAACTTATACTTATTCCAGAGATATTTTACTTTGTTTTACAATGATAGAGTTCTTCAGACCTTTCTTCCTTCACTAAAGTCTTCGTCCTTTTCACGATCTCCTTAATTATATTTTTTAAATCTTTTTTATCCTGAAAACAGACACCTCTCCAGATTTTAAATATTGATAGGGTAAGTAAGTTACAGTATAAAAATATGTAGAAATAACTAACATTTCTGCAAAAACAATCTTTACCAAATATCACCAAACTTAATGAGTTCGCTTTAATAAAAATTTTAAGGTAAAAAGGTAGGTAAGCTAATTAAAAATAACAAAATTATCACGCACTTTTTAATGAGTAATGCCCTTAGGTCCATACATAAAAATTAGCATTAAACACCAAGTAAAAAGTTGTAATGTCTAACAGAAAATGCAGTAATTGTCGGATGCCATTGCAAAATGAAAATTAGTCGAGGGCGCTACCTATAGTGAGCATGTTGCTATAAAAAAAAATTATAACGACTAGTCAGAAAATGTTATCCGGTACAGTATACCAGACTCTCCCTTAAAGATATGCTAATTGCTAGAAAGATAGAAAGGATATACCTACGTTAGATAATTTAGTTTCTAAAACTATTTTTCCATTTAGGGATGTGTTTGCAAATTATTATAGTTTAAAGTGCCAAATTTTGTTCGAGTAGGGCGTCCCCTCCCCCTCTAAAAACTAAACTGTTGGCTTGAAAAATCTGGAAAAATTCGTAATAATACTGCTTTTCATGAAATTTCAAGGAAAACTATAACGGTTAAGATACAATCAGTTAGTTTAAGAGTAATTGTCATTTAACTCAAGTATTATAAAATTTCTTAACCAGTAAAAATTGTTTAGAAGAAAATAATGAAAAGTAACTTTAGATGAAGTAATTGCTTGCTTCTGAAATATATTGTGGTAACGACGGACAACTACGGAACCCTACACTGCGCGTGGCACGACACGCACTTGGCCAATTTTTTCTTCCTTCATTTTCATTTTGAAAACTTACAATAGAGGATACTTCTATTTTCAATTAATAAAAATATTAAGTAAATTAACATTTAAATCTAGTTAAACATTCATTTAAATGCTTATTGTCACGTTAAATAAATATTTGCGTTATAATGTCGAACAATTATTCAATGTTAATAAAAGTAGAAGTACGCAAAACTAGTAAAACATTTTTTTTATTAGTATAAAACACACACACATAATTTATAAAGTTCATTGACAGTTGTCAATCAGCCAATCACTCGGTATTTTTGAATTGATTTATTATTGTATAGTTATTTATTTATTAATGAATAGTTACTTGTTTCTCATTAAAATAATAATGGCATCGCAAAACAATATTTAACTTATTTTTCAGCCTTTGGTATAGTATTAGGGACTAATGCCCATTTTCACCATCAATCCCTAATTTTTAAGTGACCCCTATGGTAACAAATAACAGGAATTTTGATTTCATATGAGTCACTTAAAAAATAGGTTTTGATGGTGAAAACGGGCATAAGTATTTCCACCGCTGCAACTCCTGTGTAACCAGGATCTACAGCTAGTACGTTCATTCGTTTCAGCCAAATGACATCCACTGGACAAAGGTCTCCCCCAAGGATTTCCACAACGATCGGTCTTACGCGACCTGCATCTAAGTACCTAATTCCCGCGACCTTTACCAGATCGTCGGTCCACCTAGTGGGAAGCTCACACTACGTCTTTCGCCTACGAGTTTAGCTTGACCGCCAATAAAAACCCAACTAGTGAAGGCCAAGTTTTTCCCGAGGGAAAGTTAAAAGCAGCTTGAAAATTTCCCCACAAATTTTACTGTATCACATAAGTCTCCATGAGGTGCGTAAGAAATGTTGTGTTAGACATTAATATCTTTTAAATATTCCGTACTCAAGCAACGATAGGTAGGTACTTCAAAATATTAAGCAGCTATATCTGTTTTACTGTTTAACTTTAACAGTCGTATCCACAAATGATGCTTGATAGATAGATAGATAGATATAATGGTTTATTTGCAAAACACATTGACACACAAGAAGCAAAAAGTTAGATTAATAAACACAGGAGTAGCAGGAAAGATAATTATAGTACATTACAAAGAGTAAAAAAGAAAATCCTGCGCTAAGGTATTAAGTGTGGCGCAACGATGCAAAAAAAGCAGAGAGCTCAGTGTAGACAGACACTGCTCTAAAATGAGCAGAACACTGATTTTCAGCTCTTGCTTGAAAAAAAGAAGGAAGACGCACGAGAATGGTAGAGAATAAGGTGCTTGCTTAAGTGAAGTAGCAAATCAAACCGAATAGAGCGCTTTAATTAGTTCGTGTGTGACCCTGTGCGTCCACGCGCACTGTGAGACCTCATAATGTTTGTGAATACGAGCGTAAGTCTGTATCTTATCGGCTAATAACCCGTTCAAATCACCATAACAACTATCATACCCAAACGAAACCATTGCATGTTTTTCTACGCGATAATTTTCCGATTATCAACACGGGCACCGTAAACTACAGGGCAATTAACCCTTTAGTGCCCACGATGCCCCACTTTGGCCCACCTCGATCGGCGATAACAAACACCTGTGTAGACCTTTCCCTTTCAAAGAATGGCGGCGGTAATACCAACTGGCATGGCAACTGCGTTAGAGCAAACTCTATCTAACATTGTTGTTAATATAGTTTTGTGTATTATTAAAAATGGCAGCATACACCATGAAACTTTAGTGGTTGTTTTCCCGCAGTAAAATGATCTTAGTAGTACAATAGATTAAAGAAGTTTTTTTTAATTCAAATAAAAAAATTGCCTGATGTGTGAGTGATTTTGTTACGACAGAAGTAAAAATAAAAAATGTTACTTACGCACTTTAAGAAACTAGGTAAGATATTTACGCCCGTATTCACAAACATCACTATACTATGAGGTCTCACAGTGCGCGTGGACGCACAGGATGACACCCGAACCAATCACAGAGCTCTATTCAACGCTGTGCGTTTGATTTGCTGCTTCACTTAAGCAAGCACCGTTTGCGAATACGGGCGTTAGTCAAACGACTATGCTGGAGTCATTTGCATTAAATGCATTCATAGCCTAAAAACTGACTTTAATAGAAACAAATGACTGTAACTTAAGAACTCCAAGAGCGATCGTCATTTGTCTAGTCATAGCAAATGTTATCGGTCTATTTTCCACTCAATTCGTTATTAGCACCCCAGATGTACTTACAGTGAGATGAAAACAGAAATAAGCCGTAGCGTGTGTTTGCCCAAGATAGCGAAATGGGATCGCGGAAACTAACAGTCGATTGAAAAGGTCGATAGAAATTGAAATATGAAACTGCTGAACAAACTGTATTGATCGATAAACTCTTTGTAGACTGTAAAGACAGAAAGAGAGTTACTATATTTTTGTGAGGTTTTTACCTAAAATGGTTAAGAAACATGGTCAATTAAAGCTTGAATTAAAGTAAAGGGATTATTGTGTGTAAATCTAAACATATTATATAACTCAAAGGTGACTGATACAGTGATCTATCAACGCCCAGCCCAAACCACTGGACGGATCGGGCTGAAATTTGGCATCCCGATAGATGTTATGACGTGGGCATCCGCTAAGAAAGGATTTTACGAAACTCCACCCCTAAGGGGGTAAAACGGGATCCAGTTAGTCATAATATACTTAGATGTAATAATAATATTATTTTTGTCTAGGCAACAACATATTTCTGATGCTACGAAGAACATAACGAAACAAGGTGCTTCTCGAAGTGCACCCATTTTGAGGCGCACCTAATAAAACGCACTTAAACTTTTCCTCGAAGCGCACCTCTATGTTATGTTGCCATACTTTTATTCATCTTCTAACGAATTTACTAAACACAGATGCGCTTCAAATAATATTTTAGGTGCGCTTCATTAGGTGAGCCTCAAAATGGGTGCGCTTCGAAGTACCTATACCTGAACAAAATAATGCTACAAATACATTTTGAATTTCAGCATCCAATAAAGCCGCTTGACAACCAAATTAATGGTTTGGTGCACCGCTTCCTCGCTACAGACCCATCTGTTGACCGAGAACAATAAAACAGACTACAGAGTAATGTTTTCGACAAACAAATGGTCTTCGCATCTCGCGTATTGTTTACTGAGTTAAGTAATATCGTTACTTCAGTTCATGGATTAATATACCTGTAACTTCAACAGAAATTCATTATTTCTTCAGGACTTTTCAAGGCGAGTAAGTAGGCACTTACAGGGCAGATATGTACCATCCTAGACAGCATCTCACTTAACATCAGGGGCGATTGCGGTAAAATACCTGCATATTCTTGCATAAAAAAAATGAAAAGAATAATTGATAGTTTGATAGTCTGTTCTGTTCTTTGGTGTGCAATAAAGTGTATTTAATATTATTATTTGATACTGGGTTTGTTGTATTATTTTTTCTCAATACCTACCAAAGCAGTGGTAAAATTAAAGTTATGGGCAAAGTGGCATAAAAAGCCAATACCTATACTGAAAAACGTCTTCACACCATAGCTTACGTTACTGCCATATTTGTGAATATATCAAAACGAGCCTTAAAACGTCCATTATCACGCTTAAACGCCAAATACAAAACTATGCAAAAAGCGAACATTCGTGAAAACTTCGTCAATTGCAGTCCACACTATATAATTCGACAATCAAATCTGCGTACAAGTATACTGTATACAATAAGGCAATCGAACCACGAGTGCTATAATTTATGAATGGGCCTCGAACGGAATACTTGGCACATTCCCTTTGGGCTAAACTTTCGCTTTCGTTCGCTTCCATATACGTGCTCTGTTTATACAAATACAGTATTCATTGATCGTTTTGTTATGAATGTATTCAACAGTTTGCCGTAATTAGTGTAATGGTGTTTTATTGATACTATATTTGTTATGCGTATAACAGGAGTAAGTTGTAAATAGATAGATGCTTACGAGTTAAAAATCATCATCATCAGATCATTTTAGTCTTCATTGCAGAATGACGACTATTTACTGTGGTATATGCCTGTGGGCAAATTATTGATTATTTTGGCCTATAATCCACAATTTTGGCCAGATGCCAGAAGTTTTTGTTTACCTGTCCCATACACTCTGTATATTTGCAACAAAACGTCCGAAGTATTATCAAGGGATTATTCTTGTTGAATAATTAATAATTATGAACGCGGTACCTTCGTGAATGAACTCATTTTAATTTGTACAATGCACATGTTAGATACTTAATACCGGTAAATGGTAATAACTCTACGGGTGTTGATTTAAAAATATCTTCAAGGGTTTTTGCTTTAACAAAACTCTACAAAATTAAGTTCGTTCCAAAAAGGTCAATGCAGACTTAGTTACGTACATCTCTTGTGATAAAAGTTTAAACAACAATATGCATTCAAAATAAAATGTTTTGTTGGCTCGAAACATTTGAACGCGAATTTCTATTACAAACAAAGGAGTTTAAAGTTCTGCGAACCCTGCACAGAGTAAAAAACAAATTTGTTTAGAGTCCAGAGCCACAAACATTTTTAAAACAACGTTGTTGCCCGCGAGACGTAATAAAAAACTCATTCGTGTTTACCTTCGTAACAAATTACATGAAACCAAAATGCGGGCACGAAAATCTTCAAACAATAGCATGTATGTTACTCTGGAGAAAATATAAAAACGGAACCTTTGGGTTTGTTGCGGTTCAATACGCCACAGGCTTGCGATTTTTATTAAATGATGAACTACTAAAATGTTATGCACCAAGGAAAGTAAGTCATCCCAATCTCACACTTGTAATATCTGAAAAAACGCATCTTTTGAGTAAGAAAAAAACAAAGCCACATACAATCGCCAGTCACCTTAGACTAGCTTGATCAAATCAATCTCCATGAAAATTCTTTTTCCAGTCTCTANTTGTGCTTAAGTGGTGGGGGTATTTTTTAGTATAATTTATATTTCAAATTACGCGATTAGTACCTCTAGATATATTAGATTTTGAAATGTGATGTCACGAAACTTAGGACCCCTCCCACCCCTTGTCACACCATGTTACACTTTGTCGACCCCCTCCCCCCCTCTTTACGTGTGACGTACTTTATGGATGACCCCTAATAGGTTACAGAATAAACTGGATCTATCCGAAAATTCAATATTACCTGCTGAAAACATTGAATTTTCTGATAGATCCAGTTTATTCTGTAACATATCATTGATACCATTTCATAGAGCTCGTGAAGCACTTTCAGGATCAGTAACCAGTTTTTAGATATCTTGTATAGTTTAGAAACAATCGAGTGAGATCACTTATCGTTTCCACCCTATATAACCTGGATCTACAATTTATTTGGTCATTCGTTTCAGCCAAATGACATCCACCTGACAAAGGCCTCCCCCAAGGATTTCCACAACGATCGGTGCTACGCGGCCTGCATCTAAGTTCCTACTTCCCGCGACCTTTACCAGATCGTCGGTCCACCTAGTGGGAAGCTCACACTACGTCTTCCGCCTACGTGCATATCTTGACCGCCAATAAAATCCCAACAAGTGAAGTTTTTCCTGGGGGAAAGTTAAAAGCAGCTTGAAAATTTCACCACAAATTTTATTCTATCACATAAATCTCCATGAAGTATGTAAGAAATTTTGTATTAGACATTAATATCTTTTAAATATTCCGTACTCAAGCAACGAAAGGTATAGGCACTTCACAATATTAAGCATTTATATCTGTTTTTCTGTTTAACTTTAACGGCCGTATTAAAAAATGATGCTTTATAGATATATAGATAGATATATGGTTTATTTGCAAAACACATTGACACACAAGAAGCAAAAAGTTAGATTAATAAACACAGGAGTAGCAGGAAAGATAATTATAGTACATTACAAAGAGTAAAAAAGAAAATCCTGCGCTAAGGTATTAAGTGTGGCGCAACGATGCAAAAAAAGCAGAGAGCTCAGTGTAGACAGACACTGCTCTAAAATGAGCAGAACACTGATTTTCAGCTCTTGCTTGAAAAAAAGAAGGAAGACGCACGAGAATGGTAGAGAATAAGGTGCTTGCTTAAGTGAAGTAGCAAATCGAACGCACAGCGTCGAATAGAGAGCTCTTTAATTAGTTCGTGTGTGACCCTATGCGTCCACGCGCACTGTGAGACCTCATAATGTTTGTAAATACGGGCGTTAGTCTGTACCTTATCGGCTAATAACCCGTTCAAATCACCATAACAACTATCATACCCAAACGAAACCATTGCATGTTTTTCTACGCGATAATTTTCCGATTACCAACACGGGCACCGTAAACTACAGGGCAATTAACCCTTTAGTGCCCACGATGCCCCACTTTGGCCCACCTCGATCGGCGATAACAAACACCTGTGTAGACCTTTCCCTTTCAAAGAATGGCGGTGGGATTACCAACTGGCATGGCAACTGCGTTAGAGCAAACTCCAACTAATATTGTTGTTAATATACATAGTTTGTTATCTTAATAAAATAGTATAGGTACGAGTTCTTTTACTAAAAACACAAGTGTCACAGCTTATAGAAGATGTTCCGTCACTTCGTTTGAGTATTGATAGCACAGTGTTAAATGTCCATGGCTATATTCGTAATAAAAATATTTATTTGATGTAGGGTAATTATTCTGTTAGCAGTTCTAGCATGTAGTCTATAGATTATAATGATTTTAGTTGTTAAAACCTTTCACAACAAATATACAAATCTCACATAATTTTTTAGGTACATACGATATTGTGTTTGCAAAATGTGTTGATAATTCAATGATTTAGATAGCAACACGTTACCTATTTACGACTTTTGTATTAAAAAAAATGGGATACATGAGTCATCTTAAACTTATTTTTGTTAAATTTAAAAATATCAATAAGATAACGAATAAAAACAAATGACTGTCGCTGTCGAACTCCAAGAGCGATCGTCATTTGTCTAAAGCCATTGCAAATGTTAACGGTCTATTTTCCGCGCAATATGTTATTAGGACCCCAGATGTACCTACAATGAGATGAAAACAGAAATAAGCCGTAGCGTGTGTTTGCCCAAGATAGCGAAATGGGATCACGGAAACTAACAGTCGATTGAAAAGGTCGATAGAAATTGAAATATGAAACTGCTGAACAAACTGTATTGATCGATAAACTCTATTTGTAGGCTGTAGGTTTTTCCGACCTAAAATGGTTAAGAAACATGATCAATTAAAGCTTGAATTAAAGTAATGGGATTATTGTGTGTAAATTAGTCATAATATACTTAGATGTAATAATAATAATATTTTTGTCTAAGCAACAACATATTTATGATGCTGCGACGAACATAAAGAAACGAGGTGCTTCTCGAAGTACCTACACCAATTTTGAGGCGCACCTAATGAAGCGCACCGAAACTAATCCTCAAATCGCATATTATATTTAATAAATATTAACTTGCCCTGGTACTTTTTATTCATCTTGCAACGTAGGCTTCGTAAATATAGATTTATGCGCTTTTAAGAAAAGTTTAAGTGCGCTTCATTAGTTGCGTCTCAAAATGGGTGCGCTTCAAAGTATACCTGAACCAAATAATGCTACAAATACAGTTTGAATTTCAGCATCCAATAAAGCAGCTTGACAACCAAATTAATGGTTCGGTGCACCGCTTCCTCGCTACAGATCCATCTGTTGACCGAGAACAATAAAACAGACTACAGAGTAATGTTTTCGACAAACAAATGGTCTTCGCATCTCGCGTATTGTTCACTGAGTTAAGTAATATCGTTACTTCAGTTCATGGATTAATATTACCTGTAGCTTTAAATAGAAAGATAAATTGTTATAAGGGACTATCCTAGGCAAGGTAGCTCATAGATATACATATTTCTTATTTTCGTTCGTTCGTTCGTTTCAGTCGAAAGACGTGCGCTGCTGGACAAAGGCCTCCCCCAAGGATTTCCACAAAAACCGGTCCTGCGCCACTCGCATTTTTCGTTCTCAACACGTATTGTACCAAAACAGTGGTAAAATTAAAGTTGTGAGCAGCTGAGTGGCTTAAAAACCGATGTGTTGAAAAACGTCTTCACATCGCAGCTTATGTTAATGCCATAAGCGTTAAAACATTCAAGCGTCCATTATCGCGCCTAACACAAAACTATGCAAAAAGCGAACATTCGTGATAACTTTCATTGTTATTATGTCAAATTGCAGTCCAGACTATATCATTCAAAAATCTAATCTGCGTATACAAGTATACAATAAGGCAATCGAACCACGAGTGCTATAATTTATGAATGGGCCTCGAACGGAATACTTGGCACATTCCCTTTGGGCTAAACTTTCGCTTTCGTCCGCTTCCATATACATACGTGCTCTGTTTATACAAATACAGTATTCATTGATCGTTTTGTTATGAATGTATTCAACAGTTTAGCGAGATTAGTGTATTGGTATTTTATTGATACTATTACTTGTTATGCGTTTAACAGAAGTAACATTAAAGTAAGTTGTAAATAGATAGATGCTTACATGATAATTATACGCTCGGATTCACAAACATTACTATGAGGTTTCACATTGCGCGTGAACGCACAGGGTGACACACGAACCAATCACAGAGCTATATTCAACGCTGTGCGTTTGATTTGCTGCTTCACTTAAGCAAGCATCGCTTGTGAATATGGGCGAAACATTATCATCATCAGATCATTAATTAGTCTTCGTTGCAGAAGGATGACTAACTATATATTTTCTGTGGCAAATAGTCGGTGGGAAAATTAATGATTATTGCCCTATAATCCACAACCTCTGGCCAGAAGGATTGTACTTGGAAGGAAGAAAATGGGACTTGGCTTTCATTTAATTTGATGGGGCGGTGATCATCATACCTGCCGTTTTAGTTGTTGTTAAACTATCCCATTTACTCTGTATATTTGCAACAAAACGTCCGAAGTAGGTATTGTCAAGGGATTATTGAATAATTAATAATTATGAACGCGGTACGTGAATGAATCGTCATTTTAATTTGTGAATAGTACTCTCTATGGGTGCTAGTTTAAAAAGCCTGCATGGGCTTTTTCTTTAACAAAATCTACAAAATTAAGTTTGCTTCAAAAAAGACAATGCAGACTTTAGTTACATCTTATTCTTGTGATAAAATTTTAAACAACAATATGCATTCAAAATAAAACGTTTTGTTGGCTCGAAACATTTGAACGCGAATTTCTATTACAAACAAAGGAGTTTAAAGTTCTGCGAACCCTGCACAGAGTAAAAAATAAATTTGTTTAGAGTCCAGAGCCACAAACATTTTTAAAACAACGTTGTTGCCCGCGAGACGTAATAAAAAACTCATTCGTGTTTACCTTCGTAACAAATTACATGAAACCAAAATGCGGGCACGAAAAACTTCGCCATGAAAATCCTTTTTTCAGTCTCTACCTAAAGAAGCGAAGAGAACTATGATTAAAACCGAATTAAAGTACTAAATGTAGCTATAGCTTGTCAAGCTATATGTAAAAAATGACAATTACCACCTCTTCTATATAAAATCGCAAATTGCATGTCTGTAACCCTCTCACCAATTATACAACAGTTAGCTCCTTTAATGTGTGACGTAATCCCTCGGAGGCTTCGAAAAAATCTACAAAAGGACCGTTTCGTCATGTCGCACAAGACAAAGGGCATCTAAAACAATCCGCAACATTTAAGGCCTTTACGCCCCGAATGTTTTGGGACAAAGAGGTTGTGTAATGTCCCCAGATTCATTTGGACACATGTGGCAAGTTTGGAACTATTTGTATTGTTGCAGACATTTCATTAAACAGCTTCAGTGAGTGTGACGGACTTAGACGTTCCTTGGAAGTTGCCTTCAATGAAATGAGTGTTTGTTTTGGTTCATTTTTTATTACAGTGGGCCTAGAATTGTGCCTTGCGTCACACTCTCTTATTAGCAGACATCAGGTTTGGTAACTATTTGTATTGTTGCATATATTTTATTAAGCAGCTTCAGTGAGTGTGACAGACCCAGGGGTGTTCCTTGGATGACACCTTCAAGAAAGGTTATGACGATAGGGTTGATATTAGTTTTTAATTCACTTTTTATTACGATGGGCCTGGAATTGTGCCTTGGCTCACATCCAGTTATTGGCATGCGGCAAGTTTGAAACCACATTATTATTAGTATTGTTGCAGACATTCCATTTAACATCTTCAGTGGGGTGCGCCAAAGTTCACCTAAATTTTCAACTCCGAAAATTGGAAGTCCGAAAATGTTCTTCCTAAAATTTTTCATCCTAACAATCACAATTCCTAACTACTCTGTATCTAATGTTCNAAAATAAAATCGCAATTTTCCTACGCTATCAACACGAAATTAAATGATGAAAAGTTACTGAGGTATTATAAATCACTGTCTTTTGTTTTTATAAAAATTGACAATTAATTTTATAAAAACTTAAATGTAGTACCCCTGTCCCCTACCTACCACGTTGAGTCAAATTACTCATAGAATTAAGATCCATTTAGGACCTGCTGAAAGCACTTTATGAAATTACTGGGCTATATAAAAATTTAATGAAGATGGCTCTCATTATAAAATTAATTTGCACGTCTTAATAGAGTAAAATAAATTATGACATGAGGAGAATATTAAATTATGTAGTCTCAACACGAATAACTTTTATATTTTTATCTATCTAACAAAATGGATCGTTTTAAAAAAAATATTGGAATGTGATTTTCCTGTGCAAAAAATACACTTACATACCTAAGTATCTTTTGTTGTTTAAAGTACTAATGAAGCAAAATTCTTTTATAAACCCATTCAAAATGACGCCACTTAAAACAATCATAAACAATACTTAGGTATTGTTTATTATTATTATTACCAATTCCAGTCTTTTGCGCCAATAGTTTTGTAAACTATTAGCAACAGTTGGTTTGAAACAAACGACTGTCGGGAAATATCGGTTTTCAATATAAACGGTGGCACGGTAATATTATCTATACAGTATTCTAACTCGACCATATTTTTGAAATAAATGTCAATAGCCGCGCGGTACGTCACCGTATGACAACATGCGATAGGGCTGCCCACCTGCAGACCCTATTTTCATTACATCTGCCTACATAGAATTTCTTCTAGTTTTGTGAATGTATTTTTTGACTGTAATTTTTTATTTTATTTTGACAAACAAAATACTTTGTGAATGAAATAGGATAAAAATGCATGATATCTTGTCATTAGTAGATTTAATTAAAAAAATATTTGTGTTAAGATTTAGTAACAAATCTTATAAATTTGCGACCGTAAAATGTATGCGCCTCGAATGAGGCATTCAAAATGCTTGATTATTATACAGGGTGTTAGGTAAATGGGTTTACAAATAAACGTTTTGAATTTGAATTTATAAGCAGACACTAGCCCATGTTAACATGTGCATGCATATAAATGGTATGGTGAAGTCAGAAAATTGATATCATCATTTCAATAATATTAATTTTCTTTTACAAATCTGATTTTATAAATTTTATTTTGTACAAAATTAATAAAAAAAAGGTATCACTGACTTCACCATACCATTTACATGCATAAATATTAACATGGGCTAGTGTGGGCTTATAAACCCATTTACCTAACACCCTGTATAAATAGGTAAATTGTAATTATTTTTATAAAAAAACAACACGTCGTCCGTTTATTACTGTGGCACATTCGCGACACCCCCGACTTTTGCATGTCGAGCGCATACCGAGATTTGAATTTCGAAGGAAAGCTCGCATTTCGTCCGTTTATATGAAGTTACAATACTGTATGATAGTATTACCGTGACGGTGGCCAGCTACCGGAAAGGTAGCTTTGATGCTTCCCTATATTGTCGGCCATATTGTCGGCAGGAAGCCTTCGCTGCCATTCTATTGTTCGCACAAATGATGGCACTATGATAGTATGTTATGTAACTTCTGCAGAACGAGTCAATCTGTGGAAAATTGTTACGTATTTTTCTGTTGCATCATTTAAATTGTAGTAAAAGTTAAAACTACTTAAATGGGTGTGATTCTAACTCCTACTTAGTTTGTAGCAGGGATGTTATGGATTTCTGTAACCGTAACCGAAACTTTCAGATATCCGAAATAGAAAAATATCCGTAACCGTAACCATAACCGATTCAAAGATTTCGGATAGTTTCGGATGTAGGCAGAGTCAAGCAATTGCATTTTGAAGTACATGATTTTTTTCCCATAGATAAAAGCTTTTTTGTGAGACCACCCATTCTATTCGTAAGGCATGAACTGTGTTGGACAACTATTGGAATTTCCATTCTATATTTAGCACAGATATCCGTAACCGTAACCGAAACCGGTATAATATTATTCCAATATCCGTAACCGTATCCATAACCGAAACTACATATCCATAACATCCCTAGTTTGTAGCGAGTACTTTTGCAGTTCTGTAAGTTAATAGCTACACAATTTTATTTAAAACGCTTGCAAATTGTTAACATGTAAGTATTTAAATATTATTATGATTAAATATTTTATAGTTAAGTTTCGAATTACAGGAAATTTCACCACACAGTATTATGAAATGAAAGAAAATTATTACTCGGGTGTTACACACTTAATAACAACAATATTCTTTGTACTAGGAAAAGTTGAGCAGTATCGCAATTAGTGACATGAGCACTGATGAGGATAAACATTTTTTACCATGTAATGCAACAATAAACAATGTTAAAAAAGCAAATAAAAAGGAACAATATTTACACCTATTTCAAAAATAGAGGAGGTTCTCAATTATTTATTGAACTTGACTTTTTTGGGCCCGCAAAGTGAACCTGCGCCATTACAAAAGGGATGTTTCCTGGGTAAAAAAAGAACATAAAAAAATACTCGACACACAATTTTCACTTTTTTGAAAATTGAAAGAGATAAAGCTTGCCAAAGTTTTTTTAGGAAACGAACTAAGAGTTTTTTTTTAGGAAACTAGCCTATTGGAATAAGGTTGTGTTATGAACGTTTCATTCACGAAGACGCGCAACACCAATTTGTGGTCGAGGGAAGTGCGGGGTGCGAGGAGTTTGATCCGAACAATCCGAGTGTCATTACTGTAGTATGCGTGTGCACTCTTGGGCGATTTAGCGTGTACCGATAACACAAACATTAGCCGAAGAATGGTGGAGCGCGTCTTCGTGAATGAAGGCAAGAGAGCACGCGGTCGATCGCCAACCCGCTGGATAGACGCCATCACAAAGGCCACCGAGTACACCATGGTCCAGTGTACTCGCGACGCTTCTAACCGTTAGAAATGGAAGCACATCGCCAGGAGAGCTACCCTCAAGAGTGCCCGACTAAGAAGAAGAAGAAGATATATTTGTCGTGGACTGTACTATAATTGTCGCACAGCTGACTGGCGGTCAGTCTGGTTGCAGCTCGGTCAGTGGCCATAATTTTAATGCGTCAAAACCAGTAGCTATTAAGTCTTAGATACCGTTAAATACGAAGGACGTACTGTACTGACGCTCTTACTATTGGTTCCGCCTTGAAATCCAAGTGTAAACATAGACAATAAAACCATAATGGATGCTGTAAGAAAAAAATTGGCGCGAACTATTATGTCACTTTTTTTCAAGAGATGGAATTTGAGAGATTCACTGTGATGCAGGCAGTTTGGTTGACGACCTTCGCCTGCATATAGTTTGTGACATGAATTAAAAAATAAGCAGCTAGAGGCAAACAGTGACATGCAAGAAAGGGAATTTATGGAAGAATTAATATCCTAAACATATTTTAGGTGTTTTGCTCACAACGACAGATAAATAATGTATGATATGGGAGTTATTTGAAGTCTTACAGGTGGCATTATGTCTTAAATCTAAGGCTGGATTGCACCATCTTACTTTAACTTTGACAAACGTCAAAAATCTTTCAAACTCCATACAAACAGCACCGGTTATCGTTAGTTACGGTCAAAGTTAGGTGGTGCATCTGAGCCTAAGAATTTAAAGTAGAGCGCATTTCTTCCGGTATCCTAATTATGGTGTTTTCGTAACACTCTTCTGTAGTTTTAAGTAACTTTTTTTTTCTCTTTTACAAAAAATAAAACTTTAAGGGCCCTTAATCCGCTTCCATAGTACGGGCCTTCCAAAAATCCAGAATAATAAAGCTCAATAATCGCCCAGCAAGACAGAATGGCATCTGTATTCGTAATCAATATGATTCGCTGAGCCGTTAAGCAGCCGTTGCTCAGCTGTGGGCGAGGGATGGCCCACTAATACATAAATAACTGGATAAGGCTGGGCTTACACGGCGCGTAAAGTTTATTGCAGCAGTATTTGCACAGTGCACCAGATTCCGACGATTTTAGACTACAAATGATGGGCTATCGTGTAAAATCGATAAAATCTTATCGTGGCGCGTGTCTTATGCTACTAGTTTTTGCATTGGATTTTGATCAGCAAGGCGATTCTCATATTTATAACAAAAAACAGCGTCAGGCACAAATGATGAAATTAATTAATTTAATCTCAATATTAAATTAAGGGTCATAAATTATAACGAACACAAAAAATGTGTTAGTTTTTCAAAGATTTTTAAAAAGTTATTCAATGACAAAGCCACAAAGTATTTCTTAAAAAATGATTGACAAAATCAGTAATGAATGACAATAAATAATCCAAATATTGTAAACGTATTCGTTGCAGGGCAATTATCGAAGCGTTCGGTTGGATTTGAAATAAAAACCGTTACAATTTCGATTCGAACATCGAACTGTGATCGAACGCCAATAAAAGGTTAATCTGAATTTGCACACGGCGCTGAATGTTGATCGTTGAATTTCGAACTGAAAATCGGAAATAGAATATGGAAATGACGTGATTCGATTTACATATCGATGGAAACGCCGGGTTTTAACCTGTTTTCTGATTTGCATGGGGCTGCGTTTAACAGGGCAGCCATTTTTTAAAGTAAAATTGTTGTGAATGCGACAATATTCCCGCACGTAACTTATGCCAACTGTCGATGTTAATGTGAGAAAGTTTTTTCATTAACTTTTATATAACAAGTGCTCTCTACGTCTGTAGAATTAAGTTTGATATCGGACATTACAATATCTACACTATGTAATGAATGTCTGTCACACTATTGATATTAAGATAAAATATAGTAACAACTCTTAAAATAAAGCAGGTAAGTGACAATTCTTAAAATAAAGTAGGTTTAGCGAACGAAAGATCGCGTCGAACGATAGTAACTAAAAGTCGACTCAAAATGAACTTCACGTTTCCTGCTGTGTTTTCTCATTTATTCAATAATCAATTTTATAATAATATATTCCCAAAAAACTTAAAATATTACAACAATAAATACCTACTACATATTTACAAAATAAAAAATATTATTAATTAATTTATGTTACCTGTTAAAAAAATATAAAATATATTGGGTGAAAATTCATACTATTTATTATTCTTAGTTTACGTACGGCCTTCCAGATCTTGTTTTATCTAGGACTCCTAATACCAGATTTTCATGTCATTGCAAACTCTACTTTATTCCCTCGCCTTAAAGTTTTCTTTACCTAACATTTCCAAGGTCCTTGGCATCACTTCGGGTGGCGCGACGGTAATACCAAGCCCTTGAGTAATTCACTCATTATGCAACGCTGGTGGGTAGTGGTAACAAGTGATGGCACCAGGTTTGATTCCCAATTGAGCCTAGTTAGGCTGAGTTGCACCACCTAACTTTAACGGTAACTATTCTATATTCAATCCTAATCGAAATCCGTCCATCAACTGTCAAATTTCATTAAGTTTTTGGTCAAAATATCTGCGTTTTTCGATCTTTTTACATTTTCATATTGTTTATAACTATTTAAACAATATTAAAATGTAACCGCAACAAAAATTCATCGAAAACAGATCGAAATCTGACAAATTGCAAACTGGATTTGGACAAGGATTGAATAAATGGGAAACGGGCGTATAACGATAATATAACCGGTGCTTTAGACTATTTAAACAATATTAAAGTGTAACCGCAATAAAAATTATGGATATTTATATAAAACAGATTAAAATTTGACAGTTGCAATTCGGATTTGGACACGGATTGAATATGGGAAACGGGCGTATAACAATAACTGGTGCCTTCTGCATGGAGTTTGACAGATTTTTGACGTTTGTTAAAGTTAAAGTAAGATGGTGCAACCCAGCCTTACCTTTATTTATAAATGGTCGGCGTTATTGGTGTTTATGAATGTTAAGTAAAGATCGGAGACTAGGATCAGGCCTAGACAAAGCTATTATTTCGAAATCGCTTCACGGAGCGAAGTAACTGCATAGAAAAAACGCTGGAGCGAAGCGTTTGTGTCAGGAAAATCTTGATTCTTCATGGAAAGAGCACACCAACTTACCACAAATTTAAATTAATTCAAATTACTTTGAACCTCGCAAAAAATGAAGAACGTTCAAAATGCATTAATCATACAGTTGACTGTGCGTATTAACGCGTGACTTCCCAAATCAATATTTCTCATTAATCATCAATTTTTACTCGAATACCTTACTTATCTTAAGTATTGATCTAAATAGGACTTTACCTGCCTTTATGTGCGGATAAATTATTGTTATCCGACGATCAGGTTGGTTCATTCTTACAATGTAGCGAACGCCTCTGGCCGACTATAAAATCATCAGCCATGGTTGTTACAGCCTACGCCAGGAGTGGCGAACCGATGGCACGTGTGCCATTGATGGCACGCACCACAATTATTTAGGGCACGCCACCAATCACAAAATTCACTATGTATTAATATCCCTATTACTAAATTATAAATGTGAAAGTAACTTTATCAGTGACGCTTTCAAGCCATACCCCCTGAACCTATTTTGATAAAAGATATAGAGATACCTAGTCTCAGGAAAGGAAATAGGATAGTTTTTATCAATAAAATTTTCTGTGACAGACATTATTTTCACGGGCAAAGCACAGCTAGTAGAAAAATAATCATATTTGCCCTAATCAATTAGTGCCACTGTTCTGTAGAGTAAGGTCCTGTCAGTCGCTAGTAGCTAAGACAATGCCGTCAACTGGTGAGCGCTAAAAGGGTAGGAAAACAGTAAGGTCCTGTCACTCGCCAGTACGGGGTATCGTATAGATACCCCTCATTGATATCATTAAGCGTTATTTGGCACATCTGTCTGTGACAAAGTGGCACGTTGATATAAAAAGGTTCGCCATCCCTGGCCTACGGTATAATAAGAACAAAGATGATTGGAGCTGATGTCGATGATTAGTTAATAATTGATTTGGTTCATCGTGTCTTTTTGTCCCGTCGAGTGAACTAACTTAAACTCTAATATTAAAATTAAGAGCCACATCACATAATTATTTTAGTTTAATCAAACTCCTCGAATTTAACTGAAATCACTACAAAAAGTGATTTTTTCACTCTGGGGATTGAACTCTGGGCCTCTGACAACGGTAGAAAAAACCTTCTAAAACACCAAGTCATCTAATGTAATTAACTTAATTTACTTTAAGTGTTTCGGCAGTTCTAATAACATTGCTAGTTTCCCTGTGGTTAAGGATTTTAGATAAAGCTCGCTTCTTGTTGGCCTATTTTCCAAGCAGAGAAATTGACAAATAATTTTGACGAATACAAATGTACTATTGCCAACAGTGTTAACTGCCCAAGTGCCCATTGAAAGTCATGTCATCTCGTTCTATCGCAAATAATCGCCATTTGATTAGAGCGAGAGCAAAAACGGAAATGGATAGTTAACAGTGTGGGCGTGAGTACATTTTAAAAATTAACGAAATTTTCTACACCTGTTTACGTTTTGTTCTCTATATTCGACCCTTCAGCATACACAATAATGTGAAATACAATTCAATAACCTCAAAAGATCAAGCAAAACCTTATTTGTGTCTGAAATAAAATATTTACTAACTGCTATCTTTCAACGGACAGAAAACTAGATTTTATCGGTAAAAAGTCAGTCAATCTGTCTTGTTTGTTTCCACTGGGGATTACTTCAAAAGATAAGTACAAACAAACACAATATTTTCTGAACAGACCATTATTTCAAATGACGTTTGACGTAAAACCAATAGGGGATTGGAAATAAAGTTTGTAGAGAAATAAACTGGAAATGCATGCGCTGTTCTAAGTATTGAATTCTGTGTGGGTTTTCAGCTAAAATATTTATTTAGTTTAGTGTTATATTTATTTCTTGTGATTATTACATTGGACAGTCTATTATGCATAATTATTATTAAGATATGAATATTAACGTTTTTGGGGCTGATTGTCACCGCCAAAATAACTAAAAAAACTTAAAGAAATTTTAATATAGGTTTACTTTATACCTAGTGTTTACTCTTGACTTCCATCGCATGGAATTCTGTGTCTTAGAAAACACTATGTAGACTGTTTATTGGTTAAACAATTTTTTAAATTGATTCAGTTTGCTACAAAAAACTCATAATCTTTACATCTTAAAAAAATATTAAATTTAAAAATTCACTTCACGATTAGATCCAGATAGTTATTATAGCCCCACCACATCAGACCATATATTTTCATTACCAAATAGCATTACTAAGTATATACAACCTCATGAGATGTCACAATGTTTAACCTACCATTCTGTCATCTGTACTTTTTAAAATCCAAAGCCTTTCAGTCCAAAGATTTTTCCATCTCATCAGCAAAAATGCCTTAGAAATATCGTTCACAGACTGGAGCAAGGCTGCCCTACTTCTGCTGAAACAAAAGTGGGCGAACAAAAGGCGGCGGAATCACCCGCCTACGGCTATCGTTGTAATTGCGAGGATGAGACTGTAGCAGCTGTTTTATTACAACTGAGTTTTGGGTAACGGGTACCAGACTGACGCCCGTATTCAGAAACATTACTATGAGGTCTCACAGTGCGCGTGGACGCACAGGGTGACATACGAACCAATCACAGAGCTTTGTTAAACGCTGTGCGTTCAATTTGCAGCTTAACTCAAGCAAGCATCGTTTATAAATACGGGCGAGAGGTATTACAGAATGACGGGTCGAATTTCAATATTTAGGACAATCAAAATACACAGACAAACAAAATATATGATTAAGACAAACGCCCGTATTCACAAACGATGCTTGCTTAAGTGAAGCTGCAAATCGAACGCATAGCGTTTAACAAAGCTCTGTGATTGGTTTGTGTGTCAACCTGGGCGTCCACGCGCACTGTGAGGCCTCATAGTAATGTTTGTGAATACGGGCATAAGAGATTGATGCCTCTGTGATCTCAAGATTATTTATTGCATTTTAAAATGATTAATATTATGTATATGCATACTTAATCCGCATAGTGGAATAGACAATAATGTTTTTATTTTATTATTTCACCTGGTACGGGATGAATAAAACATCGTTTACTTATTTACATTTAAACTGATTTTCAATTAATTACGTGAACAATTTAGAAATGACCCAGGGTTTTTTTCAAAACACTCAACTTTCACAAAAGTACAATTATTTACCTAGGACTTACAAGATTAATAAGCAGTCTATAAAGTACAAAATTACATTGTTTCCCTATGTTCCCTTATATTAATTCTTCCCACTGTTGCCCATTTACAAACGGCGCGGCGTTCAATTGTCAGCCGCTTTACTTGCGGAGCGTCTCAAATGAATTGCTCTAAGTAATGCCTTCTGAATAAAATATTCCCTTAACAATTGTTACAGATGTTGTACAATGTGGAATGCTTGTTTTAGGGATTTATTTGTTAAAGGTGGCTTTCCAAGTCTTGTAATGTCGTTATTAATAAGACTTGTAATGCAAATTACAGTCAAAACAAGATTCTACCAATAACATAAGTGTAAAAGTTTGTGAGGATGTATGGATGTTTGTTACACTTTCACGCAAAAACTAGGTACTTAATGAAACTTTACTGTATTATTGTTTATTATACATCAGAATAACATATTTGCTATAAATTATAACAACTTCCGTATTCACAAACATTACTGTGAGGTCTCAAAAGTGCGCGTGGATGCACAGGGGGTGCACACACGAACCAATCACAGAGCTCTATTCAACGCTGTGCGTTCGATTTGCTGCTTCACTGAAGCAAGCAATCCTTTGTGAATACGGGCGAAAGAGTTTCATGTGGGAGAAGTCGCAGGAAAAAGCTGTATAGAAATATTAACGCGTTAAATGGTTAAATATCAATACTACCTAAGGCTTAAATTATCAAGGCTACCTAAAGCCTTAGGTAATATTGAATTTCAACCATCTTCAGAGATATTATTCCAAGTTTGAGTTTAGTTACAATAATTGGGTCTAAAACTACGAAAACATTTTGCCAGCAAATTACTTTAATTGCTTAAACTAAATCTAAACTCCTTAAAATTACATGTTTCGATATTTGCTATGAGTGTACAAATAAAATAATATTGGGGAGAAATTATGTTCAAGAGCAATCGCATGTTTAAAAAAAACTATTGAATTAAAAAATGATCTCTGCAAAATACACAGTTTAACGAGTTATATTCATCATGATATCATAAGGGTATTTCTTNGCGGAGCTTACACCTGGGCAAACACATCCTAAGCCCACAAGATGTAAAACATATCGCCCCCCAAAAGATACTGCACTTCCTAATGGATGCAGGACTCGGAGGCGAACTGTAAGGAAAACAGCGGCGATCACAATAGATCGATAACGGTCGCAGTGATACTAGGACTTTATTGAACTAGAATAGCCGCTCAACACAAATAAAAAAAAATAGTTTAGTGTTGTATTTATTTCTTGTGATTATTACATTGGACAGTCTATTATGCATAATTATTATTAACATATGAATAGGTATTAACGTTTTGGGGCTGATTGTCACCGCCAAAATAACTAAAAAAGCTTAAAGAAATTTTAATATAGGTTTACTTTATTTATACCTACCTAGTATTTACTCTTGACAGAAGAATTCCAGCGCATGTAATTCTGTGTCTTAGAAAACACTACGTAGACTGTTTATTGGTTAAACAATTTTTTAAATTGATCCTGTTTACCTACTATAAAAAAACTCGTAAACTTTACGTCTTCTCAGTTAAAACGGTAAAGAAATATATTTTGAAATTTAAAAATTCACTGCACGATTGGATCCTGATAATATTGCCACACCACATCAAACCATAGTTTCATTACTAAAATACATATTTCATGAGATGTCACAATGTTTAACCTACCATTCTGTCATCTGTACTTTTTAAACCTAGCCTTTCAGTCCAAAGATTTTTCCATCTCATCAGCAAAAATGCCTTAGAAATAGCGTTCACAGACTGGAGCAAGGCTGCCCTACTTCTGCTGAAACAAAAGTGGGCAAACAAAAGGCGGCGGAATCACCCGCCTACGGCTATCGTTGTAATTGCGAGGATGAGACTGTAGCAGCTGTTTTATTACAACTGAGTTTTGGGTAACGGGTACCAGACTGACGCCCGTATTCAGAAACATTACTATGAGGTCTCACAGTGCGCGTGGACGCACAGGGTGACATACGAACCAATCACAGAGCTTTGTTAAACGCTGTGCGTTCGATTTGCAGCTTCACTTAAGCAAGCATCGTTTATAAATACGGGCGAGAGGTATTACAGAATGACGGGTTGAATTTCAATATTTAGACCAATCAAAATATAAAGACAAACAAAATATATGATTAAAACAAACGCCCGTATTCACAAATGATGCTTGCTTGAGTGAAGCAGCAAATCGAACGCACAGCGTTGAATAAAGCTCTGTGATTGGTTCGTGTGTCACCCTGTGCGTCCACGCGCACTGTGAGAGTTTGTGAATACAGGCGTGCGTGAGATACATAAATCAAAATATACTTACAGACAAACAGAATCTATGATTGAGATAATTTTGGTTTAAGGATTGTTTTGTAATGCAGAGCTTTTGTTCGCCGATAAACAAAAGTACCTTAAAAATTAAAAAAATAAGATTGTACTGCCTCTGTGATCTTAAGATTATTGCATTTTATAATTACTAATATTATGTTTACCTATGCATAATCCGCATGGTAGAATAGACAATGTGAAGGATAATGTTTTCATTTTATTATATTGTTCACCTGGTACGGGGTGAATAAAACATCGTTTACTTATTTATCTTTCAACTAATCCAATTGATACTTACGCTAACAATATTGAAACGAACACAGGGTTTTTCAAAACACTAAACTCTCAGAAAAGTACAGTTATTTACCTAGGACTTACAAGATTTATAAACAGTCTATAAAGTACAAAATTACATTGTTTCCCTATGTTCCCTTATTATATTAATTCTTCCCACTGTTTGTGTGTTGTTTGAATGTTTGTTTCACGCAAAAACTACTTAATGAAACTTTACTGTATTATTGTTCATACATCAGAATAACAATGTTTGCTATAAAATATAACGATCTGTGATAGGGGGTGCACACACGAACCAATCACAGAGTTCTATTCAACGCTGTGCGTTCGATTTGCTGCTTCACTTAAGCAAGCATCGTTTGTGAATACGGGCGAAAGAGTTCCATGTGGGAGAAGTCGCAGGAAAAAGCTGTATAGAAATATTAACGCTGTGAATGGTTAAATATCAATGCTACTTAAGGCTTAAATTATCAAATAGACCTAAGCCTTAGATAATATTGAATTTTAGCCATCTTAAGAGATGTTATTCTAGGTTTTAGTTTAGTTACAATAATTGGGTCTGAAACTACGAAAACATTTGCCAGCAAATTACTTTAATTGTTTAAACTAAATCTAAGACCACCAACTCCTTATAATTTCATATGTATTTGCTACGATTGTACATAATATTATGTTCAAAAGCAATAGCATGTTTAAAAAAAACTATTGAATTAAATAATGATCTCTGCAAAATACACAGTTTAACGAGTTGTATTCATCATGATATCATAACTTACAGTTACCTAATGACGTGACTGTCAAAATTACGGCGAGCACTTATCAATAAAGCCTTCAAACATGACGTTTGTTACGTGCGAAAAATTACGAGTGACTCCGTTAGGTCCATTGCAACTTTTTGACTTACCGCATTGACATAACGATTACTAAAATAGACTTTAAGATGTAGGCGTTAAATGCGAATTGACGGATTGTGACTGGCAGCTAATAATTATTACAATTAAATTAATTGCAATGACTTGCCGACGTTCGTGCAGAAAAGAAGAAAATGATAGCAACCCGGCGGAGTTTAGATGCATCTTGGGCAGTAGCTGTGGTATGATGTCGGGTGTCACGCGATTTGGCTGGATTAGACAATTTGTCATCGAAATGTTAACAAGCCCGAGACGTACCAACCGTTAGCTTAAAGATGATATCACACTGAGCTACTGTGAGTTAAAAGTCTGAAACTTGCCCAAGTGAGTCATATTTTTACGAGTTGAATAGGTAAATTTGACTTTTATACTGAACTCATTCAGCGTTTTCACAATCGTTTTAGTTTAAAATTCAATTAACTATTGCGTCAGCTGTAGCATAATATTCGATAATATAGAATAGAATAGAAAACTTTTTATTTGCAAGAAAGGTATACAAGCAGGCAAGACATAGATTAAAAATTATGTAATATAATTTTTTTCGTGTTACTGTAAGTACCTACTATATTACTTGTAATTAAGACAGTCAATATGAGATAAGTACCTCTATGAATGCACGTTTTCGCCAAAACTTCAAAATTCAACACACTTCTTATACCCAGGTGTGACTCTAACCTTAACAAAACAAACCGCCAGGTGTTGTTGACACCGCACATCATACGTCATGCTTTGCGGAGGATTTATCTGACGCTGTACAACATTTATAATAAATTGTGTTTCTAGAGTCGCGTAATTTGAGTTATTACAATTTGAGGTAGTTAGGTTATGGGATTTCGTTGCAAACTATTTTAGNAATTTTTAGATTGTAGGTTCTTATAAAGACAGCATTGAACTGCGAAATTTTATGTAGTTGTAATTAAACATGTAGGATAGATAGTTACGTTAGGAGTAATTTTCAAGAAAAATGAATTGTCTGTAAATAAAATAGGTATGTACATAGTTAGGGTTCTGTAATTCTGAAAGAAAGATCAAGTGTGTGTGACCTGTTTTGATCGTTAGTATTGACAGATTTGGATACCTACTACCTTGACTATAAAATTTATTTTTCAAAATCTTTACGTAATTTTCAGCGTCTTTAAGAATACAATCCTGAAAAGTCCTTCCGTTGTTACAGGAAAAAGTTCAGGGTAAAAGTTGTTATCATAATCAATTTTGTTATTTCGAGTTGAAATCCCAAAAAGGGAGAAAGGATAATATTCATATTTTTTGCAAAACCTCGACGAAGTATTTCAGATTATTCCAAAGAGGCTTATGTAGGATAGAGAATTTTCCATTACATTTGACGTTGACATTCGATCCCCAATTAACTTCGGGATAGTGGGTCGAAAGAAATAAAAGGTTTCGGGATACGTTTCTATTTCGTTAACTGAGCAAATTGGGAATATCGGGAGCAAGGACATTGTAAGGGGCCGTTCTCACTCTCGAATTCAATTTCAAAATCTTGATCTGGAACGAGTATTCTACAGCATTTGTTTTACGGCAGTTTTTTTTTATGTGACAGGAGGCAAACAAGCAGACGGATCACCTGATGGTAAGTGACAGTTGGACGTTAGATAGCCAGTTCCTCTGTGGTTGAGGATTCCGGGTGAAGCTCGTTTCCACATTCGGCTTGATTATCACTTTTCATCAGGCTAAGAGCTTCTTTTTGTGGATAAAAATGGGGTATTCATTCATATCAAAAGTTCGATTCGACCAAAAACTGGTAAAAAACGTGAACACAAGCAGAGAGTTAAGTTTAGCGACAGGAGTTTAAGTATTTAGTTTTATCAACAACTTAAAATAAAAAAATAGCATAATAACTTGATTAACTTTACCGAGCTCTAAGTTTTTTTTATTTATAAACAACAAATACAAATTAGCCTGTCAAGTTTTTTGTCATTGCATCTACAATTGTAATTGTGGATAAATTAGTTGATTCATTTAATTAGAATCTCTCTAAGCATGATCAATACGCAATTTGCGCTTCCAATTTGTTATTCTAAATTATACAAAGCAAAATAAAAATGTAATAGGTACATTGATACGTATTTGCGGGTTACTTTTGTCCAACGGGCAACTTTGACTCAAAACAAAAAGGATTTAATTTCCCACCTCTTCATAGCAATGTCGATTAACGACCATAATTCGAAAGGGCAAAGCGACAGCGCCAATTTATTTTTAGTTGGTGGCAATATAGCTTGCTCAATTTTTATGTAACCTATTTTTTTTATAATTATTTTTAATGGCGGGATTGCTACCATATACCTTAATTTTGAGTTTCCGATATTTGAGCTACTGTTTTTGAGCCAAAGTTGCCCTATAAAGCTAAAGGAAGCCGCAAATTCTACGATAATAAATGTACACGTTCCTTTATAGTAATTCTAGCTGATACCGTGCCGGGGTAAATTATATTGACTGGATCAAATGGCTTTCCAATAAATGCAAAGTCGACGGTAGACATCTCGCATCATTGAAAATTACTTCTGTGTCCTTTGAATTAAATCATTTCAATTTCAAATGTAGAGTTAGATTTGTTGAATCAGAACGTTTTTTTAATGATCCAATAATTTTGACGAACGAAATTGAGAACATATTATTGATACTAAAACATAATGCTATCACGGTAATAATCGTTATATTTTCCGCTTTACTAATTTAATGATTCCAAAATATTTTTCAAAAGCCAATTACTTACAAAACTGTTGAAAATATTTCCTTGTAATAAAAACAAATTGCTTCCAGTGCAATAATATTAACTTAATAATTTTCTGCTTTTCTATTTTATTGTTAGCCAAAAATTTGCAATTTTATTATGTCTATTAAACCTAACGATATCGCAATAAAGAACATAGTTTGTATGTAGTTGCTGAATTTTTGACATTTATAAGAAAGAAAGAAATAGACTTTATTGAACACAGTAAGCACAAATTATAAACAATAACAGCACAAAACGAATATAGAAAATAGTGGGCCACTGTATCAATAGACTCCCGCTCGGCATTTATCCTGACATGCTCGTAAGGGCATGTCAAGAAACTGGTCTTCCGCGAGAGCCCTTGTTGTGGCTTCGCGCATCCCTTCGGAGAGACATCAACTCGAGTTCGATATCTCTCAAAAGGGGTGAGCAAAGAAGGGACACACAAAAATGTATCTAAAATTTTACATTGAAATGGTAAAAATCAGTCGCTTGGCAAGCAATAGGAAGTCCTACCATATGCATTAACTAGCGGCCGCCCGCGACTTCGTACGCGTGGATCCCGTTTTACCCCCTTAGTTAAAATTTTAAAACCCTTTCTTAGCTGATGCCTACTTCATAAGATCTACCTGCATGCCAAATTTCAGCCCGATCCGTCCAGTGGTTTGGGCTGTGCGTTGTTAGATCATTATGCCAGTCAGTTAGTCAGTCAGTCACCTTTGAGTTAATATTTAGATAGATAGGTCTAACTCTTAGCTCACAGTCAGTGCTTGAGGTATGAGAGCAGACGGGAGGGGTAACATTAATATATTATGACATGACAGGACATACAAATCTGAAGTCTCACTGACGTTTGACTGTCGCAAAATTACCCTCCCATGCCGCTCTATAAAGTGAAACATACATTCATCATCATCATCTCGGCCATAGGACGTCCACTGCTGAACATAGGCCTCCCCCAAAGATTTCCATGCTGCCCGGTTGGTAGCGGCCTGCGTCACATACATTAGCGAAACATACATTAAGCACATTAAATGATCAGGCTCTAAATACCACAACTACAAGCAACAACATCATACAACCTCCATGAAAGCTCAAATATCCAGTTTAATCAAGAGATAATAAAAACTCAGCAATATGGGCACTGCACGCGTATAATAAAACTTTATTGGCATTGCTTTGGATACATCTGGCCTTTCACGGTACGATTAAGTCTTACACCAGTATTTACAAACGATGCTTGCTTAAGTGAAGCGAAGTCGAACGCACAGCGTTGAATAGAACTCTGTGATAAGTTTGTGTGTGTCACTCCACCACTCAAGTATTTGTCTACGAATAGGTTTTTGGGACCCTCTGAGTCAAATCAAAGATTGTTCCGCCTTAATGGCAATAAATAAGCAGACTTTTTTTTTATTTCGAATGGGATAAAAAGTATCCTATGTCCTTCTCCTGGCTCTAAACTACCTCCCTGACAATTTTCAGCTAAATCGGTTCAGCCGTTCTTGAGTTATAAGCGAAGTAACTAACACGACTTTCTTTTATATATATACATAGATTAACCGCTTGAGTCCCAGACGGCATTCATTAATGTTATAACAATTGATTATCTATTGTGTCTAGATTCGCGGGCCTTGAAGGATTAATAGATAATACACAAATTAGTAATAGTCCCGTTAGCCCCTCGTACTAAATATGCTTGTATCACGAGTGAACTTGCCACAATAGCCGAGCGGCGGCGGGGACCGAACCCGCGTTCCCCGGATCACGAGTCAGCCAGTCTGACCCCTTCACCGTTGGGCCATCATGGCTTCATATCTTGTGGCTGACTTTGTCAATGTGATTTGAAAACACTATAGTATATGATATGACTGGGTTTGAAATGTAAAGTCTACCTTGAAATACAAGTAATGCTTGAAAGATTGCCTTATTTATTACCTACCTAGGTAGTTTATTATTTTATCCACTAAACATCCTGCGACAATCTGCCCGAAGTAAAATATTATCTATCTATCAAGTTGAATATATTCTACGCTTGAATAAAACTAAGAAAAACAAAAACACATTCTTTGCGTTAAATCAAATACTAGTTTCGTGTTATTCATTAAATATAATCTTGTATTATTTAATAAGATATAATAAATATCGCGTAATCAATCTTTGCTTTGTAATACAAAAATATTATTATTTATTTTTGTAACGATTAATACAAAATTAGCGCATTTAATTGTCTATGAAATTCGTATCATGTCATTGGAAGCAGTTTCGTAATCATTAAGGTCTTTGCTCTGTAGTCGCAAATCAAATGGCTACTTCACATGCGATACTTGCGATTGCTTCGATCGATACTGTTAGACTAGAGCTACAGCACACGTGTAACTAGGTATCGGCGACCGGATTTTTAGACGCTGAATGCAGCAACCACTCATTGCACACAGCACACCTAAAAACACCAAACGCAGCAATTGAGTCGCACAAAGGTGGACCGACGACATCATAAAGGAAGCAAGAAGGCGCTGGACGCAGGCCGCTACCAACCGGGCAACATGGAAAGCATTGGGGGAGGCCTATGTTCAGCAGTGGACGTCCTATGGCTGAGATGATGATGATGGGTCGCTTTTTGGAAACTCGACGCAGCGACAGCAGTCGCTAAATCACGCGATTCCGATACCGCGTCCGGACACATGAAGTAAGTAGTGAAATCGCGATTCTGCATCGATAGAGTCGCTAAAATTAGCGATTCCGATATTGGGTCCGAACGCATGAAGCAAGTAGCGAAATCGCGATGCTGCATCGATAGAGTTGCTAAAACGGGCGATTCTGAACTTGCGTTTGAACGCATGAAGTCGTGGAATCGCGATCCTGCATCGATAGAGTCGCTAAAATGCGCAATTCCGATATTGCGTCCGAATGCATGAAGTAGCGAAATCGCAATAATTCTGCATCGACAGAGTCGCAAACTCGCCGATCGTCGATGCTAAAAGTGGGTTGTTTGCTGTGACCCTTAGTGAGCATATGACTGTGACTTCACTGTTGTCTGAATTTATGACTGCAGATTTGATTCATGCAAAGATCTTTTACTTAATATAATGCATGAACTCTAGAGGAATTCGTCAATTGTCTCATATTTTAAATAACTTTAACTCGTTACATGATAAATATGGGTTACTTTGTCGACTTAAACCTTCAAGAACTTCTGCCTCTCTTGCTTGCACACCATAAACTAAATTGATTGTTTAAAAGTATCACATACTTAGTAAGCATTAGGTACAGACATGCAGTCTAGTACGTAAGTCTTTGGATTCATGCGTAAAATACAAATAGAGGCGGAAAAGCCCATGTTAAATGAATCTCAGCCTACGAAGTCCCACAAAACTGGGAAACTCCTTGAAGTGAGTAATGAAAAAAGGGTCGAAAATTAATGACCTCTAGAACACGAGGGTGAATCGAATCGATTCAATCGATGCCCATTCACATCAATGGCCGCATCGAAGCCCATTCCTCAAACATTTCACGGTATGTCGTAGTGCAGACTAGGGATGTTGTGGATATGTAGCTTCGGTTATGGATACGGTTATGGATATAGGAATAATATTATACCGGTTTCGGTTACGGTTACAGATAAGGTGTGTTATAGAATGCAATTTGCAATAGTTGTCCAACACGCTTCATTCATGGCCGCACACTTTACATCGAATAAAAGTAATAAAAAAATAAAAATTGATAAAGGTAAATCAGGCTGTTGCCTTTTTGATGTTTACAATTACATAATAATGCTATACAAGAAAAACAAACCAAAACTATCCGAAACTTTTGAATCGGTTACAGTTACGGTTTCAGATATTTTTTTATTTCGGATATCCGAAAGTTTCGGTTACGGTTACGGATATCCATAATATCCCTGGTGCAGACTCGAACACTCGATACTTTTTGTTCGTGATGTCATGTGCCGTTCGAGATCGACACAGAATTGTCTCGATTCGCGAATCTTTTTCGTCTTTTTCATCGTATTCAGCACGTGTATGGTGTATTTCGGTACAATTTGTCGGCGAACGGTACATTGATGTTTTATTACGGAGCAAATCAAGGCAAAGGCTTGCGCCATTATGTAGTAATAATAGGAGCTATTTTTGAATAAAAATGTACGATCTGGTGTGCGGTAAACTGTACTCCCAATGATAGGCCCATTGTACACGGCACAAAAAGTCAATCTTATACGACAATTTAATCTTTTGAGCTTTAAAAGTATTTGCTTTATTTAACAATAAACTTTATATGTACAGTGATTGTATTGTTACGGTTCATTTTTGTCCCGTCATTGGGCTTTTTACAGCATCCGTTAAGGAAAAGTTTTAAGTAAGTATTATTTTACCAGTTAAACGGGTTCTATAGTAAACTTTAATAGTATTTACTACTTGAAAGGAATTTAAAATTCTAGTCTATTTTGAAATTTACTAAGCTTCTAAACAATTACTTCATTTTTGTTTTGACTTCGCGATCACTTCGTTACGTCTCTATTGAGGTAAAGACAAAACAGTCCATGAATGAGTCATCATAAACGTAGCAAACATGTCTAGTCTGATGTACAGTCACGGAATGAAAAGGTTCGTCAGTTTTCAAATTGATTCCTTCAACGAATCACGAGCACATATTACCTTTTGAAACTATGTTACAGAATAATCTCGAGTTAGAGAAAATAATCTTTAACTGTTCGTCAGTAAAGTTCAAAATTATTCAGATCAAAGTTGTTTGACGATTTATCTTGTNTTTTTTTTTTTTTTAAATACATAAATATTATACATAGTCACACCCAGACCCGTCACAGAAATTAAAATTCATCGTTTCAATTTCTGCCCGGCCGGGAATCGAACCCGGGACCTCTCGGCATAGTAGTCCGTTCTGAACCACTACACCAAACGGCCATGTTAAATGAATCTCAGCCTACGAAGTCCCACAAAACTGGGAAACTCCTTGAAGTGAGTAATGAAAAAAGGGTCGAAAATTAATGACCTCTAGAACATGAGCGTGAATCGATTCAATCGATGCCCATTCACATCAATGGCCGCATCGAAGCCCATTCCTCAAAAATTTCACGGTATGACGTAGGTAGTGCAGACTACGGATGTTATGGATATGTAGTTTCGGTTATGGATACGGTTATGGATATAGGAATAATATTATACCGGTTTCGGTTACGGTTACGGATATTTTTTTATTTCGGATATCCGAAAGTTTCGGTTACGGTTACAGATAAGCTGTGCTATAGAATGCAATTTGCAATAGTTGTCCAACACGCTTCATTCATGGCCGCACACTTTACATCGAATAAAAAGTAATAAAAAAATACAAATTGATACTAGATGGCATTATAAAGGTAGATCAGGCTGTTGCCTTTACAATTACATAATAATGCTATACAAAAAACAATTTAAATTGCCTACATCCGAAACTATCCGAAACTTTTGAATCGGTTACAGTTACGGTTTCAGATATTTTTTTATTTCGGATATCCGAATGTTTCGGTTACGGTAATATCCCTGGTGCAGACTCGAAAACTCGATACTTTTTGTTCGTGATGTCATGTGCCGTTCGAGATCGACACAGAATTGTCTCGATTCGCAAATCTTTTTCGTCTTTTTCATCGTATTCAGCACGTGTATGGTGTATTTCGGTACAATTTGTCGGCGAACGGTACATTGATGTTTTATTATACGGAGCAAATCAAGGCGACATTATTCTAGTTGCAATAGGAGTTATTTTTGAATAAAAATATGCGATCTGGTGTGCGGTAAACTGTATTCTCAATGATAGGTCCATTGTACACGGCACAAAAAGTCAATCTTATACGACAATTTAATCTTTTTGAGCTTTAAAAGTGTTTGCTTTATTTAACAATAAACTTCATAAGTACAGTGATTGTATTGTTACGGTTCTTTTTTGTCCCGTCATTGGGCTTTTTACAGCATCCGTTAAGGAAAAGGTATATTGGGAGTGTATTTTTATGAGTGATACGAGTACTATGCTTCTTGAAAGCATTTGGTAAATTTTAGTCTATTTTACAGGCTTCTAAAAATATTATAAGTTCGTTAGCGTTTTGACTTCGCGATCACTTTGTTACGTCTCTAAGGCTGGGTTGCACATCTAACTTTGAATGTAACAAACGACAAAAATCCATACAAAAATCACCGGTTATCGTTATACATAGATACGTTCAAAGTTTGGTGGTTGCAACTCAGCCTAATTGAGGTAAAGTCAAAACGGAACACAAATGAGTCGTCATACGAATGTAGAAAAAATTTCTAGTCTGTACACAATATGAATTCACATCTTTACGACTTTATCAAATTATCAGATCTTTGGAGAGCGGCTTCTAACTCTACACGTCTTCCTACAACACCTATATCTTATTCAAAATACGAGGCCGAGTGCAGATCTCGTCTCTACAAACGAATAATTTGCAACTTTATAAATCGAGTTCAAAATCGAATACGAACTTTAACGATCCGTAATTTCGTTCGTATACGGTCGGCCTTATATCCCGAAAGGGTCCGTCGTCGAGCCCATCGTTTTTGGAGAAGCAATTTGCCAACCGCCGCATGATGCTGATTGCCGCCTCTTAATTACAGTTATTGTAATTAGCTCGTTTTTGTGTCATTACTTTTAAGTACGGAGCGATGGCGTCTTTCCTCAAAATTATATTGGCATTGGAAGAAACGAGTACAGAAGTGGATACGAGAGAATAATATGCCTCACTGTAATTCTGGGGTACCAAAGATGAGTACCATACAACAATGACAAATAAAGATAACATTGGCACAATTAAGGGCATACATAATAATATACATTATGAGACACATAACATTTATTGTCATGCCCTTACAGGGCTTTTTTGTAACTTGATATTATATTTTTTGTATTGCCTAATTGTATAGCAAGGTGTAATAAACGAATTTGAATAATATGCTTTGCCATTTAGTAGAAAATTTTGAGCTTTCCAGGTGTGATCCTGTGAAGGTAATGTCACATACCCGTATAAAATTAAAACTTATTTCAGGTGGTTTGTAATAAAGCCAAAAATCTGCTTTTAAAAAACCGAGACATCTGAAACGTAGGGCAAGCAAAAAATCCTCATTAGAAGCATGTTCTTTGCACGAGGCATGAATTTCGTTACCAACATCCACCCTGCATAGTAAAGTTGTATACAGAAGCACTACTTTACTTAAGTTATAACCTCATATTTATTTATTTAGAGTCGAGAGTTGTAGTAATACAAAAACGTGCCAAGATAATAGAGGTCTATATCATTAAGGGTGGATTCGACCAAGCAAGAGTAAATCGTCAGTTTTGACATATTTCCCATACTGAAACTGTCAATGTGCCAGTTATACCAGGAGTTATTCTCGGATAAAAGTTCGAATCGGGCCTAAGTTATTTAGTTTTCACGTTGGTTACTGCTTTTTAACATCACGTAGAATAGAAAGAATTAAGTATACCAGACTGATCAAAACTACAGCAACCTCAATTGATTCCACATTAATAAGTAGCATGAAGAAGTACATAATGGTTTACTGTGTCGAATATAATTATTTTCATTCTTGGATTTTGCTTCAATTAACATTAACTGCGTTAACGTATAAGTTTCCTCTGTATTTCCTCCTCTCTACCCCTTTCTTATTGGTTATTTATTTAATTATTGCACTAGGTGGACCGACGATCTGGTGAAGGTCGCGGGAAGAGCCTGGATGCGGGCAGCGCAGGACAGGTTATTATGGAAATCCTTGAGGGAGGCCTTTGTCCAGCAGTGGACGTCATTTGGCTGAAACGAACTAACAAACGATTTATTTATTTAAGAGAGCTTTTTTCAAGGAGTGATCCTTCTAAATTGACCTTAAGTGTGTCCTTAGTCTATTATTTATTAAAGTCTCGGTGCCATGTAATTTCACCTTTCCTCTCTCGGGATATTAAAAAAGAATCCGAATCAACATTTCCACGGCGAAATGTTTCGCGTGGTTTAGCTTTTTTAATTTGGGAAGTGGGAAGTGTAGGTTCAATACAGGGTGTAACGGTTACTATAAAACTGTTTTTTTTCGATACTGTTGCTCGTAAATAATAACGCAGTCCACCAGAATAACTACAACTATCTATGCTCTAGCTAGGGAATAAGTAAATTGGATTCTCCTAATTTTGGTTTTTAATAATATCTTAAAACTCATTATTTTTAATTTAGAAAAAAAATTGTCTAATTTACCTTATTAAGGCGAATCCAATTACTTAGGTAGGTAAACTATAAAGGTGGATTGTTGCACTTAAAAAGTAACAATTTAAAAAAAAATATTAAAAAATTCATTTCGTCGAAACTAATTAAACTTTTATGTACATTTTTCCAACTTCCATCTCAAACCCTGTATTATGGATGCTTTGGCAAGGTAAACTCGTTTTCGTAATAATAGCCCTTATTATTTTACCTTTTCACCCCATTTCACCTTATACTTAACTTTATTGTTTGCTGTTGCTGATATTCAGTGAGCATAAAATGTTTATTACATAATGACTTCAAAATAAGAAAATGTAGACACAATTTCGTTCTTTCGTTTCAGCCCAAAGACATCCACTGCTGGACAAAGGCCTCCCCCAAGGATTTCCACAAAGACCTGCTCCTCCTGCGCCGCTCGCATCCAGGCACCTCCCGTGACCTTCACCAGATCGTCGATCCACCTAGTGGGAAAATTTGTGTTTGAATCCAAATAGACTATGCTACAAAAAGTATGTACTTATATTCAACAGATAGAGGTTTTGTTTAGTTTTACGCCAAGTAATTGGCGAAATAATGTTTTCTTTTCATAGGGAGCAATTGCCTATTAAAGTTAAGTCACCTTAACGTAATTTTAGTGTACAGTCAGTGTCGAATATCGTGACACCCAAAGTAGCCAAAAAGTTTGCAATCCATCTTTGTTACAATTTGAATAATGTGTTGTCAACTTTTTGGCCATTTTGGGCGTCACGAACTATTTGACGCTGATACAGTCAACCTCTTATCAGACTTCATTCATTGCAAAATCGCCTCTATATAATCAACTGAATAGGACACGAGTAGCTTGAAGTGCCGTACAAAATAAACGGTTACTCATTACAGAGTTTACTCGCACGCTGACTAGTCCACTATCCGCGCAGATCTCTGTGAATAGCATCATTTAATTTCACGCCATTCGCGGAAAGGTCCGTTTCCATTCCACCATTTTGCCATTCTTCCCCACTATTCTTCCGCTACATCATCATCGTGCCATTCTTCCCCACTATTCTTCCGCTAATGTTTGATTCTTATCGGTACACGCTAAATTATCCATGAGTTCACACGCACACTACAATAATTTCTCGACTGACGCTCGGATCAAACTCCCCGCACCCCGTGCTTCCCTCGACCAAATTGGCGGAGCGCGTCTTCGTGGATGGCACGATTTACTTGCTTATAGGATTAGTATTAATGTTGAAAAGAGGAAAGATTTGATTGTTTATTTGTATTGAATAGGTAGGTTCCAAAACTACTGGACCGATTTGAAAAATTCTTTCACCATTAGAATCCTACATTATTCCTGATGAACAAGACGTTTTGAGCTGAATGTCAGTCATCCGCTTGCTGGACTGAGCACGGGACATTTTATGACTCTGTGTCGGAACAAAAATTACAATTACCGACAGTAAGAGACTCTGTAAACTTTTAGTCGGCCAATATGATAATCGGCTTCTAATTTGAATGAGGAACTATTGGCCGCTAAAAAAGTCTGTTTTCTGTGGAGTGTCTTAGTGTGAGATATTGCAAACATAAGTCTTGATAAAAACGTCTAATTTGAAAGAGCCAAAGTCCGGATTAATTACTGTACTATACTTGTACTTGCAGAGCAATTTCCCGTCGTTTTCTACTAAGATGCAAGACGTATAAATACATATTATGTCCCATTAAGGTTGCAACGCGAGCTATAAAATTAATTTCCTCTAAGTACCTGGGCACCGCGTAATTGTAGCGTTTATTTACATTACCAATCTATTCCCATTAGCGTTAACATCTATTTATTGAGAAAGGTTCTAAACGGTCTTAAACCTTCATTGGTTTCACGTTATTGACATTTCAGGTTTTAGTGCAGTTAATGCATTTTAATGAAACACTGAACTTTCGTCTTCATGATTTGGATAAAAGAGCTTCTTTCTAAAAAACTTATCTGATAGATCAAAATTAAAAATCAAAATCAAAAATATTTATTCAGTTTAGACCACAAGTGGCACTTAGGGAGAGTTCGGNTTTGAAAAAGTGAAAAATACGTGTAGAGTATTTTTTGATAAGTTAACTGACGGACTAATTAAAACTCTTGTTTTTTGACCCAGGCAACATCCCCATTACTTTCGGGACATTGATGTCGGGAATCCCGGCATGTGACCAATAAAGGTTTCATCATAGTGTCATAATAAGATGAGTAGTCCCTGTCTTTCAAATAAGACGTTTAAGCCGGATTACACTCGTCCATTTACATTACAGTAACAATCCGACGAACATTGTGTGAGCCGATAGTTTGGTCCAATCGGTGTAATGTGCGTAATTCCATACATATTCATGCTGAATAACATCCCGACCAAACTATCGATCGAAAAAAGTCTGTAGTCTGCTTAGTTTCATAGGCTGAGTTGCATCAGCTAAGTTTGACCGTGACTATAACCGGTATGGAATTTGACAGATTTTTACCGTTTCTTAAAGTTAAAGTTCGTTCGTTCGTTCGTTTCAGCCAAATGACGTCCACTGCTGGACAAAGGCCTCCTCCAAGGTTTTCTACAATGCACGGTCCTGCGCTGCCCGCATCCAGGCTCTTCCCGCGACCTTTACGAGATCGTCGATCCACCTAGTAGGAGGCCTGCCCACGCTACGTCTTCCAGCCCGTGGTCGCCACTCGAGAACTTTTGTGCCCCAACGGCCATCGTCTCTACGAGCTATGTGCCCCGCCCAAAGTTAAAGTAAGATGGTGCAACCCAGCCTTAGTGTGTGGTATTGCAAAGTGATCAAAACGTTTCAATTTAAAAGTGCCTTAAGTCCTGATCAATTACTGTACTATACTTGTACTTGCAGAGCAATTTCCCTTCGTTTTCTACTTAGATGCAAGACGTATAAATACATATTACGTCCCATTAAGGTTGCAACGCGAGCTATAAAATTAATTTCCTCTAAGTACCTGGGCACCGCGTAATTGTAGCGTTTATTTACATTGCCAATCTATTCCCATTAGCGTTAACATCTATTTATTAAGAAAGGTTCTAAACGGTCTTAACTTCATTGGTTTCAGGCAGAAATTTCAGGTTTTAGTGCAGTTTATTTCTTTTAAAGGGATTCTATACTTTAGTACCGCACTTTAGTTACCGCGCACATTTACGATAAACGGTTGCAGTTGGTGTGAACTATACATTTAAATACATCTGTTTATACTGAAGCTTATAAGTGTTAGTATTTAGAAACGGCCAAGGATGCCATGGAGAGAGATTCACAATGTAAAATTATATAGAGTGAGTAGTTTTATTAAAGCCGGGACTAATTACAAATTACATTAAATGTTCATTAAAACTTTGTATCAATATTTATTTTTATTGGCAGCTGACTTGATTTTTTTTTATTACAACATTGCTTTTTTTGGTACAATGAAGTGTAATAAATAAATATTAGTTACACGTTCAGTTACAAATTATTGTCCAAGTGTTGGTTTTAATAACTAAAGTAAGTGTAGACTCGATATCGTGACGTCCGATAGCGGACACTCGCAGAGGTGAGCCCGCCGCGTCTGAGTGAAGTAGAGTAAGCAAACGCCCGTTTCACTTTCATTGCCCGTACAGTTAGAATGAGTGCTTCCTTGCTCCACGACTCTTTATGGCGGTTTCTTCGGATTCCTCGTCATTAGCCAGTCGTTAGACGCTAAATAGTCGCTAATAAAGCTCTATCTTGCAAATCAGAAACTTGGGACCTTGATCCGAGTTTGATAAGCTTTAAAACCTTATCTGGGGGAAACTGAAATCTAGTTATCGCGTCCTTAGTGTTTAGGCGACTTACAGACTAAGGCTGAGTTGCACCAACTAACTTTAACGGTAACCATGACGATAACCGGTGCTTTTTGTATGGAGTTTGACAGATTTTTGACGTTGGTCAAAGTTAAAGTAAGATGGTGCAACCCAGCCTTACTTAGGTTATTAAAACTTTTGTTTGTCACTTGTCATCAGCTTTGCAATGGAGGGAAGCCGAACCTTAATTTCGAACTCCTGCTATGTTCTTCTGATTAATTTCTTTGCGGGTCCAATGACAGTATAGCTTTCCCCCGGGACAAACTTGACCTTCACTGGTTGGGTTATGGCAGTCAAGCTGTCGATCCTGGCTACACAGAAGTGGCAGTGGTGGGGACGAGAGGTGGGAATAGTATTTTTACAGACTTACTAAAATCAAGTCTTCTTAACTTGTCTGGCCAGCGTGAGGGTGCAGGCCAAACCCTCCATTTGTCTCTAGCAAATTAGAGACGTTCAACATACTGTAGTAGAGATCAAATTTTAATGATCTGATGATGATGATGGTCTGACACATCTCTCGGAAGAGAGGCCTACATTTACGTTGCTAATGATAATATTAATGTGTTAATAATAAAATAATAAATATCGATTTCCTTCCATTACATAAGCAAGCGCGTATGTATTTCATACGTTTCATTGCAAAAATTTTGTGAATTAAATCAATCAACGCATTGCAATCGTTAAAAACTTACGTCGGAAATATGCGCTTATAATGATAGACAGGATATAAGATACTTAAATCGTAACTCTAGTTCTACCATCTTATTTTAACTTTAACAAACGTCAAAAATCTGACAAACTTTATACAAAAAACACCGGTGTTTGTTATACCTAGTCACGGTTTAAATAAGGTGGTTCAACACAGGCTAAGTCACTTAACCACTTTACTTTCCAAAACATTACTAAACGGCTAAGGATAAAAGATAAAGAACGCCACTTTTTACAAGCTGTCAAAACTTGACTCACCCTCAGAACATGGAGAACTATGACGTCAACAGTTTAGGTCGCGAACTCAATTGACTGGAAATTTGTTGATTCAAAGCAACTAAAATCGAATTTTACAGTCAATGGAAAATTAAATAAAGCTCTCAAGGTTAGTATTTGTACTAGGTATAAGGGCTTTTTTCAAATAAGAAACTTGGATTAGGATATCATCAATCATGCATTTGCAAGACTGCACAGTCCACGCCTACTAGGTAATTATTGTACCCGTAATTTTAAATTCAACGCTGTTGTCTCAAAATTTTCCGTGTGCGATGTTACAAACGTTCAGTTCAAAACATCTTATTTAAAAGACCCATAAAGTGTTTAAAATAAATTGTGTCTGAATCATCGCTCATTGGTGCGAACTACGCAATCCCACGCGGAAAAGATCGTCAGCCCATCGGATCCGAAGCTGACCGCTTATTATACAACGGGAACACGCGCCGCGTCTGGTTAACTAGACTACGTTCACTCTCGTTCACAGTTAGCTGGACGTTATTCGTGCTCGGATCGCGGCGTATCTTTTTAAACCATATTTTTGCGTTTTGTCCGCAAAAATATTGTAGTTTATTGATTAATAAATTGTTCGGCAATCGTTGCTTCTGCTAGCGGCTAACGGATTAACATTTCTAACACTTAATTAGAAATGTATTTATGAGATTGCTACATACGGATAGGTACATGTACCTACAGAAATTGATATTAAAATATATTGAAAGAGAGGAAACTTTTAAAAGTCTGGAAACAATAATAGAAAAAATATTTCACATGACCTCTAAGAAAAATAAATAGAAATTATCATCATGAATCATTTTTCAGTAATAATTTTTCTTTCTCATTTGCCCCCTGTGGTATTTGCATCCCTTACTAAAGTTGGGAAACCACCAGGCTAAATAATAATATGAATCTTTATTAAAGTAACTAATTTTAGTATGTAATTTTTTTAGTACGTGATAATACAACACTATTACAACAGTTTGTCTGCTGTCAGGTATTAAAAGCATATCAGAAATGTTACTGATTGAAAACATTTCAAATAAATAGACAAAGAGTCAGCTTGTAATATTATTACGTGTTAAAATAAAACATTAAAGTGTATTGCAATAATTATATGCAATACGCAAACATCAACAATGCGTAAATAAATTAATTAAATATCAATTATTGACAATAAAATTCTTGCTACCTACTTATTAATTTAAACCTAACGGCACTCAATTTGAAGGGGATTATCCTAAAAGAGGATCAAGTATGGTTCAATTTAACTTCGGAAATTCGAACAATCTTTTACGATGGACTTATCCGTTTAAAGCCGTACCAATTAACAATTGAAAGAGCAATATAAACTTTCATTACAATAATCTTTTAAGATGATATTTGGAAGTTAAGAGCCCCTTTTCATTAGTATTTGGCATATGCATATTTAAATCCCCTTAGGAACTTATCAGTTGAGGGGAAATGTAATTTTAATAATTTAGAAGAAGGCCTGGCCCAGAGGCGGGCATAGTTAGACTGACGTGGGCCATTTATAGGGGGATAGCCTATAAGTACATTTTTAAGCCTAAGTAGCATTAGAGTTGTAACTGAACATCAATGATAGCCGCTAAAGCGCTGTCATCCCTGAGCAATCACTAGAAAAAGTAACATTCATCATAATTTCTATCGCCCTTATTCACAAACGATGCTTGCTTAAGTGAAGCAGAAAATCGAACGCGTTGAATAGAACTCTGTGATTGGTTCGTGTATCACCCTGTGTCACGCGCACCGTGAGACTTCATAGTAATGTTTGTGAATGGGGACGTATATCACTTCACTTTAATCACAAAATAGAGCCTGTTACGTTACAAAGTCAAGGGACTGATAATGAAGCCAATGATAACGCAAAGAAAGAATAAAAAGAACTATGTCCAATCATAAAAATAACAAATGTGCACGGGATCTAACAGCTACTTCTAACGACTCTAAATTGCCGGGGAAAATATAATTGTCTTACATTTCGTAACATTGTAGCGAAATGCGACGCCTTTCGCAGCGACAATTTCCTTTGCGATTTCATCCACATTTTTCTTTGTAAAACACGAGTATTTTGCTTAACGTCGCAACGTTAGTGATGCGCCATTTAAAATTTCATCATTCGCAAAAAACTACGTAGTAACGCTCACTTTCGATATTGTAGTTAACTTACAATATAAATCACTTTCTTCAAATTAATTGTACCGCGAATTAAGTAGCTGATTTCAAATGAAATTGCAACTTTATGTTAACATTACTGGGCAATACAATATAATACTTATTATGCTGTTCTTCTGATGAGTTTGTTGTTGTCGACGTTTTAACAAATTATTGGTGCTTAAGGGTTAAGAAGAATAACATTGCAATGCATGACTTAACTAAATCAATTCCATAAATGAGACTTGAACCTTGAACTTGAATATGTTTCGCTTGCCGAACAACTCAGATTACTGATCTATGAAAACATCGGTTGATCTGTCTTTTCAATTGGTCCAAAATTAAAGTTAGACATTAAACCCAAAAGACTTACTTTGTAGACTTGTAATTGGAAATAATAAAGAATTTGTCAAAAACTATTTAATGGGTACAAAACTGTTACAAAAGTCTTACTCGAGTCCGAAATCGACTTGGACAATTCTAAATCGTCACATCCCTAGTAAATTGGGGCCGAATCAAGATAATCGGCACAAATATAAATAATTCAAACGGTTTCTACCATCGGGTACAGTCGGCTTCAGAAATATTCGTCCATTTCTCTTCTTTATGCCAACAGTAATAAGGTCGAAAATTGGACCCACTACACATTGTACTTTCCACATTTATCACGTACAAAATCCAAGTTAAGAACACAATTTATTTTCAAATGCAAATCTCCCTTAATGTAGGCGGGTCCACCTTTCTTTTGGAAATATAGGTCTTATCTTGAATTTCTTTTCGCTTGCAAACAAACATTTAAATTCCCTTTCAAATGTAAATATCTCTAGACAACTACGAATACAATGCATGTGGCTCTGAAGAAGATACTGAAAATAGGTTTGGAGATAGGTAACACATTGAATGTAGAGGCGTAAGAAATCTACTAATAATGTTAATATTGGTCCGTATCTATTACCAACAATGTAAGGCTGAGTTGCACCATCTTACTTTAACTTTGACAAACGTCAAAAATCTGTTAAACTCCATAAAAAAACCACCGGTTATCGTCATAGTTACGGTCAAAGTTAGGTGGTGCAACTCAGCCTAAGTGTAAGAAAAATAACCAGTGCTAAATCTCTCTCAACTTACACACACCGTATCTAAAAGTGAATCCGCCCTAGTAAATTCACATATAGAAGAAGTAATTTTCTAATTATTGTGTCTTACTTTCCTACGTCTCGTTTAACCTTAAAACTCAGATTAGTACCATCTATTTCTACCAAATGTATTAGTTCGCCGGTTATGACGTAACAGACAGATACAGACTACACGCAAAATAATAATGGTGGCTGAGTGAGCGCTTCTTCTCAGAACTTGCCAAATGTTTATCTAGAAGCTCTCGTAAAGCTAACAATAATGAGACATTAAAAGGCTCTCTAAGAGCACTTAACAATTAACAAGTACTGATTTAGATAATATTATTAATATAGAATTAAATAAATAAATAAAATCTTTATTAATTTCTTCACAAGTTTTCAATTACAAGTACACACGGCCAGTGTTAACTATCCATTTCCGATTTTGCTCTCGCTCTCATCAAATGGTGATTCTTTGCGATAGAACGAGACGACATGACCGGCAATGGACAGTGACATTGTTGCCGATAGCACATAACAATAAACGCATTTTTTAACAATATTACTTTTTGTGAAGACTGGTGCTTGATATGGGTTTAATTATGTGATATGTGATTCAAAATCACGTCTCCAGTGCGCGTACGCAACACATCCACAAATGGGTCGCACTCGGAACAAGAGAAAACGTTTAAGACGGTCGTAATCAGACGCATCGAATTTTCTAACGCATTGCGTGTGCCGTGTAATGACTATAGCGATTGTGCATCAGTCTGTCTGTGAAAGCCACGTGATATATAGATCGTCCAGATAGCTCACCCGCGTCGACTGGAACAGAGAGTTTGTCACTGGGTTTGAAAAGATAATAAAAGGAAGGAAATAAGCTGAAAAGATCTTACGCCCGTATTCACAAACATAACTATGACGTAACAGAGCGTATTATACTTAAAAATTTCGATTCATCCAGTGTCTAAGTAGCTCAGTTGGAAGAGCAGTTGCCCGGCAAGCGAAAGGTTGCGGGTTCAATTCTCTCCTTAGGCAGTTCGACTTTTTCAAGTTGTATATTTAAAATTTAGTTTGAGAAGCTCTAATCGCCAAGAAATTTTAATTACTATAAGGTCTCACAGTGCGCGTGCAGAGGGTGACACACGAACCAATCACAGAGCTCTATTTAACGCTGTGCGTTCGATTTGCTGCTTCACTTAAGCTTAGGCGCAGACCACCAATTTTTTGGCCGGCCGATAGTTTAGTCGGGCAGTTAATCAGTGCGGGCATGTATGGAAGTGCGCAACCGATTTGATTTTCATACATATTAAAATCCGGCCCAACTATCGGCGGACTAAAAATCGATGGTATGCGTCTAGGCTAAGCAAGCATCGTTTGTGAATACAGGCAAAAAAATCTTAAAGACTAAAACGATTTTTCAGTCAGTGACAGGCGAAAAGGCTTCTGTCAATTTACACATTTATCTTCTTCAGCGACTTGAATTTACTTGAAAAGTTATTTTCGTCGTTTCAGCCAAATGACTTTCAGTAACAAAGGCCTGAGGGTTTCCACAACGACCGGTCATGTGCCCGCATCCAGATACTTGCCGCGACCTTCACCAGTGGGCTGAGTGTGAGTATTTAAAAATGTATGAAAATTTTAGTTTTTGAACGTTTCCCGCTAGGGCGCTGTACAACGTCCCCTTTCAATAATATTTTTTTTAGTAGGCGTTTCGCCCGGATGTATTAGAAGTATTAAAATCGCGTGCGAATCGACTCTTTTTTGAACTAGTAGTATGCGATTACTAGTTCTCAAAGGGGTGGATTCGCACCCGTTTTTAATACTTTTGATAAATCCGGGCGAAATGCCAAAAAAAAAAATATATTGAAAGGGGACGTTTCGCACATTCGTGCGAAGGAAAATCGTGCGAAACTACTACTAACCCAATCCGTCATACATTTAGGCCGAATTGCACCACCTAACTTTGACCGTAACTATAACGATAACGTGTGTTTTTTGTATGGCTGACAGATTGTGCCGTTTGTCAAAGTTAAAGTAAGATGGTGCAAATCAGCCTTAATGCCATTTTTTAGTCGCTAGTAAACGCGTTTGATGTAAACTCACACTAGGCCCTCTGATCTTCGTTATTGAAACCGAAAACCAAAATACTTCTTCTGTATAACTTTTTATGATTATACAGAAGTATTTCCGATTTCGTGAAGAATATTATGTTTATTTAGTACTCATTTTTTTATTACGGAGCTTAAAGATAACTTATCTTCTGAAATCGGAAAAGCTATCGCTACCTTATTTTGAGTTTAGTATAATCATTATAATATTTCATTTACATAAAACTTATATTTCAATAAATCCAAGGGCTTCCAAGCATATCAAATAAACATAACTCATTCGAATGGCCGTACGAATCGCGACGAAATCGGCATTAACATAATTGATACCAGCACGCGATGTAAAGATTTTATCAATGGACAACGTTATTTTGTGCTTTCGTATCTACCGAAACTTTTCCGTCCTTAATGAATAATTCAAAGGCTTTCCACGGAGCGTGAGAAAAACAGACCGAGCTGACTTAAAACGTTATGCACCTTGAGCTGGCCAGTTCCTAGTGTTGCCAATAAAATACTTGGCCACAGTATTCTTAGTGTTGCCAATAAAATATCATTGAGGGCTATTTTGTACTAACGTAGATGCAGATACTTTGTATTTATATGAGTTGTTAGAGAAATGTTGGCAACTTAAAACCAGGAATATATCACAAGCTTGAAAAGTTAAAGAGTGTGAAGTGTGTGAAGGGCATGAAAAGATAAGGGGAATGTATAGAGAAACTCCGCCTCTATGCTTAGCGGATATGACGTAAACTGACAATCAAACAGACGTCACTGACTTTATCTGGTAGTAAATGATAATTACCTAAACCTTGGGGAAGGCCATTGTCCAGCAGTTAACGTTATTTGGCTGAAACGAACGAACGAACCAGCTATTCTACTAAAATTCTAGTTGCCTGATGACAAAAGAATGTTTATGACTGATTTAGGATAGTACAAACTTTGTCAAATCAATGAAATGATCGAAAAGAAAAGAATATTGGTCGATAAACCGATAGTAGCCACGCTGCACTGGCTACACTTTTTCGCTGTATCACACCCATCTTGCAATTCAAATCTCCGTTCAAACATCGACTTACATTAGTCAGCGAGCAGTCTTCGATATTTATGAGTCGAACCCGACGTAAATCAGCATCCACCGTGAGAATTATGACAGTGTTGCCAGATATTGCCAGAGATTTATTTATTTCGACGCTAGTGTTGGAAACGTATTGTCTAACACTGCGGACCTGCATGGTCTGTATTGTTTACTTTGTGGTCGTTGAAAAAACGTATGCTAAGCGAATTATCTATCTTCTATATAAATAAAAATGAATTGATGTTCGTTAGTCTGATTAAAACTCGAGAACGGCTGGGCCGATTGAGCTGATTTTGGTTTTAAAATGTTTGTCGTAGTCCAGGGTAGGTCTAAACGGTGAGCAAATACGCGCGCGGTATTGTTTTTCTGTGACAGACAAAATTCCACGCGGGCGGAAAGCTAGTATCGAATATAATTAAATGTTATACATTCTTACTAAAATAACATGGGGAAATAGTCTATTTTTATAGACTGTTAAAGTATTTGTATTTAATTGGAAATAACTGCATTATTATTTGACAAATTAAATAACAATAAAATATAATATGACACAATATCAATTAATTACTTATAATACGCAATGCACTGCATTGAGTATTCATTTTTGTAATGATCATTAACACTTTTTTGTAATAGGTAGTATAGTTTGGGATTACGCTCCTAGGACTAGTAATTAATATAAGTAATGACTGTCATTCAAATACAGGGTGGCCAGGCTAATTTTTTTCTCACTCTAAAAGCTTCTCTAGCGTAATTAAGTAAAAACAAACTACAAGTGCTTGCCAGAGTGAGAAAAAAATTAAAAACCAACCATAGGTGATAGTTAAGGATAAATCACAAAATTAACTCTATCTCCTAAACTAAGCAAAATCGTAGAACATACATGGGGGTGATTTAGGTACACCTTGATGTAAGGAATCTAAATTTTAGCTTTGAAAGTCGAATCCCTGGCCACCCTTTATAAAAATTCCTTTTCCAAACTATCGACCCCGACTGCCGTTCGACTAAGTACAAATAATAGCAACTTTTCTAAAATAACGACGTCACAGTTTATTTCAAACTTAGTTAAGTCTAACACCAGCCGTTTCATTAGTGCAGGCACTCGCAATTAGCCTAAAAGCATGTCTGCAAACGGCTCAGTCCTCAGGAGGCTCACTCTGAATAGGTAGGAGTGTAGGTTGTAGCCGTTTTATAGACGAAATAGCTTTTTATTTAGAAACTCTTGAATATGTTTCTGGAAATAGTGTAAAAATCTGAAATAAAGTACTCAAAAACTAAGACTAAGAGGATTCAGACCAGTAGAGTTCGAAAATTATGTACTCGTATAGTCCACGCTAATAAGGGTTTGTCAATTTCTTGCAATATGGAGAAGAAGAAAGAAAAACATCTCAACAATAGAGAGATCATAATGATAGAGTGATAGAGATCATAAAAAAACTACTGAAAGAAAAATCGAACGTTGTGGAAATCCTTGAGGGAACCCTTTATCAAGCAGTGGACGTCTTTTGGCTGAAACTAACCTACACACAAAGTCTATATTAGCAATTTGTACATTATTTCAATGTTCAATACAAGACCTTCCTTCCTCAAATTGTAGTGGTGGGAACGAGAGTCCCACCTCTCGTAGTCCTATACTTTTAGGTAGACAGTTTGTTTTTAATGTACCTATGAATTATTTTCAAAACTCATGCTACTCTATTTACCTGAGACTACCTACTAAGATTGATGTAACGTTACTACATCTCGACCTAAATATATACCCATATACCCTCATACATTCCATACAGCATACCTCTTGCGGTTTCGTAGAATGTGGGCTAGAATCATAATTAACATCGCTCATACATGTATATCAAAACAACGGTATAGCGACCACTGCGGTTGTTTGGGGATTTGATGTCATTAATAATATAAATGACGGGTATAATTAAATGAATGTGCAATAAAAATGACGCATGGCATGAAAGATATTAAGTTTGCAGACTTGATCAATTTTTTATTGTAGATCTGTAAAACCATAGTATAATAATGAGTATTGCATGGTAAAACGTAGTCTCACCTGTCGTGATAACTTTAGAAACATGGTAGGTAAGTATTACTCATCAATGAAAATCATGATGTGTCTTGATCGCCAATTAAACCCAAGTTATAGTTACAAGTAAAATTGCGTTGAATTCGAAACAAATTAGTCAGAAAAAATAGGTAGAGTTTGAAGTTAAAGATTAAATCGTATTTTTTTGCAATTTAAATTAATTTTCACACGTTACAATATCTCAATTATTACTCCTCGTAAACGTAAACATAAATCACAACTAACTGAACATGACTTTTTATTTGAAAATCCTGCAAAAGAAATTACAGCAATTAAAATGACTTACGCAAGACACTTACATTCATTAAATAATTTACATAATTCGCTTTTAAAATATCGCCATCCATCGTTACTAATAATGATTGATTGAGTCGACATCGCGCCTCGGGCCCTTAAACGTTACGCCCCACTTTGCTTATGCCCCACTTCAAGGACCCGAGCGGAGCGAATCGCGAACTCCCCCTTGGGCCAGAGCAATATGAACAGCACAATTAACGTAGATTAGCAACAGTAAACAAAGCTGTTAAGCTTAACATAGTTACATTAATTAACTGTTTACATTTTTTTATTTAATTCTAGACTTGACCTTGCCTAGGCTCTCTAGTTGGTACAAATACCTTTACTCGGTGATAAAGAAAACTCAAAATTTGTCAAAAAATATAACCAATATTTTCGGTAACATTTAGAGACTCTTTATTTATATTTTTTTCATCAGTAATTTCAGAAATTATGGATTCACAAGCTAACATTTAATTTTAATATTAATTGCCTTCTTTTTTGTAGCGAATGGTAATGCTCTTCGCCAAGGCAACTGAATTATTGGGACTTGGAAAAAATACCAAAATAGTATTGACCTAGAGATAACTTTAGGTGCGAAAACGCTAAAGTACCAACAAAGTAGTAAAAGTAAAAGTGCTGTAAGAGCCTACTCGCAAAAATAAAATTAGTTTTATGATATTTTTTTAATATGTACCTACTTAAAGTCTCACTTGAATAATATTAATTTAGTAATCACTCAATTCATACTTTTAAAAATCACTTGAACTGTCGCTCCGCCTCTCACCGCGCGCGGCCTAAACAATAATATTAAGAAAGTTTATTGACATTGCCGCCATATTTATTTATCTTCATCAATCTGGTTATTAGATGTAAAGCAAATATTATTGATTGGCGAAAGTGACTATTGGTTAACACTAGATTTGGTGGGAAATGGAAATTATAGAGCCAGTGAGTATTTTGCTGGAGGCAGTTGTCGAAGCTTACAGAATAGTATCAGATGGGAATATTGAAGTGAGTTTGTTAAAGTTAGTCAGTCAGAAAATGTGTAAGTTTATTGCTCAATAAGTAGCAATAAGTAGTAACTTTCTTCTAGCTAAATAAATAGCCTTTCTTTCATAACTCCATAAAGTGTTATATATGAGAAGTAATACAATATTCACATTCCAGTTTCAGGTTTTTTTGTAGTGACAGAATCACCTAATTATCAATCTCATGAGGTGTAATCATTAATAACATTATGTAAAGTACCTACTGAAAATTTTCCTTCCAAGTTCATTTAATATTGTTTATATGTAAAGGAAATTCTTCTGACATTATTCAGCCACATGCCAAAAAGATCGTAAGATCAATAAAGTCATATTAGGTATAGAATTGTTCCGCAATCCTGTCCATCCCACGGGCACTTCACAAAATCGAATTCCACAATCAGGGGATTAAGAGGAAAGAGGGATTGGGGCCACAATGAGGAGTGGAAAGCCCAGTTTATCCAATCTCATTTGGAACTTGAATTGTCTGTCCATTATGTATGCGACTCACTGACGAAATGCTCGACGAACTTTTTTGCCAATAGAGTCAGGACGTTGGATGAAATGTGGCAGAAAATGGACAAAAATTTCAAATGTTGCTGGAAAGAGTAAATATTATTATGATTGATGAACCGTGTTGGATTAAGGCAGAAATAAAAATAAATATCTGCAGTAATAAACAAACGAAATTGAAATTAAATCAAAGTCAATAAATCTGCTTTTTCTACCGTTATCTTTGGTACATCTGAGATCACAAACTTGTGTCCAATCCATGTCTGAAACCAATGGTCTTACGGTTTATTATTACGATATTTTAAGTATTTTGCTATTACGTCTGCTAATATTGCCCATTAGTGCGTCAAATCATTTAGTTTCCACTGAAGGAGCATGCCCCTCTCTAATCTCTAGAGGCAAATGAAGGAAGTGCAAATATAGACTATAATTTATCAGTAATTATCGCATGAGTAAACCAGCGGCAACGATTACTCGATGTGAAATGAGTTGCCTTCCCACTTTAGCCAGTGGAATCTTCTTTGAAAACCGCATTTCGCTCGCCAAATACATGGCCTGTATATCCAAACTATTAACGGCCAGAACAGAATCCATTTTCTCCTTTTCACTTAATGAACCAAACAATCGTTGGGCCAAGAATAGTGTTGTCAGGTGTCCCGATTTGGACGAAACTAGGTACCTAAGTACTATTTTCGGTCTGGTGACACGTTCCAAACCTATAATTCACGCTTAATCAGGTCTAGATAACCCAAATTTCATGAAACATCAGGTTGACCGCCAACGACGGATCAATCCGCCTTAAAAATGATGTCAGTAATTGAGTATTATGTAAACTGAATAATAATGAATACAATGATTATATTGATGATATCATAATTTATCAAGCGTGGCGTGTCAGAGTGATGGCTTTTATATTTGACGTGGCGCTGAAAAGGTTAAAACCTTTAGTATGTACAGATATCATACATTTTGAGGCAAACTTATCCCTATTACAAGTACATGACCATGAACGACTGCTTTTATTGAATTTCCATGGGAAAAACGAACACGTCTGTAAAGCTTCTTTCTTTGAGATACTTTTTCTTTTACATTTTCTTACCAACCTTGACTTATGAACACCAGTCCCGATCAGCTTTACATTTCGTCCCAATATATCAGGACAAAAGTTATATGATACTGGCAACACTAGCCAGAAAACATCTTTACGCGCCGGAAAAACCTTAGCACGGCAAGTAAGTGCGTTTTCATTACTAATTAATTGTTTATTGCCAGTAAAACAGCTATTCGCACGTTGTTAACAAGTTAACACTAAAGTGTGGATTGTAAACAAGAGACTAAAATTTTGACGCTCTCGTCTGTCTTTGTTTATTGAGAAAACTTTCTTATTTTCGTAAATACTCGGTGGACTGAGTTTATCTTCATATTATTATACGAGATGGATTTTAGAGCAATATACAAATTATGTATGTAATGTACTAAAATCAAGTAGCAGTGGGCGGGGCACATAGCTCGTAGAGACGATGGCCGTTGGGGCAAGAAAGTTCTCGAGTGGCGACCACGGGCTGGAAGACATAGCGTGGGCAGCCTCCTACTAGGTGGACCGACGATCTGGTAAAGGTTGCGGGAAGAGCCTGGATGCGGGCAGCTCAGGACCGATCATTATGGAAAACCTTGGGGGAAACCTTTGTCTAGCAGTGGACGTAATTTGGCTGAAACGAATACAAAATATGTACTGACGATTCTGGCATTTTATAAAGTAGTTACAAGAGTGATATTGCAATAAAAATGTAAAAACTGATGTGCTGTTGACTCTACATCGGTATAATGCTTACACGCATGTATGTATTAATTACTAATTAATAATCCATTGTCATGCTTTATTGTTCCAATGTTATTAGTAATTTTAATTTTACTTGAACAGAAAATAGGCATTGATTAACAAATATTGTCACTCTTTTCAACAATGGCTTCCGCAGAATACCAGTGTCATATTTTGGGTTTTACCTTATGCTGAGCGGTAGCCATTTTTGTTCACAACATGTAATACATATTACATTACTTTCAATATGTTATGAACCGAATAAATATTTTTCTTTCCTTCTTATATTTAGAGCTAATAGCGGTTTTTAGTAGAGTATGACTTGGATATTTGAGAAGAAAAATTGAACTTTTTTTCTGCTCTCCTTTTATTAATCCACAACCAGTATATCTAATATGCTTGGACGTTGATTATTGTATTTAATGTCTTATCAGAACCCGCTTAAGTCCTTAATAGGTTTCCGATAGCTATGAAATGGTTTTGCGAATTATTAATTGCACGTAATGGTGGTGGTAGGCACTAAGGCTGGGTTGCACCATCTTACTTTAACTTTGACAAACGTCAAGAATCTGCCAAACTCCATGCAAAAAACACCGGTTATCGTTATAGTTATGGTCAACTTAAGTTAGCTGGTGCAACTCAGCCTAAGCTTATCAATCCATCGCAGATACGTTTGCCATTATACGTGAGGAAAACCATAGACTACAATCGATAAGTGTCCGTCTCTTTCTTTTATTCTACAGCTTGGGGTGAGTGATAGAGATAGAAAAGTTAATTAGAATTGAAGATTATAGATAATGTAAACATTATACATATGTTATTCTCTAAAATAAATGTTTGGCTGCATACGGCCAAAATCGATGACCATCATTTAAATAATCCTTTTTTAAACGCTTTTGCAGCGTCTGGCCACTAAGTACATTTCGTTAATATATGAATATCGACTGTCAATTGTTTTTGCAGTGATTTTTTGCTTCACGCACGATATAAAAATGATTTTACTGTCTTAATTAAAAATGCTTACACAGCGATTATTAATTAAGTAACTAGGTACTACAAGTTACAGGATATTTAAACTCGCAGCTTACAAAAGATAACATTTTTATTAAAGCTATTAAGAAAAGAGCAGGACAACAAAAATATAAATATTAAAAAATCCCTCGGAAATACAAGGAAATAAAATGCTAGTGTACTAATTAACGTGAAAAACCATTAAAATTTCAAAGATATGGTTTAATAGCAGGCCCGTTAATTGTTTACTTACCGCCTAAACACGCCGTTACATTGTTCATTAGTTAATTTTACTGAAGTTGTAAATAAGGATTAACTGAAATAGGTGTATTAAATTTGATAGGCCATAAGGGTGGCTTTCGGAGATATGCAGGAGTTTCTGAGAAGGGATAAACAAAGGTATAAATAAATAAAGGTATACTACCTTTGATAAAATAAAATACTTTGATACTACCTAGATTAAAATTTAATGTGTGAAGAAGTTAATTAACTAAAATATATTATTAGATAATTTAATATAAGTAGAGTGGACACTGGCTCTTGTAATAAAGGTTTTCACATATTAAGGCTGAGTTTCACCATCTTACTTTAACTTTGACAAACGTCAAAAATCTGTCAAACTCCATACAAAAAGCACCAGTTATTGTTATTATTAAAGTTAAAATAAGGTAGTGCAACTCAGCTTACTCAGCCTAAGAGTTTATAGATGTGTGCATATTAGCGAAAGGTCATACCAACCATATAAAACGAGTACATCTACATCATAAAAAACAAATATTATTACTCGAACTTGTTTTAAACAAACGATTTTTCTCAAAATGTTTACATAAACCTCTCTCAGCTCATTTATATTCAGCCGATAACAAATTTCGATTTTTTTAACACAATGCGCAAGAGACAACGAAAGTGACATCTGGGGGGCTACTCCCAAAATCATCCGATGTTTCGAATGCACCGATCCCTCTCAGACAAAGCGAGATGTCAGTATGAGAGATAGAGACAGATAGACTTGTTACTACGTACCTAAACAACGTGTAGCCCTGCTGACACGCTTTTCGACGCGCGCGCACCTTCGTGACTACTGTAATGGACGCATAAGATCTATGCTGTAATGTTTTCGTGTAGACCTTATTTTTAGCACATATCGCATTAAAATATTTAACATTTTCTCTCCGATCATAATTTGTGCTTTTAGATAGCATCATTTTGTCCTAAAAGTAATGTGTTTTCTGCAAATGGCCTTTTAAAAAGGAGAGCTTTTTAGCGTCCAAGTATTACTGGTATTACTTTATAACCCTACTATTGCTTCGGGACAATAAATGAGCGTGGTAAGAAGTCTTCCTTCTTGCTTCTACTTAATATGTATATTAGCTACTAAGTATAAAATACTCATAATTACATTATTTTGACAGGTTATTGCAAACAATATAATGTCAACAGCAAAACAAAAGACCTTCAATGAATGCTCACAGAAAAGCATGGTCAATGAAGCGTCAATTGTTTATTAAGACCCATCCTATTTTATTAGCAAACTTATAATAGCAACTAATAGGATCAGTGGTTTTCTTTAGTAAAACTTTGATGCACATACGTCACGGTACACGGAGAGGTTTTTAAAGATAAAATGGACCGAGTGTGTCCCTCTACACGCCGAGCATTTTCATATCCAAGCATTATTCAAACTTCACTTAAAACCTAACAATCTTTGCAAACATCACACATTTAAAACATATGTATCTGCTCAAAAACTTGACAAACGTTTCACCGCCATTCTGTTTTCCACTTTCCACATGTTGGTGAAAATGTTTGCGTTCGCGCATCGCGGAAATCCTACTATTACGCCCTACGTCGCACGCGCATTATCCGAGTTTCTTTAGAGAGTACGGACAGTGGCCGGTTGTCCGTTAAAAGTGTCACAAAGGTGCCTTCTGTGTTTGAAATTATTTGTACTGTCTACAGCACATCATACTTACACATGTTTGCTGTAAAACAGCATCTTTTCTAACCGCTAAAGATACCGTAGTCAATGTCAAAGTCAAAGTCAAAATTTCTTTATTTGTATAGACTAATAAATATTACTTACAAATCGTCAAATATTTTGCTTTATATGTCTCATAATCTTTTAACCCTACCAGCGCTTCGAGACCAACATTTGGCAAGTGCTGAGAAGAAGCGCCGCAACAAACTCAGTCACCACTGTCTGCCGGTTAATAACAGTGTTACGAGTAAGCTTGATATTGATTATAATATTTTGACCTGAATTTAACGCAAGGTGAAGGTACAAATGTACACCTTAAATTTTTCCTTACGTTAAATTGGTTATCAATAATGAAATTGGGAAAGGTATTGGGGCTCTGAAGTTGATTGAAATCAGATTCAATCTTTCTCGGAAAAAAGAGATGCGTGATCAGGTTAGGACATACCAATGATGTTAACAACTTACAAGTGTTCTTTAAAAACATACTTCGTAATTTTATTAATAACAATATCGTAATTGCCTGAACGACTCTAAACTCAATATGTGGCTAGTGCCTTACACTAGGTCCTGTTACCTATAACTTTGCTTTGCTATATATTATCATACTAGCTGTGCCCGCGACTTCGTACGCGTGAAAGCCCGTTTTTGCAACATTTTTAATTATTGCTCTGCTCCTATTGATCATAGCGTGATGTTGTATAGCCTATAGCCTTCCTCAATAAATGGGCTATCTAACACTGAAAGAATTTTTCAAATCGGACCAGTAGTTCCGGAGATTAGCGTGTTCAAGTAAAAAAACAAACAAACTCTCCAGCTTTATAATATTAGTATAGATGTTATGTAAATCACGATTCGTCTGTTCTGGAGTAGGTTAAGTATTTAGTACGTGTCCCGAACTCAATAAGGCTCTTTTTTCACCCCTCCTGTTTAACAATATGTACTAAAATAGTGATATTAGCCGAAAGTCTTTCTTTTTCTTTTTTAGCAGTGGACGTCTTTCGGCTAAAACGAACGAACGAACGAAGTGATATTAATAAATGTGTTGTACGTAATAGGCGTAATTTTTCCCACTACTTTCTCAAAATCATAGTCCCTATATAAAATGAAGTGAGAGTTTTCACAGTTTAACTTATCAACGAGATATTTTTAGCCAAAGAAAGCTGGTTTACACACAATTTGTATTGTAATGTATGTAATAATATTCAGATCGCTTGGCATTTGTATTAATGTGTTGCTCCACTTATAATTCTGGAGCGATTGCGCTGATACTGAGGTATGAATAATTAATACAAAGCTGAATTCGCTTAAATCGAAATGAAATGTGTGCTACGACTTTAATTATTCTCGAGATATTATATCACGTCATATTAGCGTTAAATCAAAATGTCTGTCATTATTTTAATGCGAGTATTTCACTCTTTAATATTACGTTAGCAGAATTGTTTTAGAATTGCTGGTTTTATCACTGTTGAGAAGCTACGTGATTGACAGATACTTTTAATATTACTTTATGAGGTTCTATCTATACATAAAGAAAGGGCTAAGAGAAAAGGGTGACCTTTTTCGACCAAGAAAATATCTAGATTTGGGATATTTTCTTATCACAAATTATCACTGGTAAGTAACACAGTATGCTTACCATGAGTTTACGTTAGGTATGGTCGCTAGCGACTGCGTATAAAAATTACTTGTATGTATGACATATAGGTACAGCGCCACTAGCGGCTACTTTCAAGAACAAAAATCTTCATAGATTTTCTGACGCACTCGCTAGCGAGTACACCTAACGTAAACTCATGGTAAGCACACAGTAGAAGTGTTGCCTATCACGTCACTTCATTGACCAAGACATTTTGTCTAGATATTGAGCAGACAGATCGGTATCTCATATCTACTTAAAAATCTACTTCTATCGCTATCAGAATCTAGCGTTACATGCCTAACTAAAAAACCAGCATTAATCAGTCTCAAACGATAATTATAGTATAGCACGAAACCTACCAAAAATGGCAAAAAATATCGTCGACGTATATAATCAGATGATTATTCCCAGATACCAATTTCCAGTTTCATAGCGAGTACAGCATAACTTACGGCCGCAACAACTCATGTGCCGACGCAGATTGCTAGCCAGATATAAACCTACGCGGTAAACGGAAATGTCGAAGCAGATTTAGACAAATTTTGTTTTCGATAACACACACGCTCCATCGCCCTTTGGGTGACCTTGAGCCTTCTTATGAGGCCCATAGTAAGCGACCACGTCTCAGATCCGTATACTATCACTGGCAACACACACTGGTTAAAAACTTTCGACACATTGAAACAAAAACATCATTAATTCTCATAGTTACGCAGCTGTATAATTTTTTGGGATATTCTATTGTAGAGATCATGACTGATTTCTTGTAAGATTAGCAGATCCTAGACGGCAGATGTTACGCATAAAAAAGTCTTACATATTATTAAAAGGCTTCTGATGATTACATTTTAAGAGCATACACTATCCTACTATAAATAGAATAGACTAATGTTTAACAAACAAGTAACGATTTAAAATGAGTTATGTACGTGACATAGGTCATGGTCGCGTGGCGTCGTCTCATATAGCGTCTCGTTTGTCGCTAGAATAGGACACTGCGTTAATCGAAAATGTAATTTTACGTAATTTCAAGCGTCCATGGTATTTCTATCGTTCGTCCGTTCTCCACGGCTAGGCTGTTAGGGACCCAATTAGTTTGTAAGCCGATATAAGTCGCTAAAGGCTAGTGGAGATGATGGATCATGTGGAATACAGGACATAATGCTCGGTGCCTGGAAATTCCGAGCAAAACGGTTTTGTTGAGGGAACGTTCTGAACCAGTAGGTACTCGTATTCGGCACGGAAATAATAATAATCTTGATTCGTTAGAACTATTTCTGTTATTGTTACCTACTACATTCGTTTCATCCACGGAAAACTTACGAATCTGCTGTTTTAGTGTAAATCATACTCAGTTAAAAAACTGCACCAAATCAGATTTAAGCTTTCAAAAAGCTCTCCTGTCAAATACTTACATATTTTACAGATTTTTTTAGTTTTTCGAGTAATAAAGGTGAAGGTTGCGGGAAGCACCAGGATAAGGCAGTGCAGGACGGGTTATTGCGTGAATCCTTGGGGAAAACCTTTGCCTGTGAATGTCTTTTGATCGAAGTCATCTGTTTTATTATTTGTTAATGTTCCAGATGGAATGAATAAATACAAAGCAGACCCATCTCAACAGTCAGCAATCAAACCGGTACAATCCATCAAGCCTCAAAAAGGGAGAGTCGGCGTCTCAAAGCCCATAGCCATAGCTCTCTATAGTTATGAACGGTTTAATCAAAGTCGCGAAGGTCATAAAATATGCTTTAAATCTTAACTAGGGCTGCTACACTGAAACGTGCCTTTTGAAGTGTTTTGAAGGAGGCAAATTATAACGTTTTAAAGGCTTATTAAGTTCTTGACGTAAAAGCATAGTAGGCATGTAGCTATGGCAACATATTAATTTCCACACGTTTTAGTTATCCATAGCATTCCATACTGTACTTATGTGGTATGCATCTAATTCACGTCCTTTCAAGTGCCATTTATTTTTTCAGGCGATAACGCATTAAAATAACACTATGACATTTCATTTAGTAGTAATAGGTGCTGTTTTACTTCAAAAACATAAATGTAGTTTGATGTGTTTGGTGTACCTACAGTTCATTTAAGTTGTTTTTGTACTACTATTTTTATTTAATTGGGCATATTATATCGTAATATTACGCATAATATTATAATTTCTTAACATAATAATATCCCAACTTCCCAACTTATAATATTATAAATGCGAAAGTAACTCTGTCTGTCTGTCTGTCTGTCTGTCTGTTACGCTTTCCCGCTTAAACCTCGCAACCGATTTTGATGAAATTTGGCATAGAGATAGTTTGAGTCCCGGGAAAGAACATAGGATAGTTTTTATCCCGGTTTTTGAAACAGGGACGCGCGCGATAAAGTTTTTCTGTGACAGACAAAATTCCACTGGCGGAAAGCTAGTAATCGAATAAACACAAGATCAACTACCACTAGAGTATAACAATAGCTACAATCCCTTCATAATATCTGTCAGCCCTACGCCGATCCGAGTCGTAAAGATAAGAGCGAGCGAGATCGCATCACGCGTGGAAAGTGAAGTGGTTTCACTTTCGTACAAATTACCACCTGGTGGGCTAAACACCTTATTCGGTGGCCCTTTGATGGGTCGGGTCACCAGGCTTTGTGGTTTTGTAGGACTTTGTTGTATTGTGTAGGAATGTGTGGCCGAGACGTGACTTATTGTGATGTTAACATAAATAACATACTCTACAGTTACTCGTAATTTAAAAGTGTTGTACAATAGTTTAGTTAACTATAATAGAGCTAAATTATGTTTACACTGTCGTTATGTTTCTTTGTCTGATATTTGAAGTTGTTGGAAACCAAAACAAATGTTGCCTATAATTATTAAGCTTCAATTCAATTTAAACTTTTAAAGTAAAAATTTTCACTGAGAAAAATCTTTGGTCTTAATAGAAAATAAATTAAATTTTATGTGACCACCCTTAGCTACGATCTTTCAAACGGACTTTAAGTAAGTAATAATCTGAACATTATTCTCAATTGGTACCTAGTTCTCGTTCGTGACCAAATGAACTGACCTAACCTACATAACAAATCTTAACTTAAGATTTGGAAGTAAAGTAAAAATGCATTACGGGTCGATCACGATCAAAATTTCTATATTCTTTAATACGGTCGTGATTGCCAAATCGTGATGATTATGTGGGACGAAATGAATGATTGCAGTTTATAAATGAAATATCTTTATTAAATATTATATTCAAAAAGATTCACAGATTAATTAATCATAATCACAGATCGATACCGAAACGCTCACGATTGCAGTATATTTGCCAACGGTACTTGCCCATTCATGAATCGCGTAATTACATTCTATTCATAATGCTGTTTATTTTTTGTCGGTGCTATCATCATTGCACTGTTTTTATCGTGGTGATTAATTGTTACACAAGTTTGGGTAACATACACAAAAAGTTTAACGCTTTGACGCCCGCGGCTGTATATTATGGCAGTTGACACACATACTCGGTTCCGATAACGGTTGTGAGTTGTGATTTCCATTGTGATGTAGTGTTGGCTTCTGATTTTAATTGGACAGGTTCAATACTTAATTGAGACAATTGATTATCAAGTATATTCTCTCACGGATGTCTGGATCAGTGACAGACTAAAACTGCATAAGACTGTCCATCTGTTGAGTTGTCTGAAAAAACTAGATCTTAATTGTTTCAAGACATAATATAGCGCGGAAATGTTCATAAAACAGATTTGTATTAGAAATCTTGCTTTTTAACTGTCAGGTGAATTTTAATGGCTACTTTGTCCTAATAGTACTAATCTTTTGACTTGTACGAGTATCGACTTAAAATAAATCTCGAATTTGAGCTCCGAGATTTGCCATGCGTCTTGTTATTTTATTTAGTTACTAGTTTTTGTCAGCAGCTTCGTTTCATAGAGTTTCACCTGTCATGTGTGAACAGTCGGCGTTAACTAGTTCGTGACACCCAAAGTAGCCAATAAGTTCGAAACACGTCTTTGTTATAATTGGAATAATGTTGACGTCTTGTCAACTTATGACCACTTTGTGTGTCACGAACTATTTGACACTGACTGTACCGAAATGAAAATAGTTTACGAAAAATGATCGTAATAAAAATGTAATATCTTATCAAAATTAAAACCTTATATTTTCCAAATCTTCGTTCGTTCGTTTCAGCCGAATAACGTCCACTGCTGGACAAAGGCCTCCCCAAAGATTTCCACAACGATCGGTCGTGCACAATACAGGGTGACTTTGTTATCAGTATCCAAATTTTTTTTAATAAGCTCGTTAGAACAATTTGACAATACAACTTTATCGTAATTATTTTTAATTGTGGTATTTTTCGCAAAAAAAAATATCGAAAGTCTAATCCGCGGGTGCCCATATCTTAAGTTTTAAAGGTTATTGCTTATTTTCGCTCACCATTATGTCTAATAAGCTTTGCAGTTAACTGTGTGTACGTATTTTTCCATGAACGAAGCAAATTTTCCACGTGAATCAATTTGGAAACCGCGCGCAGCGGATGAAAATAATTAAATATGGAGAAAAAAGCTTTGTTTTCTTTACGTAAATCAATTGAGTTACTGATTCTGAGTCGATCCTGAAAATTTGGATACTGATACAAAAATCACCCTGTATATTGTGCAGTTTTGTTTACAAATGAGTAGATTATTATAAATTGTAGGCTCTCAATTGATAAGATTCGACCTTTCATTATCAAAGAATGACTTCAATTTTTTGTACCTATCCTAATTTATTCATAAAACTTGCATACCCTACTCACGCATGTGATTAAACTGCGCATGTCACTTTCGATTGCGCTCGCTGCCTGCCTACCCAATCGAGCTAATCGAATAAAATAATTTAAATGTTCGTGTATGGGAAACGGCAACGTATGGAAGGTTAAAATGTAATAAAGGAAAGGTTAAATTCTACCTCAAATGTTCAATTTCCGAATATTTGGCTGGATGAAGAGTAATAAGTAACTATAAAAAGTATTGAAATAAAAATAGATAAAAAACTGACCGCTTTTTGAAATAATGGTGATACTAGTATGTAAAAACGATAAATCTTGCCGTTTAAGGCTTCTTAAGGTTTTGATTTCACTGTTGAAGTCTTGTATAATATACNCAATTAGCAACTACTTGCCAATAATATTTTTCACAAAATCGCAAAAAACATGGTAGGTAAGTATTACTCATCAATGAAAATCATGATGTGTCTTGATCGCCAATTAAACCCAAGTTATAGTTACAAGTAAAATTGCGTTGAATTCGAAACAAATTAGTCAGAAAAAATAGGCAGAGTTCGAAGTTCAAAGGTTAAATCGTATTTTTTTGCAATTTAAGCTAATTTTAACACTCACAATATCTCAATTATTACTCCCCGTAAACGTAAACATAAATCACAACTAACTGAACATGACCTTTTATTTGAAAGCCTGCAAAAGAAATTACAGCAATTAAAATGACTTACGCAAGACACTTACATACATTAAATAATTTACATAATTCGCTTTTAAAATATCGCCATCCATCGTTACTAATAATGATTGATTGAGTCGACATCGCGCCTCGGGCCCTTAAACGTTACGCCCCACTTTGCTTATGCCCCATTTCAAGGACCCGAGCGGAGCGAATCGCGAACTCCCCCTTGGGCCGGAGCAATATGAACAGCACAATTAACGTAGATTAAAAACTGTAAACAAAGCTGTTAAGCTTAACATAGTTACATTAATTAACTGTTTACATTTTTTTATTTAATTCTAGACTTGACCTTGCCTAGGCTCTCTAGTTGGTACAAATACCTTTACTCGGTGATAAAGAAAACTCAAAATTTTAAAAAAAATATAACCAATATTTTCGGTAACATTTAGAGACTCTTTATTTATATTTTTTTCATTAGTAATTTCAGAAATTATGGATTCACAAGCTAACATTTAATTTTAATATTAATTGCCTTCTTTTTTGTAGCGAATGGTAATGCTCTTTGCCAAGGCCAACTGAATTATTGGGACTTGGAAAAAATACCAAAATAGTATTGACCTAGAGATAACTTTAGGTGCGAAATCGCTAAAGTACCAACAAAGTAGTAAAAGTAAAAGTGCTTTAAGAGCCTACTCGCAAAAATAAAATTAGTTTTATGAGATTTTTTTAATATGTACCTACACAAAGTCTCACTTGAATAATATTAATTTAGTAAACACTCAATTCATACTTTTAAAAAATCACTTAAACTGTCGCTCCGCCTCTCACCGCGCACGGCCTAAACAATAATAATTTGAAAGTTTATTGACATTGCCGCCATATTTATTTATCTTCATCAATCTGGTTATTAGATATAAAGCAAATATTATTGATTGGCGAAAGTGACTATTGATTAACACTAGATTTGGTGGGAAATGGAAATTATAGAGCCAGTGAGTATTTTGCTGGAGGCAGTTGTCGAAGCTTACAGAATAGTATCAGATTGGAATATTGAAGTGAGTTTGTTAAAGTTAGTCTGTCAGAAAATGTGTAAGTTTAATGCCCAATAAGTAGGACTTTCTTCCTAGCTAAATAAATAGCCTTTCTTTCATAACTCCATAAAGTGTTATTTATATGAGAAGTAAGTGACACAATATTTACATTCCAGTTTCAAGTTTTTTGTAGTGACAGAATCACCTAATATATCAATCCCATGAGGTGAATCAATAATTATTAACATTATGTATCAAAAGTACCTACTGAAAGTTTTTCTTGTTTTAATAAGTATAGTATCCTGTCCATCCCACGGGCACTTCACAAAATCGAATTCCACAATCAGGGGATTAAGAGGAAAGAGGGATTGGGGCCACAATGAGGAGTGGAAAGCCCAGTTTATCCAATCTCATTTGGAACTGGAATTGTCGGTCTATTATGTATGCGACTCACTGACAAAATGCTGGACGAACTTTTTTGCCAACGCAGTTACCTATGTCGTTGGATGAATGTGGCAAATGATGGACAGAAATTTCAAAAGTTGCTGGAATGCAAATGAATGAGCCATGACGTTGGATTGAGACAGAAATTAGTAGGTATTAATTTTTAGAAATGATAAAATAAGCTTAAAACGAAATAAAATAAAAAAATCTTCTTCTCCTGTCGTGTTGTACCAAGGAACACCGAGATTATACACTTATGTCACACTCATATTTTACGTGCCATCAAGGCACCCATGGTCTCGCATGCCATGTACAACAATATAATACCTAGGTTGGTTCATTATCCCGTTATTTTAAGTACTTACTCGTATTTTGCTATTACGTCTGCTAATATTGCCCATTAGTGCAAATATCATCATCAAATCATTTAGTTCTCACTGAAGGAGCACGCCCATCTCTAATCTCTAGAGGCAAATGAAGGAAGTGCAAATATAGAACATATGTAGGTAATTATTAGTAATTATCGTATACCGGCGGCAACGATTACTCGATGTTAAATGAGTTGCCTTCCCACTTTAGGCAGTGGAATCTTCTTTGAAAACCGCATTTCGCTCGTCAAATACATGGCCTGTATATCCAAACTATTAACGGCCAGAACAGAATCCATTTTCTCCTTTTCACTTAATGAACCAAACAATCGTTGGGCCAAGAATAGTGTTGTCAGGTGTCCCGATTTGAAGGAAACTGCCTTTAGTGCTATTTCGGTCTGGTGACACGTTCCAACACGCTTAATCAGGTCTAGATGACCCAAATTTCATTAACCTTTTCAACGCCAATGACGGATACATGCGTACATCAGGTTGACCGCCAACGAACAATTAATCCGTCTTAAAAATGATGTCAGTAATAGGCTAATTGAGTATTATGTTAACTGAATAATAATGAATACAATGATTATATTGATATCATAATTAATTTGTCAAGCGTAGCATCAGAGTGATGGCTTTTGTATTTGACGTGGCACTGAAAAGGTTAAAACCTTTAATATGTACAGATAACATTATATTTTGTGGCAAACTTATCCCTATTACAAGTACATGACCATGAACGACTGCTTTTATTGAATTTCCATGGGAAAAACGAACTCGTCTGTAAAGTTTCCTAATAAAAATCGTTTTTCTTTCATTTTCTTATTAGCTTTGACTTTAAAACACAAGCCCCGATCAGCTTTACATTTCGTCCCATTATTATATCGGGACAAAATTTAAATGATACTGGCAACACTAGCCAGAAAACATCTTTACGCGCCGGAAAAACCTTAGCACGGCAAGTAAGTGCGTTTTCATTACTAATTAATTGTTTATTGCCAGTAAAACAGCAATTCGCACGTTGTTAACAAGTTAACACTAAAGTGTAGACTGTAAACAAGAGACTAGAATGTTGACGCTCTCATCTGTTTATGTTTATTGGGAAAACTTTCTTATTTTCGTAAATACTCGGCGGACGGTTGAGTTTATCTCCATATTAGGTATACGAGATGGATTTATGTAATGTACCTACAAACGATTCTGGCATCTTAAAAAGTAGTTACAAGGGTGATATTGCAATAAAAATGTATAAACTGATATGCTGTTGACTCTACATCGGTGTAATGCTTACACGCATGTCTGTATTAATTACTAATTAATAATCCTTTCTCATGCTTTATTGTTCTAATGTTATTAGTAATATTAATTTTACTTGAACACAAGATAGGCAATTACTAACAATAATATAGACGCTCTTTCCAACAATGGCTTCCGCAGAATACCAGCGTCATGTATACCATACATAGCAGGACATAATGCTGAGAGGTAACCATTTTGGTAATTTTACACAAACGATGCATGCTTATGTGAAGCAACAAATCGAACGCACAGCGTTGAATAGACCCCTTTGATTGGTTCGTGTGTCACCCTGTGCGTTCACGCACACTGTGAGACCTCATAGTAATGTTTGTGATTACGGGCGTTAAAACTGTTTATTTTTATGTTATGAACCGAATAAATAATTTTCTTTCCTTCTTATATTTAGAGTGTTTTTTTCATTAATAGCGGTTTTCAGTAGAGTTTGACTTGAATGTTTGAGAAGCGAAATTAAACAATTTTTCGGCTCCCCTTTTATTAAACCAAAACCAGTATAATAATATCTAATGTGCCTGAACGTTGATTATTGTATTTAATGTCTTATCAGAACCCCATTAAGTCTTTAATAGGTTTCCGATAGCTATGAAATGGTTTTGCGGAATTATTAATTGCACGTAATGGTGATGGTGACAAATGTATTCTACTCTGCCGTCACCTCACGGCAACCCCTACTCTTCCCGCGGGTGTCGTAAGAGGCGACTTAGGGACTACACATCAAACAGAGAATGGGCAGCAGCGCTCTCTGAAAAACATCAATCTTTTAAACTGCGATCTCCAACCCGCCTGCCAAGCGTGGAGATTATGGCAAAACCCTCCACTATAGTGGAGGAGGCTCATAGTCCAGCAGTGGACTGTAAAGGGCTGTTGATGATGAATGGTGATGGTAGGCACTAAGGCTGGGTTGCACCATCTTACTTTAATTTGACAAACGTCAAGAATCTGTCAAACTCCATACAAAAAACACTGGTTATCGTTATAGTAACGGTCAAAGTTAGCTGGTGCAACTCAGCCTAAGCTTATCGATCCATCGCAGACACGTTTGCCATTATACGTGAGGAAAACCATAGACTACAATCGATGTAAGTGTCCGTCTCTTTCTTTTATTCTACAGGGTTGAGGGATAGAGATAGAAAAGTTAATTAGAATTGAAGATTATAGATATGTAAACATTATACCTATGTTATTCTCTAAAATAAATGTTTGGCTGCATACGGCCAAAATCGATGGCCATCATTTAAAGAATCCTTTTTTGAACTCTTTTGCAGCGTCTGCCCACTAAGTACATTTCGTTAATCTATGAATATCGACTGTCAATTGTTTTCGCAGTGATTTTTTGCTTCACGCACAATATAAAAATGATTTTAATGTCTTTATTAAAAATGCTTACACAGCGATTATTAATTAAGTAACTAGGTACTACAAGTTACAGGATATTTAAACTCGCGGCTTACAAAAGATAACATTTTTATTAAAGCTATTAAGAAAAGAGCAGGACAACAAAAATATAAATATTAAAAAATCCCTCGGAAATAGGTACAAGGAAATAAAATGCTAGTGTACTAATTAACGTGAAAAACCATTAAAATTTCAAAGATATGGTTTAATAGCAGGCCCGTTAATTGTTTTCTTACCGCCTAAACACGCCGTTACATTGTTCATTAGTTAATTTTATTGAAGTTGTAAATAAGGATTAACTGAAATAGGTGTATTAAATTTGATAGGCCATAAGGTTGGCTTTCGGAGATATGCAGGAGTTTCTAAAAAGGGATAAACAAAGGTATAAATAAATAAAGGTATACTACCTTTGATAAAATACTTTGATACTACCTAGATTAAAATTTAATGTGTGAAGAAGTTAATTAACTACTACTAACTAAAATATATTATTAGATAATTTAATATAAGTAGAGTGGACACTGGCTCTTGTAATAAAGGTTTTCACATATTAAGGCTGAGTTTCACCATCTTACTTTAACTTTGACAAACGTCAAAAATCTGTCAAACTCCATACAAAAAGCACCAGTTATTGTTATTATTACGGTTAAAGTAAGGTGGTGAGACTTAGCTTAAAAGTTTATTGATGAATGTGTGCATATTAGCGAAAGGTCATACCAACCATATAAAACGAATACAGTACCAACATCATAAAAAACAAATATTATTACTCAAACTTGTTTTAAACAAACGATTTTTCTCAAAATGTTTACAAAAACCTCTCTCAGCTCATTTATATTCAGCCAATAACAAATTTCGATTTCGAAGTTTCGAATGTTCCCGTCCCTCTCAGACAAAGCGAGATGCCAGTATGAGAAATAGGGGTAGAGAGACCCGAAAGTACGTAAACGAATTATAGCCCTGCTGACATGCTTAGCGACGCGTGCGCACCTTCGTGACTAATCTAATGGACGCATAAGATCTTTGCGGTAATGTTTGTTTCGAGTAAATTTTATTTTTTGCACATGTCTCACTATAATAGTTTAGCTCTACATTTTGCTCTCCTATCGTGCATATTATTCAAGCTTTTAAGATATCTTTAAAAGTCGTAAAAGTTTAGAAATTTATTTCAGCAAATAGGCTTTCAAAAAGCGCTTTTACACGTCCCAGTATTACTTTAATCCTACTACTGCTTTGGGACCATAAATGAGCACATGCTGAGAATAAGCCTTCCTTTCTTTTACTCAAAATACACACGTCATAGCTACTAAGTATAAAATACTCTTAATTACATTATGTTGACAGGTTAACGCAAACAATATAATATCAACAGAAAAACCTTCAATGAATGCTCACAGAAAAGCATGGTCAATGAAGCGTCAATTATTTATTAAGACCCATCTTATTTTATTATTAAACTAAAAATAGCAATTAATAGGATCATGCCTGTTCCCACCATCAATCCCTAATTTTTAACAAAACAAACAAAATTCCTGTTAAGTGTTACCATAGGGGTCACTTAAAAATTAGAGATTGATGGTGAAAATGGGCATGAGTGGATTTCTTATTTAAGTAAAACTTTGTTGCACATAAATCACGGTACATACTCTTACTCGTATTAGTTAGGTTTTTAAAGGTAAAAGTGACTTAGGCTGAGTTGTACCACCTTATTTTAACCGTGCCAATTACCATAACCAGTGCTTTTTGTATGAAGTTTGACAGCTTTTTGACGTTTGTCAAAGTTAAAGTAAGATGGTGCAACTCAGCCTTAGTGTGTCCCTCTACACGCTAAGCATCCATTGCATATTCAAACTTCACTTAAAACCTAACAATATTTGTAAACACCACACATTTCAAACATATTTATCTGCTCAAAAACTTGACAAACGCTTCACCGCCATTCTGTTTTCCACTTTCCACATGTTGGTGAAAATGTTTGCGTTCGCGCATCGCGGAAATCCTACCATTACGCCCTACGTCGCACGCGCATTATCCGAGTTTCTTTAGAGAAAACGGACAGTGGCCGGTTGTCAGTTAAAAGTGTCACAAAGGTGCCTTCTGTTTGAAATTGTTTGTACTGTTGACCATCATACTTAGGTACACATTTTTTCTGTAAAACAGCATCTTTTCTAACCACTAAAGATACCGTAGTCAAAGTCAAAGTCAAAATTTCTTTATTTGTATAGACTAATATATAGTACTTACAAATCGTCAAACATTTACCTCTTAAAGAGCCTCTATATGTCTTATAATCTTTTTACCCTACCAGCGCTTCGAGACCAACATTTGGCAAGTGCTGAGAATAAGCGCCGCAACAAACTCAGTCACCACTGTCTGCCGGTTAATAACAGTATTACGAGTAAGCTTGATATTGATTATAATATTTTGACCTTAATTTAACGCAAGGTGAAGGTACAAATGTACACCTTAAATTTTCCCTTACGTTAAATTGGTTATCAGTAATGCAATTGAGGAAGGTATTGGGGCTCTGAAGTTGATTGAAATCAGATTCAACCTTTCTCGGCAAAAAGAGATGCGTGTAGGACATACCAATGATGTTAACAACTTACCAGTGTTCTTTAAAAACATTCTTCATAATTGATAACAACGACGAACTACCCTATAGCCGATGTGTGGCCAGTGCCTGACACTGGGTCATAGTTACCTATAACTTTACTTTGCTCTATGTTTTCACATATTTGTCCATTCTAATCACATAGGCTATTGACGTATCCCGAACTTAATAACGCCCGTATTTACAAACGATACTTGCTTAAGTGAAGTAGCACATCGAACGCACAGCGTTGAATAGAGCTCTGTGATTGGTTTGTGTGTCGCCCTGAGGGTCCACGCGCATTTTGAGACCTCATAGTAATGTTTGTGAATACGGGCGTAAGTCTTTTTTCACCCCTCCAGTTTTACAATACTAAAATAGTGATATTGAGAATGATTTGTACGTAATAGGCGTCATTTTTCCCACTACTTTCTCAAAATCATAGTCCCAATAAACTGAAGTGAGAGTTTTCGCAGTTTAACTTATCAATAAGATAATTTTAGCCAAAGAAAGCTGGCTTACACACAATTTGTATTGTAATGTATGTAATAATATTCAGATCGCAGCATTTGTATTAATGTGTTGCTCCACTTATAATTCTGGAGCGATTGCGCTGATACTGAGGTATGAATAATTAATACAAAGCTGAATTCGCTTAAATCGAAATGAAATGTGTGCTACGACTTTAATTATTCTCGAGATATTATATCACGTCATATTAGCGTTAAATCAAAATGTCTGTCATTATTTTAATGCGAGTATTTCGCTCTTAAATATTACGTTAGCAGAATTGTTTTAGAATTGCTGGTGGATTTATCACTGTTGAGAAGCTACGTGATTGACAGATATCATACTTTTAATATTACTTTATGAGGTTCTATACACAAAGAAAGGGCTAAGAGAAAAGGGTGACCTTTTTCGACCAAGAAAATATCTAGATTTGGGATATTTTCTTATCACAAATTATCACTTGTAAGTAATACAATGTGCTTACCATGAGTTTACGTTAGGTGTGGTCGCTAGCAACTGCGTAAAAAAATTACATGTATGTATAACAGATTGTCAGATTATGTCCCCCTATCAGATACTTCCAAGAACAAAAATCTTAATAGATTTTTTGACGCACTCGCTAGCGAGTACATCTAACGTAAACTCATGGTAAGCACACAGTAGCCGTGTTCACTTTGACCAAGACATTTGTCTAGATATTGAGCAGACAGATCGGTATCTCATATTATTATCTACTTAAAAATCTACTTCTATCGCTATCAGAATCTAACGTTACATGCCTAACTAAAAAACCAGCATTAATCAGTCTCAAACGATAATTATAGTTGAGCACGAAACCTACCAAAAATGGCAAAAAATATCGTCGACGTATATATAATCAGATGATTATTCCCAGATACCAATTTCCAGTTTCATAGCGAGTACAGCATAACTTACGGCCGCAATAAGTCATGTGCCGACGCAGATTGCTAGCCAGATATAAACCTACGCGGTAAACGGAAATGTCGAAGCAGATTTAGACAAATTTTGTTTTCGATAACACACACGCTCCATCGCCCTTTGGGTGACCTTGAGCCTTCTTATGAGGCCCATAGTAAGCGACCACGTCTCAGATCCGTATACTATCACTGGCAACACACACTGGTCAAAGACTTTTGACTTTAGTGTCAGTGAAACAAAAATATCAGTAATTCTCATAATTACGCAGCTGCAGAGGTTTTTGGGATATTCTATTGTAGAGACAATGACTAATTTCTTGTAGGATTAGCAGATCCTAGACCGCATCTCACATAAAAAAAGTTGCGCATAAAAAAGTCTTACATATTATTAAAAGGCTTCTGAAGATTACATTTTAAGAGCATACACATGTTTATCAAACAAGTAACGATTTGAAATGAGTACTATAGCGTCGTGTCGCATAGCGTCGCGTTTGTTGCTAACATAGGACGTCTCGTAGTCGCGTAGCCAATAGGCCTACGTAATTTCTATTGTAAATGATACTTCTATGGTTCGTCCGTTCACCACGGCTAGGCTGTTAGGGACCCAATTAGTTTGTAAGCCGATATAAGTCGCTAAAGGCTAGTGGAGATGATGGATCATGTGGAATACAGGACATAATGCTCGGTGCCTGGAAATTCCGAGCAAAACGGTTTTGCTGAGGGAACGTTCTGAACCAGTAGGTACTCGTATTTGGCACGGAAATAATAATAATCTTGATTCGTTAGAACTATTTCTGTTATTGTTACCAACTACATACGTTTCATCCACGGAAAACTTACGAATCTGCTGTTTTAGTGCAAATCATACTCAGTTAAAAACTGCACCAAATCAGTTTTAAGCTTTCAAAAAGCTCTCCTGTCAAATACTTACATATTTTACAGATTTTTTTAGTTTTTCGAGTATAGATAAAGATGAAGGTTGCGGGAAGCACCTGGATAAGGCAGTGCAGGACCGGTTATTGCGTGAATCCTTGGGGAAAGCCTTTGCCTGTGAATGTCTTTTGATCGAAGTCATCTGTTTCATTATTTGCTAATGTTCCAGATGGAATGAATAAATACAAAGCAGACCCATCTCAACAGTCAGCAATCAAACCGGTACAATCCATCAAGCCTCAAAAAGGGAGAGTCGGCGTCTCAAAGCCCATAGCCATAGCCCATAGCTCTCTATAGTTATGAACGGTTTAATCAAAGTCGCGAAGGTCATAAAATATGCTTTAAATCTTAACTAGGGCTGCTACACTGAAACGGGCCTTTTGGAGGCGTTTAAGACGTTTTGAAGGAGGCAAATTATAGCGTTTTACAGGCTTATTAAGTTCTTGACGTAAAAGCATAGTATGTAGCTAATTGCAACATGTTTTAGCTGGTATTCCATAGTAAGACTATATCGCATTATAAGTATGCATCTAATTCAGGTTTCCTGAACTTTTTTTAGACGATAAATGTCATACTATGACATTTCATGTAGTTGTAAAACGTGGAATTTTGCTACAAAAATATTGTGTACCCAGTTTTATGTGCTAGTGACAGTACTATTCATGTACATTAAGTAGTGTTTGTATTCTTATTTAATTTAATTTCATGGAATTACTCATAATATTCCGCCTCACATAATCATTTCTTAACATAAAAGAGCATTAATACAAGTTCAACTAATACTAGAGTATAACAATAGCTACAATCCCTTCATAAAATCTGTCAGCCCTACGCCGATCCAAGTCGTAAAGATAAGAAAGAGCGAGCGAGATCGCATCACGCGTGGAAAGTGAAGTGGTTTCACTTTTGTACAAATTACCACCTGGTGGGCTAAACACCTTATTCGGTGGCCCTTTGATGGTCGGGTCACCAGGCTTTGTGGTTTTGTAGGACTTTGTTGTATTGTGTAGGAATTTGTGGCCGAGACGTGACTTATTGTGATGTTAACATAAATAACATACTCTACATGTACTCGTAATTTGAATGTGATGTACAATAGTTTAGTTAACTATAATAGAGCTAAATTATGTTAACATTGTCGTTATGTTTCTTTGTCTGATATTTGAAGTTGTTGGAAACCAAAACAAATGTTACCTATAATTATTAAGCTTCAATTCAATTTAAACTTATAAAGTAAAAATTTGCACTGAGAAAAATCTTTGGTCTTAATAGAAAATAAATTAAATTTTATGTGACCACCCTTAGCTCCGATCTTTCAAACGGACTTTAAGTAAGTAATAATCTGAACATTATTCTCAATTGGTACCTAGTTCTCGTGACCAAATGAACTGACCTAACCTACATAACAAATCTTAACTTAAGATTTGGAAGTAAAGTAAAAATGCATTACGGGTCGATCACGATCAAAATTTCTATATTCTTTAATACGGTCGTGATTGCCAAATCGTGATGATTATGTGGGACGAAATGAATGATTGCAGTTTACAAATGAAATATCTTTATTAAATGTTATATTCAAAAAGATTCACAGATTAATTAATCATAATCACAGATCGATACCGAAACGCTCACGATTGCAGTATATTTGCCAACGGTACTTGCCCATTCATGAATCGCGTAATTACATTCTATTCATAATGCTGTGTATTTTTTGTCGGTGCTATCATCATTGCACTGTTTTTATCGTGGTGATTAATTGTTACACAAGTTTGGGTAACATACACAAAAAGTTTAACGCTTTGACGCCCGCGGCTGTATATTATGGCAGTTGACACACATACTCGGTTCCGATAACGGTTGTGAGTTGTGATTTCCATTGTGATGTAGTGTTGGCTTCTGATTTTAATTGGACAGGTTCAATACTTAATTGAGACAATTGATTATCAAGTTTATTCTATCACGGATGTCTGGATCAGTGACAGACAAAAACAGCGTTTGACTGTCCATCTGTTGAGTTGTCTGAAAAAACTAGATCTTAATTGTTTCAAGACATCATATAGCGCGGAAATGTTTATAAAACAGCTTTGTATTAGAAATGTTGCTTTTCAAGTGGCAGGTAACTTTATAATTACTCATAGATCTACTAATCTTTTGAGTTGTACGAATATCAACTTATAATAAATCACGGATTTATTTAATTACTCGTTTTTCGTTCGACTTCGTTCCATAGAGTTTCACCTGTCATATGTGTACAGTCAGCGTTTAAATAGTTCGTGACACCCAAAGTAGCCAATAAGTTCGAAACACGTATTTGTTATGATTGGAATAAAGTTGACGTCTTGTCAACTTATTGACCACTTTGGGTGTCACAAACTATTTGACGCTGACTGTACCGAAATGAAAATAGTTTATGAATAATCATCGTATTAAAAATGTGATATTTAACTTGTCAAAATTAAAACCTTATATTTTCAAAATCTTCGCTCGTTCGTTTCAGCCGAATGACGTCCACTGCTGGACAAAGGCCCAAAGATTTCCACAACGATCGGTCGTGCACAATACAGGGTGACTTTGTTATCAGTATCCAAATTTTTTTAATAAGCTCGTTAGAACAAGTGCAGTTGTGCAGTTTTATTTACAAGTGAGTAGATTATTATAAATTGTAGGCTCTCAATCGATAAGATTTGACCTATCATTATCAAAGAATGACTACAATTTTAGTACCTTTCCTAATTGATTCACAAAACTTGCATACCCTACTCACGCATGTGATTAAACTGCGCATGTCACTTTCGATTGCGCTCGCTGCCTGCCTGCCCAATCGAGCTAATCGAATAAAATAATTTAAATGTTCGTGTATGGGAAACGGCAACGTATGGAAGGTTAAAATTGAATAAAGGAAAGGTTAAATTCTACCTCAAATGTTCAATTTCCGAATATTTGGCTGGATGAAGAGTAATAAGTAACTATAAAAAGTATTGAAATAAAAATAGATAAAAAACTAACCGCTTTTTGAAATAATGATGATACTAGTATGTAAAAACGATAAATCTTGCCGTTTAAGGCTTCTTAAGGTTTTGATTTCACTGTTGAAGACTTTTTTAATATACACTACTAGGATAATACCGACCCACATGATGTAAGATAAGTCTAAACATCTCAGTGGGGATATTTTTAGAGTACTATTTATGTACTAAGTTGATAGAGTAGATAAAATATACAATAAACAATATTAGATGCACGTAGCTAAGCGGCCGTCACTTATGTTAGGTACGGAACCCTCTGTCTGATTCAATATGGTAATTAGATTTATTTGCCCTGAATAAAAATACGAAAATCTTTTCGGAGACGTTGCCCGTCGCAATTTAAATTTGATTTGTATTTTATCGGAATTAATTCAGCAATTTTGTTTATCATTCCAAACGCTTCTGCGAGTTTCGGAGATAATTTCGTTTGAGGCAAGGTTGTTGTGATTAGATCTCGGTTTGTTTATTTATTTACTTTATTTATTATTTTACATTCCAAAATTGAATTATTTAGTTATTTTTAACGAATAAAATAAATATTTTGTTTATAAAACTGATCGTAACATAATTTCTTGGAAGATAATAACTGTTTCATTATCATTTTATCGTTGATATATTGAAATAAAAGTATGATTATGAACATGACATATTTTACGTAAGAAACATAAGCCCATTGTTTCAGCATTACATTTCTGAGTTTATTCATATTCATATTCGTTTGACCTCATTTAGTAACTAAAAATTGTTTTAGCTCTACAAACTTAGCAACCACAAAAAGGAAACCTAAAACCTAAAGCCCAGGTTTTTCCCAGTATTGCTAACATAAATCAAACGTAACAAACAATAAACGTCCGATATAATCACCCCCATAACTTATCTGAACAATATTTCTCACAAATCGCCAAAGAATGCAGAATTACCAGAATCGCGGGGAACGCCGTTATTTTCCCAACTATTTTTCTATTATTCAACAGGGATTCACGGGACCCTAATAATTTACCAGGACTTATGGGCCCCTAGATAAATAAGTCTAGAACGATGGATTGTTTAAGCCTTAATATAAATTTCCGCTAGTTACTGCAAGAAATATAGAATAAATTGCATAGTGTAAACCTTCACAGTAGATTATTTTTGATAGCAGGATTTGATGAGTGCTACTGACAACGCCACTCTTGTGGCGGAGTTTTGGGCTGACACTGTGTAGGTTTGTTGTCGACACGAAAAAAAGAAGATTTTTGATAGTCATTGCCGCAAAACTTATACTAGCATAATAATTAAATAAACTAAATCACAAGGCACACATGCCAGCTTGTTCCAATAAATTTTCAATTAACTGTAAATAGGAAAAAATGGCAGCACTGAAATTAATAAATGAATGGCGTTAGCAAAGAATTACTTCATAGCTTTTCTTTGTGCCTAATAAAATATCGAAGAATAAAGTCTTTTTAAGTGATTAAGAACTTTTCAAGGCTGTGATTAAATGTTTTGTTCATTAAATATTTTTGAAAATATTGATAAGTACATTTTTCAGCAAAAGAAAATGTTGCTAAAAATATTTTTATTTTTAGAAACGTGTCCCACCGAAGTATTTTAACAAAGTGCGAAAATTATTCTGTCGTATTTTTTTAAAAGCACACGTCGTTATGAAGTGAGCTTTCATGCATATTCAGTGTTGAATGTTCACACGTGTCACCACTGTGTATTTTAAATGATCTGATACAAAAATACGCGTGAATATTTTTTTAGCATTTTATCTTTTTTAACACAGGGAGTGATTAAAGTAATGCTTAGGCTGAAATAGGTTCACTGAAATAATTCATGGATCTGGTAAAATATAGGTAAGTACTTTCTTACCTCTATCAGTAATAACGAATTCATCTCAACAGAGAATCAATGGGTTTCAGAGGATATGGGTGATATGGTGTAAATAATGCTTACTGTGAAGTGGGTTTACTAAAATTATAATTAAATCAAGTCTTTTTCACGGGACATTGGAAAACGGGTTTTCAACGGGAACACTATTTTGATACCTTTTAGTAATAAAGTCTCAGCAGAATCAATGGTTTTTTTGAGGGAGGATGCTCAAAATCATGCTTACTGTACTGAATAAATCCTTTTTGCATACATGTACCTACTCTTCTTAAAAAAAATAGGTTCACTGTTTCGATCCATCATCAGTAACGACAAATACGTCTCAGTCTCAGCAGAATCAGTGGGCTTAAGAGAGGGCTAGCGCTTAAATCCATGCTCTGAGTCAAAGCACAGGATGCGTTGCGGCGCTGCATCTTAAAGATTTCGCCGTATCGTGTGTGACATGGCACAGATATTTCTATGTAAGACGACGCAGCGACACCGTTCCGGCGTGCGCGCAACGCATCGTGTGCTTTGGATCTCACTGAAATGGATTGACAAGTGAATTTTCTTAAGTAACTGATTTATGTACTAATTTTTTCATGCACATTAGGTGCATATAGTGAATCAAACTGTCCTTTTTCATGCACACACATTCTTCTATAGTGAATGAGAATGTCTCCGAAGACTACGTCTTAGCAAAATCTCTGGCAGCAGGGTGTGGGGTGCTCAAAGTGATGCTTACTGTAAATTAGCTCACCGTTGCCCGCCCGGGGCGCGGGGCGGGCGGGAGTCGCCAGCGCTAGGAGCGCAAGCGCCCACCACCATGTCATCACAACCACACCTGGAACAAACAAATAAATCATCATTCTTCTTTATGTCAAAAGATTAGGGGATGAGGTAACAAGACAAATGTATCTATACTGATGCACATTTAAGTGGGGAAACCTGAAATTGGATATGATTCGAATAACATTTTGTAGGTGGACCGACAATCTAGTAAAGGTTGCGGAAAGACCTGGATGCGGGCAACGCAGGACCAGTCGTCGTGAAATCATTGGGGGAGGCCTTTGTAGTAATATCAGTCCAGTAGTGGACGCCATTTGGCTGAAATGAACGAACCATTTTTCAGGTTTCATCTCATAGATTTTTATTAAAAGTGAATAGGTATAGTCTCGTCTCAAGCTATTACTGTCCACTGCTAGACAAAAACCTCCCCCAATAATTTCACAATGAACGGCCCTACATACATACTCTGCGCTTTAACAGATCATCGATCTATCCAGTGGGTAGCCTGTCTACACTAAGCTTTCTGGTTTGTGGTTACCTACCACTCGAGATCTTTTCTGTCCCAACGGTTATCAGTTGACGCTACTACTTAGGCCAGTGTTTTTCAACCTTTTTCATGACGCGACCCCCCTAGCATGAAAAAAATTTTTGCGACCCCCCGACCGATCGCTTTTTTTCATGCCTTTTATGAAGATGTTGTAGGCACCAAATTCTTCAATCTATACAACATTTATGCATTTGCATAATTAGATTTCGAATAGATCTAGCTTTAAACCTTTACTGTTTTTTTTACTGAGGTAGTTTTTACGACCTCTCGCGACCCACAGGTTGAAAAACACTGACTTAGGCAATCTCTGGCCAAATTAAACATGCGTATNGCATGTACCTACTCTTCTTAAAAAAAATAGGTTCACTGTTTCGATCCATCATCAGTAACGACAAATACGTCTCAGTCTCAGCAGAATCAGTGGGCTTTAAGAGGGGGCAGGCGCTCAAATCCGTGCTCTGAGTCAAAGCACAGGATGCGTTGCGGCGCCGCATCTTAAAGATTTCGCCGTATCGTGTGACATACAGTTGTTGCAATTCACGAAGGCGAATGAGCTTTACATGAGTGGTTGCATGCTACTGTTTGTTTTTCCAAAAGTTTTGAAAAACATTACATGACATACTGCCGTTATGTGCATGTACACGTACACACACAAGTAAATTTTACTTGCTTTCGTGAGTTGCAAGAACTACACCACAGTTAATTATAATATGTAAGACGACGCAGTGATTTCGCTCCGGCGTCGCACCGACGGCGCAACGCATCGTGTGCTTTGGCTCTCACTGAAATGGATTGACTAGTGAATTTTCTTAAGTAACTGGGTTTACTAGCAACTTTTTCATGCACATGAGGTGCATATAGTGAATCAATCTGTCTTTTTTCATGCACACACATTCTTTTATAGTGAATGAGAATGTCTCCGAAGACTACGTCTTAGCAAAATCTCTGGCAGCAGGGTGTGGGGTGCTCAAAGTGATGCTTACTGTAAATTAGCTCACCGTTGCCCGCCCGGGGCGCGGGGCGGGCGGGAGTCGCCAGCGCTAGGAGCGCAAGCGCCCACCACCATGTCATCACAACCACACCTGGAACAAACAGAAAACAACGTCAGCATTCTTCTTCTTTATGTCAAAAGATTAGGGGATGAGGTAACAAGACAAATGTATCTATACTGATGCACATTGAAGTGGGGAAACCGAATACCATTATTATAGGTGGACCGACGATCTAGTAAAGGTCGCGGGAAGTCCTTGATGCGGGCAGCGCAGAACCCCTCGTCATGGAAATCTTAGGGATAGGCCTTTGTCCAGCAGTGAACGAACCATTTTTCAGGTTTCATCTCATAGATATTTAATAAAAGTGAATATACACTACAATATACTGCTGGACAAAGACCTCCCCCAATGATTTCACAACGACTGGGACTGCTCTGCGCTTCACCGGATCATCGGTCTATCCAGTGGGAAGCCTGTTTATACTACGGTTTCTGGTTTGTGATTACCACTCGAGATCTTTTCTGCTACAACGGCCATCAGTTCAAAAGTTACTATTTAGGCAATCTCTGGCCAAATTAAATATGCGTATTTGAGTTTGCTACCTTGCAACATAGTGTAACAACTATAAAAGTAATCCAAATGCAAAACAACCCAAAGGGTTAGACAGCGTTTATCGATTTACACCGAGCTACTCAATATTCATCTCGATAAATTCTAGTCCAATCAAAACAGTTCACAGTCAAGTGAAACGTAATGCATAAACACGAACCCCAATGGCTAGCCACCGAGATACGGGCGCACATAGGGTTGCCAGGTCCAAAAACACAAAAGCCGGACTCGGTGCCTAATTTTTCGGACATTTTACCCTAAAAGCCTGATCATGAGCGTACCCCCTTGGTTTTGAATTCGCGGAAATAACCTAAGTGGTTCCAAACTTTTGTGGTCTTTTTAATGCTCCCAAAACGTGATGCCCTAAGCCATTGCTTAATTTGTTTATCTTTAAAACTTAGCACATAAGGTCCTGCCCAGCTGCCACATAAAAAAGCCTAACAAAAGCCGGACAGCCTAACAATATTTGGACGGAAACGACCGTAAAAAGCCAAACTTGTCCGGTTAAGGCCGGACACGTGGCGACCCTAGGCGCACATTTCCACTTGCAGAAATGTAAGTGTAGTTAAATGGTGGTCGTAAATCCGCCAGTGCTTAGTGCGTTATCGGTCGCTGTCAACGCCGCAGCCGTATTATGGAGCGGACAATTTGCGAACGCTTTAAAATTTTAACGCTAGAAAATTTTAACGCTTATAAAAGCTTATAACTGTTTAACGTACGGGTGGGCTACAGCAGGAGTATGTTGTTTCAGCCAAATGACGTCCACTGCTGGACAAAGGCCTCCCCCAAGGTTTTCCACAATGAACGGTCCTGCGCTGCCCGCATCCAGGCTCTTCCCGCGACCTTTACCAGATCGTCGGTCCACCTAGTAGGAGGCCTGCCCACGCTACGTCTTCCAGCCCGTGGTCGCCACTCGAGAACTTTCCTGCCCCAACGGCCATCGTCTCTACGAGCTATGTGCCCCGCCCACNTCTTCCAGCCCGTGGTCTCCACTCGAGAACTTTCCTGCCCCAACGGCCATCGTCTCTACGAGCTATGTGCCCCGCCCACTGCCACTTGATTTTAGCAATTCTGCGAGCTATGTCGGTTCCTTTGGTTCTCCTACGGATCTCCTCATTTCTGATTCGATCACGCAGGGAAACTCCGAGCATAGCCCGCTCCATCGCCCTTTGGGTGACCTTGAGCCTTCTTATGAGGCCCATAGTGGCCACAGCAGGAGTATACGCAGCACTAAATTGTACAGGGACGAGTAAAAACGCTTTGAAACGCCGAAAATTTGCAAATTAATAACCTTTGTCTCATTTAAATTTAAAATATTATACACACAATACCTATTGTAGGTACCTACTTCAGAATATTTTGATTCGATAAAAATATTGCATCATACCCATCTTTGGGATATACTACACAAGATCACGAAAACGTTTAAATAATAATTTAGAACTAAATCAACGTCGCATTTCCAAACAAATCGACCAGTAGAATTTCAAGTGTCATCATTCAAAATTACGGATTCTCCTTCCATAGCCCTTTTCGCACTAAAGTGTTAATTTCGCTAAAAGCCCTCAGAGGCTAAAATTGATTCGAATATCAAAAGGCCGTCATGAAACATTAAGGCTGAGTTGCACCACCCAACTTTGACCGTAACTATAACGATAACCGGTGCTTTTTGTATGGAGTTTGACAGATTTTTGACGTTTGTCAAAGTTAAAGTAAGATGGTGCAGCCCAGCCTAAGGGTCTCAGAATTTGTGCCAAAAGAATGGAACTCAATTTGTAGGATACAAACTTCGCACTTCAGGGACCCTTGAGAGTCCAAGTTGGTATTCGGGCCTTTCATCGATGTTCCCGAAGGACTGTTGGTCCTTATTCTCGATTAGTTAGGACTGAGTTTGAATTATAAACAGAATTAGTTATACCGTGTGTTAGCAACTTTGTAATATTACATTAATACAAGTTTGTTCATAAATTACTTCTACGTAACTAACAGAGATAGATTTCGTAGCCGACTGGTTGATTCCAATATTTGTTTATGAAATAGCTTCCATTGCTAGCGACACGTCATCATAGGTCTATCAAAGAATGAAAGACACTTCATAGGTCTTTCATTCGTGGTGAAACGGCGCTTGCTGCTACGTGTAGTCAACTTCGAAGTAGTACCTTCATACTGAATTGAGATTATTGTTCACTATGCTTGTGATACATATCAACAACTCATTTAGCTCTTTTAGTTGATTGCGAGCAAATTTGCTGGGAGAACTCTATGTTTATAATCGACTAGCGGGCCCGCGACTTCGTACGCGTGGATCCCGTTTTACCCCCTTAGGGGTGAGTTTCGTAAAATCCTTTCTTAGCGGATGCCTACGTCATAACATTTACCTGCATGCCCAGCCCGATCCGTCCAGTGGTTTGGGCTGTGCGTTGAAAGATCACTATGTCTGTCAGTCAGTCAGTCAGTCAGTCAGTCAGTCAGTCAGTCAGTCAGTCAGTCAGTCAGTCAGTCAGTCAGTCAGTCAGTCAGTCAGTCAGTCAGTCAGTCAGTCACCTTTGAGTTATATATATTTAGATAAACTGATATTCATATTCATTAATGAGACTAATATAATATTGTCGAAGTACGTACTCGTTTACAAGCTCATTCGGACAACGTATCGTATTGTGTTATTCCCTGAAATTAATGTATACCTAGCCTAAACAGTTGCATTGCCAAATTGCGTATTCATTGCACACAAATTGATGTGAATACCTAAACAGGGAACAGTTGGAGTTCCGTTTCAATTCGCAGCAAAGTTTGCGTACCAATACCAACTCCAACACCCACGGGGACTTAACGAGAGTCCGACGCTTTTCGAATTCCCGAACGATTGTAGATTGTAGTCTGTTAATGTATATTTAGTATGTTTGTTTTACATATAACGATACATGATTAATATACTATTGAAGGCTGAGTTGCACTAACTTATTTTAATCGCAACTATAATAATAACCAATGTTTTTAGTATGAAGTTTGACAGATTTTGTGACGTTTGTTAAAGTTAGAGTAAGGCCCAGAACAGAAGGCGAAACGCAACTGCAACGAAACTGCAACTGCTAGTTACTTTTGAGTTGCATCTAAGTTTCTGCCATAGCGTCCGTTGAGAGACCGCACATGACGCGACCAGTTTGAAACTTTCAGTTTCAGTTTCATTCATCAGAATCATCAGAAAGTTGCAGTTTCGTTGCAGTTGCGTTTCACCGTCTGTTCTGGGCCTTAGACATTGAAGTAATATTAGTACGTAGTACATTATAACTCAATGGAGTAAGATGGTGCAACTCAGTCTGAGCTATGTATAAAAAGGCAAAATTAAACGATTTTTGACCAGAACAGCCTGCATCACTTGATTATTATTTGATTCTTTAACTTCATCCGAAAGTAGACTTGATNTCATAAACCACTTCACAATATTTAGTGACAATGCTATTTTTACATTCAGAATGGAGTAACATTTATTTTTTTGTATTGAAACTACTTAAAAAACTAAATATAAATTTTAGCACCGAATTGAGAAAAAATACACCGTACAGTAGAAATGCCCTTATACATTCACCTACTGACTGAACAATAGGTAATCAAGCGAGGCTTAATATAGCATTTTATTTTTCCTGTCTTCATTCATCCATCTATTTCGAATAGAAAAAAATACATTAAAAGCACATTACACATCATACGAAATTAAAATTAATTTCACTTGCGAGTACAGATATTTATATTCAATTAAAATTACATTAAAATTCAATTAAATACCTTTTCCTGTCAGCAACGTAATAAATGTAATAATATCGCCATTCGGCTTCTCTGTTATTTTTGTTTGTCTCTACATAATTGGGTCAATAGAGTCAATCGAGTTCCTGTTATCATTGGATATCTATGGAAATGTCGCAGTCGAATCGTATTCGCCGTATTAAATTACGGCTAGCCGTTTTCAAAAACAGCGGCGTTTTGAAATGGGATGGTATGCACGTGGTACAATAAACAGTTCTAATAGAGGCAATTAAAAATATGTATAGTTTGATGTGGTATCGGCTGTATTGCGCTTTTTAAACCACAACTGGGAAGCTATTGGCTATAAAATGATGATCAAGCAGAAGGTTGAAGCGTAGCGTAAACCAACCACAGAAGAACTGGCTATCTTAAGTTTATCATAAAAAGGTAATAGAGTAATTGCTTCGAATGAAAAACCAGCTACTAATTATCACCCGGAGTCCTTAACTACAGAAGAACTGGCCATCTACATTAATCCTAAAGAGGCTATAGAGCATTTGCTTATAGTGCCAACGTACGCAACCACAAGAATAAAAGCTTACACCCTGAGGGCTCGCAAATTTTCTCGCTCCGTATCTCGGCCGTTTCAGAATACGCCCCCGAAGCGTTTAGCTAGATTTATTCCCGCATATATTTTTGCTGGCCTAGTTATGATAGTGACTCGCGAACATAGACAACTTAGATAGTGAATAAAGCCTTCTAGCTTGTGAAGTAATTGAGCTATTATCATTAGGCTTTAGGGCAACTTTAATTAAGTTTTGAAGTCAGTTGTCCAAACGTCGAGTAGACAAATTGAATAGGAAAATTATTATCACTCTTCCCATGGATTTCGTAAAAGGTGACTAGGGGAGGCAAATACATGCGTACATCAAGATTAACTCAGATCAGAATTTAAATCGGGGAGTGTAGACCCAATCCACCATTTACCTCTGGTAAATTATACAGGTTCTGCAACTTTGATGGAAGTTTTTTTAACCTTTAGAAGTTTGTTTGTCTAAATTGTTGATTTCTTCTAATCTTCTTTATAATAATAATATATTCTGGTTCCAATGAATGAGTGAATGAGTTTCTTCCGTCACCTTCGTCTCAGCACCAGCCTATAATATGTTGTCCCGAAGTGGTGCTAGGGCAAGCTATTTGGGACGTGTATAAGTGACCTGGAAGCCTGTAGCCTAAGGCTAAAGACTTGCACCATCTTACTTTGACTTTAACAAACGTCAAAAATCAGTCAAACTCCATACAAAAAAACACCGGTCATTTTTATAGTTACTGTTAAAGTAAGAGGGTGGAATCCAGCCTAAGTAATAAAAACTCATTTGTTTTTGCAAATAGGCTTTTAAAAAGCACTTTTACACGTTGCAGTATTAACCCTACCAATGCTTCGGGACAATAAATGGGCCAGTGCTGAAAAGAAGCAGCGCAAGAAACTCAGTCACTATTGTCAGCCTTCTTTTCAAGGGTTTACAGTCTTGAAAATATACACATTATAGTCATAAGTATAGTCAATCAAGTCATAAAAGCTTTGACTTTGACAATCAAATTGAAGCATTATCTGCGGTGCCTATTCTTCAGGTGTTGTCTGTGCTTGTAGCCGAGTCTGATAAGGAACCGGCCTTGAATATTTATGGTGAGGCGATAATTTGTATTATTGATAACACGTAAAAGGGGCGTGAGAGAAATGGCTCAGGATGACTATTCGGGGCTGGTTGCTTCAATATGTTATATGAGTATATCTAAATTAACGCCCGTATTCACAAACATTACTATGAGGTCTCACAGTGCGCGTGGACACACGAGGTCACGCTGTGCGTTCGATTTGCAGCTTCACTTAAGCAAGCATCGTTTGTGAATACGGGTGTAAGCCACTCAATTGATAGACAAAACTGTATTGTCTCATTGTCAAAGGGCGTCACATTTAATAACTGTCTGTCTGTTTGCAGTCAGCGTCTTAGGCTGGGTTGCACCATCTTACTTTAACTTTATAAACGTCAAAATCTGTCAAACTCCATAAAAATAACACCGGTTACCGTTAAAGTTACGGTCAAAGTTAGGTGGTGCAAATCAGTTTTAATTGAACATAACAATGGTCCAATTAAAAGTTAAGTATAGGAAGTCATGTATAAACCTACCAGTTAATATACTAGGTGTAGTTATTAATCAGAGATAATTTTAAAACATTCGAAAGCAGACTTACAGAAATCCATCATGGAAGATTTATCTTTATACAAAGTAAAGCTCATTTGTAAAACATAAAACACTTGCGATACAGATATGCTATAAAACTTTCAAACGACTTTCCTTGCTCATCGCCCGACAATACTGAATAGTGATGTAGCTGAACTGTTAAGTAATACATCGATAGTGACCTTGGCCAGTTTCATCGACAGTAAGTTATGTATCTTATGACACCTGCATGCGGGAGGAGCTTAAATATGACATTTATTAATCATCGATTTAAGCAGATTTACGTGTTTTACGTCATTGATAAGAAAATTCATAGCTACATGTGTAAAGTAGCAAATAACTAGAGCGGTTAAATCAGTATTGATATAAATAGTAGGTACAAGGAATACCTACATCGTTTCCATATCGTCGCAGATGACCGCTGTACCTGTGATGACCAGACTCCACAAACATGGAAACACCTCTTAACACAGTGCCCTAGATTTGCTTCAGCCCGATATAACCATGAAATGACATCCCCCTTGCTAAGTATCAACCCATATAATCTACCAGACATAATTAGAAAAGAAGACACAGCAAAAAGCTTCAAAGCCTACATTACCCATATAGTCGATCACCTAAAAAAATTTAACCAAACTTAAGGAACTAACAAAAATACAATCATCATAATTCACAAACTAAATCATTGCACTGCAATTGGAGTACTCCAATAGCTACCATTGCAGGTGTATCTCAATAACACTCACTAACAAAAAAAAACATCAAGGAATGATAAAAAATACAGAATGAAATGAAATCTAAGTAAAGAAACAAATTACTCAGAGATAAGCCGACGTTTATTAATAAAAGGGTCAAACCAATTTACAAAATAATTGATTTATATTTATCAATACGTAAAAGAGGAAATATCGACCTCGACGCAACATCACTAGTTCAGAGTCACGTTGACTCGTCGTTAAAAACTTTGTTGTGCGATGGCATGGAATGGTACGTGATCTACGTTAAATAAATACTGAAAGAATGTAAGTATTTACTGCTCTGAAATGAACGATTTTAATCAAATAAACCTACTAAGATACTGAAATCACCATTAAAAAACATACAGACGAAGACGAAAAACCTCCTTTTTTTTTAAATATTATGACTGAATAATTTAGTTTGATTTCTTAATTTTACCAACTATAGAAGAAAACTTAGCTATACCTGTTACTACGAAATCACTTGTACAAAAAATGGGTATATTGATTAGGGAAAGACATTTTAAGAACCTCTAATACGTCTGGCCGTTATTGTCATCTTAATTTGGTCTGTACACCTTTAAAAAGATAAAACTTTTTAAGTGTCTCTTAAATCAGTCTCTTACAAACATAGCTTTGGGACAAGTCACCAAAGTATGGGAATTGGGGAATAATGTGCCAGACAGTAATAATCGCAGTAGTTCTTATCGACGTAGCAGACAAAGACCTTAAACTTATCATTTTAGTGCTCAGGCATGGAAAAGAATAAAACATGGTGTCAACTAAACACATGTACTCGTATGTATCACATTTTTTTTATTAAAATCGCTTACACAATATGAACAGAAATAGATTAGATACATTAAAGTTCAACAACATTTTTATAAAGATCAGAATGAGACAGAAAACTGCCTTTATTTTTTACATTATTTGTTTTATTATGTTACAGTCAAAACTCATAATCGGTTAAAACCACTTTTGATTGATTTTTGCAGTCAAAAGTGGTTTTGACCGATTATGAGTTTTGACTGTAACAATTATATTATTATCTTATTATGATATTTAACATTACACTAAGTAACTACCCCATAAAAGTTATTATAAATTGAGAAATAATTAACATACTTTTCCTTTCACTTCCTGCACAAATATCAACCAACACATTTTAGTAATTATCAGTAACATGACTTATTCTATTCCACCAGTACAACACTTATTTAGAAATCATAACAAGAAGTTCTACACAAATCGCAGTTAATTGATTTTTATACAATCGTACGATCCACTGGTTTAGTCCCAACTCACGAATCGGCAACGAAAAAAAACCTCTATCAATAATGGCGACGTCTAGCTCTTTGAATTTGTAGACTCCTTTTTTGATAACACATGTTTTTGGGTCGTATTTAACGTTTATATATAGAAGAATAAGCCTGATAAGCGGGTGTGTGCATTTCAATTGTAACCAGTTGATTCCATATCTGGTTTCCACACCGGTCCTTACACCAGCTTTGAAGCCCCAAATATGACCAACTAAGTCTTCTTTAACTGTAATATTACCACGCAGGTTCACTTTATCAGTAGTATTGTGGACTGAGACAGAGTACGTTATGAGTTTATCAGCTTCTTCAGAAGGAGGTCTACAGTCAGTTATACTCCTTAAAGTTGACTTATAACCTTCACAGACTCCAGTGTGGAACAAAATCAAAATGGCCACCGCGCGTAACATCGTTTTCTAATTCCTCAATGAACTACGAGCTATAAATGAAGTCTGAATTTATTATAACCATAGTATTATAAAGTTAGATCATTTGTAAAGATAAATAGGTAATGAATACGGCCCTTAAGTACTTTTAAATTAGTTTAATTTCACTTCAGTAATTTGACCAATTTTATACTTGAATGGTAAATAAGTAACACCAATTTAATTATTTTATACCTACTATAGTAAATTTTAGAAACCTTAGTAAAGAGGTATAATGGCCGTATTCGTAAACATTGCTATGAGGTCTCACAGTGCGCGTGGACGCACAGTGTCACACATGAACCAATCGCAGAGCTCTATTCAACGCAGTGCGTTCGATTTGCTGCTTCACTTAAGCAAGCATCGTTTGTGAATATGGGCGATAGTTACTTTTAAAGTTAGGTGGTGGAACTCAGCCTTAGATAGTTACAAAGTTACAAATCATACTGACAGTATTTTTCCATTTTAAATTAAATGTAAACAATTCTATTATAGTAATTTTCGTAATAATCAACGAATCTAATGGTTTAAAATGTCATTACTGATAGAATGACAATACAGAGTGACCTGGTATTAACTCCAACACAATTTAAACTGTACACATACCTTTACTCGGCAGCCTGAACATTTTGTTGAAAAGTGACACATAATACAAATGCGTTTATAAAACTTATTATAATAACAAAACATGTGACAATGTGGTAAGAATAAGGTAATATATAAATATGTTTTACAAGAAAGGTTTAAATGTTGCAGTCAAAACTCATAATCGGTCAAAACCACTTTGGACTGCAAAAACCAGTCAAAAGTTGTTATAACCAAGGGTGTCAATCACTTATGATTGCAAAATAATCGGTCAAAATAGCTTTCGCCTGATTTAAAAAAAATCCATTTAATCAAAATTCAAACAAAGTGGTATTATCGATTATAAGTTTTTACTGTACCTAACATAAATAATTATGTTTCATTTGTACCAGGAAAGCCGATAAAAACTAAATAGCAGAAAGTTTGTATAGTAATCAGAATTATTAAAGTGGCTACATTATTAATATTGTGTAGTTGAATTTATATTATTTGATTGGCCGTTTTTTATTTTTTAATTTTATTTCTTTTAATTGTTTTTGTTTTGATTGTTAACTTGGATTTTTATTCGCGTTCATACTTCGCCACGTAAAAACTTACCACTGTCTAAGATTGTTCATGTGCAAGTTATTTGTTTTTAGCAATATTGAAAGCAACATTGATTGCAGAGAACTTTTTATGTGAATGTATAGGAATGTATTAACAACTAAATTGATTGCAACCACTGCACTGTACCAGTGAATGACTGGTACAGTCAACTTCAAATAGTTCGTGACACCTTAAATGGCCAAAAAGTTGTACAACCTTATTCCAATTGTAACAAAGACGTGTTGCGAACTTTTTGGCTACTTTCGGTGTCATGAAGTATTTGACGCTGACTGTACCATAAATACCTTAACGATAAAGACAGACGGCTTAGGCAGAGTTGCACCACCTAACTTTGACCGTAACTATAACCGGTGGTTTTTTTGTATGGAGTTTGACAGACTTTTGACGTTTGTTAAACTTAAAGTAAGATGGTGCAATCCAGCCTTAGTGAACCATTTGAGGCGCGGAATCTGTCAAGACAATATTTACTAGTAGTTTGATTCAAACCTGCAATATTTAAACCAAACATTGACGCACATCTTTAACCCTTTACCTACGGGCCCTTGGAAACCCAAAGTCGCCTCTCAATACGGGGTATTTTAACCTATAAAATTGTTTGCTCCACTTTACATCAAGATATTTTTAAAAGTATGAGACTTACGGTATTGAAATTTGGAATATTATATTCTGCAACTAATGTAGTTTCATAATTACAAGCGCATTTTACACTTAATTTGCAATTTTAAAAGTTCAACAACATTTTTATAAAGATCAGAATGAGACAGAAAACTGTCTTTATTTTTTACATTATTTGTTTTATTATGTTACAGTCAAAACTCATAATCGGTCAAAACCACTTTTGACTGCAAAAATCAATCAAAAGTGGTTTTAACCGATTATGAGTTTTGACTGTAACAATTATATTATTGGCTTATTATGATATTTAACATTACACTAAGTAACTACCCCATAAAAGTTATTATAAATTGAGAAATAATTAACATACTTTTCCTTTCACTTCCTGCACAAATATCAACCAACACATTTTAGTAATTATCAGTAACATGACTTATTCTATTCCACCAGTACAACACTTATTTAGAAATCATAACAAGAAGCTCCACACAAATCGCAGTTAATTGATTTTTATACAATCGTACGATCCACTGATTTAGTCCCAACTCACGCATCGGCAAGGAAAAATAACCTTTATCAATAATGGCGACGTCTAGCTCTTTGAATTTGTAGACTCCTTTTTTGATAACACATGTTTTTGGGTCGTATTTAACTTTTATATATAGAAGAATGAGTCTGATAAGAGGGTGTGTGCATTTCAATTGTAACCAGTTGATTCCATATCTGGTTTCCACGCCGGTCCTTACACCAGCTTTGAAGCCCCAAATATGACCAACTAAGTCTTCTTTAACTGTAATATTACCACGCAGGTTCACTTTATCAGTAGAATTGTGGACTGAGACAGAGTACGTTATGAGTTTATCAGCTTCTTCAGAAGGAGGTCTACAGTTAGTTATACTCCTCAAAGTTGACTTATAACCTTCACAGACTCCAGTGTGGAACAAAATCAAAATGGCCACCGCGCGTAACATCGTTTTCTAATTCCTCAATGAACTACGAGCTATAAATGAAGTCTGAATTTGTTATAACGTTAAATCATTAACGAAATCACCATTAGTATTATAAAGTTAAATCATTTATAAAGATAAGTAGGTAATGAATTCGGCCCTTAAGTACTTTTAAATTAGTTTAATTTCACTACAGCAATTTGACCAATTTTATACTTGAACGGTAAATAAGTAACACCAATTTAATTATAATTTATACATACCATAGTAAATTTTAGAAACCTTAGTATAGAGGTCTGACGCCCGTATTCACAAACATTGCTCTGAGGTCTCACAGTGCGCGTTGACGCAAAGTTTCACACATGAACCAATCACAGAGCTGTATTCAACGCTGTGCGTTCGATTTGCTGCTTCACTTAAGCGTTTATGAATACGGGTGATAGTTACAGTTAAATTTAGGTGGTGCAACTCAGCCTTAGATTGTTAAAAACTTACAAATCACACTGACAGTATTTTTCCATTGTAAAATTAAATGTAAACAATTCTATTATAGTAATTTTCGTAATAATCAACGAATATAATGGTTTGAAATGTCATTACTGATGAGAATGACAATTAGAGATGAAACGGATAGTTGTTTGGCCGGATACCGGATACCGGATATCCGGCCAGCTGCTAGGCCGGATAGCCGGATATCCGGCGGCCGGATAGTTGGCCCATTGTCTCGTTGCATGTCGTGACGAGTATAGTGCCGCACAGAGCCCCGATTACGGTAACTTTTATAACGTCTACAATCCAGACGCGTTTCTGATTCTGCGATACGATTGGTCAAAACAGCTGACGTACGCTGTTGAACGACCAATCGTATCGCAGAATCGAGAAGCGTGTCTGGATTGTTGACGTTAAAAATTACCGTAATCGGGGCTCTGGACCTGTGCGCTTCGAACGCGATCAGTGGGTCTATTAGTAGAATAGACTAGTCACACTTTTGGAAAATCGAATCCGTCCGAATAGAAAGTCAGATTTTGCCACTTGTCTAGGGGGCAGATCAATTCAATTTCGGCTGCAATCGTGAGTGTGTGATTGAATAGCGAAAATTTAACTATACTGGTCATCACAAAAATCGGCCCACCTACGTTTTACAGGAAAACTCGTTTCTACTGACACAGTCATGGTGCCCCAACAATATTGGTGTTATTTGAAAGCCCAATAAATATCCTTAAAAAAAACACATTTAATTTCTTAATAAACGATTAACATAAACGCGATATACAATAAATGTGACTAGAAAAAAGACCTCACTTTGGGCTCACCTCTGGGATCAATTAGATCAATTTTTATGGTTATAAAACCAAATAATGATCTCACGTGTCCTCTTTAACAGAATGATAGCGATTAATCCCAACTTAACAGTTTTATAGCCATAAAAGTCAGCTCAAGCGTAACTACCTATTTTTTGAAGAAGTGACTCTGGATTCTTCTACAGACACATTTTTGGGGTAAAACCTTTTCCTTTAATGAAATGAAGTTTAGAACTAGGCTTTTAAATGGTGCCAATATTGGTGGGAAGTGGGGATGCATAAGTTTGAAAGTGCTTGTCGCGGGAGGGTCGATCTTTGTGATGACCAGTGTAGTTGCATCATGTCATCAGACCATCAGTGAAAAAAAAATCGCCTATTTTTTTGGCAATATTTCGACATTAACAGATATTTACTATTTATTTATGTATTCGTCATTAGAGTGAATAGCCCAGAAAAATAAATTAGTTTTAAAAGGCCTTAATATGGCTTTTTTGTAACTTTTTGGACTTTAAATAAAAGCCGCCATTATTGTAAGTCATTTTATTGATATTTACCTCAATGATTAATGTATTTCATTTTATTAATAGGAAATTGTTGTTTTTTTTTAATATCCGGTATCCGGCCGGACAGTGAGTTACTATCCGGTATCCGGCCGGATAGTAAATTAGGGCCGGATATCCGGCCTACCGGATAGTTGCCGGATATCCGTTTCATCTCTAATGACAATACAGAGTGACCTGGTATTAACTCCAGCATAATATAAATTGTACACATATCTACCTTCACTCGGCAGCCTGAACATTTTGTTGAAAAGTAACACATAATACAAATGCGTTTATACAACTTATTATTAATAATTTATTATAATAACAAAACATGTGACAATGTGGTAAGAACAAGATAATATTAAAATAATATAAGAAAGGCACCACTTTTGCTTCCTTCTGTCAAAAGAGGTTTTGACCAAGGGTGTTAGTCAAAACCACTTTTAACTGCAAACAATCAGCCAAAATTGCTTTCGCCTAATTTGAAAAATTTTTATTTGATTAAAATTCAAACAAAGTGTTATGACCGATTATGAGTTTTTACTGTAACATTCATTAATAATTATGTTTAATTTGTACCAGGAAAGCCGATAAAAAATAAATAGCAGAAAGTTTGTATAGTAATAAGAATTATTAAAGTGGCTACATTATTAATGTTGTGTAGTTTAATTTATATTATTTGATTGGCCGTTTTTTATTGTTGAATTTTATTTCTTTTAATTGTTTTTGTTTTGATTGTTAACTTAAATTTTTATTCGCGTTCATACTTCGCCACGTAAAAACTTACCACTGTCTAAGATTGTTCACGTGCAAGTTATTTGTTTTTAACAATATTGAAAGCAACATTGATTCCAGAGAACTTTTTATGTGAATGTATAGAAATGTATAAACAACTTAAGTGATTGCAACCACTGCCGTCACTGATGCAGTCAGTGCAATGGCCAGAAAGTTGTACACAACCTTATTCCAATTGTAACAAAGACGTGTAGCGAACTTTTTGGCTACTTTCGGAGTCATGTAGTATTTGACGCTGACTAAACCATAATGTAACTTAATGATTGGCATACCTTTATTAGAGAAAGACTTATTCATCAAGAGGGCTTATTGGACCATTTGAGGCGCGGAATCTGTCAAGACAATAATTACTCGTAGTTTGATTCAAACATGGACGCACATCTTTAACCCTTAATCATGCTCAAAAAAGTAATTGGTCTTCAGAGCAAAAAGCTCAAACTGATGGCTCTACGGCCACCAGAGCCTGGTTAGGGTTAAGCCTTATTATCAACATGTTACTTGTATATCTATAGCTTAAATATTGATCAAAATTATGAATTTTACAATCGACAGCACCGACCACAAATTTATGTAGCAAAAACACTCTTATTCCACTCTCCGTAAGGTGCCAGTATTTACTGTGCGTTTGTAGGTACCTACTTATCCATTCTTTTCAGATGTTGACACATACTAATATACTCGTAATTCCCCAATGGATGACAACATCTTAACGTCCATGACCCCACTTTCGAGCAGTGCATCTGTTCAAACACTATTTCTCAACATAANTATTAAAGTTGAAATTCATATCAAACACTTCTTAGATCTAATTGCCTCTAAACTGTGAGAAATTCTAAATCAACGCAAAAATTCAAAACGCTGACGTAGGTACCTACCTATAATGCAAATATAGGAAAAATAAATAAATAAAAAATAATCATACCGCATATTTTGAAATTCGCCACTACTCGCAACGGAATCAAGTAAGTAATTTGATTTAATACGTCATAAATTGTAAACCGCTACGTTTGTACGGCGGAACCCTCGGTGTGCGAGCCCGACTCGCACTTGGCCGGTTTTTTGTCGTAAACCGTGATTTAGTATTGGCTTTGCCAAAATAACAATAGATGCCACCCGTATTGAGAAGTGAATTTTGACTTGGCAACTATAGGTGCCTCCCGTAGGTAAGAGGTTAACCCTTAACCAGGTTAAAAAAACGTAACTGGTTTTCAACCGTATCTTCACAGCATAAAGTTCAAACTGATGGCTCTATGGCCACTAGAACCTGATTAAGGGTTAAGCCTTATTATCAACATGTTACTTGTACAAGTAGATCCATAACTTAATATATTGAACATAATTATGAATTTTACAATCGACAGCACCGACTACACATTTATGTAGCAAAATCACTCTTATTCCACTCTCCGTAAGGTGGTAAGGTGCCAGTATTTACTGTGCGTTTGTAGGTACTTATCCATTCTTTTCAGATGTTGACACATACTAATATACTCGTAATTCCCCAATGGATGACAACATCTTAGCGTCCATGACCCCACTTTCGAGCAGTGCATCTGTTCAAACACTATTTCCCAACATAAAAAGTACATAAAATGAAAGGTGAAAGTAATTTTGTCATCGTCACTTGCTAGTAAATGTGGGAGATTGATTTTACGACCAAGAAACACATTATTACATTTATTATCCAGTTTTGTATCAAGAATCATGTAACTTATACGGTAGGCTATAGAAACAGCGGGGATCCATATAGTTAGTTACACAAATTGGAATATTTTTATGCGCAGTAAGATTCTACAATGACGAAACTTCTGTAATAAAATTCATATTTTTGATGATGCAATCGAAATTGGAAAAAACAGCGGGCGTACTTGTTTGAAGAGGAAATGTTTTTGGATTAATTATACACGTCATGAATATTTATTTGGGATTACTTAATTAATGGTTAAATTAATATTTGCCATGCTGAGCTGTTACTTATTATGACTGTATGTAACTTATTCATTATGACCAATTTTAATTCAAAAGTTGCATTCAAAATCGCTATTATCATCTTAGCACTCATCTTTAATTACGGCAATAATAGAGTTTTTTATTTCGATATAGTATTATTTTCTATGAAGCCACGAAACTCGCGATTACTATTGATGGAAAATATTAAGGACCTAATGCACTATCAAAATAACTTGCTGGCTTCAGCATTACAATATTTACACGCTACTTTTATGGCCCACCCCGTCAGATCCTCGTAAACTGATCTATCAGTCAATGCAACTTTTATTAGAGAGAGTCCGACGTCCCCACGGGTGACAAAGATAAACGCACGTCTCGTAAGCGGAGGAATTTTTATCGAAACGCTTTTATTCGATGTTTGAACTTAATGTCAAAGGACACTGTCAAAATCGGAAAGCAATTGCAATCGCTTTCAAAATGAGATGGCGATTATACGTATGATAGAGACTATACGAGAAAACTTTATTTTCAGAATTAAGAGGTAGTGAATGGCAAGACTATGAAGAATGGACGCAGGCCGCTACTAATCGATCAACATGGAAATTATTGGGGGAGGCCTATGTTCAGCAGTGGATGTCCAATGGCTGAAATGATGATGATAATGATGAATGACAAAACATTTTGTAAGCTTTAAAAATTAATAGTGGGCTCCAATATTGTTCATAATTTCACTTTTCAACAAAAAATGCTAAAACTATAAATGATCAAAGTAATCATTGCATGAAGCATCAATTGAACTCAAGGGTGCAATTTCTAATCGATGACATTCGTGACTACCGATATGCAAGCAACAAAACCAAATTATGCAGAAAGTTGAAATCACTACAATCGTACTCAAATCGATGTGAACTCGAGTTCAATACATCACAAACATAATCGAAATCGTGCAAATAATACGATTGATGAATATGAATACACGTGAAATCGATTAGAAAAATTCGCTGAATCGATTTATTCGTCGAGATTAATATGATGAAAAATATTCAAACGAATCACACGAACGATTATTCAAACGATAAATCACGTGACTGTTTAGAACGTATCGAAAAATGACAGACACAAAAAAGAAATGAGCGAAGAATCTGGAGATAATATTGTCATGTGCTCGTAATAAATCTATTGAAAATTCATAAACTTTTGTCACTTCTTGATTATTTTTTATCTATGATTTGGCTATTCAGCACTGACATAAATCTAAAACTACCTAAATATTTTATTATTATACCTTGGTGCAGCGATTTAAACGTGAAAATGTTTCAAGCAAACTGATTTTCATTTCTGTAGGGTAGGCGTTTAATGACATACATAAGACGTCTAATTTTAAAATAATGTATATTTTTGCATAGGCCCTTATTTGGCATGAAGTGGGTTTTCTAATATGCATATCAAAATGTTTACTAAGCGAATAAACGAGATACTACAATCTGGAAATAATTTCCCACTTAGTCGCTTCTATCGCGTGCCCGCGCAGCCACTAAGTGTTCAGACAAACATTATCTGCGATATATCTCCCAGAGAAAACTCTGATATAAAAGAGAAACCAGTTGGAGCCCTCATTAATACAGAACACCTGGGTTAACGAAGTCAGGAACGTTTTAAAAGAGGTGCAGTAACGTAAAAAGCTGATGGCCAAGTTCTGGGCATCGATACAGAGTGGAATGAAGAGACAGCGTGAGTTTAACAACTTTTTTACGATCGGATGATGTCAAATTACAGATAAGACAAGATATCCCTGTTCTACTAGTGCAAGATGGAAGAAGACGTTGATAAGCGGCTTATAAAGCTCAGTGCAATAAAGTTGCAAAATAAACCACTACATAAATACGAGTATGTATGGGTTTGTATGTTCTACTCTAAATACATGTACAGACGACGGCACATCATGGTATTTTGCAACGGAAATGAGTCTGATGTTGTTGACTGTGCTTTTGTGTTTTGAATAATAATTAACAGTGATCCTTTAGGGCACTATTATAGGACCCCACCTAGTGGTTCACATGCCTTCAATACTAGCATTAAATGAATAATTCTTAAAGATAAAGATACATTTATTTGTTCAAACATGTGTACATAAGGTGTTAAGTCAGCATTTAAGTAGAGAGCATTATTCTTTGTTTGATGGCTCGACCACCTCAAGGGCATTCGTTGGCTATCTCGCTATTTGATGACGTTTCTTAACAGAGGCCTTTTAGTTTCCAGCTGTGAACAGAAATAAACAATAAGCCATATCTAGCTCATGTAATCTATGACTACAAAGTTAGCTACCGTAGCAGGTGACACATGAATTAATCTCCAGCCCGGGTCGCGGAGCATGACTTGAGCGATAGGTCACACTCTGGTGCCTTAGGTCATCTCAGCAAACGACCGTAGTATTATCGTAGTACCTACAGGTGACTAAGCTAAACCCTGGGGCAGCTTATATCGTTGTGAATAGGTGCCATATTGGAACAAAGATGGTCTGATGGCTGTACTTCTACTTTAATCAACTTTAGACGAGGGTAGGTGTAAGTAGTTAAATGGTATTTCATGAATGAAATGTTGCTCGTAACTACTATCCAACAATAAATATAGGTAAACTGTAACTATTAAAACTAATGTAAACTTTACTCAAATAAAACGATTGAGTTGATTTGGGTTATTACTATAATAAAGGATGTAAAAAACACATGAGTGAAAAAACTGTCGTTTTCAAGCTGATAAATTATTACGAATTTACATCGTCTTTCACTTTTCTATTGTTTGCAACAAAAAAGCCCATTTAGGTATTCCAAGATACGTCTATTAAAATTCATGAAAATGATTCAGCAATTTACGCGTAAAACGTAACAGACAGGGAGAGTCACTTTCGCATTATTAGACGTTTTCCTAAGTACTCATGTATAACTACAGTTGAAAGTATATCTACACTCGACAGCACATCAATCTACCTATAAATATACAGTGTGAGTCACGTTAAAGTGTACATATGAAAATAGATGAAACTAGACCTATTTTTATCGACAAAAAAGAGGTCAATTTTTTTTTGAGATTTTTTTTAAATTTTTTATAGAATTTTTTTTCTTCCAATTACTTATTGTAAAGAAAACGTAATAACTTTTAAACTAAGCGGTATATCCTGATTAAATAAAAACAGTAATAATGCTAAATAACAGGCAATACTGAAAAAATACATAAAACACCCAGAAAATGCCAACAAATAATAAAAAATGAGACTTTTTGAAAAAAATCTGCTGAAAAATTCGTATTTTTTTGGTTATTTGATAAATTTCTCAAAAGAATGCCCCTATAACAGGTAGTTTTTATTACTTTGTATTATTCTCTATCGTATTATCTTTGTAAAACTAAAAATCGCATGTCTCTATCCCTTTCACAACATTTGCTATGATCGTTTGAATAAAGGCCTGCCACAACATTATTCTCCGCTACAGGTAGAGACAATTTTAATTTTAACTAAAATGCTTATTTTACTTCGAAATCTTTTGTTTTCATTGAAATCTAACTTGTCTTTATCAAAATTACAAATCTAGAGCCATTTTCAGTTTCGTTGTTAACGAAGCGTTGAATGGTGCGCCCGGAAAGGCTCAGTTCAAACAATCATTGCAAACGTTGTGATAGTGATAAAGACATGCGATTTTTGGTTTTACGAAGGTAATACAATAGAGAATAATACAAAGTAATAAAAACCACCGGTAATAGGGGCATTTTTTGGAGAAATTTATCAAATAACCAAAAAAACACGAATTTTTAAGCAGATTTTTTTCAAAAAGTATTATTTTTTATTATTTGTTGGCCTTTTTTGTGTATTTTGTGTATTTTTTTAGTATTGCCTGTTATTTAGCATTATTTCTGTTTTTATTTTATCAGGATATACCGCTTAGTTTAAAAGTTATTACGTTTTCTTTACAATAAGTAATTGGAAGACAAAAAATTCGATAAAAAATTAAAAAAAAATCTCAAAAAATTTTTGAACTCTTTTTTGTCGATAAAAATAGGTCTAGTTTCATCTTTTTTCATATGTTCACTTTAACGTGACTCACACTGTATATATTTTGGTGTAATCTCTACCTTATTTCAATTACATAAGGCATCATGGCAATAAGCCCTCTTTATAAGATTGTGAGTCTTATTTGTAGAGACATAAGAGTCAGTAGAATGTGTGCATACACTTTTGATGTAAAACAAACTCGTTTGACGTAGAAGGGTAAAGCACTTCCAAAATATGGAACGGGCAACATTGAATATTAGTAAAAGGTCTGTATTCGGGTACATTATTATGTTGTTAATTTAAGTACGGGTGTTATAAATGTACTTATTATTTACGTTTGTATTTACAAAAGTTTCTATTAGTAGGTAAGTACTTTGCCTGATACCGTCAAGTTTATAGTTTTAGCGCGTAACTCCTTAGTTCTTTTTCTCTGAAGGCAGTGCCTGAGAAAAAGAAAGAATAAATGACTAGAAAATTTACGTCAAGTTTTATTTAACAATAGCATACTAGACGTCGAATATACATCGTCAATGAGTTCCATAGACATAGATTGAAATCTGAATGATAGCATACGCTTCCAATTACCGCAAACACTATCGTGATCCACTTTTAGACAGAGCAATTAAATTCTTCTTTTTCATAACCTGAAGATATACAATTATAGCTTACGATAAATCAAATTTAACACCCCACACATCACAGCAACTATAATCAAACTTGCCTCAGTGAAAGCGAGTGCATTCTTCACTATATATCACCAGATTTCAGACCATATAAAACTACACGCAATGTGAGAGATTACAGCGATATCAGTAGCATTTCCGACGACCAATTAAAAGAAAATTAATTAACTGGCTAATTTTATAACCTACTTTAGGATGGTCATACAATCTTGATTGGCGCTATGAAATTGACACCATTCGATCGAAAGATACCGCCATCAGAGATGAGTCTTCATTACGTATTCATGATTCTCCAGTATGAATAAATCGACATACTCATCCGTGAAGCGATAGCGTTTGACAACGTTTCGTTTTTGTATGAGTGGTTAATTTTTATTTGCGCTCCAAATGACGGCAATATTTATGATGGAGCGTTTTATATCGCTTGAAAATATGCATTTTGTTGCTGAATGTGACTTTTTTAAAGTGTATGAAGAACGTTGTATGATAGAAATTTTGCTGCGGGCTTCTAAACTGGACTTTTAATATTTGAACAGCAATATGTGGCTGCACTTTTTGACACTAATGCCCGGTCATCGCAAACACATTTTATTGCAGCAAGCTAAGCATTCTATAGCTGGCCCAAGTGTTGCAATATAAAAATATGCTATAGTCGTAATCCTATTAGACTGTGCTTTATCAGAAGACTGAGTGCTTTATCTTTTTAAGCTTAATGCGAGCATGATAAGCCTTACGTCTGAACTCAATGTCAAATATAACTTAACACCATCAGCAGGCGTAATAATTCCGCGCCGTGATAACTTTTATCGACGTCAAAATGTATGGGCAAAATCGNAAAAATCGGTAAAAGGCGTGATAATCGCTTATCGCGGCGCGCATCTTAGGCCTACAGAGTTGTCATACCTACACCATAGGAAGGAAAGTTAACAAAATAATAAGCTGCTACAGTTATTCTTAACGCATAAAAAAACAATTGAAATTTCATCTCGCTAGCGAGCGAGGATGCACCAAGGAATTTTCGTCAAGAAGAATGCAAGCAATCGCGTGCGTTACATAAATACCAGACGTACACCATCGATCAAGTGAAAATGCACTTTCGATCGTGAAAACAAAGTGGAAAATCGGAAGACGGACCGAGACTCATCTAGATGCCCCGTGAGGCAGAGCCCGCGAAACTTCATTGCACATATTATCGTACTTAGTTCCGCTAATACTAATGTATGTTTGGATATAAAAACGAAAGTAAGGTTGTGTCCCCGTTGTAGGGGAGACCGAGGAGCGTTGTAACTTGTTAACAGAGGAGAGTTGTGATATTGACGATTTTTTTAACTTATTGAATGCTAGAGAGCTTGCAACAGCGCGTATTTGTTAGCTAGAGACTTGAACTAAAAACGCGTATACGAGCTCGCTATTTATCACTACATAGTATAAAACAAAGTCGCTTTCCGCTGTCTGTCCCTATGTATGCTTAGATCTTTAGAACTACGCAACGGATTTTGATCCGGTTTTTTTTATAGATAGAGTGACTCAAGAGGAAGGTTATAGATAGAAGAGAAAAACGGGGATACTCCATTGCAACCGTGCTAAGCCCGGGCGGGCCGCTAGTAGTTAATAAGTTTTAAAAAATTGTAAATATCACAACTCTCCTCGGCCTCCCCTATGTTTGAAAGTAATGGTTGTACGCTGGCTTCGCTTGTGGTGTGCACTTAGAAATAATTGCTTTATTCAGACCGGGAACAGTAAATAAGTTGTTTACAGTCAATCATTCAATTACGGCGGTTATGTCGTGTTTTGTGGGCTGTTTGTTTTGGTTCCATGTTAGTAGACAAAGGTATTATTGAACGGGGAAAGCAGTTCCATGTTACGACGCTTTGCTGAGGTTATTGGCACATGAAACGAGTTCAAATCTCGCTCTTTCAGAAAAATACGACAGAGGAGAGGGATACGGAATCTTTGTGAATCTTCGTGATAAATAAATAGATCGATTTCTAATTTCAAACCAAAATGCGGTGAAAAAACGCCAGTCACTTTTAAATTCTTTACACCACCAGTTTAACAGTAATTTTAACCTTAACCGGCGTTTTTGTTTGGAGTTTGACAGACTTTTGACGTTTGTTTAAGTTAAAGTACTTGTAAGATGGTGCAACTCAGTCTTAATCCTTACATCTTAACATCTTTCCAACTAAGTACATAAGACACCTTGATTTGCCGTCGACTGAGAGGTATACCTAGAGGCTAAGAAAAACAGTTGTTTGTTGTTTTCGAAAACAATTAAATAGCAAATAGGACAATAACATGTTGAAATTGAAAACATGTCGCGTCGATATCGCTCGTAAGTCCCTGAATTTCCCAGTAGACCAGTCTTTATTTTCCCAACCGTATGAAAGGTTATTGGAAAAATTTATCGCCGAAATTTTTGGATGACATATCGTAAACGACCGGCTATAAATATGTAATAGAAAGATATAGTTTTCTTTTACGGATAAAGGAAGAATACAGAATTTGGGATTTATTGGAAGTGATAGCTGTCACAAATGGTATGAATACCTGATCTCAGAGAATACGGATCGTACATTATTCATGCTTTTGCTGAAGCGAGTAACGTTTTTCGTGTTTTACATAATATTATTTTGAATTTTTTTATATTTAGGCCGCTCAAGAATGAAAAATAGAGATTAGGTTTCTAAAAACTAGCAAAAATAATGTTATGTAATAAACAAACTTGAAAACGGCAGTTGGAGCTAAGATAGCCAGTTCCCCTGTTGTTGAGGGTGAGCTCGGCTCCACCTTCGGCCTGATCAACACTTTCCTCATTGTGGATAAAAACCACTAAATTAAACAAATTAAACAACAAGGATCCTTCGTAATGACACATTGACATCCGTGAATTTGTCATGCAGTTTATGCAATCGTGATGCATGATGCATAACACGTTTTATTTTGAAAGTTTTGCATTTATAAGATGAATCACAACGGTTTGGGTCATTGTGTAACTTTAAGAGGATACAAACGGTAATCAAGCTAAACGCTGTGGTGTGAATGTACTTCTAAACGGTGTGATTTCGCAATAAAACTTAATCTGATGTGCTGACTTCTCTACATATACGAAGACAAAAAATATATTAATGAGCAAAATTAAGCAAATTTTAAGCTTTAATAAAGCAATGATCACTGGTACAAAGATGGAGTATTTACCATGTTTTAGTACTGAGATAATAAAGTGATTGTTGTTTGTCACTATAAAAAAATTTAGTCATAATGGTTTGCCCAACTTTATGTGTATATTTAACTGTGGAAACTTAATTGGTTTATGTGTTTTCTCACTGCACCTAAGTTAAATTATATTGTAACTGTATGTTTCCCAAAAATAAATAAATAAATAAATAAATAAATAAAAATAAAATCGGACGTCAATAACTTATCTTTTCGCGTTTTATTAATTTTCGAGAATGGTCTTCGAAACAAATGAACATCAGATGTGTAGATGTTTTTTTTGTTTCGAAGACCATCGTGATATTATCGTTTAGTGAATTCAAACAAAAACAATCTAGTTGCCTTCAGAAGCTGCACGGATTCTGAGGTTTGGTATATTTTTTGAAATGGTCTTCGAAATAAAAGAACATCAATGTGTCACAAGTTCAAACGGTTTCCATGCGTGTTGTAAATGATTTCGACATTTGGGTCTCGCAGCGAAAGGCGCCTTTGAGTCACAGTATGTCCTTCTTTGTTTCCCAATTTAATCGCTATTAGTCATTTGTTTTGGGAAACACTTTCTTTGAATTATATTATCTTTTAGCCTTACAAAGAGCTGGTTATGTAATAGGTTTCTGTCTTCGTTATTTTAGTTGAATAAGTAAATTGGTTTCTGAAACGCAGAAGCAATTTCTGGTGTTGTCTTACTGATTTTGTTTGATTAGACTGAGAATGAAAATAGTTTTATGGTGCATTATGTATGGATCAATACAATTACAATTATTTCAAATTGACGTGGAAACTGAAATATACCTAGAGATTCCTTTAATACAAAATAAACAAACCTATCACTAAAAACACTCATAAAAAATTGACAAGGATAAAAAAGATTATTAATACTTACATTTACGCATGTAATTACGTAACTAATTGTGACGTCGTTGACTGTTATCTAACCTAAGGGTACATGCAAACAACATTAGTTAAAACAACATCATATTAGCATGCCGCTCACAACAGCTAATCTGCAGATTAAACAAATGTTATCTCGGTTTAAATTGTACATACTTGTAAGCGGCTGTAATTTCCGCGGTATCTAAGGTCTTACGACAATCCCTTAGAAGATTATCTCTAATAAGCATGTTTTGTAAGCATTCAGTGCGTACGGGGAGTTACGTGAGTTTGTTTTTATTTCTTACCTTTCGAATTGAGTAATCAACTCTGTCTGGTGGGTAAGGGATAATATGCGAATATACAGCCACTTTAACCCGTCTGGCCAGCGCTAAGTGTAGACCAAATCCTCCATTTGCGTCTGGTAAATTAGAGGGTCGTACTCCTGTTGTGAGTACCATTGCCCTGGTGATGATGGTGACTGATTTTCTAACAATTTTGATTGATTCATTACATCTTTACACCGATTGATTACGTCGAGCGCACGATGCATATTTATTGGCTTTACTTCTTGGATTCATTCAGACCAGTTTTGTCATTGTCAAAATTTCTTTATTTTTAAATAGCACTTACAAATCTTCAAATATTTTGCTTTTAAAGAGCCTCTACATGTCTCACAATTTTTTTACCCTACCAGCGCTTCTAGACCAGCATTTGGCAAGTGCTGAGAAGAAGCTGCGCAAAACAGACTCAGCCAATTTGTCCCAGAACAATAGCTACATCTTCCTAGATTTCAAAATGGTCTATGGTCTTGTTCTATCGCAAAGAATCATCATGATTGATGAGAGCGAGCGAAAAAAACGGAAATGGGTAGCTGGAACTGTGGCCCATTGTCCAAAATGTTAGTTACAAAGAGACATATTATTGAGAATACTTAAGTACTCAAATTATATTATTTTGTGAATCACAGTTACCCCGTGATAACAATATTTGAGTTAAGGACGGTACCACGTTATTCGTTTGAGTCTAGAACTTCAAATCCCTTTTCAACCTTTTGTAAAGTTTGATTTATGCTTGAAATAACAAAATTCAATTAGGCATAAAACGGTCTGAAAGCTAACTCCCAACTTTTGGGTGTTAACGAACATTAAATTCGCAGTGAGCACGAATTTCAATATTGTTTTAGTAGACAATGTAAACACATTGTTATAGTAAAACAANTATGTAGTTTTGAGCTTTTCTATTCAAGAAATCTTGTGGCTGAAAATATATTTAACGTCACGTTGTGCCTTTAAATTAAATAAATAAATAAAGGGCCTCGTTTACCATCTCTGAGTGTAGTGTCAAGTAGGCTACTCTTTGCTTATAGTCACGAGTAGCAACGAAACCATGACACTGACATGACTTTGACGCTAAACTACTTCTTACTTTTCAACCGACTTCAAAAAAGGAGGAGGTTCTCAATTCGACCCGTATGTTTCTTTTTTTTCTATGTTTGTTACGCGATAACTCCGCCAATTATGAACCGATTTGAAAAAATCTTTTTTCGGCGTATAGGTAATACCTCAAGGGTGGTCCCATTTAAATTTAATAATAGAAAAAACAACCCCCAAGGGTGGAAAATTGGGGATGAACTTTTTTATACGCAATATCTCCGCCGATNATTATACAGTGAATGACTTTTTAAATGATAGAATGATGTGACATCGGTAATGTAACTTAATTTGACATCCTACAATTAATTTAAATTTCTTTGACATTTGCAATTCAAATTTTGTTCCCTGACATGTATTTATTGTATTGTTACTTGTTACTATCATGGTATATGAAAAACAACTATGAGTAAAATAAGTATTTTGTGTTGTAAAAATATGTAAAATCTAAGACCAAATGTAGCAATAACAATTAACATAACTTTAAGAACAAAAACTTTTGCACGTCGCATGCGACAGAATATGCTGGAATTAACTAAATTAACACCAATCTAACCATGTTCTTGCAAATAAATGATTTTATTATTTATTATTATTATTATTATAGTTTTGAGCTTTTCTATTCAAGTAATCCTTTAGCTGAAAAAATATTGAATGTCACGTGCAATAAAGGGCCTCGTTTACCATCTCTGAGTGAAGTGTCAAGTAGGCTACTCTTTGCTTGCTCACGAGTAGCAACGAAACCATGACACTGACATGACTTTGACGCTAAACTACTTCTTACTTTTACTTAATCAATAGTGTTAATCAGGAAGTAAGCTTAGAACTTTATTCGGTGATGGTGAAAGAGGCCCTTACTGTAAAAAGAATAAGACCGCACGTGACCACCAAATTAGACGGACCCAGAACGTTTCCTACGATCTGTCTCAGAACACAAAAACAAAAGCGACTGCAATGGCATAACGACAAACAAATCATCCGAGGTCAAAGGCAACACACATCCTCTTTCTTTCGAAGCACTTTCTCATAGTGTTCCCGAGGCCTATAGGCTTTTAGGCTTTTTTTTAAGGCTAGCCTATGAATTAGGGGCTACAGCGGGAAAAAAACCTAAAAAGTCTTTTAGGCCTTTAGGCTAGGCCTTTTTCATAGCCTTTTTTTTGTCCACCCGATTACTATAGGCTTTTAGCCTTTTTGTAGGCTAGGCGCATATTTAAAAGGCTTGAAAGGCTAAAAAGCCTATAAAGGTTTTTAGTCCTTTAGGCTAGGTCTATTTTATTCATTTTTAACCGACTTCAAAGGAAGAGGTTATATTCAACTGTATGTATTTTTTTTCTATGTATGTTCACCGATTACTCCGTCAATTTTGTGGACCAATTTTCAAAATTATTTTTTTGTTCGATAGGGTACACTTCTGAGGTGGTCCCATCGTCACCAAGTCAGGATCTGATGATGGGATCCTAGGGAAATCGAGGGCAACCCTCAAATTTTATAGGCACGTATATCGTTTTTCAAATTCATGCTGGTAAGTTAAATTTTATAAAAAAAAAATATCAAAAAAGAAATTATATATTTTGAAAACAATGTAACTATAAAGTTTTTATTTATTTTAGAAAATAAATGCAATACAAAAATACTTGTTTTATTCATACGAAGCCATAGCCTGAATAATGGCTTTAGCCTTATAATAAGCCTACTACTCGAAAAAGACTTTAGTCGGAAATAAAGCCTAAAAGGCTATTTTAGGCCTACAGGTTTTTTTAAAACCTATAGGCTTTTTATAATGAGTAGCCTTTTAAAAGCCTAGTAGTCTATCATGGCCAAAAAAAGAACTAAATAGGCTTAATTTTAGGCCTAAAAGCCTATAGGCCCCGGGAACACTACTTTCTCACCGTGATGGATGCAAACTCTTGTTGTCACTTTCACTCGATGACAATCCATTGTACGCTCTAACAAGCCAATTAACAAAGCTCTGCGAATGACAGCTGTGCTGAACACTGTTTCACGATGCTGATAGTGTTGTGATAATCAATAAAAGCAATTGCATCGATAAACGCCGGCGGTATTCATCGATGACTCTCTCGATTTTACTGTCGGCTCGATTATTCTAACGTACGACTGTCGTATAACTCTGTCCTGCTTTTATGGGTACATGGTTATAGTAATTTATGACGTCGTTGATCGTATTCGTAGGCATGAGATGAAGAGAGCCACTTGACTTTTGCCGTCGATAAAATAAGTGAAACTTATAAAACCTTTTAGTTAACTAGAAAGGGATTTAACCATTCAGTGAGTATACTTATTGAGGAAATGACGAGTCTATTGCCTTTCACTCACACTCAATAAAAGTGTGTTATTTACGTTCCTTAATATTCCAACATTTTCCTAACTTTACACCTTGATGCCAAGGTTTAATATCAAGGAATTTCGCGAAGGTAAGGTTTTTCATTAACTTTTTACAAAAAAACGTCAAAAACCACCACAAACTGAAGGGCGTTTTATCGAAGATGCATCAAATATCAAAATATCGATGTTTTAACTTTTGACACACGGACAACATTGTCTCGCAATCCCACTGATAAACTGTGAAAGCCAATTGGAGTGGATAATGTTTGTAACGTTCTGATTGCTGTTACTGTGCAGTAATGTGATATGTGGACAGAAACTTTCTTGCTTCTTTATGGATTTGAGCAACATTGATTGTGACTGGGCCCCAATTACGAGAGAAAGAAAAATTAAGTTATTGTTAATTTTAATGCTCTTAGATGAGAATCTTTTTACTTGGTTAACTGACATTATTAGGAATTTATTACACCATTTTTTGCGTGATTAATCCTTAGCTTCTAACTCCTATTCTCATCTGATTAAATGATTAAATCGTCGCGGGTCCAATGACAGTTTTTTAGACAGTCAGACTAAATCTGGGTTGCAACATCTTACTTTAACAATAACAATCGTCAAAAATGTGTCGAACTCAATAATGCAAAACACCGGTTACTGTTAAATAGTTAAGTGGTGTAACTCAGCCTAAGGCGGTTATCACACTGCGCCGCCCTCCGCCGCGGAGCGCGGGGCGACAGATTTAATAATTGTATGCAAGTACCTCAGTTTGTATAGAAAACACGCGCGGCACTTCACACTGACAACGCGTCCACGCGCGTGATTTTTTATATGAAAATCATGCGCTCGCGGCGGCGGCGGAGCGCGGCGCAGTGTGATAACCGCCTTAGCCTTCAAATGTAAAGCTGTAGATCGGATTACAGATCATAGAGTATACAGGAGTACGTAAGTACAGGAGTCTGTATGGGTAGTCTTGCGTGACATGAATCAGTGAACACCTAAAGATGCCAGAGGGCGTAGTGTGAATTTACGTCAAACGAATCATTTTCATTCGATGTCGATTGCGTAAAAAATGTCATTTAATGTACTTATGACGTATTGTACAGCACCCCTGGCGGAAACTTTAAAGAACTAAAATCTTCGTATATTTTTTTAACGCGTTCGCTAGTGACGACGTTTGATATAAACTCATAGTAAGCCCTTTGTTAATAAGAAAAGACACTGCGGTGAATTTATCATCAACGTCGAAAGATGACAAAGACATCTATTTACTAAAAAGTCGTTAGGTACGTCGTTGATTTTGAACATCATCTCACTAGTGCGCGCGTTTAGATGTAAACTCACACTAGGCCCTCAGTAGCCTTCCCTTTTCTTTTAACTTGCTCTTTATGTGTAATTAAATCCACTCGTAATTGCTGTGTTGACATCTTAGTAGCTAATTTCTTGAATCCACGTACCTTGTTAAGCTCAATATGGTCAATAGTTAAGCTTTCCATGCGAGAGTTGTGTTTTCTATATTTATTTATTAAGTAGAAATAATATGCTATGTAGTTGTAATGGCATGTCAGGGCAATGTAATGGATTGACATGTACATGATAATTTATCAGGTTGTCAGTACTTTATTACAAGGTAGGGAAAATAGTGAAGTACACCGTTTGCGGAAATTGATGACGTTTTAATTAATATAAGTAACTACGAGGTGAACTTAAACATAATTATACGTATACTTTTTTAAACGTTTTTGTAACTAATTCAATTGACATGAGAACCAGCTTCGTTTTTTCGATGCTCAATTGTTTTTCGCCGTTCTGTTTCTGATTTATTCGCTGTTCAATTGTTTATCCACGTTTTATAAATTTGGGTTGTCCGATGTTCATTTGTCTTTTCGCGAATAATTTATTGCTAACGATATTCGTTTGTTATAATAAAATTAACCTTATATTTTATGGAGGGTTTGCTTTTAAGGTGAGTATAGACTTGAGAATTTTCTCAAGCAAGTAAAATTATGTACCACGTTGCTTAGGCTCGTTGTTCTGTTAGAACTAAATGACTATAAATGTCTATACTTATTTTACCAGTTGGTAAGTTCGTAATAAATTGAAACTGAGTTCCAGAATTGTTACTGCCTTGATACTAATTATAGACGAAATGCTTGGCGTTAACAACTAAATTGAAACTGTTGAAAACCGACGGGACAACGGTCTAAACTTTCAAATGACTTTTCATTACAACTTCGGATCTTTCCCTTTCGTTTTATTACACCTAAATCAAGGAGAGGTCGAGTTTATTGTTCCTGCTCTTTATTTAATGTGTCCATGAATAGAGAGTGACGTTTAATGGGGTACTTAAAGCAAGTGGAAAACATTTTATGCATTTGCTGGTGTCTTTCTAGATTGTTAAATTTAACATTAAAGTTGAAATACCAAAAATATGTAGGTAAAAATTATCATGAAGATAAAACCAAAATATTACGTATTTTCATTTATTTTTGAGGATAGATGTTTGATACTCCTTCACACAAAAATTCTGGATGAATTTTGATAAAACTACAATTTCGTAGTTTGTTCATCGGGATGGCACAATTGTAATAACATATTAAAATACACGCCGATAGAAACTAATACTTATAGATGTTTCTATAGACAGCTTGATATGAAATACCTTTTAAGTCATGTCAAAACCAATAATATGACAATTTAACTATCAAACATTGTGCCCGCCACACGCGGTATAGCTCAGTAACAGAGTCATAACAAAGTTGATGACATGTTCATTGTTCACATCCTAATCTAGAATCTTCGTTAATCGCACGCACAAGACGAGCCCGCTAAAAATAACCGCACAAATAAAACTTTCCCAAGATCCATATCGTTTCTTGCAAACCGTATTAGAGCCAAAGCACACGATGCGTTGCGGCGCCGCACCGCCAAGTCAAAGTCAACACATTATCCAGTACTTAGGCCCTCTCCTGGGCGCATAGACACGTTCCAATTTTAAATATGTATAACTTACCCTACCACCACTTCGGGACAACATATTAGCTGGTGCTGAGAAGTGATGAAAGAAACTCAGTCACCTTTGTCAGTCTCTTTTTCAATAGATTACAGCAAATACTTACATTAAACAAGATATGTAATAAGTGCGAGGTAGGCAGGTAAAGTTCTCATCTCTTGATCATTTAAATAATCATTTACTTTATAGAATCCTTTCCTAAGAACCTGAATGCGGGCAGCGCAGGACCGTTCATTATGGAAAGTCTTGGAGGAGGCCTTTGTCCATCCAGCAGTGGACGTCATTTGGCTGAAAAGAACGATCCTTTCCTAAAAATTTCGCCGTATTTACACTGTTAGTGTACCCACCTCAGATATTTCTATGCAAGACGATGCAGCTCCGGCGTCGCACCGCCGCCGCAACGCACCGTGTGCTATGGCTCTTACTCTAGATTTCCAGTGGCTATACGTTTTCACTTAATATGGCAACTGGTAACGCACGTATGTCCGTGTGTCGGTCATTAGAAATGGATCTGACTGAACACGACGACCCATTTAGCGGAGTAGTTTCCGCGAGTTGAGGAGATTCTCACGGTTTTTTATAGATCGTTGCTAAGAATAAATTTTAATGGCGGCTGATTGATGTTCGATCAGTACGCGATTAAGATAAAGAAATGCTAGTAAATGGAAACAAAATTAATGTTCTGTAACGAGTCTTACATTATTAAATATACTTTTTTCCCAAGTAGTTATTTGTTAGCAATTATATGTATAGTAATTTGTGAATACGATTTTTTCTATAAGAAACCTTAAGTAGGTTTATAAAAATTTTGCTCATAACCAAAAACAAAATTTTATTTTGTATTTAAGGTATAAATGTCACAAGATTTCATCATAATCAAACACATTTTAATTAATTTAAACCAGTATTTTGGCACTTATGAATCGAATAACCAATATTTTTTGAAAGAATCAAACAGGGATTAATTATACAATTAAATAAAACAGCAAATTATACAAATACTTAAACGGTAAAACATAAGAAGGCTAAAAATAAACCTTTTTACCACCAACAAACGCTGACTTTTGCAAACAACAAAAGCCTAACCAATAGCGAACGAAACGCAATTCACCATTCATTCGGAATCAGCCTGTTCATTCCTTTGATTACGCAACAAAACGCTTTGTTGTTCGCTAAATCATTATCCCGTAACAAAACAGCTGATATATGGAATTCTCTACCAAAGTTGTTAAGGTACGACTACACTATACATGACCACACATCAAAACGACTCAATTGATTTTAGAGCTTGATAAACTAAAAAAAATCACTATTCGACTTATCTTGGGTCGATCTTTAGCTCTACTGAAGGTCTCAGTAGTTACTGAGGCCTTAAATTATATTATAACCTAAGTAGGTTATATGATTTCAGCTACAGCTTTTCAGCTGAATCACATCAATCACAATATTAAAGTAAGGACTGATTTTTTAATTGTTGGATAACCCTTAATATTGTCTGGCACAGTGACAGCTTAATTACGGGAAAGTATCAAAATGACAAAAATATTTTTCTTCAGATATGAGATAACAGACAATTGAAAAATTTGCCCTAAATGATGTGTACAGTGAGTACAGACTTCAGACTAAGGCTGAGTTGTACTATCTTACTTTAACTTTGACAAACGGCAAAAGTCTGTCAAACTCCATACAAAAACACCGGTTATCGTCATAGTTACGGTCAAAGTTAGGTGGTGCAACTAACGTATTTGTTGCTAAACCAATTAAAACTTTATACCGTCATCTTTACATAATCGAGTTATATCATCGTGCGGGTTTATAATGTAAGTATTAAGAGCTTTTGCAGTTACACTTAAACGAATGTATTCACACCCTAAGATCAGAGCGCCCTCGAATCGTTTTCCATTTTATGTGCTTGTTATTAGACCTCTTTTCCCACTTCCCCCATCCTTTCTTTGCATTTCCCAAATGCGAATCGTCTATTTGTTCGCTTTGAATTAAGTGGGGTGCTTCGTTTTAATTTTTGTTTTGCAGTTGGCCAAAGTGCCTCTGCCCCATCTTTGTTAGCCAATAAAAGCCGTTTAGTGGATAGAAACCTTTTGGCAAATACTCGTGAGATATAAAAGTAATTTGCTTCGGTGAAAGTAAACAACAATAAGGTTGGAAGTGCTTGTTACTCAAATATACGCAAGTAGTCATTTACGACATGCTAGCTTTTCTCTTAGCTTACGACATGTTAGCGTTTTGTTCTAAGCTTGCTCTAAGTATTAGTTATTGTTTTAGAATATCTATTCCATTCATCACATCATTAGTAGTCTTCTCTCTGACTAACAGTCGGCAGCACGTCAGACTGACGTATTCCACTTTGAGCACCCGCCCAAATAGCACATGCACGGATAGCACCTGGCCTATTCCACTTAGAGAACGTATCGATATTTTGGGCAGGTGCTCTAAGTGGAATTAACTTTAATTTTACGACATATTACACTTAGAGCACCTTCAACACAGCAGCCTAGTGCTGGCTGCTAATATATTTGATAGACAAGACGTTATTAAATTCTTCAACATGGTTATGTTGCCGTGGTACTCTTGGTAAGGTTTATACAGGAGCTATTTTCGAAGTTTTCTCGGTAGTGCCGAAAAAATACCCTTGATATAGCTATTAACTAGCTTAACTAGTTGTACTATTTTGGGCAGGTGCTCTAATCGGAATAGGCTAGGTGCTATTCGTGCAGGTGCTATTTGAACGGGTACTCAAAGTGTAAACCGTCGTCGTACTATACATTTTTGACGCAAAATCCTCTCAATTGCCTCTATACATGCTACATCGTTTATGTAGATGTGACTTGACTCTACTTATTGCGGCACCTTAATAAATCTAAATACGTTTTCTTAACGCAGCTTATCTTAAAAGCGCCTTGCATTTGTTTAAAGTGGTCACATTTATTCAGATCAGAAAAAGATTTATACCGCCGCCAACAATTTCTTTTATTTTATTTCTTATCGGCCCGATGATTTGTATTTCCTGCAGCCATTTAAATAATGGACTGGACATGTTATCTTTTGAATTAAACTTGGCATAAATGTAGTGGATGGCCACGCCTAGGCAGTGTCTGGAGGATAACTAGGCGGATTACATTTTGAGTGCATGTGAAAGTTGATGGACGTTAGATATACATTGTTTTTTGGCACGTTAACAATAAATAATACACAAACGATCGATGTAGATTTTTTTAAAAGATAAAAGTTTAAATATACTTACAGATACAATGACTCATTGACTGGGAAATCCTTTAATAATCTAAACAGTAATAAATTGTTTCAAATTTAAGACCCAACTTTGATGTATTTACCTACCCACGTTTGAGTTTAAAAATGCATTTTACATAAATTATATCTTCGTTCATTCGTTTCAGCCAAATGACGTCCACTGCTGGACAAAGGCCTCCTCCAAGGTTTTCCACAATGCACGGTCCTGAGCTGCATCCAGGCTCTTCCCGCGACCTTTACCAGATCGTCGGTCCACCTAGTAGGTGGCCTGCCCACGCCACGTCTTCCAGCAGCAAAATTACATCTACGAATACCTTGAAGGTATAAATAATTTTATAAATTGTTTGAATTTCATAAGAAGAGATTTTCTCCAATTGCATAAAAATCCCCCTAGATCTGAAGATGGAGCTGTAAATAGAGCTTGATTTAATATTTAAACTCTTAATAACACCTTCGTAATGGTTATTGGCAGATTCTCATACTAGTCTGGACAAGTTATATCACCGTATCAGCAAAACTAAACTCGTTTTACCGCCCTTAGTTTATTGTGGATTAGTATAGTTAAATTGTCCGTCTCTAATTGAGATCTAGCTGTTAAGACGTTGTAATCCTCGCGTATACAGGGTGTTAGGTAAATGGGTATATGAGCCGACACTAGCCCATGTTAACATGGACATATAAATGGTATGGTGAAGTCAGAAATTTCTTAACATCATTTAAATTTTTTTTTAATTTTCATACAAAATAAATTTTATAAAATCCGATTTGTATGAAAATTAAAATAATTAAAATTAACATATCAATTTTCTGACTTCACCATACCATTTATATGCCCATGTTAACATGGGCTAGTGTCGGCTCATATACCCATTTACCTAACACCCTGTATACTTTGAATTAAATTGTTGGGTTGATTTAAAATAGCCCGATAGTAAAGCCTCTGTACCTACCATATAATTCCCATGAGATTATGATGTTATATGAGTATTATGAAGCTTGCATAATTTTGTTTAGTTTTTTTGTTATTGAGGTTGAAAAAGGATATTTTCTTGTTTGAGTTAAAGTTAAAACTAGTTTCTCTTTGGTTGAGGATTTCAGGTGAAGCTCGCTTTCACCTTCGCGCTTCGTCCTGATCATCTCTTTCCATCAGGTGAGATATAGACCAAGAGCTTCCTCGTTATGGATAAAAATATACAAATAAGAAATGCCCATCCTAAGATTGGATTACGCAATAGGTCCAAACTTGGCCTCAATCTCAATAGCCAATTATTGTGCCAAACATTTGTCCCAATTCATTATTTCTAGCTAGCTTAACTTCTTCATTATCTTCATTTTACTTGATGTTTCAACTAACAATGTACGGGTTAGCATTGTCTATTGGACGAAGGTTACATTGTCCAAGATATTATGTCCCAAACTGACACAAACTTAACGTTGTATTAAAACTCAATTACGTCGCCTTAGAGTGTAAATAATAGTTCTGGTTATAAAAGCGGGTTAAATTTACACAAATAAACATAAAAGACACCGTACAAAAATTTTACAGCACGCAGTTTTATCTTTCTCCAGAAATATTACTTCTTTTACAATTAAGAGGTTTTCAGTCTAAGGCGTTGATTATAGAAAAGGTATGATCATTAATTCAAAACAGGTAAGGTTTATGTAAAATACCTATGTAGTAAAATTAACAGCAACTCTTACTGGCCGTGTAAATTTCTTCTTAAATCATATTTTATATCAAAACCAATATACCTACTATATTTTATTGATAACTTCGTATGGCAGTTTCTCCTCTCAACAAGGCAAACAAACAAAAATATCACCGTGTCGCAAAAGTGCAGTCGAGTGTCGCAAAGCTTGACATTGTGGCATCTTATTTACTGGCAATACGGGCGATTTCACAACAAGAATGTGAAGCCTGATGTGCCGTCGTCTGTACAAGTAACTGACCAACCCTAGAAAGTTGTACAACAAATTAATTAAAATGCTATTAAAATCCAATCGAAGAGTATGTTTATGGCCGCCGCGGGAGGTTTACGAGTGGCGACCGTCACACCGAACTATAAGGCCCAGTCTCCACTGAGGCGGAGCGGAGCGGAGAGGAGCGGAAAGGAACAGAGAAGTGTTATGAATAACCAATCAGTTTTCATTATTTCTACTTCTAGTCTCCGCACAGCGTCGCTAAGCGCCGCGCCGCCGCCGCTGTCAAATTATACATATAGAAAAATTTGACGGCCTGACACTAATTCTCCGCTTTGCTCCGCTTTATATAACCAATCAGATTTCATTATTTCCACATCTCCTAAGGTCTAAAGGTATTTTGTAGCCGACTCCACGCAGCAGCAGCAGACGAATGTAAAAACGCGACACTGCTCATCATCATCATTGTAGCCATAGGACTTCCACTGTTGAATGGTCTCCCCAATGATTTCCAGATTAGCTGGTTGGTGGACAATGGACAGGCCAAGGTAGCAGGAAGGCGCTGGGTGCAGGTCATACCATAAGAATCTTTAATCTGATTGTTTTATCATTCTTAATAAGTAATAACCTGCCACCCAAATAATAATTATAACAACAATCTTCAAATAATAAACTTGAAGAATGCGTTTCAATAATATAAACATGAAAAACACGAATAATGGTAAAGAATAACAAAATACTTAACTAAGAAAAGAAAAAAAAAGGGAATATTAAAATTAAATGCCATTTCCAATATTTTTGATTCCTGGCATATTATAATGCTTCAATCATCATTGCAAACATAATAATTATATTTTTAAATGAAAAAAGGTTCATTGACCAACCGTGTACACAGCAATAAAATGCTTTGAGGAGAGAGGCGTTCTTCAAGAGATTTCGAGTTCATGGTCTGATAAATCGAAATCAATATTATTACATCAATTTGTTATAAAGAAACAATGTTCATTATTAGTAGGAATTGATGTCTTAATTATACTGTAACAGACAGTTTTTCTTTGTAAGTGCGGCATAATTACTTAGCTATGAGTGGTTTTCTCTTCCTTTATTATCTTATTAGAAAACCACTTTTATGTTTGCTTAACTGATCACTTTGCGAGTTTGATTTGTGAAGTGACTTTCTAGTTTTGTCGGTTTTAATGTACGAGTATATTACAATAGTACCTATTCATCATCTCAACCAGTTCACAAGGTGGACCGATGATATCGTAAAGCAGCAAGGCGCTGGATGCAGGCCGCTACCAACCGCTCAACATAAAAATCATTTGGGGAGGCCTATGTTCAACAGTGGACGTCCTATGGCTGGAATGATGATGATGATGATGAACCAGCCTTACAGTCTACTGCTGGAAATAAGAGCCTACTTTTGTCTACCAGTTGCTGTCATTTTTCTTCTAAATGTCGTCAGTCCAATGGGCAGCATAGACACCATTTAGGCAATTCCATCGTATGTAAAACAAGACAAGATAGCATTTAGATATCATCTGCTAGACCATTGATTTGTTAAATAGGTAATGTTGAAAAAAATATATAATGTACATTTCGTTGACGCACACCGGTTTACGAAAAATAATATAATGGAAAGTCAAGTTTAAAGGCAGCCAATAATAAATACACACATAAAACTAACAGTTTTTTCATCGATCGTTTTTAAGTTATTGTTAGTAAATTATGTATATTTTTGCAGAGCTTAAAAAAACTGAGGATTAACAGTCGCTCTAATCCAAAACAGCTATCGAATATAAATTTTAGAGTGCAATCGGCTACAATTAATCGATACAAATTGAACACGGTTTACTAAGTATGGAGAAAAGTAACGAGTTTGTATATCGATGCGTTTGCACAACCATCCGTAAATTGTAAACTTTTTACTTTTATTAAAGAGTCCATTTACGATTAAATTTATGAATTAATGAATTTGGTGCACATCGGTGTATTATTACTATAATAGGTACCGAAGGAGGCTTACGATCACTTAATGGATGGAGTTTTTATCATAAGAATGGACAAGTGTTGAGGCGTTCAGCCTCCTTGCTCCAATCTGTGCGCGGCGCGGCGTTTTATTTTTAATTATTTAGGACTTCTTTTGTTTCTCTCTCTTGCTCTTGTCGTCGTACTGAACTGTCATGGTTTCAATATACTATATTTGTAAAACCGTAAAAGAAAGTGTTTTAATTAAATGGCACCATGTTCTACGAAACAACAAGCTTCATTTGATCTTCAAGAAAGTTTTGAGATACGACTTGTTGTTGATAGAAGCGGATACATATTTTTTTCTGACAACATATCCATCATTTTTCCTGGATCCGGCAATAACTTAAGTTTTCTAGGCTGTGCATGTAACGCTAATGTGTAACAAGTGTTAAAACCATAGTTTTTACGATTTTACGTTTTACAAATTATATTTTTTAGATTTTTATGCAATTTTGTTTTACATTTTACAAAACTTGAAGTATTAATCTACACTTAAATATAGATTCAAGCTTGTGATTGGTATGAATGAATATAATTTTTACTACATAGTTAAATGATGTACAAAATAAATTGGCGTGTTATTCGTCGTTAATTATAAACTAATTTGTGAGGATGTTTGTAACTCCTCTACGGAAAAACTACTGGGCTGAATTTGATGAATTGTTTCCATGTTACACTTACAGCTAATATTATTTATATCGGAATAGCACAAGACTTTATTATTTAGTTCAAATAGAACGCCGAATTCGCGTGCAAATGCGTTTTTATATTCGACCGCTATCGCACCTGGTGTTAAGTGAGATGCAGTCTAGGATGGTACATACATGGACCTATAAAAAAAGTCGGACGGATTCTCATCAACAAAATACTGTGACATTAGGATACACCAGCTTGCCTGTACGTACAGGCCGGCACGCACACATTCACACCCTGTTACACCACTTCGAGTGCAAACTTCACACAGTTGACACATTTAAGCAGCGAAAAAACAACACGAATTCGACATGTCTTGTGTGATGAAATTGTGTAAAAACCGTTCTGTTCGAACAAACAAAAATTAAGGAATCACATTTCACAGGCAAAATAATAATCCAATCACTTATTTCCCGACATTAAAATATTGAAATTNACAAACAAACAAACAAACTCTTCAGCTTTATAATATTAGTATAGATAATAAGTACCGAAGGAGGTTTACGATTACTTAATGGATGGAGTTTTTATCATAAGACTTAGAATGGACAAGCTTCATTTGATCTTCAAGAAAGTTTTGAGATACGACTTGTTGTTGATAGAAGCGGATACATATTTTTTTATGAAAACATATCCATCATTTTTCCTGGATCCGGCAATAACTTAAGTTTTCTAGGCTGTGCATGTAAAGCTAATGTGTAACAAGTGCTAAAAAACCATAGTTTTTGCGACTTTACGTTTTACAAATCAAACATTTTTTTTTGCAATTTTTTTTTTACATTTTACAAAACTTGAAGTATGAATCTACACTTAAATATAGATTCAAGCTTGTGATTGGTATGAATGAATCGAATTTTATACTTCATAGTTAAATGATGTACAAACTACGGAAAAACTACTGGGCTGAATTCGATGAATTGTTTCCGTGTTACACTTACAGCTAATATTATTTAGGTACATCGGAATAGCACAAGACTTAATTATTTAAGTTCAAATAGAACGCCGAATTCGCGTGCAAATGCGTTTTTATATTCGACCGCAATCGCACCTGGTGTTAAGTGAGATGCAGTCTAGGATGGTACATACGCCCTTTGACTATTCACTCTCGCCTTCAAAAGGCCCGGATTATAGTGTTCGGAAAGACAGCAGCAGGCTAATAGACTTCGGACGCAGGTCAGCTGTAGTAACAATAATCTGTTCAGGTGGGGATTCTTGGATGGCTCAAACTTGGAGTGCAAGTGCGGTTTTGTTCCCCAGTCAATGAAGCACATTAGGATGTCGTACCCTGCGTGCCCAAACAACAGCAACCAAACAACTGCACGCAGAAAGATTTAATGAATGCTACTGACTACGCCACTCTTGTAGCGGAGTTTTGGGATGACACTCTATAGGTTTGTTGTTGACACGACAAGAAGAAGAAGAATAAAACGCAGACGAATTCGCATGCAAATGCTAGTCTCTGATACGCATTGGTGTGATTGGTGACATGCCCCGACAGGGCGGGCCAACAAGCCCGATCAAAGATGTTAATCGGAGTGCACGGCAAGCTTTGCGTTCGCAGCCATAACTGCACGTCCGGCGAATTGGTTGCACTGTCAATACTGTACAGTGTTCAGCAGAACGGGTATGCGGCGGAAAGCGTATAGAAACTCGTCTTAATCTGGCTCTTTCACTTTTAGGCTTAAAGTGAGAAATTAAACGAATAAGAATAATATCAAACATTACATCGTTTCAGCCAAATGACGTCCACTGCAGGACAAAGGCTTCCTCACAAAGGGATTTTCACAAGGACCAGTCTTGCGCCGCTCGCATCCAGGCACCTCCCGCGACCTTCACCAGATCGTCAGTCCACCTAGTGTGGGGCCTGCCTATATTGCGTCTTCCAGCCCGTGGTCACGACTCGAGAACTTTTCTGTACATCGTATCTATAAACTGACTATCTACTCATATGTCATCAATTTTATCTTTCTACAATTCGTTCGTATCATCAACCGACTTCCGTTCAATTCTCCACAGATTTCCATAACGATTCGCCCACTTTCCATAGATTTTCATTAGAAATAAAATCTGAAACTTAAATTTTTATGCATCCTTGATTGAATGAATATGTAGATTGTAGGGCTACTCGTACCATAGAGTAAAAGTTAGCAGGTGACTCTATAATTTTCTCTATAACTGACTAGGTAGTTACATTACACTATTTTCACGTGCCACAAGCAAATTAGTTATTCTTTTAGCTCATAAATAACTTGCTTATCTGGTGTATAAATAACGTACTTTTCGCCCTCAAAGGCCAAATCCAATTACTTTTACCATAATTTTAACTAAATATTCTTTAGAGCTTTACGTGTCTCATAATTTTTACGACCTAAAAACACCTAGTGCAAGTGGGACAGATGATATCGCTCCCCGTCTAGACATGCCATTTCTACTTTTAACGTGTTTTACCACGTAGTAAAATTTTCTATTCTTAAGGCATTTCAATAAATCGTAACTATCAATAAGTGGTATCTATATTCAACATTGGCAGACAGACAATTTAGCGGGGGAAAATACTATGTATTTAGGTATTTCTTGTTCGGGTGACATTTAAACGAAAAAAATTTTTTAACACCGCTACAACTTCTGTGTGCCAGGATCTATCTATATATATAAAAATGAAACCCGTTTCGCGTTGTCACGGCATCACGTGTGAACGGCTGAACCGATTTCGATAATTCTTTTTTTTAAATGTTTGTGGAAGTCCAAGGATGGTTCTTACGGAAAAAAATATTAAGAAAATCTCTACGCTAAGGCGGTACGAAGTTCGCCGGGTCAGCTAGTAGCCAATAAAAACTTAATTATGAAAAAGCTCATTTCATTAATTCATTTCTTAAATTCCAAAAGACATATTTTACAGGTTTTGCTTATTAAGACACAAAATAGTAAATAGAAAAGAAATTAAGATAAATATGCTAAGTTAGAAATAAACTACGATTGTGGAGCAAGTATCAACTATTGTATGGTTTACATCTACAATAAAAGCGTATTACAATACACGATGACAGAAACTACTTTGAGAAAGTGAATAAACCCTTATAAAACCCAATACTATGAATCCACAAGCAGTAGTTGAGTTACAGTAGCAAATTGAAAGCTTATTCCAACAATAGTCGTATATCTGAATGTGATGGATCCCCAGCGAATTAACGTATGTGGGTTTATGGTGTTATTATAACACTAAAGCCCTTATTACGCCCGGGCCTGTCAGGGCTGCCTCCGAGGAGTTTTTGAAGGTTTATGGCGGCTATAAAAATATTTGCCTAATGAAATTTTGTGAGGGTATTTTATGATTCGCTAACAAGCACCCGCAGCTTCGTGACTTCGTCTGCAAGTTTGTTTTATTATTTGGAAAAATACATATATATCGTTCATAATCAGAACATAAGCTGTATGTTACGATTTATATTCACGATTATTGTGTGTAGATTTAAAAATGTTTAATTTTTAATTACAATTTTTGGACCGTTCCATTTAGGTACTATGGGATTTTATGACTCAAATCTGCGGTTGCAAACTAGGTATATTCATCTACCACATGTTTAACTAAATTAATTAGTTTAAAAATGGGTTCGCATCTTAATGCATTCAACAGGTATTAATGAGACGTAGTAGATGTGTTCCTAATACTTTATGATACCTTTTGTAAGATAAATATTTTATAATCGCTTGAATGAAAGCAATGTGACAACGCAATGGTTAAATTGTTTGAGAAATACCACAAAGTTGCTCACTCGGCTTCTGTGCCAATTCGATACTATCGATATTTGTCACAGCCCTAATCCGACCCATTTTGTTATCAGGTTTATAATCGATTTTATTGTCCGCAAGTAGGAAGCGATCGCCATTGGATTACCATTTAGAGTGAGCCATTTAAGAGCTCTATCATTTCAACAGCCGTATTGTGGGTTCGATTTCAAATTTAGAAGAGCTTTAGAGGATATTATTGCTAGTAAAACTAACATAAATTATGAGAAGAGACTCAAGGCTCTTTCGAGTAAGACGTTTTGAGCTGAAGGTTGAATTCGTTTGCAAGACCGCACGCGGAAAATAGGCTAGATGACAAAATTGCAATGATTTGTCAGTCAGACAGATAATAATGAGAAAATGTTTGACTTGCATTTTTTATTTTCTTTCATAATTAAGTGATAACAGTGCTACATCGAGTTGAAATGGCGCGTTAAGTACTACGTCACGCCTATGTAGATTTTTTACTTAGAAATGACGTCACGCGACTTTATTATCTATCTGAAGGACTAAATAGAATTTTAATTTCATAACCCAGTCATCATCCCAATTGTGTGATAACAGCGTTGAGATAAAATCTCAATTTGCCAAGCTACGAGTAGTGTGCGGTCTTGCAAACACACGACTGACGTCCTGAACAAAATATGTAATTTTAAAGAGTCCCTAGATTTGACTATCTAAAAAAGTATTGCAATATTGAGGTTTTTAAAATATATCTTGGGTGTTTTTACTGGATTTAACTTACTCAGATTTTTGTAAGCGATATTGTATGATCTGGGTAAATTGCCACCTAAATTCCTTCACATTAGATATCAATCACTTACTATTAGATTTTTTTTTATCCACAACGAGGAAGCTCTTGGCCTGTATCTCACCTGATGGTAAGTGACGAACGAAGACTGGCCGATTCGACGGCCGGAGGTGGAAGCGAGCTTCACCCGGAATCCTCAACCACGGAGGAACTGGCTTGATAGATTGAGGATGAAGAAAACTCGATTCCAAGTTAAAAAAAATTCAATTCTTTTCCCTTTTAAAACATTTTTTTCATAATGGTTTTTAAATATTAAACAAACCAAAAACGGAACAAATGAAATATGAATTCCTGAAATATTTGAATAAGAACCCATTTCAAAGCAGATTCTAGTCTAGACTCAGTCTGACAGCCTTTGAAACTTAACAATGTGGTCCAAGTTGTCAAGGTGAAGTTCCAATAGAGGATGTAAACAGAAGGTTTGATAACTGATGAAATAATCAACTCATTAAAGAGCACTTTCTTTGCATTGTTTTTTATTTCACTAGGAGACTGATGTTGCAGAATAAAGTCCATAACCATTTGGCCTGGACGTACTTTGTCTTCCGAGGAAAGAGACTTAAAAAAGCGCAACAAAGACCTTTTGGTCAAAAAATATTCTAAGTTTTTGACCAGCTAATTCTAATAATTCTTAATTCTAATTAAGCAGGGCACTCATCTAATCATGGTCTGTGAGCACGTAGAATTTTGTCCAATGACCCCAAGCTTGCACAGACCAGACTATAGCTGTGTAGCATGTAATGTATCAGATACTGTATCAAGTGAGTACATAAGTATGCACGAGCCCGCTGCGAGCTGCCCGCGCGTGGTTCGCAGGGAGATCGCAACGACCCGCCGAGTGGCGGTATCACTGCGAGCACAAAGGCGGCTCGCAGTAGGATCCAGGAGCTCGCAGCTAGATACGCGGTGACCATGGATAAGCCGTACTCACTTGAAGGTTGTACACGTTAGGATTAGATCCGTAAAATTAAATTGCCTTCTAGCATGACGATACTGGAACTATAACACCAGCTGCGGTTACAGCTTCTATTGTGCTAGGAACAGTGCAGTGTAATGATCATGAATCACGTATTTAATGGTAAATAATTTATCAACTTCAATTACCGAAAAACTATGTCGCTCAACTGTCAGTATGAAACAAATAATGACTCCTGCCCCCTAGTGGGCCTACTGCTATAATCTTCTATCCCGATCCAACCCTCTGCCTTTTGATAAGTTCTCTTAATTGGCGAATAGTTTCTGAAGGACGTGTTCCTTCCATGAAACTGAAGTACCTACCAGTTAACCCTACATTTCAGAAAGTTGTACTTTAACTACTAATAAAACTTTATTAAGGCTGGGTTACACCATCTTACTTTAACTTTGACAAACGTCAAAAATTTGTCAAACTCCATACAAAAATCACGGGTTATCGTCATAGTTACCGTTAAAGTTAGGTGGTGCAACTCAGCCTAAGTCTATTTTATATCATTTTATCTCAGTTTTTTGTGCTCAATTTTGTACTCATGGACCATTCTTTCAATTTACAGTACCAATATATTTTACATTTTAAAACCAGCATCATTATTAGCTTTAAAAACAGGCAATTCCAATTTTATTATCGCTACAGGACAGATGTTTTTTATCGCTACTAAAAATGTCGTGACCCTTAAATTTCGCCCTTAATTTTTGAATGTTCAATATATTTTTCATAGACGTCTAGTTATCTGAGATCAACGTTTTGCGAACCATTACTGTAGTTTATTCGCGTAAACAAATGTGGGCAAGTGTGTCCTTAAGTGAAAGCAGTAGGGTTTAAAATTCAATGCACGTACTTAGGTACTTCATTACTCGTTTGCCGAAATTCTGAAAACCGCAACTTTCCGCCGTATATCGTGATCTTTTAGTACTTATGGGTCTTACTATGGAACCGATTTGGAGTGATACATTTTCGACTTAATAACAACTTTAGTAGCAAACCTTTACTTGTACTAAAGCAGTCACAACAGTTGCCATTATAGGCCTTATTACCGTTTAATGATAAAACGCCTTGGTTATAAAAGTTTTGTTTCTTGTTACTCTTCTGTTACTTGGGAATGTCGTCATCAGGTCATCTAGTCTCTACCAATGACTCTAATTTACCAGAGCCAAATTGGGAATTTGTCTCTTAGTCGCTGAAAATGGCGAAAAAAGGACTGTAATGAGGAAGCAGGACAGAGCGTTACCACTAAAACTCAGAATACGGAACAAACCAGAAACCGTCAACGGGCGTAAATGTGTATTCATATAAAGTACTCCAAAACGCACTACTTTGACTTTAGAGCAATTAGTCAATGGCCGGCGCGCGCATTGTTTACATATCCGTCAGATTGACACTTTAAAATTAAATTATGCCGTCTTGTGCCGTTCCAACATGTAGGAATGCTACTGGAATTACGAAGAAAGTGCATGGGAACATGTTTTATCCGTAAGTAGCACATTTCCAATTCATTTTAATTAACCCTTGGCATGCCTGGTAGGGTCTGTCAGACCCACACCAACGCGCGAACCGTTGTAGTTCGTTTAAATTTGAATTTTGCGCCTCACCGTTTTTAGTAGCTGGCCGTTACTAACCGCGGAATGCCGTCCGCCCGCTTCCCCAGTCTGCGGCGAGCTATGAGCATAAAAAGACGTGCGTAAAGTGCGTGCGGGCCCCACAGACCCCACCAGGCATACGGCGTGGCTTTATTTTGTAAGTATTTATTTCTCTTTCTTCTTATGAATATTGGCATTTGTCCGTTAAATAATATGAGTTTGTACATTACATTATCATATATGATATTTTTTCAGTTTAATCATGAATAAACAACTAACAGACGAGGATATAACTAGTTTATTATTCAAAGAGTTGAATGAGGAATAGCCGAATGCACTGGTGATCATGGTTGCCCACCGTTAAAAAAATCAACTCCTGGAATAAAGAGCAAATGCCACGTTTGTCCCGCGAAAAAAGATGGGAAAACCCAGTACAATTGTGAGACATGTAGTAGTCACATTTGTCTTGACCACTCGATTTTTCAATGCGCAAAGTATTACCAAACCAAAGCTTTACAAAGTGTAAATGCAAGTGATGAAGACTAATTATTTTGTTATTTAGATTAAGTATATGATAGTGCCTTACACTGGATTAAAGTCTGATTAAGATCTCATTACTTTTGATACTAATTATATGTTAACAAAGTTATAGTCTCAAAATGTTGCTTAAAAATGTGAGTTAAAGTTTAATTCCAAATATTTCAATAAAGTTGATTAATTTCTTAAGTGATTTCTTTTACTATCTCTTTTTTGCCCTGTAATCATGCGTCCGGAATCATTAAATCACTTTACATAATAAAATTTATAGAAAAAAAAGCTATTTTAAAATCGGGGTCTGAGAGACCCACCAGGCATAGCGTATAACTTATGCCCACCAGGCATGCCAAGGGTTAAATAATANTAAGTATGCACGAGCCCGCTGCGAGCTGCTCGCGCGTGGTTCGCAGGGAGATCGCAGCGACCCGCCGAGTGGCGGTATCACTGCGAGCACAAAGGCGGCTCGCACTAGGATCCAGGAGCTCGCAGCTAGATACGCGGTGACCATGGATGAGACGTACTCACTTGAAGGTTGTACACGTTAGGATTAGATCCGTAAAATTAAATTGCCTTCTAGCATGATGATACTGGAACTATAACACCAGCTGCGGTTACAGCTTCTATTGTGCTGTGCAGTGTAATGATCATGAATCACGTATTTAATGGTAAATAATTTATCAACTTCAATTAACGAAAAACTGTCGCTCAACTGCCAGTATGAAACAATAAATGACTCCTGTGGGCCTACTGCTATAATTTTCTATCCCGATCCAACCCTCTGCCTTTAGATAAGTTCTCTTAATTGGCGAATAGTTTCTGAAGGACGAGTTCCTTCCATGAAATTGAAGTTAACCCTGTATTTCAGAAAGTTGTACTTTAAGAGTAGGCGCACACCGTTGATTTTTCGTCGGCCGATAGTTTAGTCGGGCAGTTGATCAGTATGGTCATGTATGGGGGTGCGCACACTACGCCGATTCGATTTGGCCGATTCTTCATACAATTTAAAATCGGGCACAACTATCGGCCAACTAAAAATCAACGGTGTGCGCCTACTCTTACTACTAATAAAACTTTATTAAAGCTGGGTTGCCCAACTTACTTTAACTTTGACAAACGTCAAAAATTTGTCAAACTCCATACAAAAAGTACGGGTTATCGTCATAGTTACCGTTAAAGTTAGGTGGTGTCTATTTTCTATCATTTTATCTCAGTTTTTTGTGCTCAATTTTGTACTCATGGACCATTCTTTGAGTTAACAGTAACAAAATATTATACATTTTAAAACCAGCGTCATTATTAGCTTTAAAAACAGGCAATTCCAATTTTATTATCAGGACAGATGTTTTTTATCGCTACTAAAAATGTCGTGACCCTTAAATTTCGCCCTTAATTTTTGAATGTTCAATATATTTTTCATAGACGTCTAGTTATCTGAGATCAACGTTTTGCGAACCATTACTGTAGTTTATTCGCGTAAACAGATGTGGGCAAGTGTCTTTAAGTTCAAGCAGCAAGGTTTAAAATTCAATGCACGTATTAGGTACTTCATTACTCGTTTGCCGAAATTCTGAAAACCGCAACTTTCCGCCATATATCGTGATCTTTTAGTAGTTATGGGTCTTACTATGGAACCGTTTTGGAGTGATAAATTTTCGACTTAATAACAACTTCAGTAGTAAACCTTTATAGTACAAGCAGCCACAACAGTTTCCATTATAGGCCTTATTACCGTTTAGTGATAAAACGCCTTGGTTATAAAAGTTTTGTTTCTTGTTACTCTTTTGTTACTTGGGAATGTCATCAGGTCATCTAGTCTCTACCAATGACTCTAATTTACCAGAGACAAATTCCCAATTTGGCTGACAATGGCGAAGAAGGACTGTAATGAGAAAGCAGGGCAGAGCTACTGCGTTACTACTAAATTAAATATAAAAATAATATGTGGAATAAGACAGTTAACATGAAAATGTTTACTAACTAGCGGCCGCCCGCAACTTCGTACGCGTGGATCCCGTTTTATCCCCTTGGGAATAGAATTTTGCAAATCTCGTCTTAGTGAGCACCTACGAGGTTGTAAAAGGAACCCCCATACAAAATTTGAGACTCCTAGCACTTGTAGTTAGAGAATTTGTGATGAGTTAGTGAGTCAGTCAGTGACCTTTTGCTTTTAGAGATATAGATTTTTTAAAAAGCACATTCAAAATAACTCGTGGTAAGGGCGTCTACATACACGCGAGCCGCGAAGCAAAATTTACGAGCACCGACGGTTACACAGGGGCCATAAAGTTTCGAAGGCTTACAAATCAGTTCCCTTTTTATAATCTTTTTCGTGGCGAAATTACAATAAACTTGATAAGGTTAACGTTACTTTTCGCGTAAAATCGTGAGACAACGGAACCTAACATGCCTGTAGGTAAATTATGTGACACGAATTTTCTTTTTTTATCTCGTAATTTCACGTTTTAAGGGCGTTATTTCTTGGGCAATTGCGTCGTTAGCTTTTTTATGCGAATGCCTACTGGCAAGCAATATCGCAAAGACATTTAGTAAAAAAATGTATTTAAAAATCGAAGCACTATCCACTTTTTTCTTGCGTGCCAATCACATTCTCAATTTTAATTGCCGGTAAAAACCGGCACCACCTAACTTTGAACATAACTTTATTGATAACCAGTGTGTTTTGTATGAAGTTTGACAGATTTTGACGTTTGTCAAAGTTAAAGTAAGATGGTGCAACCTAGCCTTTGTAATCTGAGGTAAAAAAAGTCTTATAGTAATTAACACGAATCTGAAAAGTGTTTTAATGAGTGTGTATTGAATTTTAAGCCTCTTATGCCCGTTTTCACCATCAATCCTTAATTTTTAAGTGAACACATAACGGGAATTTTGTTTTCATACGGGTCACTTAAAAATTAGAGATTGATGGTGAAAACGGGCACTAAGCTCCTGTGTTACTCCCTACATAACCATACCTCAAGAAAATCGAGTGTTACATTTTCATTACCGTATTTCAACATAATCGTACACGTTCAGGTATGTACGAGTACATATGACGCAATAAATTGAGTAAATAATTCAAGTTTCCCACAGAACAGGCGTAAAAGTTGGATATAATGCTCTGGAATTAATGTCGCAGGCTTGTGGAGGCTGACGTTATCTACGGATCAGGATGTACAGTCGGACACAAATGTAGGTTACATTAAAAAAAACATTAAAACAAAAAAAAATAGTGTTCAGCCAGAGTCTTAACTTTTTGTAATAAGGAGGTTATTGTTTAACTTTTCACTGAAGTGTCTGTATCTATTAAACTGGCAACATTTATCTGCGTTAATCTCCTAATAAATCATTTATAAAGACCGTAAATCTTGTATGAAACTTTTAAGAGATTTTAGATGATTGCAACATAAATGCAAATGTTATTATAATGAATACAGAAATTGCACACTTTCATGCTTTTTTGCATTAATTTATTGACCATTCAAAACTGTAAATTGCATTACAGTTTTTTGCTTGTGATTGGTTACATTTCAATATTTTAAACAATCCACAAGATGGATTCGCTTTGGAAAAAGAGAAGAAATAAGTAAAAGTTTAGATATTTACTTAGATTCAATGTCATCACAGAGCGTCGTTATAAAATACGGTTTCACTTTCGCATAACATCTTTACCTACAATATCAATTCATACTTTTAAGCGTCTGGCCGTCCTTCTTAAAGGCAACAGTATAAACGAAGCGACGAAAGCGCCTCGCGTAAAACCACGTAAAACATCGTAACGTAGCCGTAACTCATGTTTTATGGTGCTGACTGTACCGTGGTGGTTACACTCACTCTATATACATATAGAGTCGGTGACAGCAGAGTTATATTTTCATTACGCACCGGGTGTTTTATGGGGAGAGCGGGGAGCATATGGATCTCTAGAGTAAGAAGTTGGTAATTAAGAATTTAAGTAATTACTCGTCGTTGGCGAGACTTTTAATTGCTGTTTACTTTTACCAGTGTTTTTTGGTGTCACGCCATGTTATTAATCCTTTGAAGTTCGTGTAAAGGTAAAACATGGTATCCTTCCGTTTGGCCAAATTACTTTTCGCCAAATTTCACTTCGCAAACAACTTATCGCCAAAGTTTCATTTCCCAAATGAACTTTTAGCAACTGTACTTTTCGCAACTAATTCATTTGGTCAAATTATCATTTGGCCAATTTTTACTTGGCAAATGTTTATATAGCAAATGTTTTATTTTGCCAAATATTATATCCCAAACAATTTGTTTGGTCAAATTCACTTCACGTACTTACCCACCGTTACCCACAAATCAAAGCATAGGCATATGATCATGGTTTTCACAAGAATTTTATGTAAAACAAAGAGATTGCAGAAAACAGTATGGTTGCAGAAAGAAGGTATTGCAGAAAATAGTAGGTTAGGTTAGGTTAGGTTAGAACAGTGACCCTTAACGCGCGAAGGCGAGCGAAGCGTGCCGCGGCAGCGGCCGCCGAGCGCTACAATCACCTTTATTGTTAATGAATCATTTGGAAATTTCGATAAAAAGAATGAAATATGAAAATCAATTGAAAAAAATTTATATTAACTACCCACTAAACAAAATAATAACCACAAGCTTATTTGTAATCCATTCTATGCACCAATTAAATTATTTTGTAAATTGTTTATCGTGAAATATTTTTGCCATATGAAATATTTGGCAAAACATACTTTGCCAAACAATGATTTGGTAAACAATAATATGCCAAAAACGACATTTGCGAATTAAAAATTTGCAATAAGTTGTGTTGCCAAATGAAAATTTGGGAAACGTTGTTTGCGATGTGATAATTTGGGAAACGTGTTTTGGCCAAACATTAGTAATCCGTAAAACATTCATTATACTGGAATTTAGTAATTGTGTAATTATATTTACCCATATATTTAAAAATGTCTCAATATTACTTACTTCAATATAAATAAATCTACACTAAGATATAGTCCAGTCAAATTCGACATGAACCTTGCAGTAATTCGCATACAGCTGAAAATTGGTATAAAGAATGTTCGGAGCACCATTATTTGACTGGACTACTATTCCTAGAGACCTACCCATAAGTTTCGACTTTCGATATCAAGTCGATATTGTGAAGTTATGACGAATTGATTCCTCATATTAAATACTTTTTGATCAATTGATGTAACTGGTTAATTACCTGCAACAAAAAAACAGTTTGTTAAAAACGAAAAATATTAATTTACACAAAAAACATTTCACGAAGAAATAGACATAATAACATACTAAAGCTTTCGTTCACGTTCATTTTCACTACATACAAGCGAAATAATTTATGTTCCTCGAATTATTTATTTATATTTATGGCTACTAAAAAGGAAAGTGCATATTCCTATCGATGTTAATGTATTGTTAACCGCTAGTTGCTTGGTACAATAAAATTAAACGCAAAACTAAGCGTCTTGTACAGACGTCAACACATCTAGCTAAAGTCTATCGATTCATATTCAGTTGCAATAGAGTCGATTTTGCAACGAGAATTTAAAGTCAGATGTGCGGTCGCCTGTACATTTTGCAGTCATTGTGCGAAGTTTCATTGTGCCTATGCTTACTATCACTTTCACTGTAATATATTGTTGTCACCATATAGGCAGACGTATTGTAATTATATTCAGTAAGCTTGCACATAGAGTACGCTTAGAATGTTCGCCACAGTAAAATGTGTATTACATTTAAAAAACATAACCCTCCGTCTGGCGCATTAGGGCATAAAGTTCATAATACTGAAATACGAGTATTTCTCTACAATGTATAGAAGTACTATGTCTTTACCAAACTTTTTCTAGTGATATGAAGATAAAAGTTTGGTAAAGTAAAGTAAGACATTTGAGAAGCCACGGTCAATCATTTTGAAAACTTAAAAAATATTAGATTTTCTAATATAACAATTCAATACATCTTAAAAAAATATTAACAAAAAATCAATACAATAAACTTATCGTTTAAACAAATATACGCTGAGCGAACAAACGAGGTAACACTGGCCGCAAAAAAACAACAAAAAAGTATTTTATTTTAAAATTTCGCTTGTCAAAACAAATGAATGGTGGAAACATTATTTTTAAATTTATTTTATGCGTTATTTTGTAGTTCTTTCTATTTAACCTTTTTCTATTGTGCCAGAACGTAGGAAAACTTATGGTAATGTTATTCAATGGAATAATACATTACATGAGTCAAATTCTAACGAAGTCACCGTAATGAAGCCTAAACAAATTGAGTGGCATTTGTTTAGTTAATGTCATCAAATTGGATGAACGGAGAAATTACGTTCATGTATTTAATTAATGTAATTTAAAACGTAATTACTTTCCATTTCATAGCAATTTGTTACTTTGATGTAAGTAGGGTACTTAAGAAATACGCGTAAAATAGACCTACCAGCTTCTTGAGCTTTTGTAGGTATTCTTTGATAAAGTAAAATATATATTTTTTACTTAAATAAGAAAGAAAAACGTGTATTTATAAGACCCAAAAAATTACGCTAAAAAAACATAACCCTCCTTCTGGCGCAGTCGGTTAATTAGATGAAGTTTAGCATTTTTTTTCTTTACTTAGTGTTATTTTGCCACAAAAAGTCGCCTACTTTTATTATTTAGCCTCATATTAAACTCTCTAAAGCTTACCTAAATATTCAATTGACCATACACTAAATACATCTGAAGGTTGAATACAACTTTTATTGAACCAAAAGGAGTTTCTATCGATACTCTCACTGAATCCAAACAATGGGGTCCGCGAAAGAATGTTTATTTTATCACCGTGAAACGTTACCTTTAGCATTTCTCTACACAGGCCCTTTTACAGGGTGTGGTATTATAACGTGTTTTCAAATTACCTTTAAGGTCTTGGAGCAAAAAATGAATTTATTGAGGGATTAAAATAAATGCCAAAGGAGCTTTTATTGAGTCAGTGATAATAAATCTCTCCCACTACTGCAATACCTGTGTGTGTAGCCATGGATGTACTTACTACTAAAATTAATATTCTAATACAAAAGAGGCTACATACTGATAGGCCGTAACATTTTTTAATACTAGGTACCCAAAAGTATTCTACACGAAATTAGAAGTAATTAACTACCAGAAACCTATGTAAAATTCATGTTTATTTAATTTCAGAATTTTCATCACATTAAGCACTTACAATATTCAGATTTTTACAGTATAAAGTAGGTTAGTACGTATCTACAGTGTTTCCAATATAAGTATTACTAAAGCACATCCCATATAACGAAAATTCTCCGAATATTCGATATTATCGATACACGGTAAAATAAATTTACCCATTTCCACGTGGAGAATGTTCGCGGCGGAAGATAGAACACGATATTTGGCAAATTAATTTGAGGTATGGCAACTCGTGACTATGTACAGTCGATAGAACTTCAGGTTATACATTTTGTGGCAAAATCGAACCTATTGCAACTGCATAAGATATGCCAGTGGTAATACATAAGATGGGACGCCTGTACTTTCATTGTTATTTGAGGATGACTTTCGGTTTGTGATAATCGTGATGCTAGTTTTGAATTCGGAATTCAGAAACAATGGAAATTGAAATTATTGGGGCGACCGTTTTGTGCCAATTTGTACTACTCTCTGTTATTATAATACTTTTAGTTTTAATGGATTGTGTACTAATAGGGGTTGTGTTGGTTTTCCAGTTGGTCGATCAGATCACCCACAAGGTGGACCGACGACATCGTAAAGGTAGCAGGAAGGCGATGGACACAGGACGTTACCGACCGGGCAATATGGAAAGCATTGAGGGAGGCCTGTGCTCAGCAGTGGACGTCTTATGGCTGTAATGATGATGATGATGAAATAAACAATTTTTTTTTAATTAGGAATGAAAATAGGTGGTACGAAGTTCGCCGGGTCAGCTAGTAGAGTTATAGGACGCTGATCATGAAAACGTGCTAAGTTATTCCTGTCTAGAAGCTAGGTAGCTAGCTGACCGACTAAGATAACCCGCACAAGACGCAGAATGTAAACACGCGTCGGTAGGCAGCAAGCAAATAGCGATTCACTATCTATTCGCATAGGGTTGATACTGATATTAAAATGCGAAAATAAATGCGTAAGTTTTATCAGTCTGTGTTATCATTTTTCTCCAAAGCTAGAGGCCTTTTGAATTTTGAAATAAGAGATAGATTTCACCAAAGAAACATGGAGTATAATGAAAATTCATAATATTCCCATAGGGAGCGGGAAGGTACTGGATGCAGGCCGCTACCAGTTGGCAGAGGCGAGCAATCTGGAAGTCAGTAGGCCTTCCTATGTTCAGCAGTGGACGTAGCTGAATTAATGACGATGGAATTGTTCTTTGAGTATGAAATAAATTATATTATTATGCCTAAATGGTTTATTTTATAGGCAGACAGAGCCGTGAGCAAAAACTAAAAGATAAATAAAACAAAAACATAGAGTTAATAACAGTTTGTTTGTACAGGCACAATACTAAAGCTGAGTAGCACCACCTTACTTTCACCGTAACTATAACCATAAACGGTGTTTTTTGTATTGAGTTTGACAAATTTTTGACGTTTGTTATAAGTAGTTTAAATAAGATGGTGCAACCCAGCCTAAGTGTGTTTAATTTCTACTCATAGTTATACTCGTAGGCTTCTTTGTACAATTTCACAAGTGAGTAGATCCATAAACTCAAGCTAGTTAAACACTATAGCTCAATAGCCACCATGCTATTCTAAAACTAACTATGAAGGATTAGTTTGTTACAGCCAGCAGGTTACAATTACTGCTAAATTATGCGGCTCTACAAGTCAAGGCAAATGGCTGCTTGTTGAATAGGGTTTACAGTTTCATAGACAATAATTCAACACTACATTAATTCTACAGAGCTAAGCAACAGTGCATTTTAGCAAGTAAAACGTATTCGTAAACGTATTCTGACAACAGTAACGAGAAAGTTTTATATTAGATTAGCGGCCGCCCGCGACTTCGTACGCGCGGACCTCGTTTTACCCTTTAGTTCGTAAAATCTGTTGTTTGATATCATTAACCGTAACTATAACTTTAACTGGTATTCTTGTATAGAGTTTCATAGACTTTTAACGTTTGTTAATAATACAATTAAAGTAAGAAGGTACAACCCAGGGTTAATGACGAATCGAATTAATAATAGTTGTTGCAATTCACGAAGGCGAGTGAGCTTTACATGTGTGGTGCCTCGCTACTGTTCGTTTTTCAAAATTTTTTACAGACATTACACTATCGTTATGTGCCTGTACACGAGCACACACAAGTAAAGCTCACTCGCCTTATAGTCTAAGATCCCGCTATACAAGGACCTTCACCGAGATGCTTATTTGATGAAACATATTTTATATTCAATTTAACATGTCAATAATTATATTGCTTAAGGGTTGCCTAATAAATTTCAGTCCAGGATATGATTAATTAATTATTAAAAAAAGTTTTATTTTTAAATATTTCATCGGTTTGATTATTAAACAAACTCCATACCAATCGAAAGTATGAAGCCCATAGAATATGCAAACGTTAGGTTGCCTATTCTTTTCCAGTCATAACTCTCGGGTTGCCAGGTATAAACAGGTAAATTGATAGAGCATTTTGCATCGGTCTGATAATTTAATCAAATATAAATGAAAATAAAGATTATTTCATTATGAACACGGTGGTATAGGGTTGCCTGCGAAAAATCAGTCCTGAATGACGGTTGTCGAATTTTGTAAAGTGAAATTAAAACTGAAAGGTGACATTTTTCGAGTAGTTGGCAACATTTGGGAAAGACGAGTTGTATGAGGCGTTTGTGTGTCTTGTCAAGAGGTGTCGCTTGGGTGAAGAAATTTCTCCAGTGTTGCCATGCTTTCGGAGATTTGGTCCAAAAATGTCGAAANAAAACCTCATTTTCGCCATTTTCTCTGCTACCCGGCCTTAAGCAAGTGACTTAAGCCTATATTTACTTACTTAAATAACAAAAGAAACAATACTTATTAGTTTTTAAAATAAAACACTTAGGTATGTTAAACTTATTAGCATTGATAATTTGTTGTAAATAACTGGAGTTATCGAAAGATAATGTAACGTGAGCACTTGAACAGTTAAGTGCTTAATTTACTTTACCTGTTAATTAATTACTTTTTAATTTTGTTTACACAAAATTAAAACTAACAAATTACCAATTTCATGTTGTTTCATGATTTTTGTTATGTCTGGCCTTTTTATTGTAGCTTAGAGTAATAATTCTGATTTAATTTATTTATTTTTATTTAGCATGCGTTAAAATTATTAAAAATAATGATAAATAATGTTTTTTAATAAAATTGTTTTTCATTATAAAATCGCCTAATTATTTTCTAAATTAGGAAAAAGGAAAATTTAATGAAACAAAAAAATCTACTCACCAAACAAAAAGAATATCCAACAAAATAAAAAACAAACAAAATTAACACACTGGTCGAAAATAATAAAACTGACACAAAAATTCAATTTTCAATTTCGGAACAATGTTTTTAATTTTTTAATTTTTCGAAATTCGAACGCGGTGGCCGACGCGTTCGCAGCGTTCGCTGCACGCGGTAAATGACCAGCCAGTATCACCTGGCGCATCTTGCGTGACCCGCGTAGGGTTGCCAAGCATTTTTGGCTTTTTACGGACTTGCTTGTCCGGCCAAATATTCTCTTCTCCGGCTTTTGTTAGGCTGTCTAGGGCAGGTAGTCCTTGGCGGCACATGCTGAGCCACCTCCATTTGCTTTTTCTTTTAGCACATAAGTATTTTAAGCTTATAATGTAATTTTGTTTCTTGTAATTCCTTTTATGTGTAAAAAGCAACAAACTTTTTTTTATTTATTTATTTGTTCATTTATTTATTTTTGTGTGGCAGCAGGGCAGGGCCTTATGTGTTAACTTTTGAAGTTATGCAAATTAAGCAATTGCTTTGGTAGGGCATCACGTGTTGGGGCACCATTTTGCTACTACTGAAATTATTCGGGATGGGGATTATCTATAGACTCTCATGAATGTCCGGCTTTTAAGTTAAAATGTCCGGCCAAATTAAGCACAGAGTCCGGCTTTTGTGTTTTTGGATCTGGCAACCCTACGCGTGACCCGCGTATCCGCGACCTTGCTGTGTGAGAGGTGACGACGTGTGACGTCACACTTGTTTGGGGATTCCGAAAGATTATTCGATTGGGAAGTTCGGAATTTGAATCGTTCTTTTGATAATAACGACACGCATGAGCAGATCCAATCAAAAACAACACATTATTTGTTTTCTGCTGTGTTTTTATAATTTCATCCCAAAAAAATATTACTACTACCAGATACAGCTAGGGACTGGAATTCGCTGCCTGCTGCTGTCTTTCCCGAAGACTATAATCCTGGCGAGAGTAAATATGCACATAAAGGGCTGATATGTACCATACTAGACTGCATCCCACTTAACACCAGGTGCGATTGTGGTCAAATACATGCCTTGTCATGCATTTAAAAAACAAGTACCTATATGTATAAGATGCCACAATGTTTAGCCTAAATCTTAATCTGCCGTAGCTATGTCTGCCTGTAGGTATTTGAAGACTTGTCATTGAGAAAACAGTTGAGAACGTTCTCCTTATTTAAAAACTTATTTCTTTAACAAACAAAACCTAGTCAAAGATAAACATGGAGATTATGAATAAAACATGATAATTAACTTGTCTGTGACAATTGTAACAAGAGCCGTGAATCGCGACGAATTGTGTAACCACCTTGAATTTGGCGTCAAAGTTTAGAATTTTAGATGCACCAAGGCGATTATCACACTGCACCGCGCCCCGCCGCGGTACGCGAGACGACAGATTTAATCATTATAATATGCAAGTACCTCAGTTTGTATAGAAAACACGCGCGGCACAACACACTGACAACGCGTTTGCGCGCGGGATTCGTTATATTATGTCGCCACGCGGACCGCGGCGGAATGCGGTGCAGTGTGATAATCGCCTAACGCCCGTATTCACAAACGATGCTTGCTTAAGTGAACCAGCAAATCGAACGCACAGCGTTGACAGCTCTGTGATTGATTCGCGTGTGACCCTGTGCGTCCACGCGCACTGTGAGAGAGACCTCATAGTAATGTTTGTGAATATTTGCTTGTTTGTTAGTATATAATTACTTTAAAAAACTATCAGTACGGTTTAACTGTAACAAATTAATATGTTTAGGCCAGACGGCGATCTTTTTAAATGCTGGATTCTCATTTCCATAGTGAAATGTAAATAAAATTCTACCAAAAATCTTATGCACCTAGTCGTTTTTTATTTATTTTATAATTAGAAATGAAACAAGACTAACATTCTTATTATTTTACTAAGTTTGAAATGGATGATGATGAACTTAAAAAATATTTAAAAACGCTTTCACAGGTTACGAAACAGTAAAAAAAGTCTGTTTTTTATTTATTACCTACATTAGAAATTTTATTGAAGTAAGGAAAAATTGTAACACTGGTAAAAAGAAAACACACCTCTTCACAGAAAAAATATTATTATGGAAATGGGAAACAAAATAGGTAGGTACAATCTTATACAGGGNCAGTCGATAGAACTTCAGGTTATACATTTTGTGGCAAAATCGAACCTATTGCAACTGCATAAGATATGCCAGTGGTAATACATAAGATGGGACATCTACTTTCATTGTTATTTGGCGATGACTTTCGGTTTGTGATAATCGTGATGCTATGTTTTGAATTCGGAATTCAGAAACAATGGAAATTGAAATTATTGGTGACCGTTTTGTGCCAATTTGTACTACTCTCTGTTATTATAATACTTTTAGTTTTAATGGATTGTGTACTAATAGGGGTTGTGTTGGTTTTCCAGTTGGTCGATCAGATCACCCACGAGGTGGACCGACGACATCGTAAAGGTAGCAAGAAGGCGCTGGACGCAAACCGGTACAACAGGGCAGTATGGAAAACATTGGGGGACGCCTATGTTCAGCAGTGGACGTCCTATCGCTGAGATGATGATGATGATGAAAAGACCTTTAATTTAGAGACTGCTTCAAGTACAAGGATCAAGATACATTTCAGGACCTACATTTGGAATGAAAATAGTTGGTACGAAGTTCGCCAGGTCAGCTAGTAGAGTTATAAGGTCGCGCTAGAGTTGCTGACCATGAAAACGTGCTGAATTATTCCTGTCTTGAAGTAGCAGACTAGCTGACCGACTGAGATAACCCGCACAAGACGCAGAATGTAAACACGCGTCGGTAGGCAGCAAGCAAATAGCAATTCACTATTTGCATAGGGTTGATACTGATATTAAAATGCGAAAATAAATTCGAAAGTTCAAATCAGTCTGTGTTATTATTTCTGACCAAAGCCTGAAGCTGAACCTTGAATTTTGAAAAAAAAATTGATTTTACCATAGAAATATGAATTATATTGAAAATTCATAATATTCCCATAGGGAGCGGGAAGGCACTGGATGCATGCCGCTACCAAATAGCCCATCTGGAAGTCATTAGGTGAGGCCTATGTTCAGCAGTGGACGTCCTGTAGCTGAATTAATGATTATGATGATATTTATTCTTTGAGTATGAAGTAAATTATATTATTATGCCTAAATTGTTTATTTTATAGGCAGACAGAGCCGTGAGTAAAAACTAAAAGATACATAAAACAAAACCATAGAGTCAATAACAGTTTGTTTACAGGCACAATACTAAAGCTGAGTAGCACCACCTTACTTTCACCATAACTATAATCATAAACGGTGTTTTTTGTATTGAGTTTGTCAAATTTTTGACGTTTGTTATAAGTAGTTTAAATAAGATGGTGCAACCCAGCCTAAGTATGTTTACCTAATTTCTATTCATAGATATACCGTAGGCTTCTTTGTACAATCTCACAAGTAAGTAGATCCATAAACTCAAGCTAGTTAAACACTACATAGCTCAAGAGCCACTATGCTATTCTAAAACTAACTATGAAGGATTAGTTTGTTACAGCAGCAGGTTACAATTACTGCTAAATTATGCGGCTCTACAAGTCAAGGCAAATGGCTGCTTGTTGAATAGGGTTTACAGTTTCATAGACAATAATTCAACACTACATTAATTCTACAAAGCTAAGCAACAGTGCACTTTAGCAAGTAAAACATATTCTGACAATTATAGTTACGAGAAAGTTTTATATTAGACTAGCTTTCCGTCCGCGGCTTCGCCCGCGTGGATTTTAGTCTGTGTCAGAAAAATTTTACCGCGCGCGTCCCTGTTTCAGAAACCGGAATAAAAACTATCCTATGTCCTTTCCCGGGACTTAAACTATCTCAAATTTCATCAAAATCGGTTCAGTGGTTTAGGCGTGAAAGTGAGACGGACAGACAGAGTTACTTTCGCATTTATAATATTAGTATAGATTGGAAAGATCGCTTCATAGCGATAAAACCGCCTAGTTGTGCTTGTCTGTGTTTCTTTTTTTTCTTGTCCTTGTTTTGGTGTGCAATAAAGAGTATTAATAATAGATTGACACACACGTAAGATGATCTAGAACGGACAATAAGTTAAGAATGACATTTATTTTAACTTTTATGTGATTTTTTCCTTGACTTTGAATTAAACATAATTATTATAGGCTGAGTTGGATGACCTTAACTCTAACCGTAACTATAACTTTAACTGGTGTTTTGACTGACTTTTGACGTTTGTTATAATTAAAGTAAGAGGGTGCAACCCAGGTTTAATGACGAATCGTCTAATTAATTATAGTTGTTGCAATTCACGAAGGCGAGTGAGTTTTACATGTGTAGTGGCTCGTTACTGATCGTTTTTCAAAAGTTTTGACAGACATTACACTATCGTTATGTGCCTGTACACGTGCACTCGCCTTCGTGAGTTGCAAGAACTATACCAATTGATAACAACCTCCTCAAAAGGCGTTCTTTTAATATACCCACTTGCACGTAATCAAGTCCTAGAAATGCCATTTTAAACAAAGATGGAAATAAACACATTACCATTCCTTTGCGCAGTCGGGTAAAAAGAAACAAAGTGTAAAGGTTGAGTAGTCCCGAGTTAACTGCGATTCGTCACGATATAGTAAGGCGCATCGTGTGGACACACCGTTAGCAAATTTGCTGCGAACATCCACAACTCACTGGCGCGAATAGCTGCCTAGAGATTGCTCGTAGGGCTGACACAAATTATGTAAGTTATATTCAACGAGTAACTAAACGAAGCTTGAAATTATTCAAGACCCCACAAGAATGTATTTTTGTTGGGGTTTTATAGTCTCAGTTTCCTGCAACTTCAATATTTTATTACAATTTTGATTTTACAAGTTAACAAGTGGGACGTCCACCTGCAAGGTGGACCGACGACATCGTAAAGGTAGCAGGGAAGCGCTGGACGCAGGCCGCTACCAATCGATCAACATGGAAAGCATTGGGGGAGGCCTATGTTCAGCAGTGGACGTCCTATGGCTGAAATGATGATGATGAAGTTAAATTTAATTCAAGACAAATAACGTCCACTGCTGGACAAAGGCCTCCCCCAAGGATTTCCACAGCGACCGGTCCTGCGCCGCCCGCATCCAGGCACCTCCCGCGACCTTCAACAGATAGTCCACGTAATCGATGTTACTCTAACAGCATTATGTTATCTTTAACAGAATGCTGAAGTCACAAACATCACAAAAAATAACTACGTTTTACGTGTATGTAACGTGTACTTACGTGGGGTGAAATCATTTTCGTAACATTACTTTTACTATGTATAATCCACACAACATACAGCCACATGGAGATAGATTAACCTTATTTAAAATAACATCGATAAATAAATAGAAACTGCAACTGCCAACCCTGCCCGAGACACACATACAGCAAGCCCGGCGAGCGATGACACTGCTTACTTTATTAATCGTCGGCCGGCACTCCATTTGCATAGTACAATTTAAGTGGCATGCATTATGACATGTGCCATTCGTTATTTATTCAGCCGAAGTTAATGCAGTTATAAAGATACACGACGTGTAGATTTACGTTCACAGTTTGACTGTAGTTATGCGAGGAAAACTGTAAGCTTAGGCTAGAATTACATACAAAATATAATGGATTATCCGCGCCAAGAGAAACTGTAAATGTTGTAAAATAAAATGGTATGAAAAATCGACTCATTATTCAAAAGATTAATAAAGTAAAAATATCGTACAACTGATGGACAGAAAAATACTCTAATCTAAGGACTGAAACCGGTGAAGGTAGCGGGAAGCACCTGGATGCGGGCAGCGCAGGACCTGCTTTTGTGGAAACCCTTGGTATTTCATTGTAGAAATCTTTGGCTTTTGTCCAACAGTGGACGTTTTGTGTTTAAAACGAACAACTTGGACAGGCTTTTCTTAGCAGTCTTTGGTGGCAAAGAACAATTAATGTTTGCCAAACCACCGTTCCCTGTGTCCAACCCGGGATACCTACGCCCCCAATCAACTCGCATATTTGCTGAGCCATCCATAGTTCGCCGGGATGACTGGATCAACACTCAGGCCATGATTAATCCCAAGCAGCTGGCGAGGCGAAATCGAGATCATTTTGGCACTTATTGTTAACGTTATAAAGGTGAAGGTAATAAATCTTCATCTTTAAGAGCGAAAGGTCACTGATTGACTGTCTCACTCATCACGAAATCTTAAAAACTACAAGTGCTAGGAGTCTCAAATTTTGCATCGGGGTTCCTTTTGGAACGTAGGTGCTCACTAATATGGGATTTTGCAAAATTCAACCCCGCGTAAAACGCGCAATTCGCGCGCATGGACCCACGTCACGGGCGGCCGCTAGTAGGTGTCTATGTATGAAAATAAATCCAAAAATATTTCATGAGTTGACTGATTGAGAAATTATATTAATCCAATATAAATTTTTTGTCCAAGCCGATTGAAAACAGACAATAATATTAAATTCGAAAGATGTCAATCTGAAATAAGTTACTTTACTAATAAAATTATCAAAATTAATTATTTTCTTCTTTTATTTGTGCGTGTAGTAAAATTTTGTTGTAATCAATTACTGGTATCGGATTTTTAAGACGTCACAACTTAACTTTACTGTCGCAGTAATCTAATTTTAATCAAGGTACTGGACAGATATACTGTCAGAGTCAAGTAGTTCGTGACACCCAAAGTGGTCAAGAAGTTGATATTCCAATTAAAACAAAGACGTGTTGCGAACTTTTTGGCTAACTACTTTGGGTGCACGAACTACACTGGTCATCATAAAAATCGACCCACCCGCGACAAGCACTTTGAAACGTATGCATCCCTACTTCCCACCAATATTACTATACTATATTACCATTTAAAAGCCTAGTTCTATAGTTAATTTCATTAAAGGAAAGGTTTTTACCCCAAAAATGTGTCTGTGGAAGAATCCAGAGTCACTTCATATTCAACATTCTTTCCTATTCACAAAGGCCCAAAAAAGATGTAATAACTTTTATTAAGTTTTATTAGTCATAAAAAACTAAAATCTTCACAAAAAACAAGACAAAAGGAATTCCGAAAATCTTTACTCAATTAGAGATTTTCAAAAACGCCTTTTAAGAATTTCTCTTGAAGTATTTTTTAAGTATTCATCTTACTCTTTTCCTTTTATTAGTCTTTTAATTGGAAAGACTGTTAAAAGAAATAACAAATTGCCCGATAACATTTTAGGAATCTCGAGAAATTAACTAAAACAAAAATTACTTCTCGGAAAATGCCTTATGATTTGCTTGTTAATTACATCTTTTGGGATTAAGCCCGTGAAATTATTATGAGGAGGATAATTTTCACTGTAGCCTTAATAGAATATTGTTTAAGAAAATTAGTATCAAAAGCTAGCCCATCTTCTAAACTAATAAATGTGAAAGTAATCCAGTTTAATATCACACCTTAACTAATTATGATTAAATTTGTTATTAAGACTTGAAAAACAAAATAAAATAAATAAAAATTACATGTAGGCTATCCTAGTTGCAATTACAGAAATAAAATGAATAACTAAACAAGCAGATGAAAGTTTGTATTGAAAACTCTGTATTTAAATTCAAGTTATTGTACATCAATGCGAAAATGAATAAAAGAAAAAAAACGCTGAAAGATTTAAGAAAACACGAAAAAAAAATTCAGTATCAAAGCGAAAAACGCTGGCGAATCTGCAGGTAGAAACTACATCAACACAAAATACCGAAATAACGTCATGTGAAGTAGAAATTTAATAATTAATGCAATACTAAACATAACCTCACGTAACGTGTATTACGGCTTTAACAAACAATTACACGTGCGTTAATAAAAACAAATAAATAAACGAAGCTAAAATGCACTATTTCTACCAACACACAGACCTGGTCCGCTGACCCTAATCTCACGTTAGAAATGTAACCGGCAAACAGAGAAAACTGACATTATAGCATAAGTATACCCGACGAGACAAAGACATCTTTTTTGCAAAGCCAATGGCCTTTTATTCACGATCGACACGAATAGTGACTAGTGACTATATCCGTCGGAGGTGTTAATGTAGTGAGACAATGTACTCGCGACATGCGAAAAAACCATTCCGATTATGATAACTGACTCGTTTGTTACACGAATGTCATAATAAACGAAAGTTTCCGTAATATTGTTAATTGAGTCAGTCGCTCGTTTATAGTAGTAACATGTAACGAATTACCGCTGCTGTAATTACTGTCGAAAATCGTCGCTTAAGATATTTTATTAAAAGTTTCTGCTGTATCTCACACGATAGCATATTTATTGCTTTAAACCACCTCATAATTTGACAAGTTCTTAATGATTTGAAGCTGAATTCCAAATTACATCCAAGATTTTTTCGCATAAAATAGGCACCTACTTGTATTCTTTTTGCTGACTGTGCGCCCTAAAAGTTGTCGAAAGCCACTATGACACTACAGATTATTAAAGAGATTTTCGCCCTTACAAACCAGTATTGCCAGTCTGTTTTATCACAGTCATCAAAATGGATTATCCCCATTAGTACAGATCGACTTAATTGTATTTGAAAGTGTAGCGTTATCACAGACATAACTTTAAATGTCAACTGCAGTAGATAGATCACTAGGCGTTTGTAGATTGTTGATGGTGTATTGTTTATTTGTATCATAATGGATCGTCAGAAGTGATTTAGTTGGGTGCGATTGACCTATTTTATTAACAGCTTTTATTATAGGATAATAATATTTTAAGATCTGTTAATGTTTGTTTTTATAACAATGAAATGTCACATAATAAATTGGAAAAAAAAGGAAAAAGTCGTATTTCATTATTTTAACTTGATTCTTAAAATGAAATACTTAAAAAACCAAGACTAAAGTATTTCAAAATTGTATAAGTTTCTGTTGAGGTCAACTTCGCAGTTACGAAAAAATTTAGATAAAAATCAGCAAAAAAGAACGGTTTTTTGTAATTTTCATAACGGGTTGATTGATTGACGAGATTTATTTGCGCTGATAAATGGACGCGAAAGCAAATTAAAATATGTGTAGTGGGCGTAATATCGAACGTGGGTGAGTAATTTCATATTGTATTAAAAGCCAATCGATTAAAAAAATCCATAACCGTTTATTATATCAAGGACTTTCAAAGGAAACGAATAACTAACGATCCGACTCAAAGCAATCATTTCTAGGAGACTAATCACCTAATTAAGATGATAAGAAAATAAAGTTAATTCTCAACTAGCTTAAACAGGTCCTGAGATGTTAATGAGAATATTATTTTAAACCAATTCTAAACATAGACAAGTTCTCTAAGATCTCATCACGTCTGTAAAAAATATCTAACTGGTCGAGTCAGGACATTTCAAGAATAGTCCTACCGGACAGTTCAACTCTGACATTCTGTACAGTAATCCGAGAGTCTTCGCGAATGTGGGGACTTTATCTCAAGCAGATAGAGTTCAAAATCCAAGAAGCTGTGATGCTGCTGACTGTACTCGTCGCCGCTTCATCATAAAATCCTCATTCGCAGCGTAATAAGGATATCTCTGTAACATTTGCATGCGACAAGCCGACTATTGGGTCAGACACGCCATCAAGCGGCGCATCCGTGTGGTATGGACAGCAAATAAAACGTATACTATAATCGCTATAAGTAGACAGGAATCTTTCTCTGAAACTGTGGGCTTACCATGAATTTACGTTAGGTGTGCTCGCTTGCGACTGCATAAAAAAATGTCATTAAATGTATGACATAATATTGTGCAGTGCCCCTAGCGGCTACTTTCAATAAATAAAATCTAGCGAGCGAAACTCGCTAGCGAGCTCATCTAACAAATCATGGTAAGCACACTGAACTATTACAGTCAAGCTTTAGGTCCTGACTATAAGAAATCTCTCTCATGACTAACGCCCGTATTCACAAAGATTACTATGAGGTCTCACTTTGCGCGTGGATGCACAAGGTGACACACGAACCAATCACAGAGCTTTATTCAACGCTGTACGTTCGATTTGCTGGTTCACTTAGGCAAGCATCGTTTGTGAATACGGGCGTGAAACCTATTATACCTTGCTGTCTATGAAGGCGTAGCTTCTTAGAGGTGTATTCATTATACTTGGTGTATTAAAGTCTGGTTGTTAACTAATAGATAACCCTATTAAGCCATGGACAATAGGCCTCAGCTGTCAAACTGTTTGACTACAATCCATTACATCAGACTCTAGATACCGAAAATATACAAAATTATGCCCACCTTAAAACATTATTTTAGCTTGTTTCTCATAGGGTAAGTGCGCTAGTTTTCGTCCAATTATCGGAGTTGCCAACTTTGTGATGCGAAATGAATATCTTAAAATACCCTTANGCTTCAATGATTGGTTTCGTGTATGGAAAAATGTGTCAAATTTCGCGGAGAATACTTTAAAAAGCAATAAATACATTTTTAAATAGTAATGTTGTTTCACTTCCTTGATTCCCGAAATTTTCAGTGCCGCCCTCGTATTCATATTAAAATAGTAGTGATGTGAGTAAATAAAAACGATAACTTTTATTTAAAAAAGTTTAATCAGTATCCAACATGGTTCAAGTTGAAAAGCGGTTGAAAAGTCGAGTCTGCTGGTTTTATGACAATATTCTTCAAAACAGTGAGCTCAAAATTTTCTTTATTTGGACTTCTCGGAAAATTTACTTCTGGTACTTGTCCTTCACTCTGATTCACATAACGTAATTCTTGATAATTTTTTCCGGTACTAAGGCTCGTGATAACATCATATTGAACAGGTGTTGGATGCCGCTGGAAAACTTTTCGCAACATTGGTGAAGAAGCTGACTGTCGGTGGGATGACCTTGGTGGAACGGGAGTTTCGTCAAAGTTTTTGTTACGTGACATTTCTAACATACGTCGTGAGCGCTTCATTATCGATATTTGACGTCACGTCTGTCACTGCACTAATGCAAATAAGCCTACAACCCCGTACGGGCGCACGATAAATTCGTACGGGGGTTTTCAGCCCCGTATCGCACTAAAAAGTAATTTCTACAATCTGGTCGGTACGGGGTTCATTAGACCCCGTATATTTTTATAATGTCAAAAAGCTTCAGAATTCACAAACAACACAAAAATATAGTTATCTCTTTCACACTGCTGTAAACACCAGAGATACAACTCCCGCACCAGAGTGAATAAACACTATTTCTAGTCCCGCACTGGGGAAAAGTCGTGCACGGGGCTGAAAGGGCCCCGTAACGCAGTGAACGTGTTAAGATGTTTTATTAAAAGTTTCTGCTGTATTTCACACGATAGCATATTTATTGCTTTAAGCCACCTCATAATTTAACAAATTCTTAATGATTTGAAGCTGAAATCAAATTAAAATAACATCCAAGATTCTTTCGCATAAAATACTCTTAGGCTGGGTTGCACCATCTTACTTTAACTTTGACAAACGTCAAAAATCTGTCAAACTCCATACAAAATACATCGGTGATCGTTATAATTACGGTCAAAGTTAGGTGGTGCAACTCAGACTTAACGTATTCTTTTTGCTGACTGTGCACCCTAAAAGTTGCCGAAAGCCACCATGATACTACAAATTATTAAAGAGATTTTCGCCCTTACAAACCAGTATTGCCAGTCTGTTTTATCACAGTCATCAAAATGGATTATCCCCATTCGTACAGATCGACTTAATTGTATTTGAAAGTGTAGCGTTATCACAGACATAACTTTAAATGTCAACTACAGTAGATAGATCACTAGGCGTTTGTAGATTGTTGATGGTGTATTGTTTGTTTGTATCATAATGGATCGTCAGAAGTGATTTAGTTGGGTGCGATTGACCTATTTTATTAACAGCTTTTATTATAGGATGATAATAACAATAATAAAATGGAAAAGAAAGGAATAGGTCGTCTTTCCTTATTTTAGACTTGTTAAAAAAGTATTTCAAAATTATTCATAAGACAAAATTGTTATTGATTTAAAAGTTCCTGTTGAGGTCAACTTCGCAGTTACGAAAAAATTTAGATAAAAATCAGCAAAAAAGAACGGTTTTTTGTAATTTTCATAACGGGTTGATTGATTGACGAGATTTATTTGCGTTGATAAATGGACGCGAAAGCAAATTAAAATATATGTAGTGGGCGTAATACCGAACGTGGGTGAGTAATTTCATATTGTATTAAAAGCCAATCGATTAAAAAAATCCATAACCGTTTATTATATCAAGGACTTTCACAGGAAACGAATAACTAACGATCCGACTCAAAGCAATCATTTCTAGAAGACTATTCACCTAATTAAGATGATAAGAAAATAAAGTTAATTCTCAACTAGCTTAAACAGGTCCTGAGATGTTAATGAGAATATTATTTTAAACCAATTCTAAACATAGACAAGTTCGCTTAGATCTCATCACGTCGGTAAAAAAAATCGAACTGGTCGAGTCAGGACATTTCAAGAATAGTCCTACCTGACAGTTCAACTCTGACATTCTGTACAGTAGCCCGAGAGTCTTCACGAATGTGGGACTTTATCCCAAGCAAATAGAGTTCAAAATCCAAGAAGCTGTGATGCTGCTGACTGTACTCGTCGCCGCTTCATCATAAAATCCTCATTCGCAGCGTAATAAGGATATCTCTGTAACATTTGCATGCGACAAGCCGACTATTGGGTCAGACACGCCATCAAGCGGCGCATCCGTGTGGTATGGACAGCAAATAAAACGTATACTATAATCGCTGTAAGTAGACAGGAATCTTTCTCTGAAACTGTGTTCTTACCATGAGTTTACGTTAAGTGTGCTCGCTAGCGACTGCGTAAAAAAATGACATTAAGGCGGTTATCACACTGCGCCGCGCTCCGCCGCGGTACGCGGGACGACAGATTTAATCATTCACACTGACAACGCGTCTGCGCGCGGGATTTTTTATATGAAATCACACGCTCCGCGGCGGAGCGCGGCGCAGTGTGATAACCGCCTAAATGTATGACATATTGTGCAGCGCCCCTAGCGGCTACTTACAAGAAATAAAATCTTCATAGATTTTTTGACGTACTCGCTAGCGAGCTCATGTTACGTAAACTCATGGTAAGCACACTGAACTATTACAGTCAAGCTTTAGATCCTGACTATAAGAAATCTCTCTCATGACTAACGCCCGTATTCACTAAGATTACTATGAGGTCTCACAGTGCGCGTGGATGCACAAGGTGACACACGAACCAATCACAGAGCTTTATTCAACGCTGTACGTTCGGTTTTCAAGCATCGTTTGTGAATACGGGCGTGAAACCTATTATACTTTACCTTCTATGAAGCTTAATAGATGTGTATTCATTATAATTGGTGTATTAAAATCTAGTTGCTAATAGATACTAGCCCTATTAAGCCATGGACAATAGGCCTCAGCTGTCAAACTGTTTGACTACAATCCATTACATCAGACTCTAGATACCGAAAATAAACAAAATTATGCCCACCATAACAATCATTTAGCCTATTTCTCATAGTTCGATAATAAGTCAGTCAGCGCATGGGTATCGTCCCTAAGAGTAGAACGTATTACCACCATGTGACGCATTATGTTTCAAATTCCTACTAAAGGGCATCTTTTCAATTCTTTGCCGACCGTACACTTGCATGTGATAACGCGTATATTTATGGTATTCTCCGAGAAATGCTATACGATGCCAATGACAATAAATCGATTTTGTAGAACACTTTTAGAATTCGATCATATTCGCAAGTAATCCAGGTATTTAATAATTACTAGACTAAACTAAACGTAAACCATTACAACTAATTAAACAAAGAAACTTAGTAAACTTAGTAGGGAAGAACAAAAACTACGTTATTTGTTGCTTAATAACATCGTAAGACGCAATTAAATAAAGTTTCCTTCTAGCTATTATTTAAACCTAGTTATAAATCATGACGTAAAGCTTAATCCATTATCAAAATAAATAACAAATTACTTCCAAAAGGATTCGAACAGAATACATTCAACTTAAAATCCGTGCCGGACCTATAAAATCATTTATTTTTTTACCTAACAAAACAATCTTAGCTAATCAATCAGTCATAAACTAGTACGTGTCAGTTAAAATTTGTTATATATGACTGATTCACGTTACATCTATCGTGTTTAATTGGCATTTAATAGATAAATTCACAATAATTAGTGCTTACAGCACAAAACCTTGTAATATAGTCATATGGACTAATTTTAATGCGCAATCAATCTACTAATTTTTAATTAAATTAAACTTATATCCAGGAACCAGTCATTTCCGTACTACTAAAATAAGTTACATAATTGATTGATTGTTAATTAGAATGATATGGAATGGAAAGTGAAAATGATAAATTATAAAATATTATGCTTGATTACAACCCAAATTAGGTAACCTTGTGAAAATTTATTTTTATTTTACTGGAAAATAAGTGCCTCGAGTGACACTTGAAGGAAAAAAATATATATGTAAATTCAATCCAGCAACTTGGCCCATGGACCAAGCTAAAATTGGGCCAAGTCACTGGAAGACTCCCTAATACGCTCTGAGTATAATTACGTTATGGAGTATTTTACAATCATGTAAACTCTTCAAAATGTATCCATTGCAAATCATAATAACCATGTAGCTGCAGCATTACAATGCAGAAATCTCAATTACTGTAACATTTGCTAAAAAGCCGTAATATTACTTTTAGTTTGATATGTCTACATAAAATATTTTAAACATAAATCTATATATATAAAAGAAAGTCGTGTTAGTTACTTCGCTTATAACTCAAGAACGGCTGAACCGATTTAGCTGAAAATTGTCAGGGAGGTAGTTTAGAGCCAGGAGAAGGACATAGGATACTTTTTATCCCGTTCTAAATTAAAAAAAAAGTCTGCTTATTTATTGCCATTAAGGCGGAACAAAGTTCGCCGGGTCAGCTAGTCTTCTATATATATAAAAGAAAGTCGTGTTAGTTACTCCACTTATAACTCAAGAACGGCTGAACCGATTTAGCTGAAAATTGTCAGGGAGGTAGTTTAGAGCCAGGAGAAGGACATAGGATACTTTTTATCCCGTTCGAAATTTAAAAAAAATCTGCTTATTTATTGCCATTAAGGCGGAAGAAAGTTCGCCGGGTCAGCTAGTTAGTTATAAATGAATAAACGTAGCATAGGAATCTATTTATATGAAAATGTAACTACATTAAATGGAAATTCAACGAGCAAAAGCTAAAATTGCAAAGTTATTGACTGCTAGCTCCACTAACTCTGTGGCTAACCCGTGGGAAAACTGCTTTGGGAGAAAATCAACTATACTTAAACACGTAACAGAGCTACGTAATACAATAATTTTGAGCGGACACGGTCGTAAAAATCTATGGCTCGAACTAATGTTACCCTAACATACCGAAGGCTATTAACTGAGCTACAGCCGCATCGGGGTCATATCGATGCCTCCTAAGTAAACTATCGTATGTCTTAAAACCAAACTTNAAAAGAGACCTATTTTCATTTATTTTCCATTTACCTAATTTTATTGAAAAGTTTAGATAGGACATCTACGAATCTATTGTCATCCGAAAAAACACTTTCAATATACGAATAGGTCTAGGAAATCTTACCCAAGACACTCATGTAGTCGATCAAAACTTGTTTAGATGTTACATTTTTATATTTTAACCATTATTTCTCCCAAATAATTAATGAAAGGGAAAAATCGGGAACTCTAACCCTGATTTTTCCCTATATGGAGTTCATAGTTTTAGCTTCATTTACCATTGTATTGCGTTACAATGGTAAATGCCCAACAATACAACACTTGCCCACTCACTCATGCAATGCGACTTATAAATAATTATGTCAGTAAACTTAGCCTGCTAAAATTCACTTGTCGTCGTTAATCGTGACACACTGTTTGCCGCGGTAATTGGTTATTGATGCTCGTGTCAGTCAGACACAGTTGGTAGTAATAATAATAATATGACGAGCAATTAATAAACTGAAGCCGACGGTACCGCACTGAAAAAAACGTTTGGTTACTGCTTACACAACAAAAGTGATCACCGAACACTTTGGTTATGAAGAACAAAATGTTGTGTAAATTAAACAAATAATTCTGTAGACTTAGTTTGGTTATAGTTAACACTTAGTTCGGTGATCACTTTTGTTGTGTAAGCAGTAACCAAAAATTGTTTTCAGTGGCGTGCGTTCTAAATCCAGTTTTCGTTCTTTTATCCTCATTGTGGTTTTACGGCCGTATTCACAAACAATGCTTGCTTAGGCGAAGCAGCGAATCGAACGCACATCGTTGAATAGAGCTCTATGCTTGTCTCGTGTGTCACCCTGTGCGTCCACGCAAATTGTAAGACCTCATAGTAATGTTTGTGAAGTTAAGTAATGTTTTTCAAGTTGGCCTATAGCAGTGTATTTTAAAAGCATTTAACGAGATAATTTTACTACTTAAAGTGACCTTCACAACAGATTTATTTTAAAATTGCACTTATTACTATTACCAACTACCTAAGATACACGATGTTTAGTTACTCGTAGGTGGGACGTTATGTATTTGGATCAAATATTTTGAACCAAAATAAGTAACCTACACAAAATTGACAAGCGACGTCCACGCAAAAAAATAATCTCGTATGTTTCCGTTTTTATTTGAACACGACTCGTGTAAATCAAAAAGGTTAACTCAAAATGAACTCATTCAACTTAAAGGTCTCCTGCAAAGAACTGAAACATTTATCAAAAACTTACTTCTTAATTTCGTTCGACGTGCTGTAACAGTATAAATCAGCGAAAAAACTAATAAGATTAAGATTGTCATTCATCAAAGATTAGAAAAAATGAAAGTGATATTAATGAAGAAAGCAAAACCGATTATTCTCCACACAAAAAAAACTATGTTTAAAATTACCATTTCATAATGAAAACGAAACCAATCCGCTTTAGTAGTCGTCAACTTTGACATCTAATCGCATACATCTTAATTTACAGATCATAAATTCGAATTCACTTTTCAAAAGTTTAAATCTCTGTTGATTTTTATGTGCGTTTCTGGTTTTATTGTCTGTGGCCTATTTCTTTTTAATCCGTATTAACTTTTATCTTAATGAGGTTTCTCTCCAGCCAGTTCGTTTAAAAGCAAACTCGTTTATCGCGTAAGATGAAATTATACGGCTTATGTTATCTTTGGAAGTTCATTGTTTTGAATTTTGAACAACAGAAACGAAAGTAATGTTTTTTTTAAGAATAAAAATAATAAACATAATGTTTTAAAATATTTTCAACCGCATTACAAAACTCGTGTGCTTTCATAAAGTATTTACTACTGGACTACATAATACAGTGGGCGGGGCACATAGCTCGTAGAGACGATGGCCGTTGGGGCAGGAAAGTTCTCGAGTGGCGACCACGGGCTGGAAGACGTAGCGTGGGCAGGCCTCCTACTAGGTGGACCGACGATCTGGTAAAGGTCGCGGGAAGAGCCTGGATGCGGGCAGCGCAGGACCGTTCATTGTGGAAAACCTTGGGGGAGGCCTTTGTCCAGCCGTGGACGTCATTTGGCTGAAACGAACGAACGAACGAACATAATACAGTCAGTGTCTTGGGAACCATTGACTGTAAATTATCGCTCTTTACCGATGAAGACCGCCTAGATAATATTGTTCCCACCAACTTTATAGCTAATCTAAAAAAGTATTATCGGTGTATATGCACTTAGTAAGTAATTACTCGTATAACTAGAAATTACCTACATAAGGTTAAAAGTTGTAATGAAAAAATTTTTTCGAGTTTTTAATTACACTTAAGTTTGATCTTAGACTTTATTAAACATCGGCATATTGTGATCTCAAGAAGCTTATTTATCACAACATCTGTTATTTTTAATTAATTACCTGAACATTATAGGATTGCGTGCAACATGCTCTTCCATTAGCCTATTTCCACGGACCATAGACAATGACCACAAAATTCTGGGTTATTTATGATAGCGTTCCTACGAATTTGCTCCCGCTATATACGGTATTTGCTTAATTAACTTGGAAATAGCTGTCCCGAGGTTTCTCTTGGAAAAATTTATAGTATGCGGGTCTATACCTGAATATGAGGAGGGTAGTGGGTCGGCGTGACAGGGGTGCCCATCGGCTTATTATCAACAATAAAAAGCTGTAAATAAGGTTTCCTAAAAATAGCACCCACTAAAGTTAAAAAAAAAAGTGACGTCAAAATCTTTGAAAAAACCTGTCAATAGTTTTGTGTCACATCATATTACCATGCCAGCACGGCATTATTAATCCTAATGTTTGGGTCTAAAATGTAAAGCATTTCTTTAATTACGATTGAGCACAAACACTTTTTTGTATAAAGCAAACAGTTCCCCATTCGACCGATTTAAATTTCCTAACCTGTCAAAAACAACAATGGTTAAATTGATTTACAGTAATCTTTAAAAATAAAATAAATTTTCAAGCAACGATTAAAAAAAAAATGCTGGTTGTCAATAACAAGACCGGCAGAAATAGTTGCCAGTTACACTAGTTTTTAAAAAAGTTTGTTCTTTTTTCAAATATTCAAACTATTAAAAAATCCTGAAAATGACGGTCATTAGTCCGGCAGCCCTGCGAGCGGCATCCGAGCCACGTGGCCATAATGACTAACGACTGCGCCTGAATGGCTCGTTAGAGATGGAAATATCGCCATCAACCGCAGCTTTTCCGTTTTTACCTATTTTACCGATTTTACCCCACTCTGAACTATCCACGAAGATTCCGAGAAAAGTGTCTTGAAACGCGACCGTATAACGCCATGCCGAATAACGCCTAATCAATAAAACTGTTCATCGAAGACACAATTCATCGATTAACGTAAGCACGAAATAACTCTAGGCCGATATCTTAGTTGGCCGGTTCTGGGGACGTTTTGTCCCATTGTTCTTTGCCCACTTAGTTTGATTTAGTCATTGCAAGGCTATGATCGAACTGATTATGTTTTGAATTTAAGCTTAGTATTACAAACAACAGACCTTGCTTTAAAAAGTTTTTACAAATTGTATCATAAACTGACCTCCATATTTCACTGGATATTGAAGCTATCCGCAAAATGCCCACTAATTTCCAAAACCTTAACACCATGGCTGAAGCAGCATTGTCGTTCACAATAATAAGGCCCGACGTGGACCCACTAACATAAAAACGCATTAAAATGGACGAGGCTTACGGGTAGGACCGCGACGATAAAAACAAAAGACTACGACATACTCCACACATAGAAAACCGAATAAAAAAACAATCGCTACCAATTTTCTTACTGTTACGGTAAGATTTTTCGGTAAACTTATCTCAGAAACGCACAATGATTGATGATTCTTGTTATTTACTTGACTTTTGAAACAGAACCGAAGTTATAAGTCGTTTGAGATAAGATAAGAAGGCAGAAGTTTGTTTTTGAGACTTACAAAGTACACATCGAAGAAAGTTCCTTTTGATATAAAGTCTTACGCCTTTTAAAAGATCTTAATGCCGCATTAATGTCGTATCCACAGTTCTACCTCATACCTCATACCCAAGTGAGATGTTAATTTAAGATGTCCCGTTCATCCTTTATTCGCCACTTAATTAAAGAGCTCCTTACATTTTGGTCAAGACGGGTTAACTCCGAGATTGCTACATAGATTCGGCTCAGTGATTCGTTTGTATGTTATTTAGAAAATTAATATTATTATGAGACTGTAATTTTCAAGAAATACTGTATGGTCAGACTTAAAAAGAAACAAATTAAACAAAGAAACGATATCCTAAGGACACCCTCTTTTATTTTATTAACTTTTTTTATAAAAGACTATTAATAATTAAAAACTTTTTATGAATTTTCTAATGTTAATCAATCACGGTAATGTTTATTATCTATACCGTGCTAGTAATATTGACGTGTGAACTCTACACGTTTAAGTATACAAGAATGATTTAATTAGCAACAACTGAGCTTAGAACCGATCTGATCCCACGATCTGTATCGATTCTTTAAATCGGTAACAATCACTACTGAGAATCGATGGAGCGATACGATTATGTTGTCCGAACCGATCCATTATTAAAGATTCCATTGTCATATCAACAGGTTTATAATTAATTTAGCTACTGCGGACGAAAATTGATTTCCATTGAAGCTTTATTCGATGTGAAACGGTCATTGAAATAAGGTTCAATTTCTAGCTTACCAAAAGACGTATATTTGTACTATTCCACTTCGAAATCGCATACAATTCTGCCACAGAACAGAAAGTTTTTTCTGTTCTTTGGATTCTCCACCACTTTATACAGAAGTTGTTATGCAAATCGTGCAAAAAGCGTGTGTTCGAATTTTGAATTGCAGGATTTGAAATTCAAACACTTCAAAGTAACGTTCTCGAATATCTTTTTTTTGTGAACTTTTAATATTAACCAGAAAGTATTTATTATGTGCCAGTTCCAATTAATAAGGTTTGATGGAAAAAACCTGGATTTACCGATAGCTGCAGGTTTTCAACAACTCCCTTAAAAAGTCGCAATAATGAGATCTCTTTTGAAATTCCATTTCCTTGTTTTACAAAATAATATTTATTTCGCTTTAATGGTGCTCGTATATTCATTTGGGCGACAGCCTGTCAATTTGGGGACCTTTAACAAGAAATGCTTTTTATTTAATCTTCTGTGTTTAAGTAGCCTATTAAAAAAGGACAGATCAAATATTAAAAAACAATATTCAGTTACGTGCCCCGTCTTCTGAGAAGTACAGTCGGGACAAAGAGTGGGCAAACATTTATGTTGGGCTTTAATGAAATCCTTTGTCGTCTTGCGATATTGGATCAACGATATTTACTTTGTAATCATAACCTTTCTAACTACCATAAATCAAATCAAAAATCTTTATTTACTCACACAGACATTGAAAACATACATAATTATCATATATCATAAGTAGATGATGTAATAATTTAACAGACATTAATTAGTAAAAACATACATACCTACAGCTGAACATAACCTCCTCCTTTTTTGAGGTCGGAAAGCAATTATAAAGACAAAACAATTTAATTTAAGTTTTTGCTATTATATTCTCTGACAGGCGCTTTTTAAAACAAGATTGTAACCTATCGTAATCGCATGATTAAATAAACGAAAAACTGAGTTAAATCACTTTTCATTATATTTACTGTTTCGTTAAAAATATTTTCATTCTAACGTATAATTTAATGCAAATATAAATCAAAAGTACAGCACTGTTCAAATATTAAAGAGCCATTATCTCTAGATACTACCGCGCAGATGAAAGTGAAAACGACCTTAAAACGTGTTTTAACTAAGGAAGTGAGGCGTATCCGAAAAATAAAACTCAGAAACACGTATCCGAAATTTTTTAAAGACAAAGAGTAGGTACGTGCGTTGTACTAACCGTCATAGTAGTGTATGCCAGTTTAGATAAATATAATAATTCAGGACATTTTTTTTATCCTCAAGTAAGTGATGATCAGGCCGAAGGTGGAAGAGAGCTTTATCCGGAATCCTCAACCACGAAGGAGGACGAAAATACAAGAATTAAAGTAAAAATTAAATAAGCTCTACTTAGCGCGCTTTTGTAACTCTACATCATAATTTACATTATCAGGTGAGAAGGTAGTCAAGGAATTACAAAATAAAGAACATAAATATAAAGCGCCTAGTAACGAAAATATAGACAAATGAATAAGAGAGAAGTAATTTAGTAGACAATATAATATTTTAATCTCAAGCTTGAATATATAACTAATGAAGCTGGTCTATGTGTTCGAAAATCAAATTCAAATTCATATCCGAAACGTTCCATTACACCTCTAGCCCAAACAGTGTCTGGTTACAGTTGACAAAACAAATAATGGTACGTCCCGGCACACGAAGATGATCCAAAGAAAGTGCCTTTGCGTGCCGCGTTATGACCTCATTAAAAAGTAAAAAGGCCTTATTGAGTTACATTATCTGTGAACGTAGGTGATTTACTATCTGTGAAATGCCGCCAAAATAAAAAAAAAGCCTGTGTATCAGTACAAGGGTTTGTAAAAAGTAAGTTTAATAAAGGTAAATTTATTCTTAGAACACTAGCAAAGTAAAAAGTAGATTGAAACATTTTAATTTGTTCTAATTTGCTAAGCCTTAATGGTGTGAGTTGTACTAATTAATTTAATTAAATTAATTAAGCATATCATTCAAATTTACCTTAAAAAACCACTAAAGTATAGATTCCTAGATTCCACGACATTAATCATTTTTCATCAACTCTAAATCAATATTTGAAACTAATTGCCGTAGAAAGTTGAGGTCATAATTCCTGTCACCAAAAACACTAATTGATCCTTACAGATCGTTTACAGCAAATAAATTATTCGTTTAGCATAATTTAACATAAATTAACGGACTCGTATAAAAAGATGAACGAAAATTTAACGTCGGGAATTTCTTGCTGAATATGTAAGCTATCCTACTAATATTATAAATGCGAAACTTTGAATGTCTGGATGTTTGTTACTCTTTCACGCAAAAACTACTGAACGGATTTTGATGAAACTTTACAATATTATTGTTTATACCTAACCCAGAATAATAATTATAAGGCTATAATTTATAACAATCTGTGACAAATTAAATTTCACGCGGGTGAAGCCGCGGGCAAAAGCTAGTTTATCATAAGCCTAAATTTATTTTTTATATAACACAGCCTAAAATATGTTACGGTAAGCCTAATTAATTATATGAATTTATGCAATTCATCCAGGAACTTCAACAGACCAGACGTTTAGTAACTTTGCGAATTACCTAATGCTAATTTTGGTTAACGTAGTGAAATGATTTAGGTGCTGTAACTTTAATACAATAGTAGTTATTTCGTGGAATTCATTAATTGTGGTTGAATGACATGAATAAGTAAAGAGAACTGCTATCTATATATATAAAAGAAAGTCGTGTTAGTTACACCACTTATAACTCAAGAACGGCTGAACCGATTTAGCTGAAAATTGTCAGGAAGGTTGTTTAGAGCCAGGAGAAGGACATAGGATACTTTTTATCCCGTTCGAAATTAAAAAAAAAAAGTCTGCTTATTTATTGCCATTAAGGCGGAACAAAGTTCGCCGGGTCAGTTAGTTAGTAAATAAGTAGTAAATGTAGAGTCGATATTAATTCGCATTTTATTGCCAGTTTACGAATTTCTATCCGAATCAAAATAGCTTTACGATTAGTTTACATTTATGCGTCATCGCTAGCGAGTGTGTCAAAAAATCTATGAAGATTTTAGTTCTTGAAGGTGACCGCTAGGAGTGCTGTACAGTAAAATCTGTCATTTTTTACGCAGTCGCTAGCGAACACGTCATATTATTATGCTCGTATTCACAAACATTACTATGAGGTCACACAGTGCGCGTGGACGCACAGGGTGACACACGAACCAATCACAGAGCTCGATTCAACGCTGTGCGTTCGATTTGCTGCTTTAAGCAAGCATCGTTTGTGAAAACGGGCGATAATGTCAACTCATAGTAAGCGCACAGAATTAATGAAAATGCTTTTAATTCACATTGCATTGCTGGTTCTACAGCCTTCCATTATGTCATTCCCTTTTGTGGTCATTAACAAGCAATTTTCACCGCTTTTAATGTAATTGCCATTTAAATGTTTCACACAAAAATCCTTAAAAAGTTACCTCGTTGAGGTTAAATAAAGAAAAAAATACACTTTCGTCACTATTTAAAACTGAGTGAAATAAGTGGGCTTACATAAAAAAATTGCGGTGGGTATTAATATTTTCGCGTCTATTTAGGTATTTGTCGCTGTTGCATATGCTATATTATTCCATTACGAGTGACAAAGATCAGAATCAAGCTTCGGATATAAATTTGTTACGTCAAAACATAAAATTTCCACTAAAACAATTATAATAAAGAGGACCTTTTTACTGACTTTGCTTAAAGTCCTAAGCACATCAAAATTAACACACCTTCATTACAACCATTCTTACCCGATACGTAATAAGAGCTACATCCTAATTGACCTAATAGACTTGATCTGCTACCTTAACTCAGGCTTACAGACGACAGCATCAAGCTAAACACTGGCATCTTATGTACTTCTGATAAGGGTTCTTTTGCAATAAAAATGTATAACTTGATATGCTTCTGAAAGAGACGTTGTGTATGGTTTGCGTGCATATAAAGGCCCAACAACTCATCCTCCAATGGATACTTCGAAATACCATAAACGGGCACCAGGAAGCGAAGTACTCTCTCACAATAAAACTCGATAATAAAATCGGAGGTGTGGGAAACAGGCGTAAAATAAGATCGAGTTTATAAAAGAAAAATACAGAGTAAGTTCACTCGTATCAAATGCCCGTGCAAAGTCATATAACCATTGGGAAATTGGACTCCACTGTAAGAGGACGACACTCTTAGAAACCAGAGGCAAATGGAGGTTTTGAGCTACGCTGGCCTTCACTGGTTGGGTTTTTATTGGCGGTCAAGCTGTAGATCCTGGCTACACAGGAGTTGCAGCGGTGGGAACGAGAGGTGGGAATAGTCCCGTTTTGACCACGCTGGCCAAGGTTGGGGAGACTTGAGTTGCATCTTATGACATGCTCGAGGAGAGTGGTAATTCACCTTAACCGTTTATTATAAGTCAGATAGTTTTTGAATAGCACTTTGCAGTTGCACGTCCCAGTAGGACAATCGAGAATAAACTTCACAGGTGCTTCAATAAACTCAGGCTCCTTTAAAAAAAAACTAAAATGCCTGATAAAGCTTTTTATCTGAAATATCACGTTTCTAAATTTCACAAATAAACGTTGCCATTTACCGGTGATGGTCACCTACCAGATATCTGTAAAACCAAAAGTGTAGTTTATCTAACAGATAAGTTCCTAATAGACAATCAGGTACTTTTCTCTATGAAACTGGTTTAAAGTTCACTGATATTGAATTTACTTTACGTAACTGTATTATGTCAGACCCGCGGCATTGAAATCCGATACTGTATACAGTAAACCTTGAACTAGATGACCACTTTCGATCTTTATTACCAGAGGCGTAAGGAGGATAACAGCTCACGGCGACTGTACAAAATCAATAAGAAGTAACGATGTTTTTATATCTTTTAAATATTTATTCGGTAATGTGAAAAATAATACGGTACCGCGGTTCGGTCTCGTAAAAGATAAAACAAATGATTCGAAGGCGCCGGAATAGTATTGTTTTTGGTAAAAACCTCAGCACTATATTCTCATTATATTTTCACTTACCTACGAATCCCGTGACAAATCCACCTTATATTAGAGTTTTTATATGTCTGGTATACAATAAAGATTACTGCGCTATGTGCCTAGTTCATTTAAGAAAATCCAAACAAAATACATTAATCATAATGATGATCGTAACTTTTTTAATGCAAAATTGTTTAAAAAATATTTATTTAAAATGAACACAAAACCCAAATGATAAATGGATCGCACTCTGCACATAATTTATGATTTTTTCTGAATAAACATTTGTGGTTGATAAACGTTTTATTTTCGGAAATAATCTCCTAGGTTACATAAATCATTACTTTTACCATTTATTAGACCCACACTCTTATTTTCCAATTAAATCCCACAACAATCACAGAGTTAAACCAAAGTCCCGCCGTTCACAATACGCTAAATTATTCATTGCGTCAAATTAACACTTTTAATTTCACCGCTCACGTAATTGTCGAGTAAAAGTTTTAAAATTCCAATCACGGCCAAAACCGTTCCACTGAATCAAATCGGATACACAGTGCAGGAAGGGAGAGAAAAGCCACTGCTAAAAAATGATACCCGTGTGAAACTTCGTGTGTTGAAGCCATCTTAATCAATGTCATTCGTTGATAATACGCGTAATATCTATACTAATATTATAAAGCTGAAGAGTTTGTTTGTTTATTTACTTGAACGCGCTAATCTATCGAGGAAGGCTTTAAGCTATATGCCATAACGCTACGAGTAATAGGAGCAGAGCAACAATGAAAAATGTTGTGAAAATGGGTTTTCACGCTTACGAAGTCGCGGGCACAGCTAGTTTCTGATATTTCTACAGACCTTTCTATATTGGTCAACATCATCAGACTAAATTTTTGTTGTAAATAAGCTTGACGTTCTGAACAAGACTTTAAGCTTTTGAAGTTTTGACAAGATTATTGTTACCGTGACACACATACCTCAATCGTAAAGTTAAATAGGTTGATTGTATATATAATGTAGTAAGCTGGCGGTAATAGTTACCTACTAAAATAAAAATTCTTCAAATGAACCTATACAAATTCTAGCGAGTACTCTGTTAGGCTGTGATATAAACACAATGCGTCGTGAGATTACTGCATTACATTTTACTATGTCGGCACAAATTCTAAGAACGTTTTCTTACGCAACGGGTGACAGTTTCGGCAATGACGTCAGAACTAGCCCAGCATCCTTAACCCCAAGAGCTAAGGTCTAATATTGAATGTAGAAAAAATTCTATAGTTTTTCCAAAAAGAGGCAAAGGCAAAATCACTTTCACTGTTTCAGATGTATAATGGCTTTTTGTAATTAAGGCCGCGGCGACGGGCAATTTTCGATAATTTGCTCGGATTTGGCTCCGGCCCAGCTGATTGGTTCGCAATAGAAGTAATTAGAGACATTGTTTTTGTAATTCAATTGGTTACACTTGATGGATCCAAAGCTTTTGTTCTGATGACTTTTATTTCGATCCAACGGATAGGTCATAGTTTTGAATACATATTTGTCATTGTTTTTTGAGAAAGTTGATTTGTTACTTCATTACTTAAACATCGTCAACAATGGTGATGTGAGTCACATTAGATCCACAGAAGATCATGTTAAACCTATTAAACCTACTGCATCATTGTAACTAACTAAATCAAATTAAACTTACATCAAAAGAGAAATCTAGTCGTCTTTAATCTTAAATCATAATGATACCAATCCGATCAATAAAAATTTAGATAAGAGAGTATCTAGATTGTAATTGTGACATTATATCTAAGTATTTGATATAAAAATGCAATAGGTACGGCCTATGAACAGGTTACACAACTCGCATGAGTTCACAGGAGGTGTCATAGACCTTATAAATTATCGTCATTACTGCTTTAAGTATCACGTTAAACCAGGTAGACTATGGGTTGAGGAAGCTATCCATTACTATCTTATGGTACTCTGGAGACTGGTGACGCAGAATCTGAATGAAAAGCTGAACATGGACTCCTTGGCCCTCCTTAGGGAAGCTTGGACTGTCATTGGCTGAATAATTCATAGTCTTAGACGCGACACTTTTCAAATTGCATAAGTAACTCTTAAACATTTTCTATCTATTGTAGATAATCCAGAAAACTATCACTAGGCCGATACACACTACTCGCACCACGACCAATCATTTACTTAGATAATGGCCTAATGATAGTTTTCTGGATTATCTACAATAGATAGAAAATGTTTAAAACGCTGTACTACACATACAAAGCAAACCCGCCTCTGCGTCGCCCGAATATCGTTTTCACTTTTTACGAGGGCTAGAGTAGCGGTTGCCATAACCCGCTATAGAACCAGTCGTTCATACATTGGCGTATGTGATAACTGCACACAATCCACTCAATCCACTGACTCGTACAAATATTCGTGATAGATATAAATATGACATACGTGTACCAAATATAAACAGTAACATTTACCATAAGAGTGCCATAGCTACGGGCATAAAATTTTTCAATAATCTGCCTACAGAAATCAAAGCTATGGAAATGCCTAAATTTAAATCAAAGTTGAAGTCTTGGCTGATGAAAAATGTGTTCTATAACCTAAGTGAATATTTTAGTATAAAGCATGTATAATTTATAAAAAGTTATTGTATAATTTATATTCTAAGTTACATACTAAGAAAATTATTATAAGTGCGATCGGTAGCACATCGGACTATACGTGTTTGTTGCAAAGTCACCAGTACTACGTCGAAATAAGTTTTTGTCTCGATGTGGCATCGTCTGTACAATTTAATATTGCATGCTCAATATGAGCAATCTGTTGTAACGAATTTTATGCCTTAACAACTGCAAACTGTACACAGAAAAAGCAATAAATACATTCTATTCTATTCTATTCNTATTCGAATATTGGATACGAAACGATCGAAATTAAACTTCCGCAACACAAACTCGCTCGCAATTTGATCTCGATTCAGATGCCAATTTGTTTTGTCAATTCTGGTCCAGAGTAGATATTTACTGAGTTTGTTACCCAACTGTGCCAGAAGGAGGGTAATTAGTATATGGGAGACACGAGCAAATTCATTATAAGTATTATTTGAAAAAGTCAAATTCTACCTAAGACGATTCAATCCGGGTGAAGCTTCTTTAGTAGCTGAAATTTTACTATTATTTTTTGAATAATACAGATTACGTAATGCTTCTTACAGCACAAAAAACGTAAAAGAATCTACACCTACAGCGACATTGATCTTAACCTTCAACAGCGTCGTATAAAACCATTACATAACTTTATTGCAGGGTTCATCGCCCCGACTTATCGATAGATCAGCTGATCGGTCTCGCGATGTCTCATTCGATGCCATTAACGATTCTATTCGATTTCAATTATTTTTACTGTTAATAGCTTCTTTTGAGATGGTATTAGATAACCCCGAGTGTTGAAGAAACCGGTTTCAATTTGCACCTTGCTAAATTGAAAAAGCGAATCGGAGAAACAAGTATAAGCGTTTGGTGATTGTTTTTGCTGATGGAGGTACAGTAACATTCGTTTCAGACGATCGCTGTCACGATACACGATTATATTAGTTTTGGTATCGATTATAAGTATTGAAAAGACTATGAGGTTGAGAATGACTGCTGGATAGAAACCAACTAGAAAGACAAAGGGCAGCGATAGGCAGATCTTAGCTAACGTTACATACAACTTTGGTCTCTCAAAATGAAGTGTGTATCTCTGAATTTCTAGAGCAACTGTAGAAACAGAGAGACTTAGTTTGGCATCGATTATAATGCTTTCATCATCATCATCATTTCAGCCATAGTACGTCCACTGCTGAACATAGGTCTCCCCCAATGCTTTCCATGTTGATCGATTGGTAGCGGCCTGCGTCCAGCGCTTCCCTGCTACCTTTACGATGTCGTCGGTCCACCTTGTAGGTGGACGTCTCACGGTGCGTCCCAATAATGCTTTACTATCTCTAAATTGATGGGCCTTTGTGTATACTCATACCTATTTTCATTAGTGGTGTTATCAATGGGGCATACTTACTAAAAACCAACAACGCAATGCAATTCGTCAAGGTATCACGGGCCTTCAAGTCAAATCGATTGACCTTTGTCTATTATTATTGTGTGTTTTAATTTGTTTGTGTGACGACCTATTATGACGTTTCTTCTTTTTTTTTCTGTCTATTTTAGGACTGATTAAACTAAAACTTAAAATCGATACGCAACCGGAATTACTGGCAGGCAACGCTACTACTAAAAATTATAATCTCGTTAAAAAATCTAGACCCAAAAAAGAGGTTTTCAGCTCCCCTAACACCAACTCGATTCGTATCACCACGACTTACGATCGCAAGTTCGCAACCGGTCTCGACTCTACTACCCTTAAACACCATCAGCTCGATGACGTCAGTGACGATTCAATTATCGATACTCGTTTAATCACTCGGTGGCATCTTAATTAGGTTCGCTCATTAATTTTCACGGCTTTATTTATGGAGCCGAGTCAATTCGATAATTTATCGACTTTGTTCGAATCGAGAACGTAATTTATGGTATGAAATATAATTTGTCATACCGCAGGATTGTAATTGTAGAGATAATTGTATTTAACGTTAATTCATTGGACCTTTCAATTTTTTTGTTTTTCCATCTTTTGTTTTCGAATAAAGTTTTTTGTCTATATCTATACTTGCTGGAAATATTGATACGGAGATTTCGTTAGTTTGTTCGTTCGTTTCAGCCGAAAGATGTCCACTGCTGGACAAAGAAGATTTATCTGCATCCAATTTTGTGGAATGCTTTTTAGAAACCAATGCAGTTTAATTTCTCCACCTTATAAATAATTGAATCCTTCAAATGCCATCAAAATAAGACACAATAGAACTCAACTGTTGGCTCTGTTCGACCAGTCGTACCATGAGTAATAAACGTTCTTGTGTGAAAATCGTTCTAATTAATACTGCATAAGCTCCACAGTGTTAATATTGCTCTACTCTACGTGGTATGGATTTCAATCCAACGCGTGTAACTTACTAATTAAACAATATCTACCGATCTAAATCAGTGTATGTTTACATTATCAAGCATATTAATATCACGAAACTAGTTTAACATCAGTTTAAACTAAGCTCTATTTACTTGGCAGTTAGAATTACAACACTATCTCACAAAGCTGTTAATGAGATTGTCACTGCTTGCCTAAACATTGACACGTCTCATATCCAAATAACGGATAACGCTACATCGTTATACCGTTAATTACCGGTATTGATAACGCCAATTACATCATAACACGTTATTACAGTGTTCGGAAACGTGTGAAATACATTAGGAAATTGGATGGTGATATGGTTTCTTAATAACGTAGCGTTAATTATTTTCCGAAACGTGATAGAGACGTCGTTAACGGTATGTTATTAATAGATATTAATGATGTTTGATTAATACTATGAATGATAATGGTAGTGAAAAATACATGCAACAAGCAGGATGGCAGTTTTGAGCTAGAATTCAGAAAACGGTTGCTTAGTGTGAAGTCATGCTTTCGTCGACCAAGCTATTGCAAATTAAGGATTTTCCATAGATGACTCTAAGTACAGCTTGACACAACCATGGGTTCAATGGACATATTACGACGTATTCCCCGTTATGTAGAACCTTTAAGAAATAACTATTTTAAACCATTTTCGCAAAAATACAGTAGGTATGAAACTGAAATTTTATTCTGATATTGTTTTTCTAAAAACAACTTATTATGTATGCACCATTATTTTATGCCTGAACAATGACTTTCATAAGCCCAGTTGATTACGTATCCATTTTCACAAAATAATCCCTTTGATGGACCAAAAACACTTTCACTGTTCATAAATTTTAAAACCGTATGAAAAAGCTAATATTCCAGCGATGACCCATTGGCACGGTTACAAAAACAACGCTTAATTACCGCGCTGCAATTAATTATTCTACGTTGTCACTGTGCTGTGTCAACAAAACCACAGTACACGGAGGCAGTGAATAAGAGTGAATAAGTGAATGAGGGAAGTGAGAGTGAGTAACTACAAAATAAATCAAAAGAAGTAATCTTTTGCCCACTACTTTCGTGCTGTTTCTAGGCTGATTAGGTTTAGGAATATAAAACTGCATTAAATCATTAATAATGTGATTTTTTCTATAAATCACATACAATTCTCTAAATAAAATAACATGTTTTTACTTACATGTTTTTTTTCTAGTAAATCGAATATCATAAAAAATAAATTTACAATATCAGCAGTTTGTGTGTACCTATATTACAATCCGTTAAGTCACCTATAATCACTATTATTTCTGCCATTTTTTTTTCTAAGAAGCAAATTAATTTACTACATCACATACTGATTTTTTTTACACTGTGACCCGATTGAACCGTGGCGGTTGGTCCACGCACGAGATCTCGTTAACTACGCTCCGAATAAATATTAATAAGCTCGCATGCACCCATCGTGGCGTGAGCCACAGACTAATTACCCATGGTTTTGAGTAAACAGCGTAGAATTTGCATTGCCGCTCTTTTTCTACATTCTTGCATATTTTTGTGGACATCTAAGTGGGAAAGTAGTTTTTAAATGCATGTAGCTTTACTTGTTGTAATAGTATTAAAAGCCTTACGTACCTATCTAAGAAAAATTTTTTACAGACAATATTTTTTAAGATTTAAACTTGATATGCCTTGCCTTGCCTTAGTCTTTACCTACGTATACTATTTAAGCTTGCAAAAGTGACGTAAGTTATGTAGTTTTTATGCCCTCTTTTGCTCTACCTGGCTGTTATAACATAATTTTGCCCGCGGCTTCACTCGCGTGAAATTTAGTTTGCCGCAGATCGTCATAAATTTATAGACTATATGTTAATCTGGGTTATAAACAATAATACTCTAAAGTTTTATCAAAATCCGTTTAGTAGTTTTTACGTGAAAGAGTAACAAACATGTTAACATCCAGACATCCATACAAACTTACGCATTTATAATATTAGTAAGATTTGAAACATCAAGATCGCTGGTGTCACGTAATATTTTATTTTTTGGATTTATTATAACAAATATCACGATCATAAAGTAGAGTCGACATATTATTACGAGTACAACTACAGACGATACACAGTTTTAGCTGGATTATTCGACTGAACATCAATTGATGTTAATGTACGACTCGTTTAAAGAAACCCGACGCTTAATGAAGACGTTGGCAACATTGTAGCCGACGAAATTCCTTAAAATTATCGCGTCAAATAAAACAGATCGTAATCTTTGCGGCTGTCTCAATAAAATAACGAAAGAAAGTAAAGTGTCAAGTTTGATGAAAAAATGCGTGCGCTGATGCGTCGAGAGAATATACCGCGTTTTTGGTAGGGTTATCTCTGAAGTTAATTTACGTATTACTTAGCTCCATTCTAAGCGAAACCCTGCACTAAAAAGGCTCATTAGTCCAGCTCCAGCAGCTGTAAAAGGCTGTAGATGATGACTTCCATACTAAAACTCCAGTTGTTCCTTGGAATATATTCTTCTAACAAAACAATATTTCTNAGAGACGTCGTTAACGGTATGTTATTAATAGATATTAATGATGTTTGATTAATACTATGAATGATAATGGTAGTAAAAAATACATGCGACAAGCAGGATGGCAGTTTTGAGCTAGAATTCGGAAAACGGTCGCTTAGCGTGAAGTCATGCTAAGCTATTGCAAGTTAAGGATTTTCTACAGATGACTCTAAGTGAAAGACAGCTTGACACAACCATGGGTTCAATGGACATATTACGACGTATTCCCCGTTATGTAGAACCTTTAGGAAAGAACTATTTTAAACCATTTTCGCAAAAATTCCGTATACCCACTGAATTTGGGTTGAAACTGAAATTCTGATATTGTTTTTCTAAAAGCAACTTATTGTGTATGCACCAATATTTTATGCCTGAACAATGACTTTCATAAGCCCAGTTAATTACGTATCCATTTTCACAAAATAATCCCTTTGATGGACCAAAAACACTCACTGTTCATAAATTTTTAAAGCCGTATGAAAAATATACCAGCGATGACCCATTGGCACGGTTACAAAAACAACGCTTAATTACCGCGCTGCAATTAATTATTCTACGTTGTCACTGTGCTGTGTCAACAAAACCACAGTATACGGAGGCAGTGAGCGAGAGTGAGTGAGTGAGTGAGTGAGGAAGGAGAGAGTGAGTAGGTAAGTGAGAAAATAAATAAATAAAAAAATCTTTTGCCCACTTCTGTTTTGCTGTTTAGGTTTAGGAATACAAACCTTTATTAAATCTTTATAATTATGTGAGTTTCTTTATTACTTCATTTATAGATACTCTAAAATTCTAAATAAATAAATAACACATAAGTGTTTCATTAGTTACATGTATGTATGTTTTAGCTCATCGTAGTAGGTACAATTTTTTGGTATTGTATTTGAATATCATAAAAAATCTGTTAAGTCACTTATAGTGAAGTAAAAGAAGTGTTCTGTCTAATCTAAAATAATGGGAAAATTAATTTACTACATCTCATACTGCATTTTTTACACTGTGACCCGATTGAACCGTGGCGGTTGGTCCACGCACGAGATCTCGTTAACTACGCTCCGAATAATAAATATTAATAAGCTCGCATGCACCCATCGTGGCGTGAGCCACAGACTAATTACCCATGGTTTTTAGTAAACAGCGTAGAATTTGCATTGCCGCTCTTTTTCTAAATTCTTGCATATTTTTGTGGACATCCAAGGAAGTGTGAAAGTAGTTTTTAAATGCATGCGAATTTAACTTTACTTGTAGCAAAAGTATTAAAAGCCTTACCTACGTAGGTATCAAAGAAAAGTTTTTTACAGTTAATATTTTTTATCAATCAGTTTTCAACTTGATGTGCCTTGCCTTAGTCTTCACCTACGTATACTATTTAAGCTTGCAAAAGTGACGTAAGTTATGTAGCTTTTATGCCCTCTTTTGCTCTACCTGGTCGTTATAACAAAACTAGCTGTTGCCCGCGGCTTCACCCGCGTGAAATTTAGTTTGCCACAGATCGTCATAAATTATAACCTATGTTAACTGTTCTGGGTTATAAACAATAATACTGTGAAGTTTCATCAAAATCCATCCAGTGGTTTTTGCGTGAAAGAGTAACAAACATGTTAACATCCAGACATCCATACAAACTTACGCATTTATAATATTAGTAAGATTGAAACATCAAGATCGCTGGTGTCACGTAATATTTTATTTTTTGGATTTATTATAACAAATATCACGGTCATAAAGTAGAGTCGACATATAACGAGTGCAACTACAGACGATACACAGTTTTTAGCTGGATTACTCGTCTGTACATCAATTGATGTTAATATACGACTCGTTTAAAGAAATCCGACGCTTAATGAAGACGTTGGCAACATTGTAGCCGACGAAATTCCTCAAAATTATCGCGTCAAATAAAACAGATCGTAATCTTTGCGGCTGTCTCAATAAAATAACGAAAGAAAGTAAAGTGTCACGTTTGATGAAAAAATGCGTGCGCTGATGCGTCGAGAGAATATACCGCGGTTTTGGTAGGGTTATCGCTGAAATTAATTTACGTATTACTTAGCTCCATTCTAAGCGAGATTATGGCAAAACCCTGCACTAAAGTGAAAGAGATTCATAGTCCAGCAGCTGTAAAAGGCTTTTGATGATGATGATGACTTCCATACTAAAACTGCAGTTGTTCCTTGGAATATATTCTTCTAACAAAACTATATTTCTGGCTCAGAATATCTTCCGGACAAAACGTAGTGTATTAAAAGTCATAAACTATTCAAACACAGGTGCAGTAGTCACCAAGGAATATTACGTCTACCATCTTGGCAAAGAATGATAGATCTTTCCATAGCTGTATGTAGATTTCATATGCAATAACATTAGATGTAATTGTATCTAACTTAAAAGAGAATTTTTGCCGTGCTCAGTCTCAGCGTATTTTTTTATGCAAGAGCGACATAAAAAAAACTAATTTGTTTCAGACTTGACATCCCTAACCACAGTGGTCATGGACATGCGACATCTGAACACAATGTCTGAAATGCGGTAGGGACACGTACGCTACACTAGAAGAAAATTATAATACTGAGTATGTAGAGTTCTATATTTAAAAGCTATCAAGCTTGTTACATGCACGCGTGTCTTTGGTTAACATGAGAATATTAAGGGTGGTGTAATATCTTTGACAGTAATAATGACGATAACCGGTGCTTTTTGTATGGAGTTTGACAGATTTTTGACGTTTGTCAAAGTTAAAGTAAGATGGTGCAACCAAGCCTTAGTGTAGCTTCAAGCTTTCACATTTGAAATCTATGCAAAGTATAAATAAATTACTTTTAAAAACAATCGAAGTAAAATCATACCATTTGGATCAAACTAGTAATTTGGATGGATAGTAATGTCGAAAAGCGTCTGAAAAGTTGTTAAATGCTTTTATGATTTACTTGTTGATCATCATTTATATTTTTGACAGTAGGTACAACATCCGACACAGATGCTATTATTTGTTACAAAATAGAACCGACACCATAGTANTCATAGTATTTACGTTCTTATGCAGTTTTTGGCTAAATAATTGAAATAATTTAAAATTTTACAGCAATTTGAATTGCATAAGATTGGGCGGCGCTTCTCCAACCACCTCAGCTGTGCCTCATGAAATATGCAGCGCTGCATTAGCTGGAAAGCGCGGCACAACAATAGTTATAACGCGGATTATTTGTTGCCCCGCTTTGCATATTGCAGCGCTTTTTTGCCCACGGTGTTTTTACAAAAGGGCGCGCGCTTCCCATGAAAAGGTGAATTTTTCCCGGGTTTTTGTGTCGGATGGCGTACTACTGAGTCATGGCGCGTGTATGGTAATTTTATTGTTAGTTTTATGGCGTGAAATGGCTACTCATATAGAACCAATAAAACATTTTATGCGTATCCATACATGATTGGTTGTAACATAATAGTTTCTGATACGTGAAGTTCATAATAGATAATGTTTTGTCGACGCATCATAAGCGTGGTATATCTATCTACCCATACGTCGTTTAAGATGCATTCACACGTATGTATCAGCACATAAATTCCACAAAAACTCTAATTCTACTAACATCTAGGTCGAAGTATCACTTCACGCGTAAAAGAAAAAACCAAAATAATCTATGAAGCGTATGGAACCGACAACTTCATCAACACAACAAGAAGTATAACGTGCAATAATGGGTATTAATAAAAATAATTTTCACCTCCACTCAGACACCTGCCAAACGCTCGGCTTGACACATCTTGGAAACGAACTACCTGACTGCATCCATCAAAGATTATGAAGCAGAAAATCGTGTGGACGCACGACCACTTACCGTGATACGGGACGCTTCAGTATAACTACCGCGCTTTATAAATTCTATTAGCCAAGACATAAGTAGCGCACTTATAAAGCCTATTAAGATCCGAGACACATAGACTGCTTGGTGCTTGGATATTTTTATTCGTATTGCTGTAATAGACTAAGAGCTAGTGAACGCCAGACCTACGTCATTTTATAAAAGCTGAAAGTTTGTCAGCGTATACTTACTCCCAATATAGGATAGAATGTTGGTGAATCATGAAGTTTGGGTCATCGTGGCTTTGGCAGCGATCCTAAAAAAACTGTCTGGCACGGAGTTGGAACTGACAAAACTGTATGTCTGATGAGGAAACTACTTCTAATTATTGCCCTAATCTTCTTCTATATAAATAAAAATGAATTTATGTTCGTTAGTCTGATTAAAACTGGAGAACGGCTGGGCCGATTGAGCCGATTTTGGTTTTAAAATGTTTGTCGTAGTCCAGGGTAGGTCTAAACGGTGAGCAAACACGCGCGCGATATTGTTTTTCTGGTACAGACAAAATTCCACGCGGGCGAAGCCGCGGGCGGAAAGCTAGTATTTTATATAAAAATCAACTTTTAAGTAAGTGTGTCCTTATTTTAATTGTAACAAAGACGTGTTACGAACTTTTTGGATGTCACAAACTATTTGATGCTGGCTGTACTTACTTCAAGACACCTTGAAAAAGAGGCAGATAGTGACTGAGTTTTTCGTGCTGTTCCTTCTCAGCACTGGCCCATTTATTGTCCCAAAGCAGTGGTAGGGTTAAAGTAATATTAAAACTAAACGCTGTACCATCGTCTGTATTCACTATACTATAACTAATATTACATACCGGGGGCGCGGGCGGCATGCATATGTCGATCCCGGGCGCTCGCGGCGCATCACCGCACATGCAGCGCCTGTCTCCACGCACACCCTGCAACAAAATAATACTTTTTAATATACAAATATAAAATTTAACTAAGGAGAAAAGATGTGATTGTGCTGAAAACACAATTTCAGGCCTCCCATTCGGTGGAACGCCGATTTGGTGAAGGTCGCGGAAAGCACCTGGATGCGGGAAGCGCAGGACCGATCGTTGTTGAAATCGAAATTTGAATCAATGTCTAGCAGTGGACGTCTTTTGGCTGAAATGATTATGATAATGAAGTATACTATGTTATCCGAGATGGGTACTTCACTGAGTGAGTTTTCGGGATTAAAATTAAATGAATTTTAAAGAAATAGCTGTCTGTTTCAATCAACTATCCATTTACTATTGAAATGTTATGCAAAAAGGTCCTTCTACATAGGTACAACATCCCTATAGAAATAGGTCATTATCCACACTNACCACACCACATTGTAAATAAGTAGTTACTTGTCATTTCACCAATAGACGAATGAATCATAGACATATTGAAGTAGGTAGGTATCATTACAAAAACTGCCAGCTATTTACACATTACGCAATCCTCCGTTTTTGGACGAACGGGACCGAACGCTGTGCCACTTTGGTGACAATACAGACCACAGCCCATCAAGCTTAACACTGGGGTGTCTTATGACAATGCAATAGGTGTCATTTTAGAACAAAAATGTACAGTCTGATGCGAGATTGTATGTAGACGCGCAAAAACTGCGAGCATTCGAAACTCGCTTGTGTGAAAATTGTGTTTACTATTGATTGCTAATTGATAAGTCAGCTTTTAAATAAGATAGCAAAATGCAGACTATTTTTTGAATCCTTTATAAATAGACGACAAACGCATAGCATAAAACTTTACAACACTCAAAAGTCGCAATTCTTAATGTTTTATGCTAACAACTTTTTGCGGTGTTGACAATATGCCGTTGGAAATAAATAAATAATATGAAACCTAAGTACTTTGTAATTAAATATACAGTGTGAGTCACGTTAAAGTGTACATATGAAAATAGATGAAACTAGACCTATTTTTATCGACAAAAAAGAGGTCAAAAAATTTTTGAGATTTTTTTTTAATTTTTTATAGAAATTTTTTTCTTCCAATTACTTATTGTAAAGAAAACGTAATAACTTTTAAACTAAGCGGTATATCTTGATAAAATAAAAACAGTAATAATGCAAAATAACAAGCGATACTAAAATAATACATAAAATACACAAAAAATGCCAACAAATAATAAAAAATGATACTTTTTGAAAAAAATCTGCTTAAAAATTCGTGTTTTTTTGGTTATTTGATAAATATCTCCAAAAAATGCCCCTATAACCGGTGGTTTTTATTACTTTCTATTATTCTCTATCGTATTATCTTTGTAAAACCAAAAATCGCATGTCTCTATCCCTATCACAACATTTGCTATGATCGTTTGAACAAAGGCCTGCCACAACATTATTTTCCGCAACAGGTAGAGACAATTTTAATTTTAACTAAAATGCTTATTTTACTTCGAAATCTTTTGTTTTTATTTGAAATCTAACTTGTCTTTATCAAAATTACAAATCTAGAGCCATTTTCAGTTTTGTTGTTAACGAAGCGTTGAATGGCGCGCCCGGAGAGGCTTAGTTCAAACGATCATTGCAAACGTTGTGATAGGGATAGAGACATGCGATTTTTGGTTTTACGAAGGTAATACGATAGAGAATAATAAAAAGTAATAAAAACTACCGGTTATAGGGGTATTTTTTGGAGAAATTTATCAAATAACCAAAAAAACACGAATTTTTAAGCAGATTTTTTTCAAAAAGTATAATTTTTTATTATTTGTTGGCCTTTTTTGTGTATTTTATGTATTTTTTTAGTATCGCCTGTTATTTAGCATTATTACTGTTTTTATTTTATCAAGATATACCGCTTAATTTAAAAGTTATTACGTTTTCTTTACAATAAGTAATTGGAAGAAAAAAAATTCTATAAAAAATTTTAAAAAAATCTCTAAAATTTTTTGACCTCTTTTTTGTCGATAAAAATAGGTCTAGTTTCACATATTTTCATATGTACACTTTAACGTGACTCACACTGTATAACAAATTTTAACCAATTTAAACTGACGCTTGAAATATTATAAAATCATACAAACATATCAGCTACGAGTAATCTTTCATACGCTACAAAACAAGAAAATCGAAAAAAATCAAACCAACGCTACCGCAAGAACTTCACGTTACAAAAATAGTAAAAATTAAACGCACACGCACTTCAGAGCCCCAACTGTCTCGAGTTGCGATATATAAACAAAAGTGAAATGTACAGACAACCGCACTTAAACTACACACTGTGGCCTCTTAAATCGTTGTAGCAAGGGTGAATTTGCCATAAAAATTTATAGTCTTACGTGCGGTCTACTGTACAAAAGTGGAGTAGATTTCTACAATCGGCAACCGCACTGTCCATGATTAGCAGCAGCTATCCACGTTATTTATTAGTGCCAGTTTCCATTGTTTATTGCTCGTAAGACTGACGTAAAATCGGTGTTTCTAGCGAAATATTTTCGTATGTAAACGTATGGAAAGCGATGCATTAGATCTGCCGCCTCGTAGATTCGTTGATGCGTTAAGTTTTTAAGTAAGGCAAGATTTGGTACCACTGAAAAGTGATTTCCTTCACTTATGTACACATTCTTACTTTGAACCGTGTATAAACACACTACAAAATATCAAAAAGCTAGATTTTTTACTTGGATATGTCTGAGTGCATCTCAATTACACCCGTACACAAAAAATCGTTTTCGATTAGATTTTAATCGCTTCGCAATGCTCCCAAGTTCACTCAGTATTATGTGTGTGCAACATAACAAACCCATTTATAACATCTAGAGGCACCGATTACTTTTAGTGCTGACAGTCTAAGTAGTAAGACATGGAAATCAATCATATCAAATTATTGTGATATCTTGGAAAAATACATAACAAGTAAATTACAACTTATAAATTAATATTTAGACAAAATTACGTCTTCCCGCTCAACAACTGTCATAATTCAGTACTTCTCAACTTTTTTTCATTGGGGCCGCAAAGACAATAAACATAATTCTTCAAACTATTAACCAAGTCGAAAATTAAACACAATTTTTGAACTACCAACCAGCTTGCGAGCCGCAAGTTGAGCATGGCTGAAATAATGGAAACGAGCGATAATAATATCTGCTGCCAAACGTAAAATTAGAAGCTGACAAAAAACACGTCCAGGTGGAAAGTAGTTACAATAATTTCTCCTAATGATTGCAATTGCGTTTTTTGCTGTACCGGGGATGAAAACACGTTTGATACTTTACGAGGTAGTTGGAAAAAACGGTGATATTATTTATTAAATAATGTAAAAGTCAGCAATTTATTTTTCAGAGGTAAGAAAAACGGTGTATGCTAGCTATAAATATTACATTTTATTTATTGTTTTAGGTATGTAAATAGTAACGTATTGTTCTAGTTGATTATATTCTTTTAACGAGTTATCAAAAAAACAAGATGAAGTACGACTGCATGTAGTAAAGCTTAATATTTTCGCTTGTTGTAATACGACTAAGAACGATTTTTCAGCAAAAAATTAAAGTGCTGTCCTAAAAGCACCATATTATACTTAGTTCGTGTGTTTACATGAAAGATAATAAAACAATGACATTATTACACACATTATAAGTAATTTCGTTTCAGCCAAATGACGTCTACTGCAGGACAAGTGATTACTGTAAATAATTGAGATATCCCCTATCTTCTATAACTTATGTCTGTGGTTACAGTGCATTTGAGATATTGATGACAGATTAGTTAGTTCCACTCCAAATAGTCATATCTTTGGACATCTTTGGACAATTTCACACAGCGCCAGCTAGCCCCAAAGTAAGCAACTTAATGCTTGTGTTATGGGTGCTAGCTTAACGGATATACTTCTTATATACTTTTTTTTTTTAAATACATAAATATTATACATAGTCACACCCAGACCCGTCACAGAAATTAAAATTCATCATTTCAATTTCTGCCCGGCCGGGAATCAAACCCGGGACCTCTCGGCATAGTAGTCTGTTCTGAACCACTAGGCCAAACGGCCGACAAATCGTGCCATAAGATTTCGCATCTCACATCTCATATTCTCACTAATTCAATCGGAATCGAACTGCAGACTTCGCCTGACTAACTGTAAGGCCCGGTTTACACCAAGACGGAGAATTTTTTTTAATAACCAATCAGATTCCATTAATAGCACATCTCTACTCCGCTCCTCTAAGGTGAAAATGGATCAAGCGGAGAAGTATCGGGCGAACTTGTTTTTCTATAGAATTTGACAATGGCGAGGCCGCCCGGTGCGGAGATGAGCGGAATGGTGCGGAGATGTACGGAGCGAGTATTTCATAGATAGCATAGACTGACAGCTGACAGCTACGCACAGTCCACACATCTTCTCTCGTCTCCGCACTATTCCGCTCTTCTCCGCTCCGCTTTCGTGGAAATAGCCTGCCAGCTTCCCCGCACATATCCTCTCCTCTCCGCACCTCTCCGGCTTGGTGGAAACCGAGCCTAACTGTACGCGATCATTAGGCGCGCGTCACCCGTCCGCTCCGCGCCCGCGCAGCGAAGAAATCCGCTGACATCTGACGGTTAGCGTTTCAATTGGTATTTTTTAGCAATTTTTTCAAAGAAAAAGTCGTGCGTGTGCGCAAATAATTGAAATCTAATCTTTATTTCTATATCTCTGCTAATATGATAAAATGTTTTTATGTTTGTGATCATTGGAACTGCTCGACCGATGGATGTTCCGCTGATAGAAAGTTACATTCCTTAATGCCATTGATACTTAGATAAATATAATGGTTGTTTTCTTTGAAGAGAATTTTTGATATTTTATTTACTCAACGTGAACTGGCTGTTACTAATAACAAGAACATAAGCAAAGATTAAGTTACAAAGTATTGAATAATAATTACTAATATTTTTTTTTTTTTTATGCTAGCCAAGGCAGGTATTTGACCGCAATCGCACCTGGTGTTAAGTGAGATGCAGTCTAGGATGGTACATATCTGCCCTGTAAGTGCCTATTCACTCTCGCCTTGAAAACGCCCGGATTATAGTGTTCAGGAAATACAGCAGCAGGCAGCGAATTCCAGTCCCTAGCTGTTCGCATTATAAAGGAGTCGTCGAAACGCTTAGTGCGAGCTGGTGTAATATCTACTAACGCAGCAATTTTTAACATCAAAAGTAGGTCAGATATAATCAAATAAATAAATCTTCTCGGTGCATTTTGGATAAAACATAATAAGTATGAAATAAGCCTGCAACTGACAAATCTGAAGGACCAAGTTTCGCCGGCTTGGAGTCGGCGGCTTTATCATGTCAACGACTTATACTTTCTATGACTTTTGGCAATATGTTAGAGTCGACAACTCATGTCGGCAGGTCGGTAGATTTAGTGCGTAGACTGCATTACTCCATCTTCTGTCTTACCTCAATTTTGCTGACACCTGACACACTATTTTGCTGACCTACGAATGACCTAAGAAGGTCCCAAGCTTTTACTCCAGTTGTGCTCTCAAACACTTTAATACCACCCATAAAACGCAGACAATGCGTAATGGAATTTTAATAGACTGCCGTTAATTGATATGCACTAACAATGGTCAGGTAATTCAGGACCAGAAAACGTGGCGTGGGAAATTAAACTTATTACCAGGGAAAGTAGGTGCAAACTTGAATGGATGGTAATAGTTCGTAATAAAAAATTGCAAGTAGAAAGGTTGTGTTTTAATGGGTGAATTTGTCCCAGTCAAATTATCGTGGAGTGAGAGAAAGAAGTAGGTAGACAATAACGTGCACTCGGTTATAATAAGAGTAAATTGCGCTGCGGAAATTATTTTCGGTTTGGCGTAAGTGCGGACTCAAAGATTTAGAGGCGGGCGAACTTTTTGCTTGAATAACTATTTTAAGAGCTCAATTTGTATTATTTAACTGTGACAACAGCACTTTTGTTCATAGTAATTATATCAGTAATTGTAATAGTCCTTTGGTAAAAAATACAAACAAATATCTCATAGATAATACAATTCCTACAAGTCATTCTGCCAATTTTTTGGCAACAAAAGACTCAAAAAAATCAAGAACAAAATCAATCAAAAATCAATATCGCCGCTAGCTGTACAGTCATTGTTTTAACATTCAATGAAAATAGACAGTAACATTCTTCCTGCTTTTAATACAAATAACACTTTCTAATCGCAAACAAATAAAAAGTGATTGACAGAACACAATGATTAAAAACCAGTGCTCTAAATATACAAATAAGTGTTACAACATTGTAAAATCTGCGCTTACGCTAAAAGTCTTTTAAGACCTTTTTATGCTATAAAGAGGTATAAATTAGTTATTAAGGTTTATGTGAGAGAGATCTGAACGGCACTGGTTCAGGTAAAATCAACGCCATAAGCAGAGTTTACGATACTTTAAGAAAAACAAGTTGGTGTTCCATGAATTTTATATTAGCTCGTTGTAAATAGTCATTTAATTTTTAACTGTTAAAGTGAGATTAACATACCTACTATTTTATGGAGAATAAATAAATGTAAGCCATGGAAAGCTGTACTTAAAAAAACCAACTAGAGTTTAATAACAATAAATAAAACAAAGAAGCTATTTTTAGAGAGATCAAATAAATACNAAATAAATGTAAGCCATGGAAAGCTGTACTTAAAAAAACCAACTAGAGTTTAATAACAATAAATAAAACAAAGAAGCTATTTTTAGAGAGATCAAATAAATACTTGTTACGATAATTTCTTGTATAAATATCCTAATTTAAAAATTAGTTCGCAAGTCATTATTTTGAATAGGAAGTTAATGGCTTGTAGTACCTAGGATAATAGTTAAACTTCCGAACCGGAAGACCAGAAAGAAGAAGAAAATGGGGGGGAGTAGAAAGAGAGTAAGTTCGCCAATCTTGATGTCTGTGTGTCCAAAACATAATTGTCAGCAAATGGTCACAGCTAGACGCTTGCAATTCGCCTGCATCGGGGACACACTAACACATTTTACTCTAACTTTTAGCAGCAATCGAATATGAAACGAGGCTGCAAAACTTTTGCGAGTGTTTTTACGTAGGCATAGTCGGAAGCATATCAGAATTACATGTCTGTTGCAAAGTAACATCTATTAGGTATAATTCAACTGCAAATGCTTAGTTTAATGTTCATAATTGTGTTGTCATTGGAAATTGTATAAGTTAATTGTATAAGGAAATTGTGTAACTCCCAATAACAAATGTAGGTATTTACGAGCTGTAGCGAATACGCGCAAGAATAGATACACTTCTAATGATTATTATAGCTTTAACTTTTGATGAAACATGATGACAAAAGACGGTCTTATCTAAACAGAAATATTTGAAAAAGTGTTTTACAGAATACGCTGAATGCTCCGACATAGGTACTTACAATCATGCGCAATGTAAATAGCATTACAACCATCACCTCAGACTATTTTTTGTTGCAAAATGACATCTACTGCCACCAGCATAAGATGTGTGCAGTTCCATGCTTAGCTGAATGTGCCAGCTGTACATAATTTCTGAACGAAAGGTACCGTTGGGAGTATCAATAACGCATCAGCGGCCATTACTGGACGCCTGCTCCCGCGCACGAGTGGATTATTCTGCGATATTTAAAAAAAAACAATAATACAATAATACTACACATACTAAAAGAAACCCAATTTTAAATGCGCATTACAGTAGGTATTTTTACCATTAACAAAAAACAAATTCCAGGCATTTTTTAATTTTTAGTGTATTAGAATAGCTGGAATAATATAGCAGACAAAATGGGACAAGAATAAAAAGGAATGAATCTTGCGAACAAGTGAAATAGGTATCACGAGATTATTCCATTGTGAAAACCCCAAAATAAAGAAAGTGTAACAACGAGCTACAATCAGCAACACCTATCACCGAGCAACGACACTACGTAGTTCGCACGGTTGTCAATAGATGGCACTGTTCGTAGTTAGCTCGCGATATCATTTGATTTTTTCCCGTCCTTAAGTAGTCAGGGCAAGATTGCCCGTGCGTTTACCGAATTTCTGAACTTTTTACCGAATTTCTGAACACAGACATCACTGCCTTAAGCACGCCAACTACTCCACAACACAGTAGCTCGTTACACCGTACTCGCCGGCGAGTACGAGGCCCTGCTTTCCATTTCGGACGGTACAGACATGTACCGGGCCGGTTCTCCCCTATCCGTCCCCCGGACACGGCCTGAGCCGAGGTCCGAGCCTACCGTGGCGCCCTCAGGCCGCGTCCGTAGTCCCCTCGATCGGGCCCACTAGAGTGAGCCCGCCGTAGGCTGGACTTTGGGCCAACACCGCGGTGGGCAACCCTCTAGTTGGGTTCGCCCCTGATCGGGCGCCTTATGCGCTCGATACGGCCCGATCGCGAACGTCGGTCTGCGACCGACGCGGACGAGCCTGGGCTTCGCTCCGCGAAGCCCACACTCGGCCTCTTCGGCACGCGCACCGACGATCGCCAAACGGCTAGAGTACCTTCTGTACTCGCCACTCTGCCCGGTGAAGCTGGAAAAGCTCCTCAAGCTACCAGCGCGCGTCCCTTCAAAAAAAAAAAAAAAAAAAAAGTGTAAATTAAATGCTTTAACTCCTTATGGTGGTTGAGCGTCATGTTCCACAACTTCAGCTTTATAATATTAGTATAGATAGGTATATTGGCGTAATTTCCTTACAGGTCTAAAGTAATGTAATAGGCTTATCTTTCGAACAAACACAGTTATGTTATTCGTCTCAGTTTTGATTGGCTCTTTACCTGATAAGTTGACAAATAAGTTTGCAAATATTTAGTAACCTTTGATACAATCTACAGTCTACCAGCATACGAGTTTCCCAATGGGCTGTATTATATCGGGATTTCTGCCATTATGATATTTCGGCAATTGTAGGTATGCGCCACGTTCACGGATAAATTCAAGTGAATGTGGGTGTTTATTGTTAGACAAAGCTACATGATTTAAAAAAAGTAATCTTATTAATAAGGTTCATTGATTGGTACCTATGAGGATTGAGGAGCTCTACCTACTCATCGTCACTGTATGATAAGTGCTGGCTTGGACTTAGCGGGCCGGCCTCGTTTTCTTTTTTGTCCAATAGGTATCAGTTTTGCTTCCAGTGGCGGTGTTGTTAGTTTGAGCCGAATTGCTAGACCCAAAACGTGTTTGCATACATATTTTGTTTAAAATTCGGGACAGTCGCCCCGCCCCCATTCGATTTCTCGCGCTGTAACAATCTGTAGTTTTCATTAATAAAGCGTATCAAAATAAAAAACATGAGACCTCAAATATAATATCAGTAACCAATAATCATTAATAAAGCAGCTCACAAAACTTTGCTTAGAATTAACTTTTTTGTAGTTCGTTCAGTAAAACCTCAATTAGAAAAATCTAATGTATCTTCATATTAAAGTTGCCCTCTCTGTATTTCTAGTCGCTCACTTAGTAATTTAGTCGCCCGGATAGTATTTTTATGTCTGAAATGTAATAATCAAAACCCACATTTTGTAAGCTCATTCTGGATTTTATTATTGATCAATATTCGTCGTTAGTTTGGTAAATTTTTCGCTTACTCAAATTCATACCGCTCAAGGTATTAAAACAGTATGCCATCATCAGTCGCAAAGTTTTTTTTTAGTCGCTCGTTTTATAATTCCCCATACAATAATACAACACGTACTAAAAGAAACCCAATTTTAAATGCGCATTACAGTAGGTATTTTTACCATTAACAAAAAACAAATTCCAGGCATTTTTTAATTTTTAGTGTATTAGAATAGCTGGAATAATATAGCAGACAAAATGGGACAAGAATAAAAAGGAATGAATCTTGCGAACAAGTGAAATAGGTATCACGAGATTATTCCATTGTGAAAACCCCAAAAGAAAGAAAGAAAATAATTTTATTTGGCCACAAAAGATAAGTCATACACATAATGAAGAGAAAAAAAGAATAATGAAGATTTTATTTAAATCCTCATATATTAATTTGTCTAATTACAATAGAAATATCTTCACCTTGACTTTTTTAAATAAAACATTAAAGATTTGAATTTGCAACAGAATAAGACTTCGCATTATCTTCTGAGCATTTAAAAGCAAATATCGAACGGAAGGCGCCGCGTGCGCATCGTACAGTCAGCAACTAAAGCATACAATTCCTGAACCGTATTTTAATCGGCTTAAGGATGAATTTAAGTTACAATCTACGAGTAATAGAGTGATTGTACTCGATGATCGTTTATTTTGCTAAAAGCCTTTAGGCAACTGTTACGTTTAACGCAAATGTTATTCAGTAATGAATTCATTTGAACACAACTAGTCAAAGTTTTTACTGCATGTAAACGATAAAAATGAACGGTAATAAATTACCTAAGTACAATTAAAGCGGCAGCTTGTTATAAGTATAAAGCAGTAACTACTGTTCGTAATAGTTGTAGAATTATTTTGATCTCGTATAGGTGCTTAAAATTAGTATTCCATTCACACTCCTTATGATAGTGTAAGCATCTTACCTACTTTACTATTGACCTAACAAAACATTAGAAATAACTGTATCGATACAAAATATTATATTAGTAGTGCCGAAGTGAAATATCGAAAATTATTTGCAATTTTGACATAACAACCATAATTTATGCATGCGATATTTTTTATGATTTGCAAACATATTCGCATTAGTAAATATTGAACATATACGTAAGTTCGACGGCCTTTACAGAGCTTTAAGCTTCAAAGCTTTAAGCTATCGCTAAATGGAGCTTAATAAGAGTAAAGTATGGCCAGCGTTTGTGATAATGATCCACTACTTAGCTATGATAACACTGGTTATGGTCCACATTAGTCTTTGAATACCATGCCCAACAATTCCCAACTTTATATTCAGGTACAACAAAGTTCAAAATTAGTCAGCAGTCACAGCAATCAACATGGAAATTAAATAACCTTTATTAGGTGAGGGATAGAGGTAGATTTTACTAGTAAATTTTGTAGTTAGAATGGTGATTGAGTTGCCCCAATTTACTCGCATGCACAAAATAGGAATATTCAGAAGACCACGCCAATAAAACTGAAAATTTTCTAACAAAATGGCACTGAGCTGTAGACTAGTTGCTCGGCAAGAAGAAGAGAATGCCACATGGTATGAATTAGCTGGTAGAGAATGTCACATGGCATTAAGTTCGCCTTTTTGTCGGCAAGCGGTCTTTTTTATGTGTGTATTTTAAATAAATAAAAAGGCCGTAGTTCAATTCTCGCTTAGGACAATAATTCACGATCAGTCATTGCTACGAGTATAATCGGTTTTGTGCAAGGTATTTTTACGAATCCCTAAAAAAAATTTGAATCAAACAACTGTACTATTCACGGTTAATGACTAATTAAAACACTGCTCAAATAGTGACTTGTCACCTCAAAAGTACTCGATAAAATACTCATGAATATGTTATTTTCAAACGTTGTTTGATCGGAACACACACTGTCAGCTATTTCGTTCATTATAATATTTGCTTTAGACAGCCAAAGTAGAGTCATCTAAGAACACATTTTTAACTCTATGAAAAAGCAAGAGACCTAATATAAAAACATCTTTACGAGCAGTTTTATTGCTTTTAAAGTCAATTGTTCAATGCGAACATAAGTCACTCATTCATACTCACCCATCCGTTCCATTCATTCATTATATTGGAGAGAATCGGATGGATAGCACGTTGAGTCTATAATCTAATATATCTCCGGCCTAAAATTGTTGTAATTAATTTGACGTGTGTTCTATTAGTATGTCAATAAACACAATTTCCAAATTAACCAAGTGTTTCTATGAATAGTCAATACCACATATTCTTAACACACAACCTAATATAAACTAACTAATACAACCTATACTAATAATTATAAATGCGAAAGTAACATTGTCTGTCTGTCTTGCTTTCACGTCTAAACCACTGAACAGATGTTGATGATATGGCATAGAGATAGTTTGAGTCCCGGGAAAGGACAAAAGATAGTTTTTATCCCGGTTTTTGGAACAGGGACGCGCGCGATAAAGTCTTTCTGTGACAGACAAAATTACACGCGGGCGAAGCCGCGGTCGGAAAGCTAGTTCCATATAAAGGATATATCTACCAGACTTGTAAAAAGAGAAGCAATAGAAAATGTATCCTTCCAATACTTTTCTTTTTGCTATTTCGTAATTCGAGATCTGCCTTCATAAAATAGAGGTGTTATTTTCCCCTTCAGTATCAGTACTACAGAATAAAGCCTTAAGATTATTATTACACATTATCATAATTAGTTAATTCCGATCATCGCTGCGCGTGCGTCGGCGAGGGTATTAAGATACACGGGAATTATTGCAGGTTAGCTCGCCAAACAATAAGATGTTAGGGCGATTTGATTCGCGTTTCCATGTTATTTATAAGTTAGAAAGTAAAGATTCAGCAAATGTTTTTGAAGACACGCAATATTATAATGATCATGCGAGAATTTGAAAAAATAAACAAATTAAAAGATGATGAATAAACAAACGATATTTTATATTAATTGTATTTCTTTCATTTGCCAGCAGTACCTACTGTCAATCAGAAATACTCGTATATGACGAACATCTTCATACAGAGAGAATTCAACTACTTGCTGATAATCTTATTACAATAATAACTCACCTTCTGGCGCAATCGGGTAAAAAAATATACTTATCATGAAATTACATTAGTACTATCGTATAATAAAAGGGTGAATAAAATTTATAAGTTGTAGTTTTGACTTTAAAAGCAATATCATCATCATAGCAGAAACATTTTTTAAGGAAAAACTCAATGTAGGTATATGACGTACAAAATAACACAACAACTTCATTAACTAAAACATAATAATTTCCGGAAAAAACTTCGCCTATGGTTTATTCAAAAGGAGTCATTTGTAACACCAGGTCATTATTTTTAAGGATAAAAAATCAATGGGGATGTTGCCTGGGTCAAAAAGCAAGAGTTTTAATTAGTCCTTATCAAAAACTTAACTTATCAAAAAATACTTTACACGTATTTTTCACTTTTTCAAACTAATGAAAATTTAAAGAGATATAGCGCCCCAAAGTTCATAAGAAGAGGCCCGTGACGTCACCGCTTGCTTAAAAATGCCGCACGTTGTGACGTCGTGCGCAACTTCAACGCACCATAACTATGTAATTATTTGTTAGATTGACAAATAAAATTATATGTGTCCAATATTTTTTGATATTTAACATTACGGACAAAAAAAATTTTTTTAGGCAACTAGCCTATTAATAACGTCCAACACGCGTTATCAGTTAATTAAAATGTAAATCAAAGGTGATTTACAATGTAGATTGAATTAATAAACTACTATAATAATTTACCAATTTAAAAACTAGATCTAACCGCCATTTTGTGCATGAGGGGTTTAGTTTAATTTTTTTGTCACTCCACTGACTTTCCTATAAATTCATTCAAAAAATACTTAGGCTGAGTTTCACCACCTAACTTTAACGGTAACTATGACGATAACCGGTGCTTTTTGTATGGAGTTTGACAGATTTTTGACGTTTGTCAAAGTTAAGTAAGATGGTGCAACCCAGCCTTATAGTCTGACATAATATACAATTTTAAACACATTGTGCTTGGTAACTCTGTCCCAATAAACGTTCAAAACATTTTTTTGAGCCTCAATTGATTAGAGTTTTCATTAAAAGAGTTTTCTTATAACTATTCCTAAAAGTATGATAATTTGCTGACTTAGCGTTTTATGTCGTGATAATAATTATGACTTGTTCTCAAATGGAGTCGATCCCGCTTTACTTTTATTTTGGTGTCTTATGGAAAAACCAGGATATGACGTCTTACCTACTCCGCCAATGCCAAAAACCATAGACAAAGCCAATAACGCGCCAAAAGTGACAGCTGTGACAAGTGACATTTCACAGACTAAAAATAAAAAACTGGATCATAATTTAATGACGAATTCTTGTTCTTATATCGCAGACTATAAATTCTCCTATAATTTTATGTTGCCCTAGTAAACTCGCCTTTCTCTCGGTCTGATTTTATACCACATTTTTAGCGATATATCATACTAATTAGTGCCAATTCAGAATAGATATATGGATGTTGCAAAATTGAAGCAGTGGATAATTGAAATCGCAGCAGAATAACGAAATGAGGAAAATTTAATTAGCTAATTGCGGTGATTTTTCGAAAAATGTTATGACAGATTTGTTTAGAAAGCAGACACGCACGTGCGGTTACGCCACGCGTCCCATACTGACCTCAAAAAACTTGTGGCGTTTTATGGAGTTAATGCTGATATTTTATGTATAAAATATTTAATGAGTATTGAGTTAATAAGGAAGCAGCGTCAGGTAATATTCTTTACAATAAATAAATTACCTATGTGAAACCTCAGGTCTCCTACCCAAGTCCAGATGAACGTAAAAACATTGGAGGCGATTACATCCCAAGTCCCAACGTTATCGACATCGAAACCCTGATTCTAAATTCAATTCAGTTCGATTCCCGTCGACCGCTGGACTATTTTGATAAACAATCATCATAGTTTTTCAAAAATCAACGAGTAAAAATCCTCATTTTATAAGCAGACGTGACAGAAAGATTGATGGACTTCACAAAACTGAACTTTACATAGCTCTCGCTTTACTGCAAAACCCCAAAATGGCTAAAGTTAAAAAAGGCAAATTCCAAGATTTTCAAACAAAAAAACAACCGCATCGCGCATCTAATTAGTGACCATAACGCAAAAACTTTAGCGCCACCAGTCACTGCCGTGGCCATTAAGCGAAATGACTCGACCCGTGACCTCTGTCTGGCGGGTCGATGACCTGGGTAATTAAAATACAATCAAACTATCCGCGGTAAGATCAGCTGGACGGTGCCAGTGTAAGGGCAACAGTAAGTCAAGTTTGTTTAAAAATCATACCATACTTCGCCCAAAGAGAATTGTTATGTGAACGGGAAAGGAGGTGAAAAGGAACTATCAATGGATGACGCCGTTGGAATATTAGTTTTTACCAAGACCCGTGTTATGAAAAGTTATTGAAATATTTAAATCAGAGATGGAATTGTGTAAAGCAATCGTTATTATTTGACAGTTCATAACGTACGATTGTTCTGTCAAACGCTTTGTTTAACTGACTTTATCGTACGTTATGAACTGTCAAATGATTACGATTGCTTCACACAATTCCATCTTACAGAATACAGACATAATATTGGAGTCGGAAGTCATACGATGACAGAGGGTAGGTATATTTTCATTAAATAAACTAAGAGAATACTCGTAATTTTAAGCTTCTTTGCTTCAAATTTTAGACTCAAATGTGGTAGATACCGTAATTTATCTAGGTGTATTTATTTGAGTTACTGCTTAATTTATACTATGTATTTATGTAATAGATGATACAGTACGACATCATACGGTGTCTGCTATCGCGTCTCGAATCTTTTCTTGTATTATGAGCCTTATCCCCAAAGAAACTAAGTCGTCTCACATAAAATAGATAGCGGATAATTATTTTGCATACAATGACAGTCTTTTGTTCTTTTTGGAGATCTCGTATCTTAGCCGAAATATTTTGCGATATCAAATGTACAGTCGAGAGTATGTAACAACATTTTTATACTAAAATAGCTCCTATTCCAATATACATAAGACGCCACAATTTTAATCTTGATACAGTCTTCGGTACTTACATGACATTAAGATGACGAATCGAGGTGTACCGGTATCGTTAATAATGGTGTGTGGTCTCAATATTTTGTAACCTCCGAAGAAAAAGATGACGATTTCTGCAGTGAATAGTGTAGTATACTGCTGTGGATACGGTTACAGATATCGCTAACAGAGTTCTGTAAAACCTGAAATTTTACTCCATATGATATGTAAGATCCTATCAAGCTATCAGGAACTCTATCAGTAAGTTATTATTATTCTATAATCAATCCAAAAGTTCTAACGTATTTTTTTAGTTTCCCATCATCATTATTTCAGCACAGCAGGATGTCCACTGCTGAAGATAGACCTCCCCTAATGATTTCCATATTTTAGTTTAAAATCTTTAAAAAATATTATACAAGTCGTTAACTCTGCTGAGTAACATTTACTTGAAAAAATCTCAACAACTTTTCCTACACTTACGAGTACATATAAGAAAACTTTTCATTAAACTAGGCTGAGTTTTCTTGACATAATTCCTCATGCGATACCCATATAAGGAAATAAATTCACGTTTACCAGTAGCGCTTAAAATGTAAGTAAATGGTAGCCGAGTTGAAAAACTGTGAGAAAGAGCACTAATGAGAATGCACTCGGAATGAGCGCTTTTCAGTCACACGGGTCGCTAGGGTTCGCAGAGATTTGAAAAGAAAGTAGGTATTACATCAGTCTTGGAGAACGGTACAGTTTCAGGCTGTTATGTAACGTACTAGCTCCTGTTCAAAGATTTTCAGACTGGATTTTGGTTCACAAGTTTTCATTTGAGTGAAATCTATAAATATAAGAGCGAAAGGTCACTGACTGACTCACTCATCACGAAATCTCAGAAACTATAACACCTACTAGCTTGAAGTTTGGCAGGTAGGTTCCTTATAGGGTGTAGACATCGCTAAGAACTGATTTTACGAAACCCCACCCCTAAGGGGGTAAAACGGGGTCACGCGTATGAAGTCGCGGGAGGCAACTAGTTTCACGTATTTTTTTACAATAAAAGTCTATCTACTTACTGCTTATAGCACTAAAAAGCCTAGTAACAGCATCAGCTAGTACGTCTGTGAAAGTCCCGTCTAAATTGGTCCAGGTGTTAGGGGGATTAGCCAGAATAAACATTTATAATCACATTCGCAGAAGAATACATAAGAAAGAATGCGTTAAGTCATACATTTTTATAATAAGTTATGTTACTCAAGTTTAGAAAAGATGATGCAGCCCTGCACCAAGACGTTACAAAGTGGAAGGTCTTATTTAGCAGCGGTGACAGACAGACGGACAAACGCGGGAGGCGGCTAATGGCGCCCATAATTGGTCCTTGCTACACCATCACAGTGTTTCTTTACAGCCTTATGTCATTACTAGCTTTTGCCCGTGGCTTCACCCGCGTGAAATTTAGGGGCATAGATCGGCATAGATTATAGCCTATATGTTAATCTGCGTTACAAACAATAACACTGTAAAGTTTTAACAGTACAGTATTTTTTGCGTGAAAGAGTAACAAACATCCAGACATCCAAACTTTCGCATTTATAATATTAGTAGGATTACACTATCAGAAAGTTGGCATTGTTTTCATCACTGGTAACACACACTAGTTTATAAACTTTTATTTCGTCATAAGGCATTGAGATATTTTGGACGAAAAGATGTGTAGTTTCCCGAACGCTGTCCAGCCGAGTTGGATTTGACGATTAACCTCTTTCTCGAAATGGACCTATCTATGTAGTTGAATCGTTTGTCCAAGACGTACGTAATAGACATACTTTTGTCAACAATCTCGAGAATCGAGCTCCCAGCCGAAACTGACTTTAAAAATAAGTATTAAGTGCTGAATAATAGCTGTTTTATTAAACGGTAATTAGACTTGGAGTTATTGAATTGTAATAAAAGAGTTACAAAATAATCTTCATCTTTACAAATAGGTACAATTAAGTATAATTTAATTATCATCGCGTTCGAGTTATTCAAGCCAAAAACATAACGATACAATTTTTTCAAGAAAATAACTGACATATTTTTAGTATGTCAATTTGTTGGAAAACTACGCAAATATAATATTCCAGAAAACCAGTTTATTAAAACGTATTTTCTTATTAGTGAAACTTCTTAACGACGATACTAAATGCATATTAACTAACGTACAGACGTGATTAAAATATTGAGGACTTCACAAGTGGACTGTAAATATTGGCTTTGGCACTAAATACACTATTAAACCGTCATTAAAACCTCTGATTTCTACATTTCATAGTAAAAGGAAGCTTAAAAGGTGATTCGAACGTAAACATAATTCCTTAAACTTACACATTTAGATAAATACCTAAATAGATAGGTAATAGAAGTTTATTCTGAAGTGTGTAATATTTGAGTGTGGTTTTGTTTTTAATTTTGTCGGCCGATAGTTTAGTCGGACAGTTAAACAGTATGGGCATGTATGGAAGTGCGCACATTACACCGATTGATTCTTCATACAAATTAGAATCGGGCCCAACTATCGGCCGACTAAAATTAAATATCGATGGTCTGCGCCTAGGCTAAACTTTGCCTGTTCTCTTTATTAATTTGTTTTTACATTTAAGATTTTTTAAACACGCTACCTGCACTGTAATTTCGAACTCCTCCTATGTTCTTCTGGTTAATTTCGTTGCGGGTCCAATGACAGTTTAACTTTCCCCCGGGACAAACTTGACCTTCATTGGTTGGGTTTTTATGGCGGTCAAGCTGTAGATCCTGGCTACACAGGAGTTGCAGTGGTGGGAACGAGAGGTGGGAATAGTTCTGTGTAGGCTACCTGTACTGGTGCTTCGCGTACACAGGTAACGCGGTTGCGAGTTTGAATCCTTGTGAGTAATATTAGCTGTAGTCGTGGATGTTAATAGTATACAATTTAATAATGTTTGTGATAACTGATTTATTGAATAGAACATAATAATATGTGCTAAATCATTAATAAATAATAGCATCATTATCTGACATCAAGTCGCTATAACACATGCTGTGATCGGTTTTGGGCTCAATAAATAATTGCTGCTATATGTAATTGGAACAATTAATTTAATTATTAATAATTTATGACTTAGATCACTTAAACACACAAAATAATTTTAAAGACAATAATAGATCACAAACGTGTTATACTGCGTTGAAATTAATGGTTAAATTGTTTTTAAATAGATCACATAATATATCATTTTAATTAAATGAGAGAATGCTGACACTAACAATTTCATGAAAATGTATTAAATTAGTATTTAAGTGGACTAATGACGCGAATTATTATGAAGATTTTATGTGTTTACAGTTGATAATCAGCACAAACGTATTGTATAATATTAAACTATTATTTTTTCCTTATTTGGTCTGGGAAACTAATAGTTTATATTCAGTACAGGAAAGATGGTACACACCGCGATCTACAATTTACATAATGCCATCTATCGGCAAATATTAAAAAGCGCCAATGTTGTTAACATCCGATTGCTGATTCGAGAATCGAGGAAAGGTAGTAGATTTATGGTGATACTACTCATGAAAAAGCATAATATTCTTGAAGAGGTGAACAGGGATATTAGTGATTTGTTTACTACAAATGAACAGAAAACTGAATACATATTCACACTTGAAACTAAAGAAATCATACAGTAAACCAACTATCCAATCCCAAACACACACACGCATGCGACAGTTCGCACTTCCGCGGTAATGCGTACGGCTAGCGCATCTAGATATAATCTAGCGGCAATTTCTTTTAATTGGCAAGACGACTTGCTATAATTAATCGTTATGAAAGTTTCAACACTCGCACAAGGAACTGGCGTGAAGATGGGAAACGTAGTTTTGCATGCTCTTCGTGAAATTTAGTTGTAACCTATAATAATGCACACGGAATAGTAATGAGTCTTCTAATTTACACGTTGTATTTTCCTTATTTCTTTTTCTCACGATTATAAAGTAGAAAATATTAAATAAAATGAAGCTTTGTTAACATTATTATTGTGTACGTTGACGTATGAACACTAAAAGCGGTCTGTTACAGTCTGTCTTGAATTCTTGTACAGAGGTAATCAACTACTCTATCAATTAAGTTTATGAACGTGTTCTATATAAGTATAGGTTTATATTTATGAAAACACTAATAGAACTTCCTGACAGCTTTTCACTTTTATTATTACTAATATTCGTATTAAGAGAAAACTTACTTGAGCAGAAAAGCTTTATGGAAAGTTAGAAAATTCCCGAAAATTTCCCGAAGGCTGATATTTAAAAAGATATTTTTTTCTGATCTGCCTGCCTTGTGTACTGGGAAGATGAAATAAGAAATAGTATAAATTACATATTAATGATTTGGTAGGTCTTAAATTCTAGTTTGGACTAAACACTACAAGATCTTATAAGATGCAACCTATCTGCTGGATATGGCCAGATCCAAAACTATTTCTTCACTAACGGTAGCATCGTTCCAAGTTTTCAACCAAGTCTGTGTTTCTAACGCTGCGTGTGCGCACAGCGGAATATCAACTAAACTCTTCCCTCGTCCGTACATTTAGCCCTGCCCAATGGCACTTTATCTCGTTTTCTGCGATTTATTTAAGTATGAAACGCGTTTACGGACAATAATTCGAGGCGTTCCAGGTCGCGGTGCTACACATTCTAACTCTCACTGCGCGAGCCACTAACATACTCGCCTAAGATCTCACGAAGATAATTGCAATACTAGATGCGACGAATAACGCATCTAACTGACCGTTTCTACCGTTACTTCTATCAATTCCTATTCTATATTCGAATATTCTTCAACTCGTACGCAGTACAGCTGATTGCTAATGTCCGACATTAATATTTATACATTTTATTTATTCAAAATACTTGAAAGGATTTCATAACAATATCAATGCACGAATACGTGTGTTAAAAGCTGATTTTTTATGTAACATTATTTTATTATGCTTGTAATTGCGAACCAGTGTTTTCTCTTGGATTATTTCTGTGTTCGAAATGTTATTGTTTTGTGATGATTTTTTGCAGTTTAGAAATGAGAAAAACGCCTCTTCCAGCGAGAGTATGGGCGCGGCGGCGAACAGGCGCCCGCGCCGCTTCGTCGATTTCGTTCGTTTTTTGCAAGTGACGACTGGATTTCTAAATAATTTAAATACATGCACGTACACTGAGAAACGCATTAACGCCGTTTGCAAATTAATTACGCTGAATTGGGTCTGTGTGTATCGCGTGATGACTTGTCGTGCCGTTTATAGGCCGATTTGCCTATTTGCTTTTTATTTCGAAGGTGCGTCAGCTGTGCACTTGAACTCGGTTGCTCTTCTCATTTATTCACGCGAATTCGATTTGTTTTTGTTTACACTAATATTATAAAGAGGAAAACTTTGTTTGTTTGTTTGGTTGTAATGAATAGGCTCAAAAACTACTGGACCGTTTTTAAAAATTCTTTCACCATTCGAAAGCTACATTATCCACGAGTAACATAGGCTAAATTTTATTTTGGAAAAAAATAGGGTTCCGTAAAATATGTAGATAATGTAGTCCACGCGCGCGAAGCCGCGGGCGGAAAGCTAGTTATAAATAAACATAACTTATTTACTGCAAATATTCAATAATTTATTAGTCAATTATCATTAAAACTATTCTATCGTAAATACGAATATAAAAACCTAAGTTAAACATTGGAATTTTAACGCACTATAAAAAAATCTTAAAATAACAGAGCGCATTCCGCTCGCGAATTGAATAACTGAAGAATTTTTCAGCACTTTCAAATCATCCACCGGATCCGTTATTTTCGAATTATATGCGCAAAACTTGGGGAATTCCTAACCCTAAAACAATAATTTCTAAAAAATAGAGCACACTGAAATTCGCCGTGAAACACATGATAATATGAGACCGACTTACTGTGTCAACGGGAAAAAGTGTGAATCCAATAATCAAGAGCACTGAACCATCACTTCACTCGCGTGCGAGCGTCGCGGCGGCGCGGGCGGCACTGCCGATGCGCGCGCGCACCGGACCATCGGTGGGATTGAGCCGCTTTCAGACAGGCGCGGATTCAGTCAACTAATGCTACTTTGTTCGCTCACGAAAACTCCAAAGTAATAATGATTTATTTCTCACACAAAATACAGGACAAAATATATTTAAAGAAAACATTTTTATACTTCCATTCAATTTTATGACAAATACGAGTAGCGGCCGCCCGCGACTTCGTACGCGTGGAATTCCGTTTTACCCCCTTTTCCCGAATTTTCTTTGCTATAAACCTCACGGAGCCCGAGACCTTTCCAACGAATGCAAAACCGTGGAAATCGGTTCGTGCGTTCTGGAGTTATAGCGTCAGGGAGGAAAACCCGACTTATTTTTATATAGTAGATTATTAGTCACGTACACAGCGCCATCCTCAGTTTAAAACTTCAATAGTAATTTTTATATGTCTTCCATTTAATTTTATTTGGAAAGAGCAAAATATATAGCAAATTAAAAGCACTATCCTCAGTTTACTAAAACAAATTATTGAATTATGTTGCGAACTGCTGGTCAGGTAACAAGTGCAAAATTGGAAAGTAAACAAACATTAAAAAATAATTGCAACAAAGCAAAAAACACGAAAAAAAACATGCTAAACGACTCAAAGAGTTCAAGTTCTATAATATTTTTATAAAATCCGCAGTTTTTTTAATAAACATCATATTATTATTCATTAGCAAAATGATAATAACGATTTTTAAAAAAACTTCACCTAAATTAAGCGACAGTTAAAAGAAGTAGGTCATTAACATAAAAGTGCATTTAAAACCTTCATGAAAGTGCGTAACTTATGATTACGCAATTACCAAATAAATAATAATAAATATTTAAATTATTAATAAAAAACATTAACAAATTCACTTAATGTAATGAAATAAAATATCATACATTAAATGTTATTTAGTGCTATCTTTCATTACTAAGGGTGAGTTGAGCCAACTTACTCTGACCGTAACTTTAACAATAACTGGTGCTTTTTGTATGGAGTTTGGCAGATTTTTGACGTTTGTTAAAGTCAAAATAAGATGGTGCAACTCAGCCTAATTCTTTTTCGCGTACTTACGCGTCAAACTTCTGATAGTTACGACTTCGAAACTATCAAAAGTTTACTATGGCATAAATCCCAACTAATATTATAAATGCGAAAGTAACTCTGTCTGTCTGTCTGTCTGTTACGCTTTCCCGCTTAAACCTCGCAACCGATTTTGATGAAATTTGGCACAGAGATAGTTTGAGTCCCGGGAAAGAACATAGGATAGTTTTTATCCCGGTTTTTGAAACAGGGACGCGCGCGATAAAGTTTTTCTGTGACAGACAAAATTCCACGCGGGCGAAGCCGCGGGCGGAAAGCTAGTAAATAATAATAAAGAGGCTGACAATAGTGACTGAGTTTCTTGCGCTGCTTCTTCTCAGCACTGGCCTATTTATTGTCCTGAAGCAGTGGTAGGGTTAATACTGGGACGTGTAAAAGTGCTTTTTTAAAGCCTATTTGCAGAAAAATGAGTTTTTTTAGTTTTGAATGGAACGTCATAAACCGTGAAAGTGTGACGTCACAGTCTATCAAGGCTGTGGGCATGCCCGCTATAACGGACCCGCGCCTGCTTTCAGACTACACACGGTTAGAAACGGAAATACACAACGCAATTTTTATAAATACTATTGCATAAAAAAGAAAAAAGTTTACGTTAGTTTTTCTAACGTGACTGCTGTTTCGCATGACTGTGTATCTACACATATGTTTTATAAATACGCGCTGTGATAAATATAATAATAGACTATTATACGCCTCACGTGTTAAATAAGGAATGTGTATTATCCTACATAATATTAAATTGACCATATTTACAGTATTTTATTTACAGAAACATTCTTATCTATTATCAATTTCTACAAAGTCTATGGAAAACTAACAGCACAAAAATATGCAGTCTAAAAACACCATAATAGCCGCCTTGACTTTGAATTAAAAATTAATGTATAATTGAAAAATAATAAACGAAAAAATATTCGAAATTAAATTATTTTTACTTCAACGTGTCGATTGTAATAACAAAAACAAACAACACCAAATACATTTAATTCGTTTTAATTTCAGACACTTTTTTATAATTATTTATATTTGTAAAATGTTAATTTTTTTAACGATATTGTACTACAATTTTACGAAATAGGCAGTATCAGCCTTCCCAGAATATAAAAAAAGTTATCATAATAATTGAAAATTATGCCTTTTCTATTTAATCTAGCCATAAAATACACTTATACTACACGAGAAGTGATAAAATATAAGCTGACGTCATTTACCATATTACTTTCATTAATTAAACCTAAAAAAATATGTTTATATTGACACTGGCTATAAATATTATGTGCAAAGCGCACGAAACCATAAATAAAATAAAAACATGCAAATACTCCATAAAAATGGCCGCCCATAATAAAGACATCAACGCGTTCGTGTGCGCACGCGCGCTTTTTGTTGAACTTCAGTTTTTGTTTTCAATTACATTAACGATTATTACGTTATATGAATAATAATGTTGAACTTATATATTGTAATTAATTAGCATGTACACGTTTCGTTAATGTTTACTATGAATTTCAATGTTTAGTAAAAAAAAACTGCATTTCTATTGGAATTGAAACCTTATTACAGCGGAATAAATATAGTGTGCACATGTCAGTGCTCGTGACTGTACATTTTCAAAAAATTTTGTTTTCGATTTGGTTAATAATTGTTTATAATTTATTTTGATTTCGATTTAGTGCTGACAAAATAAATAATGATCAAAAATAAAAACTAATAATTTATTTTGACATTACCACATGTTTATTAAAGTAGATTTTCACACTAAATAAATCATTAATCATCTTTTATTGATTTTTTCATCCCAATTAAGATATTAATATAATGTTAACTTAGTTGAAATTTTTAGTTTAGTTGATCTTAACCTTACACATGGAGCAATAAGAGCTATTTTCCAACAATTCCGTTAAAAAAATACTTATAACCTAGAAAAAAATGTGCTATCCTAGAAGATTTTTAGTTTTAGAAACTACAGAAGTTTACACCAACCAAAAGACGCAAGCAATTTACTTTCTCATTAACGATCAATTAAAATGCTATTGATCCACGCCGAACAGATATCTGATAATAAAAGTCGATTCTGTGAAATTACATAAAAGTTTTATACTAACAAGAAAGTGACTGGAAGGAAATAATTATCATTTAATAATTAAGACTAAGAAACCGGATTTAATGAAGTTATCCTAGATAATAATGTTTAAAAAACTGGCTTGTTTGTTTGTGTTTTTGTCGCTTTTTAATGGGTTAGTAGTCGTTTCGCACGAAATTCGTTCGCATCAATGTGCGTGTGCATGAATTTCGTGCAAATCGACTTCTAACCCTTTTTAATACTGTAAATAATCAATAGTATTTCATCATCACCATCATCAGATCGTTTAGCATCCACTAAAATAGATACTTATGCGCTGGACCGACCAAGTAAAATCGGCAGTGGGAGACAGCGTATGTGACTGCACCAGACAGTCTGCCAATAGAGATAGATAGCGGGAGATCGTGCGGACAGTTGTATCCACTTCTACAACCGATGTGAACAACGCCTCAACGTGACCACAACCGCTCTGCCAAGAGCGAACAAGAAGAAGATGATAAGCAGGAGAACGATCCACTCTAATTTACCAGAGGCAAACGGTGGAGTCCACCCACAAGGTGGACCGGCGACATCATAAAGGTAGCAGGAAGGCGCTGGACGCAGGCCGTTACCAACCGGGCAACATGGGAAGCATTGGGGCCTATGGTCAGCAGTGGACGTCCTATGGCTGAGATGATGATGATGATGATGAAACGGAGGATTTGTCCTACATTCCCCTGCGCTAGCTAGTCATAATATTAATGACTGAAATCGTTATTATGACAGCTAACTCTTTATTGCTAATGTCACTAAAAATACTCGTTAATTAATCACGAATCTTTATACTGCCATACTGGTGGAAGGAAAGCCGCCAGTTCTAACTATTTATTACCGAAATACTTTAATGTGTTAATTAAAAAAATATAAAATAACATTGACGAAACTAAATTGTTCCTTCCTGTAATAACATTAAATTAATTAGATTTGCTTAGGATATTACATACTAGCTTTCCGCCCGCGGCTTCGCCCGCGTGGAATTTTGTCTGTCACAGAAAAACTTTATCGCGCGCGTCCCTGTTTCAAAAACCGGGATAAAAACTATCCTATGTTCTTTCCCGGGACTCAAACTATCTCTATGCCAAATTTCATCAAAATCGGTTGCGAGGTTTAAGCGGGAAAGCGTAACAGACAGACAGACAGACAGACAGACAGACAGAGTTACTTTCGCATTTATAATATTAGTTGGGATGACGGAAACAACGATCGCTATTTATATTATAATAATAATTAATAATAATAGCAAGCAGGCAACTATTGATATACGTGTCATATTAAATTAATTACTTGCAATATATTAATTAAAACTGTTGAACTTGGCTTTAGTTCGTGGAAATACATAAAATAAATAAAATACTTTCCTAATTCGATTTATTAATTTGTCTATTAAATTATAACCGATTGGTAAATTATTACCTAGGTCATATAAGCTTCCGTTTTTTAGGGTTCCATAGTCCTGACCTTAGCCGTAGGTAGACCATAGCCCTTATAATTTTGTCATGTCTGTCCGTCCGAGGTTTTGCTTGGAAACTATTGGCACTAGAGAGCTGTAATTTTTTAGAGGTATTTTGTAATTTTTTTAATCACGCCGACAAAACGAAATTAATTTATTGTGGTAAAGAAGGACAACGACGGAACCCTACACTGCGCGTGACACGACACGCACTTGGCCGGTTTTTTTAGTTCAATAAATTGACCCATTTCTACCTTACCTAGTTCTGTTGGGAATTGGACTAGAAGTTATGAATTTAGTTTCCTGGCAATATCTAATATTAACTTTTTGCAATTCATGCAGGACAAATTCATTTATATTTATTGACACTAAAAGACAATGGTGTTAAACTCAGGAAACGGAGTGCTCATAATTTAAACTTTTGCTAACGTAGGTTCACGAGTACACCTTATAATTTTCTAATAAATTACCTCAGAAAAAATACCAGGTCTATGCTCAAAGCTAGCATAAATTCCCATTCGGTCTTTATGTATAAACCGCTTGAATAAAATACAGCCTTAAAGTAAATGTGTAGACAGGCCCGACAAGAGTTTCGTGGGTCCCTATAAATATGCATGTCCAATATTATGGTCTTGTGCTGTGAACACTTCAATTTGAATTTAGTTAGCTTTGCTGTGGTTTATATCAGAAAGCGTTTTAGCACAAACTCTTCGGGGACTCGCCTAGAGTTTGAATATGAAATACAACATTTTCATTATTACCTTNCCTGGCAAAACACACGAAAAAAACATGCTAAGCGACTCAAAGTATTGAAGTTCTATGATTTTTTTATTAATATTTTTATAAAATCCGCAGCTATTTTAATAAATAGCATATATTCATTAGCAAAATGATAATTTAATTTAAAAAAACTTCACCTAAATTAAGCGACAGTTAGAAGAAGTAGGTCATTAACATAAAAGTGCATTTAAAACCTTCATGAAAGTGCATAACTTATGATTACTCGATTACCAAATAAATGATAATAAATATTTATTTATTAAATTAAAAAATAATTTAATTAACAAATTCACTTTATGTAATGAATTAAAATATTAAACATTAAATTTTATTTAAGTGCTATCCTTCATTACTAAGGGTGAGTTGCACCAACTTACTTGACCGTATCTTTAACAATAACCGGTGCTTTTTGTATTGAGTTTGGCAGATTTTTGACGTTTGTTAAAGTCAAAATAAGATGGTGTAACTCAGCCTAATTCTTTTTCGAGTACTTATCAAATTCGTAACTATCAAAAGTTTGACTATGGCATTGAATAAATAAATAATAATAAGAGGCTGACAATAGTGACTGAGTTTCTTGCGCTGCTTCTTCTCAGCACTGGCCCATTTATTGTCCTGAAGCAGTGGTAGGGTTAATACTGGGACGTGTAAAAGTGCTTTTTAAGCCTATTTGCAGAAAAAAATGAGTTTTTTTAGTTTTTAATAGTCACGTCATGAACCGTGAAAGTGTGACGTCACAGTGTATCAAGGCTGTGGGCATGCCCGCTATAACGGATCCGCGCCTGCCTTCAGACTGCACACAGAAACGGAAATACACAACGCAATTTTTATAAATAGGTACTATTGTATAAAAAAGAAAAAAGTTTACGTTAGTTTTTCTAACGTGACTGCTGTTTCGCATGACTGTGTATCTATACACAAATGTTTTATAAACACGCGCTGTGATAAATATAATAATAGACTGTTATACGCCTCACGTGTTAAATAAGGAATTTGTACTATCCTACATAATATTAAATTGACCATATTTACAGTATTTTATTTACAGAAACATTCTTATCTATTATCAATTTCTACAAAGTCTATGGAAAACTAACAGCACAAAAATATGCAGTCTAAAAACACCATAATAGCCGCCTTGACTTTGAATTAAAAATTAATGTATAATTGAAAAATAATAAACGAAAAAATATTCGTAATTAAATTATTTTTCTTCAACGTGTCGATTGTAATAACAAAAACAAACAACACCAAATACATTTAATTCGTTTTAATTTCAGACATTTGTTTATAATTATTTATACATATTTGTAAAATGTTAATTTTTTTCAACGATATTGTACTACAATTTTACAAAATACGCAGTATCAGCCTTCCCAGAATATAAAAAAGGTTATCATAATAATTGAAAATATGCCTATTCTATTTAATCTAGCCATAAAATACACTTATACTACACGAGAAGTGATAAAATCTAAGCTGACGTCATTTACCATATTACTTACATTAATTAAACCTAAAAAAATATGTTTATATTGACACTGGCTTTAAATATTATGTGCAAAGCGCACGAAACCAAAAATAAAATAAAAACATGCAAATACTCCATAAAAATGGCCGCCCATAATAAAGACATCAACGCGTTCATGTGCGCACACGCACTTTTTGTTGAACTTCAGTTTTTGTTTTCAATTACATTAACGATTATTACGTTATATGAATAATAATGTTGAACTTATATATTGTAATTAATTAGCATGTACACGTTTTGTTAATCTTTACTATGAATTTCGATGTTTAGTAAAAAAACTGCATTTCTATTGGAATTGAAACCTTAATTACAGCGGAATAAATATAGTGTGCACATGTTAGTGCTCGTGACTGTATATTTTCAAAACATTTTGTTTTCGATTTTGTTAATAATCCCAACTTCCCAACTAATATTATAAATGCGAAAGTAACTCTGTCTGTCTGTCTGTCTGTTACGCTTTCCCGCTTAAACCTCGCAACCGATTTTGATGAAATTTGGCATAGAGATAGTTTGAGTCCCGGGAAAGAACATAGGATAGTTTTTATCCCGGTTTTTGAAACAGGGACGCGCGCGATAAAGTTTTTCTGTGACAGACAAAATTCCACGCGGGCGAAGCCGCGGGCGGAAAGCTAGTTGTTTATATTTATTTTGATTTCGATTTAGTGCTGACAAAATAAATAATGATCAAAAATAAAAACTTAATGAATTTTGACATTACCACATGATTATTAAAATAGATTTTCACACTAAATAAATCATTACATCATCTTTTATTTATTTTTTCATCCCAATTAAGATATTAATAGAATGTTAACTTTGTTAAATTTAAGTTGATCTTAACCTTACACATGGAGCAATAAGAGCTATTTTCCAACAATTCCGTTAAAAAAATACTTATAACCTAGAAAAAAATGTGCTATTCTAGAAGATTTTTAGTTTTAGAAACTACAGAAGTTTCACTATTACAACATGTTTCGCAAGATTATGAGACATGTAGAGGCTCCAAGAGCAAAATATTTGACGATTTATACCTAAGTATTAATAACCTATACAAATAAAGAAATTTTGACTTTGACATATTAGACTGATTTACTTCAGAGTATTTCTCAATGTAAAACAATGTGAGATAAAAAATATTATTATCAGTTACATAAATTACATTACGTATAACAAAATAGGTACATATTTTAACTGACTCATGTTATCTAAATCCAGGCGATATCACAAAGGTAATTAGCATCTTATACAGTTGCAATAAGAACTGTTCTCCAACAAAATCGTCCAGCCTATTTGATTTGCCGTTGTCGGTAAGGCACGAAACTTGGAACTTGTTAAATGACATCACCAATCAATCGACATACTTTATTTGCTGTCAAACGCGATCCCTATACCTACATTTTGTATTACTCTAATTTGTATTGACTTCAAAGAAACTATTAATCTAATTTTACAGTTGTTTCAGAACTGTTTTTTTCAGAATTAAAATGATGTATTTTTCATAAAGAAATTATGCATTTGAATCACTCCGATCAGCGTCTGCAATAAATCTAAATATACATAACTCAAAGGTGACTGACTAACTGATTGGCTGACTGACTGTCATAGTAAGCTATCAACGCACAGCCCAAACCACTGGACGGATCGGGCTGAAATTTGGCATGCAGATAGATGTTATGACGTAGGTATCTACTAAGAAAGGATTTTACGAAACTCCACTGATTTTTGACTGTAACAAACCTCAAAAGGGTGTAAGACACTATTTAATAATTTACTAACTAATTTAATCAAATATGTAACAGCTAAATATAGTAAAATAAATATCAAGTTTTCACATACTTTTGCTTTTAGCAGACATTAGGAAATAGTTTATTACCACCAACTAAAAGACACAAGCAATTTACTTTCTCATTAACGATCAATTAAAATGCTATTGATCCACACCGAACAGATATCAGATATAAAAGTCGATTCTTTGAAATTACATAAAAGTTTTATACTAACAAGAAAGTGACTGGAAGGAAATAATTATCATTTAATAATAAAGACTGTAAGAAACCGGACTTAATGAAGTTATCCTAGATAATAATGTTTAAAAAACTGGCTTGTTTGTTTGTGTTTTTGTCGCTTTAGTAGTCGTTTCGCACGAAATTCATTCGCACCAATGTGCGTGTGCGTGAATTTCGTGCAAATCGATTTCGAACCCTTTTTAATACTGTAATAATTAATAGTAATTTCATCGTCATCAGGTCATTTAACATCCACTACGATGCGCTGGACCGACCAAGTGAAATCGGCAGTGGGAGACGGCGTATGTGATTGCACCAGATAGTCTGCCAACAGAGAGAGATGGCGGGAGAACGTGCGGAGAGTTGTATCCGCCTCTACAACCGATGTGAACAACGCCTTAACGTGACCACGACCGCTCTGCCAAGAGCGAAACGAATAAGAAGAAGATGATGATAGATAGCAGGAGAACGATCCACTCTAATTTACCAGAGGCAAACGGAGAAGTCCACCCACAAGGTGGACCGACGACATCATAAAGGTAAACAGGTAGGCGCTGGACGCAGGCCGCTATCAACCGGGCAACATGGAAAGCAGTGGACGTCCTATGGCTGAGATGATGATGATGATGATGAAACGGAGGATTTGGCCTACACTCCCCTGCGCTAGCTAATCATAATATCAAATCATAATTGATTAAAATCGTAATTATGACAGCTAACTTTTTATTGCTAATGTCACTAAAAATACTCGTAAATTAATCACGAATTCTTTATACTGCCATACTGGTATAAGGAAAGCCGCCAGTTCCAACTATTTATTACCAAAATACTTAAATGTATTAATTAAAAAGATATAAAATAACATTGACGAAACTAAATTGTTCCTTCCTGTAATAACATTAAATTAATTAGATTTGCTTAGGATATTACATATGACGGAAACAGTATCGCTATTATATTATTAATAATAATAGCAAGCAGGCAAGAGGTAAGATAGCCAGTTCCTCCGTGGTTGAGGATTCCGGGTGAAGCTCGCTTCCACCTTCGGCCTGATCGTCACTTACCATCAGGTGAGATACAGGCCAAGAGCTTCCTCGTTGTGGATAAAAAAAAAAAAAAAAAAAAACTATTGATATACGTGTCATATTAAATTAATTACTTGCAATATATTAATTAAAACTGTTGAACTTGGCTTTAGTTCGTGGAAATACATAAAATAAATAAAATACTTTCCTAATTCGATTTATTAATTTGTCCATTAAATTATAACCGATTGGTAAATTATAAAGTACCTAAGTCATATAAGCTTCCATTTTTAGGGTTCCATAGTCCTGACAAGGAACCCTTATAGTTTCGTCATGTCTGTCTGTCCGTCCGAGGTTTTGCTTGGAAACTATATTGGCACTAGAGAGCTGTAATTTTGTAGAGGTATTTTGTAATTTTTTTAATCACGCCGACAAAACGAAATTAATATTGTGGTAACGAAGGATAACTACGGAACCCTACACTGCGCGTGACACGACACGCCATTTTTTAAAATTCAATAAATTGGTCCGTTTCCAACTTAGGTATACCCCGTTCTGTTGGGAATTTGACGACAAGTTCTGAATTTAATTCCCTGACAATTTCTAATAGTAACTTTCTGCAATTCATCCAGGACAAATTCATTTATATTAATTTATTGTCACTAAAAGACAATGGTGTTAAACTCAGGAAACGGAGTGCTCATATTTTAAACTTTTGCTAACCTAGGTTCACGACTACAACCTATAATTTTCTAATAAATTACCTCAGAAAAAATACCAGGTTTGAGCTTAAAGCTAGCATAAATTCCCATTCGGTCTTTATGTATAAACCGCTTATTAAAATAAAATACATCCTTAAAGTAAATGTGTAGACAGGCCCGACAAGAGTTTCGTGGGTCCCTATAAATATGCATGTCCAATATTATGGTCTTGTGCTGTGAACACTTCAATTTGAATTTAGTTAGCTTTGCTGTGGTTTATATCAGAAAGCGTTTTAGCACAAACTCTTCGGGGACTCGCCTAGAGTTTGAATATGAAATACTACATTTTCATAATTACCTTAATGCTATCCTACAATGTCCTTTCTCGGGACTCTTCGTGTCTATTAAAGAGAAGGTCTTACTTTAACTCCTAGATTGTAGGTAGGATCTACATTAATATTAAAAAAGCTGAAGAATTTGTTTGTATGAACGCGCAAAACTCAGGTACTACTGGTTCGAATTGAAAAAATATTTTTGGGTTGGATAGTACCTACCTACATTTATACAAGAAGGCTAAAGGTTATAACTATAACATCACATGACGGCCAATAGGAGCGGAGAATTATTGAAAAATGGTACAAAAACGGGAAAATACTCAAACTACATATTTTCACGCGTACAAAGTCGTGAGCACAGCTAGTATTTTAATAAGAATACTAAATCAAACTGATATAGACCAGCTATTTCAGTTTCATCTCTAAAATGGGGCTGTTTAATTGGTCTCACGGTGGCGGGAGCCTTATACCGAAGTAAAAGTTCAGCTGTACAAGGCCCGACCATGTTCTGATCTCCATATAGGAGCCAATTTGCGATTACATCTCCGATATAGATCTTTGGTTAGTGGCTCGGCGACAACTTGGGAGCAAATGTTACGAGGTTAACTGGTACGAGGCCACTGTTTGTTATGAAGGGAATGGTGTTAGGGCGAGGTATAATAAATNCAATAATGTGCATATTATTACTGTGCCACGTAAGACGCGGATTGTCATAATTTGAGCTAAGTAATTGCAGGTGACTGCTGTTGATTATTTAATTTTATTACTTTTTCAATGAAATGCAAACCTGATAAAATGACAATTAGTTGGAGCATCAGTTTCATTCGTGTTCTAAGTTTTCACTCTGTAGGTCATCACTGCGCTTATATCTTAATCTTCACTCTTTGAAATTGATACCTTAGTAGTGTGTTTTTGAGTAATATTAGTTCTGCCTTTTCCATCCGTTAATGTTACTTTCTGAAAACGAATTTTATCTTTAAGCTGTTGGTCTGATTGAGTCATAATATCAGACACCTAGTTAAGTTTGACACCAAGGTTCTGACCTATATACCTGTGTTATCATATTCTGCGAACCAACGCGTGCAACGTTAAAAACTACGTTAATATTACCTATTGAATTAAACTATAAATTACAGCATGAAAAAAAATCTAGGCCATTTCTTTAATATTAATTTACGAAACGAATTCTTGCCGACTTAACACTCGCGACTTATTAATCATTTGACAGCAAGTTTCTATTTAAGATTGAAACTGAAACTTCAGTTGATACAATTATCTGTCGGCACATCTGAAATCTAAAAATCTAAAATACTTGTCATGATTTTAAATTTACGACGACGTCGGGTTCAATCTCTTTTTAATTAATTTTGTGTAAACAAAACAAGATTAGTTATATTAAAAACATTTTTATTATTGTAGCCAATAATTAGAATGCTATAATAATATTCGATTGATCATCGATCTAGAATTTTAGAAATACTATTAACTATTAGTTTTTCTTTACAAAATGTACAGTAATGGATCAAGGATTATTTTTATTGAATAATAATCGCACGTAGGTACTACATCCTACTTAAAAGACCTACAATTTATAATTTTATATGCCTTGTCGTCTGCATACTTAGCTTTTAATGTAAATAATAAGTTTAACTGCTTTTTTCACTTGTTACCAGTTAATTGGTGTAGCAATAAAGTGATGTTTTTTTTAGGTAACCTTTTTATATTTATGAAAAATTAAAATAGAAAACCAGGTAGATAGTCCAAATTATAACATTTCCTTGAACATTTAGGTAATAAGTATTTTACTTAGTCGAAATTATGTAGTAAAAAATAATAATGCACTTAAGTATTTTACTTTTTAAAAAATACAAAAATTGATTCCCCTTTTGGTGCTCCTGCACCCCTTATGTAAGTTCAAAAAGATGCGATTTTCTTTTATACTTTACTGCCAATAATTAATGACATTAGTACCGTACATAGGTAGGTAGAGTCAGGTTACTGATACGTTTCCTATTTATTTATATTATTTATTTAAAATCTTTATTGCACACATAAACAGTGGTACAACAGGCGAGCCTATCATGATTACCTATCATCATCATCAAAGTAGAAGTCCATAGCTGGGCATAAACACACGACTGGGCTATGACTCCCAATCCAAGGTTGCCAATCGAAAATCTTTCTTCTCCGTCGATAAAGTACAGTCAACAAAGACAGTGGCACCATTTACACCAGCTAATCTACCAACAAGACAAAGCAAAGATGCGTACAAATGTGTTCTCAAACAACTGTACAAACAAATGGCCGAGACGCGAGTGAAAGTGATCTGAGCGATTAGCGACCGCACTTCGTTGGTCTCTGAAGAGACATGGGGACGCCTGTCACACCGACGCGTAATACAGGGTGCATAAGCACATTGCTAAGAGATACAATTTTTGTAAATATTGCAACAATAGCCCAACGGTATCGGTTTATATCGGACGGTCGATAAAATATACCTATGTAACGCTATTTTGTCCTAACTAATACAAGTATAATATTTAAGTTTACTTAAACTAAAAATCATCATTAAAATCTATACAAAAATTAAACCTCTCGATCGCAGAATCAATGCTGCTGTGGTCTGAGGAAAACTCGCATGTGCCACTATCACAGCAGCAGACCATTGCTGACCTTTTAAAGGGCTACGAGAAATACGATTGGAGCTGCACAGTTTTGGTTGTGGTCAATGTGGTGCCGTTGACATAAAAAAGAAGAAGATAAAAGATATAATTTGTTCGGGAAACTCATTTCAAACTTTCAGTGGACTAAGTTTTTTGTGGCGTACAAAATATTACATAGAGCTGAATCATTCTCTTTCCTCGTATTACTGAGAAACTCACACAACTATCTATAAATAACAGTAGCAATAAATTGTACTCCTAATTAAATCTTTATTACGGAATCAATAAAATGTGTCAAGTCAGTGCAGTGAAAGTGATGATGCGTCACATCACTCGCGTCACCTACTGACATCCATCAAACTAGAAATGCTGGTTCTAGCGTTTTGCCTGTCATAAACCGACTTGTCATACAGAAGCTCGACGAGCGTACATTCGGAAGAACATTCTCTTATTCGTCCGGTTTTTATTATGGGGCTCATGCGCTAAGAAGTTAGCTATTGATATATTTTTATATCTTTTAAATTAAGGTAATTTAAGAAAAAGTTCTGTGAAGTTATCTTTTATATTGATACTGTTGATATCCATTCTCTGGTGCCCATACTTAATAGTACAAACTTTGCTTAGTTTGGGACTAGATGGCGAAGTGTAAAATACAAGTACAAGGATATTTATTTTAACATTGCCTTAATAGAAAGATACGTATCATAAAAATGTTTTTTAAAGGTCTTACCTAAGGCAACAATTTACTAATAAACTAAAAGAAAAGGAAAAGAAGTAATTTGTATTGCATGATTTTTTGCATGAATATTAAACATTTCTATGTGATGTATTCAACTCATGACTTCTGAAAAAGGTGAATGCCATTTTTCAGAAGTTAACCTTTTTCAGTAGGTATGAATTAAATTCCAATGATAGCGCTAAGTAAACTACTTCAGCTTCTTAGTATTCCAACTACATTGATGCTGAAGTGTTTACCTTGATACAATAGCTACAGACGTAGACGAAAGCTATTTGCAGCGAAATGGGACAGTGACCGAAACGATCCGCTTTGTGAATATAGATTAGGTAGGGGTTTGACATAAGTAATATTCGAGAGGGGTGAAGGTGGGACACCATTTTCACCCGAAACACTTTGTCATATTATCCTACTCTACGTTATTTAATCAAACTTTTTGTGAAAATCTATTTTCAGGGGTGCTCTTCTGTCTATAGCATTCTATTGGTAAAGCCAATGGGTCCCATATTTTAGGCTGAGAGATCACCTTACTTTAACAAACGTCAAAAATCTGTCAAACTTCATACAAAAACATCGGTTATAGTTACGGTTAAAGTGGTGCAACTCAAGCTTAGGCTCGCTCTTGTTGATGTTAAATTACTGTAGTTGTAGAGTTCCTACACATTACATTACATTACATTACATTACATTAGGCGCAAGTGCGCAACTTTATGAGTTAAATTATAGTACCTTGCAGATTACACATATGGCTAGAAAGAAGAACTTTATACTAATGAATAAAAAATAGAAGGAAAAGCATTTAAACAAACACACCATTCACCTTCTGTTTGTTTACATTCATTTGCTTATGTTTGGGTGTCACAATCTCCACTTCACTACCACAATTAGCATAAATCTTAATACCTCGTAAACATAAACATGAGTACAATACTACGAGTACAATCCCATTGACCTAAGACAACGAGTGAAAGTTACGGGTGCATCGTATTACTATTACCTCACTGACAGACTGATGGCTCCCGATCTTGGAAAGCTGTCAAATTTACCTGTCAAACAGAATCACGCGGTGTAAGAACACGTTTCTATGCTCACAATTGCCTCGCGAATCTCACATAATTTCGAAGTCACGGAACATTTTAATCGAAAGCAATAGGGGAATTTTAGAGTGTGTTTTCTGCTACTTTGTTGCTTCGTGTAGATTTTATGAAATTGTAAGTTATACAGGGCGTACTAAAATAATGAGTTTGTTTGTTTGTTTACTTGAATGCGCTAATCTCAGGAACTACAGGTCCGATTTGAAAAATTCTTTCAGTGTTAGATAGCCCATTTATTGAGGAAGGCTATTGACTATATACCATCACGCTACAAGTAATAAGTGCAGAGCAAAAATGAAAAATGTTGCAAAAACGGGTTTTNTTTTTAGTTACATCACATAAATAATTTTAAACTTACTACCCATTTCCTCATAAACGCGTAGAGGTATTAAATTGAAATTCATACCAAATACTCAGGTCTATAATACCTTTAAGTTGTAAAAAAATCAAACTTCTATGTCAACGCAATCAAAAGAAACAGCAATTTAAGCTGCATATTTTGAAACTCGCAAGTACTCGCAAGGGATTCAAAACCTAAAGGGTACTTCCAGTCGACCTAGAATCTTGAAATTTGGCATGAAGCAACGTTTTATAGCACACATGAAGGAAAAATTCCGAAAACCTTACATTTTTAGTTACATTACAAAATATATATTTTTTAATAAATATAAACTTATGAATTTCATTTTGCAATAAAAATACCATAGTTATGACTCGATTGTCGTAATGAACGAACTTTGTAAACCTTACAGGTTTGTACGGAACCCTCTGTGAGCGAGTCCGACTCGCACTTGGCCGTTTTTTTTCTTTTCATGTCATACCTGAGCATCTTTATGCATAATTTTAGTACAAGCAAGTATAAAAATAGTACTCAATTAAATACCCCTAGGATGGACATAGTTATCACCCTGTATATCCAACTTTAAACCAGTCAGATTTATTAGTTGTATAACATTAAGACAAGTCCGATTAACTCTAGAAGGCACAGTTATAAATAATAATTACACTATGAACAGTTAAAACACTAATATTTCTTCGGAAACACACAGTAAGTACCTATTAATAGCTCGAACATACTCATTTATTGCTAATTTAGTATCTCAAATTTTTTTAATACCTAATTAACCGGAAATTTAGTAAATTACCTTTTTGCTATTTATTACAAATTCTTGGATTTTGTTGGAGTATGTTTTGCCAATTTATTGCTAGATCAAAATGTAAGCTATTAGTAATTATTAGCTATTACTAAATAATAAATACAACATTATTCACGGCGCCACCCTAAAAGATTCTGATTTGTTTCTAAATATTAGTAGCTATTTCTATGAAATTACGTTATGAACAGGGACACTGAAGCCCATAGTTTTTACATAAACTTTCTTCTAGATGACTAAGTAATTTCTCATCATTTAAATACAGGGAGATAGTTCGCCCTTTTGATGCTTATTTTTAATTCATAAAGCTGCAAAAAATATCCTTAAAAAGCTAATACACGAAAAAAATGCAGTTTTTTTATTTTACGTAAGTACCTACCTATGTGAATCTTAAATGAAAACTAAACACTAGTTAAAAATTTGCATTGACAGAGTAGTATTTTAGAAGCAAATCGTCCCTTAAAATTAAATAAACTAAGGAAATAAATTATGTTTTACATCGATAAAGTAGTTTTAAGGTTAATTTTGTATTTCCCTTAAAAGTAAATGTACATCTTTTAGAGAAATAAATGTCTTAACCATAACCATAAACCAAAAAGCCTGCTAATACGAATTCATCCCCATTCAGATCACGCTTACACCACAGTCTGACAGACTGCCAAGATCACATTTTTACAGCACAAAAACCATAAAAAAGTAATTGGAAGCTGATGTTACAGGCCGTAAATCCGCCGCATTTATCTTAAAGCGATTTTCAGCCAGTCCAGCCTTATACAGGGTGTCTTTACAAATTTATCGAGTGGAGGGCAATAAGTAGGGTTGGATATACTTCACTAGAATAACACATACTATGTTGTGAAGATTTTGTTATAAGTATTGGATTTGTTTTTCAATTTTTTATCGATCGTTCAAGCAATTATTTCGACATTTTCACTTCTCCTATCTATTCAACAATATTGTTTTGATTGGGTATTCACCAATGAAATAATATTAATCTCAAAACACCAATTACTCTAAAAACACTTCAATTGAACATTGAATACTCGATTGATTTCAATGTACACGTGAATTAGCTGAAACCAGTAAATTAGTAATGATTTGGTAAATAAGTTAACAAATTCTGTTGATAAACAATTGCGGAGGAATCGCAATATTACAATATGAAAAACATCAGTTGATAAATTGGTAATGTAAATTGGGAAATGATTCAACTACTAATTAACATTATAGCAACTAGAAAACTTCAAAAATTAACGCTATCGTTTTAAACCAATTTTTGGACAACCTGTAAATTGTCACCCTGCTTTTGCAGTGGATCCGGAGAAACGTTTTATAGGCAGTAAACACCGTAATAAAAATTTTAAAACTGCTCTACGAGGTATTGTGACACGTACAGAAATATAAGGTGAAGTTTCGTTTTTATGGCTGGGCTGGTTTCATCACAGTAATTATTAAAGAATTTAATCAAGTACTTAATTAGAATGGAAATGTCAATTCCTTAATTATAACATTACAAATATTGGGAATCATCTGCATCGTAATGCATTTGAGTCTCTACTGCAAGAGAAAATTAAACAGAGGCGAATGGAGGATTGGACCTATACCTACTCCCCACAATGGCCAGACGGGTTAGAGAGCGTCATTAAAATACAAAAGTCCACGATCCCCTTTATTTAAAATAAAATTAATCTAACTCTATGATAATCTATGATTTGATGAAATACCTATAACTTAATAACTTTATCACACTTACAGAATAATCATTTTAAGTGTTAAACAAATCGAGTGATTTTCCTTTACACTCTATACAGGGTGGAAACGACAAGTGATCTCACTCGATTATCTCACTAAATGCATGGAAGCTCGAAACATTAAATTTTCGGATAGATCCAGTTTATTCTGTAACTTTATTGGTGGTACCGTTTGAAAGAGCACTTTTAGGATCAGTAACTAGTTTTTCAATATCTTGTATAGTTTAGAAATAATCGAGTGAGATCACTTATCGTTTACACCCTGTATAAATTACGTGACAATCTCTCCTAAGCCACTAAAAATTTCAAGCCGCGATCAAGATGTATCCCTGCCGACAAGTGAAACCGCACACGTACAGATTGTGCACTTTTTGCCTCCCATTTGCGGCTACTCGCTTTCCCCAGTTGACCTCCGAGCAAAGTCGGGAGCACGCATTATAGCATGGGAACTTGTTCACGTGTTAGGGCTGCTAGATGATATCTAGAAGATAAGATAACAAAGAGACTAGTACTGAGTAGTTTTTTTCCTGAAGCAGTGGTAGGGGTTAATACTAGGACGTGTAAAAGTGCTTTTTATAAACCTACTTGCTTAAATAAATGAGTCTTATGAGTTTACTACACACACTTAAGTTTTTTTATAACCTTTTAAACACAGTGTGGTTGTACTACTATGAGTAGGTACGCCGCCGCGAGAAGTTGAGAGAAAAGACATTAAAAATGGGTGTGCATGACACAATAATTTGCATAGCATGCGGGCGGATATCATAAAAATACTTAAAGATCTTGAAATCCCGATTGAATCAACTTGCGATACTGTAGAAATTTTATTTTAATTGCAAGTAATGATCTAATTATAAAACTTATGACCTGACTTATGTACCTGTGATTTCACAATAAATACAATTTGAATTTGAAATAACTCTATACCGTGAGCCTTCCACTCTGTGGACTGATAATCTGGTGAAGGTCGGAAGCGCCTGGATGAGGAAAAATCTTTTGATTTATATTTAGCACTAGCTTCTCCCTGGGGTTTCGTCCGAACATCTAGACTAGAACAACAATTCTTTAAAATAAAGTATCCTAAAAGCCTCTAACACATGCCTACAATAAACGAACAAATGAAAAACACAAAAAATTAAACAATAATCACAAAAATATATCAGCCCTATCTAAGTTGAACTACACATCTCTCAGTAATTACTAGACGACATCCTATAGGTACTCTTCCCGCGGGTGTCGTAAGAGGCGACTTAGGGACTACACATCAAACAGAGAATGGGCAGCAGCGCTCTCTGAAAAACATCAATCTTTTAAACTGCGATCTCCAACCCGCCTGCCAAGCGTGGAGATTATGGCAAAACCCTCCACTATAGTGGAGGAGGCTCATAGTCCAGCAGTGGACTGTAAAGGGCTGTTGATGATGATGATCCTATAGGTATTCGTAGTACCTTATTGTGGAAATTTTCTGTCGCTTTCGAAAATTTTAAAGAACTTTCTTCGCTGTCACCGGCTGAAGTTTTGATAGGCTGTTAACGCGTCCATGGGAGCGAGACACATTCTCTCATATTTTAAGTGAAAAGCTTTTAGTGTGCTAATAACGAAACGTTTGGATATAACGCTGTTATCCAGCGTTACAGAGATAACGTGTGACGCTATAATTCTTGCCACGCGAATTTTGTACATTACGGAAAGTGCGCGCTGTGTCATTTAATTTTCTTTTGTTTGTTATGTCACATTTTATCGCCACAAATTATTGCTGAATGCTATACTTCTCGTAAATGGACTTTGCCCATTTAGCAACAAGCTATAAAACCTAAAGATAAGTTTTAGTCTGACGCTAATAATTGAATGACTGAACTATTGATAGTAACAGGCACTGTTCAGTCGTACAGTTGTTTTGAACATAACATAAACAGAAATAAGAAGTTACCCAAGGTTATAGGAATAATTTCAAAATTAGGCATAGAGTATTGGGCTTGTTCATGTACATATTATGGTCAAGAAACCTTTCTGAATGTAACTAAGTATACTAAGGTAGGATATTTCTATTTAGGTAAGAGTAATACACTACCATTAAATCAACATAAACAAACACTGCTTTTAACCTAATTTCTTTTTCATATAGGTCGCTCATCGATCTCTAACAAGGGCGATTCACGGTTACAATACTTACACTCCTTTATTAATAAAAGTTACACCCTATATAGTTCAACTCTGACTTAATTTAGTATGGAAATGACATTTTAATCCAGGGTTCATCCTAGGTGTAACTTTTTCTTAATAAGGGGGAAAATGTCTTCAATGAGTCGTCCATTCATAAGATGCAGGAAGGATTTTTGCTGCATTTCATCATCTAGTAATTTTTGACCCTTATTCATCTTTAACGAACCCCCAGGAAGATGCTGTTACGCTGCTGGATTTACTACTGAATTATTATAATTTACAATCTTATTTCACAGAAATAACTTTGTGCTTGAATAGACCATACAACTCTTAGGCTGAGTTGCACCATCTTACTTTAACTTTGACAAACGTCAAAATTCTATCAAACTCCACACAAAAAACACCGTTATAGTTACGGGTAAAGTTAGGTGGTGCAACTCAGCTTAGTATACGAGTTATTACACATAATAACTTTTCTAAACCAGCGCTGCAATAGTTTATTCTCTGTGCTCTACAATTAGAGAAGAATAAAATTAATAGTCCTATACCCTAAAATAACTAAGCATAAGTAGTTACATCTGTTTAAACGGTACTTGCTATCATTAGTGCATTTGCACATGTCGCAGTTAGCCGCTAGCTACACTTCAAGCTACGCCAGCTTTCCTGATATAACGCCGAAGTAAACTAACATTACAGATTTTCTGAAAGCAATCCTATGTAATAAGAATAAGAAAGTCTTTATTCAGCACAATATGGTGGACAAAGCAAGAGTAGACATGGTTAGCTCAAAATAAAAATATGCTGAAAAGGCGCCCGCTCAGCAAAAATCGCGACATGACACAAACGTCATGAGGATGAGGATTGCGCGCCCCTCTGGTCGAGACGCTTTGAGCTATGGGTATTTCGGACTTAAAGCTATGGGCAACAGATATAATAACATCACAGAAAATATTTTAAGTGCCATTAAAGAGACAAGACTACGGACAGTTCTCAACTAAGAATACTCTAACAATGTTTTATGCAGTCTCAACTCTATAGTTCAGCTTGAAAAGAAGCATCTCATTTTGGTTAGCCTCCAGTTCTTGGGTCCTTCAAAACCAAGATGGGCGCCCTCTCACACTCTCTAAATCGCAGTTGGCTATTGAGCATGGATTCCTTGCCTAGGCTCGCTTATTTTGCTGTATGTGACTGGCACTATGTTGGCATGTATCCTAACTCGGCATATTCGACGTAATAGCATCCCAGCGAGCTCGTCGTAAACAGCTGATAGTTGTGGCGAATAACAATCACATTTCATTCAGATACGCTATTTGGGTCGAGGATTGTGTGAATCATGATTCTTCAGAATATGGTAATAAATTCTGGAATCGCAACTCAATTTCCACATAATATCAGATGCCTTTTTCAGCAGCAGACGTCTTTTTATGAAATAACCACTAAGTACATAGTTTAAAACAAAGTCGCTTTTGCTGTCTGTCCCTACTTACGAGTATGCTTATATCTTTAAAACTACGCAACGGATTTTAATGCGGTTTTTAACCCCTAACGAAAAAAAGACGGGGTGTTATAAGTTTGACGGTATTATTTGTTAGTTTTTAGAGTTTATTTTTTGTAACCGGGGTTTTTTAATTTTTTTAATTAATCTTTATTAAATAGAGTGTTTCAAAAGGAAGGTTTATAAGTATAAAACATGCATAATATAGAAGAGAAAAGCCCAGAAACTCCATTGCACCCGTGCGGAGCCGGAAGGGCCGCGTAATCCCAACTAATATTATAAATGCGAAAGTAACTCTGTCTGTCTGTCTGTCTGTCTGTCTGTCTGTCTGTTACGCTTTCCCGCTTAAACCTCGCAACCGATTTTGATGAAATTTGGCATAGAGATAGTTTGAGTCCCGGGAAAGAACATAGGATAGTTTTTATCCCGGTTTTTGAAACAGGGACGCGCGCGATAAAGTTTTTCTGTGACAGACAAAATTCCACGCGGGCGAAGCCGCGGGCGGAAAGCTAGTAAAATATAATAAAGCCGAGCCGCTAACAAATCTACTTGATTTTATATTACGTTCGTGCGTGACATGATATTGCAATCTCCCTTCCCGTACCTTATCCCATATGACATGTTGTCAGTTCCGCTCATTTTTCGCTACATAAAACATATTCTTGCATAATAAGGAATCCCCATTTTCCTCCTCACATTCTTGCTGACTCAGGACGAGTCCCGTAACAGTTCATGCCATTAACGCAAATTAGCATCAAACGGAACCCCGTGATTATCCGGATTCTAGTGAGCATTCGCTGTGTAACCACCAGTTTGCGATGTGTGTTTACTTCTAGCTAGGTAGCATGTGTGAAACTCTGTTCACTCAGGTGAACTGAGGGCTTAGTGTGAGTTTACATCAAATGTCGTCTCTAGCGAGCGCGTTAAAAAAATATATGAAGATTTTAGTTCTTCAAAGTTTCCGCTAGCGCTGTACAATCCCTCATACGTTGAATGTCACTTTTTTACGCAGTCGACATCGAATGCGTTTGACTTAAGCTCACACTACGCCCCCTGGTTTCATCGGTTTTTTTTTAATTTGTGCGGTGTGCAAATGTAACCAGTGTCAAGTTTATTATGCACTTGACGATTTCCCGCTTTCCTTGATTTTCGGTAAAGATGTGACACTTTACTGAGAGCCGAAAAAGTTCGCGAGAGACTTTTTGCGAGAGTTTAAAGTGAAGTTGGACTGTTTGTTTCATTTGCTTACACTTCTGCACGTTCATGTATGTAGTATATGGTTGATTTGTAGTTATCAATAAGTTTAAGATCTTAAGTATTTAAAAAATTAAAACTAAACTGACAAAATTAAGGCTCCTTCCCGCCAGGAAGCGAACAACTTTTGAGTTTTTTCTCCAACTGTCCCCTACACCCGTCAAACTATGTATCGATTAGGATCACGATGTATTTTAATTATCAGGTAAAAATAAATCAAATTCAAATTCTTTATTTAAATAATAAGCCCCTTTCAGGGCACTTACAAGTCCCGAATATAGCTTGCTCTTCCACCACTTCGGGGTAACATCGGCAAACAAAACTTAACCCTATTACGTCTTAATGGATCACTCAAAATCTCAACGACATTTATACTGACACGCGATATTCGTTCGTACTAATACACTATATTCGTACGTACTAAAACAATATTCGTTCGTAATCCGCCAATCGCGCGGATAAACGATAATATAATCCCCTCGCACGTTAGCGATAATATCTTTTGTAGCGTTTCCACTAATTTGTAATAGAATGTATGTAATAATAGAGGCTGACACTAGATCAAAGCTTGAAAATCTAGCGGATACATGCTTGAATTTAATATCTCAATGGGGAGACAGGAATCGTTTGCAGTTTGCCCCTCACAAAATTTATCAGCTTCTATTAAAAGGTAATCTTAAAGTTTTGCCTCGCATTAAATTCAATGAAATAACTGTTAAAAAACGGGAATCTGTTTGCTATCTCGGACTAATTTTAGAGAAAAACTTTAGTTTTGTCGAGCACATTAAACAGATCGGTGAAAAAGCTAAAAAGAACTTTTATGCCTTAAGTCACATTTCAACCTCGACGTGGGGTCTAACGTTTAAAATCCTCCGAGTAATATATTCGGCCACTTATTTAAGCTCCATTTGCTATGGTGCACCAGTTTGGGCTGACAGAGCTACTATAGGAGCCGCTCGACGGAAACTACTCCAAAGTCAACGCCTTGCATTGATTTTTCTTTGCAAAGCTTACAGAACTGTGAGCACGGAGGCTCTGCCAGTCCTGGCTGGTGTACTGCCGGTCGACTTAGAGGTACAAAAGCGTGCGGCTATGTACTTCGCATCAAGGGAAAATATAACCTCCGATTTCTTAAATAGCCGCGATCGTTCTAAAATAAGTCGATTATTTGATTCCCGAGAAGTCGTTGAAGAAGATTTACTTAATGAATGGCAAAAAAGATGGGATACGTCAGTCAAAGGACGTCACTTATATAAATTCTTCCCGAATGTACGCGAACGTCTAACTAGGCGATGGTTAGAAATCGACCATTGCTCGTCGCAGTTCCTCACGGGACATGGCAACTTTAAACATAAACTTCACGAATTCAAACTAGTTCCGTCTCCTTTTTGCGAGTGTTCCACTGATGATGTCAGTCATGAGCAGTCTGCCCATCATATCTTGTGGGAGTGTGATCTTTGGAAACATGAACGTGATATAATGCTTAATTCAATACAACATACATCTGTTTCCGCAATTTATTACACCGATCTTGTCGCGACAAGGAAAAATTTCCGTGCTTTTAAGCGATTTTGTGAAAAATATTATTGGCAGGTAGTTGCTAATTGCTCATAAGATAGGCCCCCTTAATTTAATTTATTGTCCGTGGTGCATAATCTTTTTCTTAAAGGTTTTAAACCTTTGTTTGTCACCTGTCATCCGCTTTGCAATGGAGGGAAGTCGAACCTTAATTTCGAACTCCTCCTATGTTCTTCTGATTAATTTCGTTGCGGGTCCAATGACAGTTTAACTTTCCCCCGGGACAAACTTGACCTTCATTGGTTGGGTTTTTGTGGCGGTCAAGCTGTAGATCCTGGCTACACAGGAGTTGCAGTGGTGGGAACGAGAGGTGGGAATAGTCCCGTAATTTGTAATAGAACGCTGTTACGTTAATACACCATTTGAGTACAGTCGGCCTCGGTTAAACTTAACCTTTAGATCTGCGAACGAAGCGAAGTTGATGTATATTGTCATTATTTTCTAAATTGACACATAATAATCAGCACTTGCCAAATGTTGGTCTCGAAGCGCTGGTAGGGTAAAAAGATTATGAGACATGTAGAATGTAGAGGCTCCTTAAGAGCAAAATGACGATTTGTAAGAACTATTTATTAGTCTAAACAAATAAAGAAATTTTGACTTTGACTTTGACTTTAATAGAATTTAAAGAATTGAAATATCAGTAGCTATGTTCTTAAAATCCTAAACGAGGCATAAAGATGTTTAAATGGATGTTTTAAGGTACTGTCTCTGAAAGTTTAAATTGTAACCTACTCTATAGTATTAAAGAGTAGGTTAGTTGTCCCAATGGATAGTTAAGCTTAATTAGCCAGAAGAAAATACCAGAAGCTCTGTACTGAGCTTTTCGAGGATTATTAAAATTCACATTAAAGGTCGAATTTATAGTTGTGAAACTAAAAAATAAAGATAAAAAGTCAGCGTATATTGTGGTCCAACTGTCCATAGCTCGGTTAGCCGGGCGGCGCTGATCTAATTATGTGCGGTTTAATTAGTGATGCTCGTCGCTGCCCACCGCTGGGACCGCTGAACTTTGCTGGGTTTTAAACTTAATAACGCAGTTTAATTATATCACTTAATTATTTGCCTATTCCATTGTCTGCAGTAGGTCATAAAATCATCATTGACCTTAAATTTGTTCTTGCTAATTAATTTGATTTGATATTAGACAAGATCCAGTTTATAAAAATACCTATTATAATATGTAAGGTGGATAAAAACTTAAAAGTCTCAACTCTGCACTTTTCCCAAAAAAGTGGTAAAAATCTCAGTTGTTTTGGTTTTCTTTTTTCATAATTAACTAAGTAGTTGAGTCTTCATTTTCTCACGCTTAGCGTAAGGGTTGTATTGTATGTAACTACTTATTTAAATAACAAACCTGAAAGACATTATGAGTCATAATGTATGCAGTCATTATGACTGGTCAATCGGACCGACGCAAACGACTTACAAAAACTTATAGCGTAGATATTTAGCCGACCTGAACAAAAGGAGGAGGTTTTCAATTCGGTTGGCGTGTTTTTTCTACCCTTCAAAACACGGAATCCTACTCATATTAAGTTTTCGGAGAATTCAGTTAATTCTCTCTAATTAATCATTGAACTACGAATGCTTTACTACATAGCACCTATACAGATTGAATGTCAAAGCATTCCATTTTTCCGTTCTTCGTATTAAAATACTTTTGGTATCGAATATCGGCGTTATACGAGTAGGTTCCAAATCAATACACTCCGACAGCCGAGAGCCTTCGAGAGCTTTGAAGCACCCTTTGATGTGGATGTAGGGTTTCAAAGGCCAGATTCCAATAGCAAATACCCACGAATGTTGTGAAGAAAATTATAGGCCATATAAGTTATTGTGCCTGCCGATATGAGTTCTTCAATACACAACATTCCAATTTTTATACAACTTTTACTATTTGGATTAACATTATACTTACTTTGATGAAATTCTACACTAATATAATAATATACATAGGTATGAAGTTAACTAATTAAAATTTGCAATAACTAAAAATTTTACTCGGTACTTACCGCCATCTAATTTGAAACTAAGTTGGGTTGTCCTTTAACTCTGACAAACGTCAAAAATCTGTCAAACTGCATTCAAAAAACGCCGGTTATCGTTATAGTTACAGTCAAAGTTAGGTGGTGCAGCTCAGCCTAAGTAAAGTGCACAGTTGCACTTTTATAAATCACAGAAATGAATCTGTCAATCGAAACTTGTCAATGGTTTTTATTAAAAAAAAACATAAAGAGAGGAAAAGTTTTATAATAACCAAAATTTTTACCAATATTTGTTTATCAATTCACGTGGCGCTTGTATGTTTTCAATTTCCTATGGCAAGCGTTCTGTGTCAACCCTGAACGCGTCATTGACGTGTCGCTCCACGTAATTATACGTCAAGAGCCGTTCTGACTGGCGTCATCAACACGCTGCGTATTCCGACTAATTTGGCATTTGGCCGCAAGTCTATTTAATTCCATTTACGTTTTGTTGAATAATACGACGTGTACCTATATAACATTTGTGTAAGAAAATTAATTTCCTTAAGTAGGTCAATGGTTTAAGCTAATAATAGGATGAACCAGCAAATTCAATATTTTTTGTGCTTTTTATAAAAAAAAGTGTGATTCAGTATTCTCATTAAATAATAATAAGAAGTTAGTCCTTCATGTTATTTTTTAAAGCTACCAAAAAATTCAATAATGCGACAGCTTCAAATCTCTAAAAGGTTCAAGTACCTGCAGTTTAAAAACTCTTTCATTAAGGCTTGGTATTTCTTCTAAAGTAGGTATTTCGCGCTGTCAAAATCTGCGCGCGCAATTCTTCGCCGAAAACAGCTCGTCAAAGAGCTCCCGCCACAATTTCCACCTACACAGTNTTTAACGTTTTACATAAAATATTGACTTGGCCATCGCATGAAAACACGTGTAAATTAAATTATTTAGTGCGATGGCCAAGTCAATATTTTATGTAAAACGTTAAAGATTTCCTGGCCTGGACTTGGTATTACATGGATCTCACAACTTTTTACCGTAGAACAACTGAGTTGCGAGACTTGGTTTTTTTGACAAGTATTGTTTTTGATGGGATTTAGATATTCAATAATTAGTATACTCGTAGTCTTGTCAGGATATCTAGTTTCAGGTAATCTTTACATAAATTATAATTTATAAACTCCTGAAATACAGAGAATAAATTCAATGAATAATTTAATATTTACCTACTGAGTACTAAAACGTGGAGTAAATAAGGTAAGATAGAGGGAATTATCCGTTAATATCCATGTAATTTGGCTACCTCTGCCTGATAGGACCACGTCGGTGGTCCGTCCGCGGGGGGCCGCGCGCATAGCTGGGCACCTGTCTTTTGTTGCCGTCAGCTGACCTTCCGATATTGACATTCATAAGAATTCCGATGGCAACTTGATGGCTTTGTGTGCAGCTATTAGAGATGACGATAAAACTGAATAAAGCATTGGCTAGGTTTAATAGCAAACATCCTACATACAAAATCACACACAAACATATGGGAGATAGAGTAAAGCTTTGGATCCGTAGTTATCCTGATATGATTTGACATAATGAAACACAATCTTGTTAGTGCACTGTTAAAGCAAGAATTGTGTCATTTCACAGGGAATATTTCTTACATAAAAAAATCCATGCATGTACACAAAAGTTCAAAAATGAACCCAAGCTAAATGGAAAAAAAATATTTTGATTTATGGCTAACACAATTAAAGAGGTTTTGTTGATTAAGCAATAAAAATAATAAATATACTTTACCGCAAACTTTTGCCCGGTCAAAGCCTCAATTGAGTTACGGCTATCATAACCTCGCATCTTATTATAACACAAATAAAAAATGCACGTTCTTTGAACGGGTCGGAACCCTCTCGAAGCAAACGGTTTGATTTATTCGCTTTTTTGCAGAATTTCCGGGAGGCGTTGTGTTTTTATTAGCCCCCGCGTTATTGTGACAGGGGTGCAACAAAAACGTCATTGTGATTGGTTTTTTGTCGCCTTCACACGTTTGCATACAATCGGGTTGGTGTTTGATGCAACACGATTGTTGGGTCGTTAAACACAGTCAATTTAAAAGTTAGGGTTATTGCTGGAGCGTGCCTGAAGTTTATAATATGATTGATAGCACTGCAGTAATAAATAAATAATGAATATTTTATGACACATCCTAGTCTGTTGTATACTCGTTAATATAACAACTAGGGCTTGAATACCGGAATTCCGGAATTTCGTAACTCCGGAATTTCGGATAGATTTTTTCCGATATTTCAATTCCGGAGCTGAAGCTAATATCGTATTCCGATATTGAAATTTTTCATAAATTATTTTAAGTTTTCAAAACGTTTAAGTATCAAAATAGGACCTTAGATAAGGAAGTCCTTGAGATTATGTATTCGAAACCTTATTACTAATAATATTAAAGAGGCAATAGAGCAAAACCAAAGCTCCAAAATGTTCGCTGGATACAACTCTAATGGGCGAAGCCAGCTGAGGACAGCGGATGATAGTGTAAATTCAACAAAAGCTGAGGGTTCTGGGTGATATCGAAAAGTTTTTATGGACAGCTAAACCTCGGTCAATAAACCTGTTAATAGCTCAGCTACAGGACAGTTCCAAGAGCTAAGCTAACTCGACACTATACTGAAGATATCCCGGACATCAGCCTATACGAGATTAGGATGGCTCTCAAACAGCTAAAGAACAACAAGGCACCGGGTGATGAAGGAATAACCTCGGAGCTTCTCGGCTGAACCATTTAAGAACCTAGTAAGTGCAGCGGAGCAAATTTTACAGGAGAGCGAAAAAACGCATTTTCATTTGCCCTGCTAAGATGCTTAAAGATTTGGATAACTTCTGATGTTTATATTAAAGATTAGTTACTAAAGTATACTTTATGGAATAAAAGAATATATTTAGTTAAAAATTGCAAGTATTATGCTCTTTACTAACACTAAAAATTATTTTTTTGACAAAAGTGCCTCGTAAAAATCAAAATCAATATCGAATATGAATCAGTACTCATGTAGTCCCCAGATTTTGATATGGTTATCGAGTGTCAGCCAACAGAACTCGAAATAATATTTAAATTACAGTAGCATTTTACCTCTAGTAAGTCACATTGACCATTTTGAAACCTAGTAAGTCCATGCACTTACTAGGTTTTAAATGGTCATTGTAACTTGCTAGGTTTTGATAGTGGTTTTTGCAGATTTGAATTGGACTTACTAGGTTTTTAGCAACGCGTTTCTCCGGTGTTAAGTGTAATAGAGCGATTTCTGTCTTCACATCCTGTGGAGACCTTAATTCTAAGGTGATTTATGACAAAAAACGAAAATCTGAAAAAGTGTTCCTTACTAGGTTCTTAAATGGTTCAGCCGTTCTGAACGCGGCGGGTGATAAGCCGATACTGAAAGTCCTTCAGAGACTGTAACTCCGTCTTACTCCAGGGAATAATGGGCCCGGACGCAGGCACGGACCAAGGCTTGGTGGTGTTTTTCTTCAAGAAAGGGGTAAAAGCCTTATTAAGGAATCACAAACCCATCTGGGTTCTGGCTCTGAGTCATGTCTACAAGCTGTTTTTGAGAGCCATCACGAATAATCTCGCGCGTAGGTTCCATGACTTCCTCGAGAGGCTTTACTCTCGAGGAAGCCGGTTATCGAAAAGTTTCACTTGCCTATATGCCAGGCGTTCTTAGACTATGAGAAGGTCTATGAGCCTGGCTAAGCACGAGGGCGATTCCTCTGCAGCGAGCTGTGAGGCAGGGAGATGTAATAATACGTCCAATTCAACTCGGCTGGGCAGCATTCGGGAAACTACATAACATCTTTTCGACCAAAACACCTTAGTGCAAAAGCAATCAGTGTGTGTTACCAGTAGTGATTAAATACGGTTCGGAAACATGGCCTCTTACTATAGGCCTTACAATAAGCTGCAAAGTTGCACACCATGGTATGGAGAGTGCTATGCTCGGTGTTTCTTTTCAAGATCGAACCAGAAATAAAGGGCACATAGTACGTAGAACAGCAAGGTTCTGAAGTGGAGGCCACATACTTGTACGTGTTTGTCTGGAGGCGCTTTCTTTTGTCGGCCGTTTGGTATAGTGGTTCGAAAGGAACTACTATTCCGGAGGTAGCGGGTTCGATTCCCGCACAGTACAAACATTTGTGTGCATGAACATATTTGTTTGTATTGGACTGGGTGTTTTCTATGTATAATAAGTATGTATTTACAAAAAAAAAGTATTTAAGTATGTTTATATCCGTTGTCTAGTACAAGCTTTGCTTAGTTTGGGACTAGAAGCGCAGTGTAAAATGTCTAAGGATATTTATTTGTTCATTTATTTTTTTAACCAATTCCGGAACTAGAACCGGAATTCCGGAGTTGAGTGCCCAATATCGGAAATCAGTTCCGGAGTTGAAAACTATCCGATATTGCAAGCCCTAGTGACAACAAACGTACCTATATGAAAACTAATAAAACTTAGTATTAACTTTGATTGATCTGGCGCGCCATGCCGAGACATGTTATAAAAGAATCAAATCCTAAAAGAATAAAAAGATGTGAAATCAAACATTTGATAAGAATATGAGCATAAAGAGAAGTGTGAAGGGATAATACAATTTATCCAACTGCTTTCGATTCTTCACGCTATTGGATATTCCGAACCTATTCAATTTAGATACCACCTCGAATCGAGCACATAAATTACTCGATAAGTTTACCGATAAATCCTTTTATCGACTTTTATTACAAACACGACCATAATATCGAGATACATATCGGGTCCGAAAGCGAAACTGTGTTTGCCTTGAAGTCGATAACATGTAAAAAAGTGATTTGTTATTTCGATCCATCCTTTGTTTTTATTAAAGACCCTTGTCATTTTGAGGGTCTCTAATAAAGATCAGGGAACAGATATTTTTATCGTTTCATTGGCTTAGTCGAAAACCGTTTAGTTGTGTTTTTATTTTTGTTTAGCGTGATATTTCACTTTGTTTACGCTGATGATATAGGTAATATTATGACAGTATTCAACTGTTAAAATTTACCATGAATTCTTTGTTTAACTTATAAAATATTAAAACGATGCAAATTATATTGTAGTAAAATCAGAATTAAGTTTCACTTTCTTGGTTTTTATCTCATTTACCATAAAATTACATTACGAACGAAATTTTATTATTCTTGAAAATTAAAATATGTAGGTATCCCTAAAGCCTGTCGTCTTTTTTCGCCAAATAGAAATTTTACATTATTAATATGACAGGCAATGACAGCTATTCGATAGCTAAAACCCTGATTCAAACTGTTTTGTTACTTTTTTTACAAATAAGACGGTTACTCTTAAAGTTTTATTGCATTACTTTTTATTTTCCTTATGGTACTTAATTTGGCCTTTTATCCTCTCGTGATAAATGGAGGCCGGTTGTCAGAAGAGCAGTAAATCATTACGGGACGACAACTGTATTATCTTTGGGCTAATAACACCGGTCAACAAAATATTTTTTTTTTTGCGCATGGATTTTACTTATTATATTCTGATTATATAAGCAAATTTATATAAAAAAGTGCGATTACAAATCGAAAATATTTGCTTTTTAAAGAGTTATGGCGATTTGAATTTTCCATCTTCATAGTAGAATGTCTCTAAAGATGCACGTCACATTCTCATTAGAATATATTTATAGATAATTATGGGGGCTTATTCGCAAGAACAAGGGGCACGCTTTCATCTAAATATAGTGGGATTTGAGAGACGACGTTACCAAGGCCAGTAAACTGAAAGCATGATAGGGTTTGATTTTTATGAGAAAAATCTTCTATGGAACATGACAGGAAATTAGAACTTTTTATTTTTAATAAATATTTGGACTCTATTTTAAATTTTCTCTTGTGAGAATGAATCTTAAATGGATGTTTGGTATGTTTTAATAATTAGAAAGAATGAAAGAAAGAAAGAAAAAAAAAATATTTGGCAACAAATTAAATCATCGCTATGTTCATGTTTCATACATTCATTGATATGAATTTTTCTATTTTTTACACATAAAAGCAAATTCAGAACAATTTTTTGTTGTTATTCTTATTTCTAGGTATTAAAGCAATAAAAATAAGCTATGCATAACCCGTGCGCAAAAATGCTGTAGACAGTTGTAATAAATCCCGATGTTCCAACGGGTTTTGTTTTTGTGAATGCCGTACTTACACGGTTTGTCGTCTCGGGAACATTGTGTTACTCGTTTATTATGTGTTCATAAACTAAGATATTATTACTCTTATTATTGTGGTTGATCTACAACGGTCCCGATTCTGTAGTTAGGTACTATATAATTCAAATTAAATTCAATAAACCTTTGTGACATACGAAGACTATGAGTAATATACCTGGAAAAATATCTTTGTTAAATTAATTTTAAAGATTCCATTCAGATCAAGCAAAATAAAACTTAACCTACTTAAATTAAAAAAAAATCATTTTTTTTATCACAGGTACGGGTTAACCTTATTAATCAAAATCATTATTATACTCGTAAATGCCTGACATCAGGAAACTACAGACCTGATTGCATCAGCTTCAGCCCTAACTAAAGTTAAGTGTATGACAATAAGACGGATCGGATATTATTTCGGCCCATTATTTTCTAAATAATATTCACCGCCACAAATCCACGCCGCTCGCGAGTCGCGACTGATCTAATCGATAACACAAGTTGTTCCATTAGCGCGACTAAACGCAGCATCTCCGAGCGAACGCGAATGGAGATTAATCGCGCTATCCTGCAGGATCTTTCTAATTAAATCTAATACAATTTCATACGAGCCACCGGGAAGATAGAATCGCTCCGGGGCAGGGTTGCCACCTCATAAAAGTGACTCCCTCAACTATTAAGCCTTGCGGTTGGTACCGTGATTCTTGCAAAGGCCATAACTGTTCAAAACTTTCAAACTCGCTAGTTTCTCCAACCAACAGAAAATTTTCTAATGGTTTGCTACCTTATTGTAATAAAAATAAGGTAAAGGCATATTTACACGCAGTAGGGCCAAATTGTAATATCGATGTCTAAGAAATAAATTACTAGATATCATCAAGAAATATACGAGCCTATAAGCCTAAAATTATTAGCCTTTCCTTCAACAGTAATAATACTCAAAATTAAATGCACTTGCACGGCAACCATAAATACATTGGCTTGGAGCACAAAGTTCGATCGCTCAAATCGAATCGAGTTCCGATCTCTATCGAGTCCGGTTAAAGTAGTCGGAGTCAGAGGCTTTTAGAGTCAACATCTGATGCCGGCGACGGACAATGGACGATCACATCACAGCACGATGTGACGGCATGCAGTGGGCTGGAATATTTAGATAAGATGATTTGTTGTTTTGGTGGGACACGTTGGGGAATTCCTTGCTAGTAAATTTGAATCAAACTGAACGCCCAAATGTCTGGCCCGAGGCAGAAAGAGTTATCCCCAAATCAAAAGGTAGCTTTCGACTGTTTGATACATAACTAGGTATATCAAACAGTCACTACTTACATTGTCATTTGTAACGGCGATCAGTCATGTAAAATACTATGTACATCTTCCCCCATTCGCAATGCTATTGTGCCAATCACAAGCACTATCCATAGGTAGTTTGCGGTCGGGCATAGTGATCCGTGGGAACGCGACGGGGCGCGGCGCAGGTTGTGACGTTGAGCACTAATTAGGCGGAGTGGACACTGCATATTAATGTCGTGGCGATCTAGTATTAGAGGCTACACTCCCCACTTGGACGTGGTGTTTAATTGAAACATACGAAGTGGAAAAGAACCACTATTAAATTGAAGCAGACCCAAAAACATGTAAAGGCAGTTGCTATGACAAACAATACCTAATTTACGTTACGCTACCTTTAAGCTTAATACGTTCCACTATTCACTAATTGTATGTGATCATGTGTCATTAGTAGCGCATATTATGAAGGATACAAAACTTTTGTTTGAATTCATGAAAATATTGTATACCCAGCCTTACGAGTTCACAGGCGAGATTGACATTCCTAGGGAGATGGTTCAGATTCTGGATCTAATGAGCCCCGCATCTGCAGGCTGCACAGTACACATACATATTTGCATTAAGTATGCCGTCGATCTCTACCTCGTCTAATAGGTATAAGATTTAGTCTTTCGCGATAAGATTTAATTTACCTACATTTAAATTATAATAGTGTACTTATGTGCCAGTAGAATTGAGTCAATAGCTTGAATTCTGGAGTTTCAGCACAGAATAATAAGTATGGTTTCAGCTCAAGTTACTTGAGAAAAATAAGTTTCATGCCAACTCTCATTTCAAAATTTTTCAAGAGTTCAGACTTCAGATTTCTGAGGTTTACGCGTGAAATCATAGCAAAGAAATAGATGGCATTCGCATTCATAATACACATTGTCATAGATGCAAAGAAAGTAATAAAGAAGGGAATTGTACCGCAAACTGTGTAGCCTGAGTCGCGCTGCTCGTGGAGTCGAGTTAATGAAAATGTTAATAGTTCCCGATGGCGCCTTATGAATATTTAGCGATCGCGTAATTATTTTATGGCGCGCGTTGTTGCGATAATATTGGCGGAGCGTCTCGGGCGGCCGACATGACTTATGGCTGCTCTCGCTGATCCGCCGCGAAATCCTAAACAACAGCGCATTACTGAGTCGGGGTAGTGACTAAAACACGAAGGTAAATATCACATGTATAATGTGATATTTAGAATATGTTTGTACAGAAAGATTTTTGAGTTTTGTTACGTTATTAAGTAAGCCTATTGGCGAAATGGAATGGTTTTGTTGAACACACGTAACCACGAAATACGCCAAATGAAAGATTGAAGTTGTTTAATAGTAAATGACAATACGTGTCTAATCCTTGAAGACAGGCTTCCTGCTACACAATAACATGGTTCGCGATAAACTCCAAATATTCACAAAAAACACTGTTTGCACACCCTTCCGCAGCAGCGACCGCCCGCGGCGGGTTCGATTCCCCGGGCGCGCCGCGACAATATTTGCCACCGCAAAAAAAATATTTCTACAATTTCGTCTTCATATTTGGAAATTTGTCCGTAAATAACGTTACACTAGTGGATTTCTAGGGGGAAATGCTATGATGAAAAACAACAGCGGAAACTTCTGCAACACACTTCACTCGATAAAAAGTAGACAACGAAAATTTGGAGTTCATCCAATATAATGTATTCTTTGTTCTTACAAAAGAAATTCAAAAGTTCGTGTGTGTTTTACTAGTGTATTAGGTATAAAATATTATTATGTTTTGTTTTAATAAAGGGCGTTAATGTTCAATAATTTAACCATTAAAACGCTTAATTAATTTTAAAAAACTCAAAACTATATCAAGTTTGCCCTACTGATCAATAAACTGCAATGGCATCTACAGCACTACCACAGAATAAATACGCACTTTATAGAGCCAAAGACTTTATATGCCTATTCAAATTACAAATTACATCGTCTGTTTGTTCAGATCGGTTCAAACAATTAATTTCTGACAAATTTCCAGTTGCAGACAAGTTAATCACTAGGTATAATATCAAATGTACGAGGATTTAACTAATCAATAAATCATACTGGGGCTTATTGTAATATCAACCGACTCTATGATTCGATATTTTATTCATATGAAGTGTCAGAAAGACCGCGCGATGAAGTTCGAATGCATTTTTTTCACTGTACGATTCGTGATATCTTTGGTACGAGTAACTATAATCAGAAAACTAATCATCATCATCAATCATAAATCAGAAAAATATTTACCTACCTAAAATATTTCCTAATATAAAGCCTTCATAGACAACCATCACGCTTCACACTTGTTACTTACCATAAACAAAAGCGTTAATTATGCGCCCCATACTTCGATGTATGTTTATTTCCACCTTGATTGTTTACAAATGATAGTGTTCATATTCCGCAGCACATGTCATTACAGCAGGCCGGTCGCGGTGTCGGCCGGTAATGCCCCGTCCGCATGCGGCGCGCGTAGGCCGTCTGCCGCCCGTCTAGACGCAAGAATTGGACAGGCCTCGACTTCTATTATTTAAACTGGACCGCCTCGGAATATCTAATGTAGGTATTTGAATTTAGAGCGAATCATATTCCACCCAAATTCCTTGAAAAATTAAACTATTTTTAGGAACGTGCTACGTCAATGTCGCCGTGGATCTGGGACGTGATTTGATTATAAAAGAGTTTTCGGGTCATTGGACTATTACACAAAATTAAAATTATGTACTTATATGTACGCTTTATATTTAAATGATTTTCTGAAAAACTTCTTTTACTTAGTTGTTTTAAATTACTTTTTATTAGTTTAAGAGCGCATCAAAATTCTTACTTCCTCTGATTGTTGACAAAGTCATTGTCTAGTTTGGGCCCGCTCCAACTATACACTATTCTTGTCAGAGTTCTTTCTCATTTTTCGCCTGTAAAGCTAAGTCAAAGCTAATTTCCCCACCGCACGTTCATACGGCGGCGCTCTGTACCGCGCGAGCTGGCGCGGCGCCCAGCTCCAAGCAGGTGCGCCGCGCGCTTGCCGCTCAAACCGCCGAAAACAAATTTAACAAGCGGAACGATTGGAGACTGAAAGTAGGTACAAAATTCAGTAAAGAATAATTAAAAATCTATACTAATATAATAAATGCGAAAGTAACTCTGCCTGTCTGTCTGGCTGGCTGTCTGTCTGTCTCGCTTTCACGCCGTTCAAACCACTGAACCGATTTTGATGAAATTTGGCATAGAGTTAGTCCCGGGAAAGGACATGGTATAGTTTTTATCCTGGTTTTTGAAAGTGGGACGCGCGCGATAATGTTTTTCTGTGACAGACAAAATTCCACGTGGGCGAAGCCGCGGGCGGAAAGCTAGTAGGTATTTAACCAATAATATGGTTCAAATGTTAAAAAAATACTGCATGGTAAAAATCTTGCATTAGCACAATGCAGCACGAAAGCAATGTTTGTAGCTTTTCGATTGAAGCTCGGTAACTTTTACGAAGCTTCGTTTACATAGTTTAGACTATCACCTCAGAATAAATACTCTATCACAGAAATTGTTTGAGGGTTTCTTTATTTTTCTGAACAACAGATAAGAATACTCGTAAGAATATGACTTTTCTCAAAATTTAGGCCCATATTCCGGCGTGGCCAGCGGCACCTGGCGTGGCGCTGGCCGCGCGCCAGCCACTCGTCCGCACCTCGCGGCGGAAATATTGTGCTCGGACGGAGGTGATAGGCGTGTTGGATTTCAGGGGCATCAATGTTATATTTTCTTTGTAGACATTTCAGAGTATATCTACTCAATACTCAATAGTTTATTGCTTCCATAATGTTTACAAATGGTGTTATTGGTAAGGTAAGATAAGGTTTTAGGGAAAATTATATCATATTATCACCAGTATTGACAACGTCGTAAGATTGAGATTGACTAAATCTATGTGGTGCTATTTATCAGATAGGTAGTGAGTGATTAATGTTTTTCTTAGCTTAGAAAATACTGGAAAATATCTTTAAATCCGGAAAATTCGTTAAATGGCATCAATGTAGAGTTTAGCGTCTGCCCTTGGTGGTGTTAGGACCTGCGACCACAGCTTAAATAGGCTAGTTGCCTAAAAAAATTTTTTTAGTCCGTAATGTTTAATATCAAAAAATATTGGACACGTATAATTTTATTTGTCAATCTAACAAATAATTACATAGTTATGGTGCGTTGAAGTTGCGCACGACGTCACAACGTGCGGCATTTTTAAGCAAGCGTTGACGTCACGGGCCTCTTCTTATGAAATTTGGGGCGCTTTATCTCTTTAAATTTTCATTAGTTTGAAAAAGTGAAAAATACGAGTAGAGTATTTTTTGATAAGTTAACTGACGGACTAATTAAAACTCTTGCTTTTTGACCCAGGCAACATCCCCATTGCAGTCCAGCGTGAACCACTAAGCTAGGCAGTTAAAAGGTAAAGTAAATAAGCTGTGAGTGGGCGTCACCGCGGTTGCGGTTTGTGGCTGGCTCCAACCTCACACCTTGACTAACTTCGCTATTTCAAAATACTCCCCAATTTTGCAATTACTAGCAAAAGTAAAACTTGTAGCTTGCTCTATATTTGTCTTAATAACACAAATAAACTCCCGGTTGATAATACAGCTGTTCGGTTGGTTAGCATAAACACAAATTCATCTCGTGCAAACTTATTTAATCTATGCTAACATAGTTGGAGACACACAGTCTGTTGAGTTTGACAAACTTTATAATATCTCATATAAAGTAACAAGACTTAAAGTATTTTTCGCGTCAAGAATCAAAAACATACCTACCTTGTTTATACCAGTCCTTCGTACCAACGCTTTTTGATTACGTACCTGTAACAAAACAAAAAAATATAATCTATGGTTAATCATAACCAAATATGTATTGAAATCTAAATAATGTTACATTTCACATAAGTCTCAATAGGAGATGAGTTTCTGTTTTTAGTTTGCAACTCTTCCGAGCCGTGCGTAGGCTCCGCAATGCGAAACAGACATCGATTCTTTCGGCCAATTTATTCGCTGGTCGCACTGGCGCGCCGTGTGTGCGGCGCAATAGAGCGCGGCCTTAATTTGCGCGCTACACTGCTGCGACCTCCGCGGTGGAATAACACGGCGTTTGTGTACCCTGACTTTCGGAGTAATTGATTTCAGACGATCTTGCGTAACTTAACTAGATAACGGCGGGGCTGTTCCAAAGATGAGAAGTTGTGGATTTTAATTGATATTGATTATTTACTTAAATTAGAAAGACAAATCAATATATTGAAAATTATAAATGCATGTAGCATTTAAAGCTGTAAGGACAGAACTTTTCAATAATGGGTTTAAAATAAACCATAAGAAAATGAAAATATGGATCTATATTATTTACTCATAAACTCTGTATAACCATATTACGCTGGATTACGAAGTTGAATTCAGTCATTCGCGAAACAGAGGTCCTGTCGGTCCGCGTTAGATCGCGACAGTTGTTTGCGGAGGGCGGCCCTCCTGATAAAGGCGGTGACGTAAGCGATGGATGAATCACTTGTATTATACTTTTAATTAATCAAATTGAATTGTTATCGTACACCTTTTTGGGTGATATTAATATCTCTAACGCCAGTCATTAATTCCCACAATTGATACGGTATATTATGATGAAAATGTTTTGGTCATACAAAAAGGAAGAACGAATAAACTATCATAAAACACACGGTGTTCTCTATTTATATATTCTGTCTTGCAAAGCACCTCGGCACTTAAAGCAAAGAGTGAATGAAAAATAACTACTTAGCCAACATACAATATTTTTCTCAAATTAATAACGAGCTAAGAGCAAAATAAGTTTTGTTCTTGTTTTCACAGGAAAAAGCATAACAGTATTTTCATAAACAAAGTAAAGCCCAAAACGTGTGTAGGCAGTTTCAGTAGCAGCTGCCGGCTGCTTGGGCGAGCGTTCGTGCTCGCTCGACTTAATTCGTTCTTGGAGCTCGAATCGCTCGAGTAGTCTCCACTGGCACGGACGTAACAGTCACTTTTAAACTTAGGTGGATAAAAGTTACTTTAGCTACCTATTTCGAAAGTCTACCACTTTGGAATTGTCTTTCAGATACTCTGTTGACAGCATCCATCAAAGTATAAATTTAAACAACAGTCTCATTTCCTCTTGAAATACACACTTAATTAATTAAGGATACTTACTTCATTAAGTGCTTATATCGTCNGGTCCCTAGAGTTTGACTTTGAGCTTTGTTTATAGTCATTACGAAGCAGACTGATGGGAAACTGCACTGTCTTGAATTCGAAAGGGTAATTTGACGGTTTTTGGGGAATTCTAGGAATAAATACAGAGTCTCCACATTGAGATTGAGACATTTCAATTTGAGATTTCACTTGACATTGAACACAATCTGAAATGGAGTTTTCAAACACTTGTAAAAATAAAAAGTTATTAAATCAAAGGCACTAAGTAGTGTTGATATCAACTTCGAAGAAAATGACTGCCAAAATTAATTTCTACCCGTTCCACACGTCTTTCATGAATTATATTAAGGTATTGTTAAATTAAATTTCAAGTAGATTGAACCAAGGAATCACTTTGTCCTATACAAACTTTGCCCCCTTTTTTGACCCCCTTCATTTCATGACCCCATTTCGGAAAATCTTTTCTTATGAGATGCCTACGTCATAAAAAGAACACACCTTCCAACTTTTAGGTCTCTACGATATCCGTCAGTCATTTAGGACAAAGCATTTTTATTAGTTGTTCAAAACTCTATCGTTCCAGGTATGTCATTGACAGGAGGGCGCTATTAATGGGTTATTCATTAGTCCACTTGACATTTCAGAATCGTTTGACTTTAGATACCTAAGCGATTTGATATTCGGAGTCTTTTAATGAAATCAAGTTCTGAAATAACTTGAGGTGTTGTACCCGATCAAGCTTTTCATTGCAGGACAGTTAAATAGTTTTATTATTAGTTTCTTCTCTAAGTCTTAATTTGTCAGAGTAGGTAAAGGCTCCATGAGAGCAAAATTTAGCTTTATAATAGTTTTTAATTTTTTTCTTGAAATATTTGACGCCTTGTAATCTCTTGTAATCTCTCGTTAATATAGGTCCACACAAATAAAGAATGTTTGACTTCGACTTTAATAATTATGCTCTTACATAATTATAAATAAACTAGCTTTCCGCCCGCCGCTTCGCCCGCGTGGAATTTTTTGGTTTTTATATAACTTATTACACTCAGATATAATGTGGCTTTCTATTGGTGAAAGATTTTTTAAAATCAGTTCAGTAGATCCCGAGATTACCCCTTACAATTTAACAAATATACAAACACACAAACTTTACCTCTTTATAATATTAGATTATAGATAGGTAATTTGAAACCCTATTTTGTTTTATTCTTTTTTTTATTTTAAATATTTCACGATCCAAACTAATATTTACTGTAAGTAAATGCTAAATAGTAAATATTAGTTTGGATTGTGAAATATCCTACTAATATTATAAAGGCGAAAGTTTGGATGTCTGGATGTCATGATGTCTGGATGTTTGTTACTCTTTCACGCAAAAACTACTGAACGGATTTTGTTGAAACTTTACAGTATTATTGTTTATAACCCAGATTAACATTATGACGATATGTGGCAAATAAATTTCAATAAATAAATAAGACGTGTCTAAAAGCGCCATCTATCGTCATTGGTTAAAATCTACAGCACTGGACAAACTACGGTATGACGTTCGTAAATATTCATTCGGGGGAAACCGTGAAACGCCATCTATCAACATGGGTAAAATGAGGTAAAACATCATATCTAACGGGGGTAAAACGAGGTCCACGCGAACGAAGTCGCGGGCGGCCGCTAGTTTATAATAGGTAGCTTTCCCTCCGCAACCTTATTGGTATTCCATGTATGTGTCTTTTAACTGAGTTCTGTTAAACATTTCATGTAAAATTTGTCCAATTATAACTCTATTTACATCTGCATCTGTAAGCAAGGATTCATGTTCTCCAGCCCAGATGCCGAGTAAACAGAATCGTCTTTCAGTGACGTGCAGCTGCCCCTATATTTGACCCACTGACCTAATTTTTTATTATTTATTTGTGTCAGTGTGCTCTTCTAAAGAGTGAAGACGATTGTATGTAGGTACTATTAAAATGTAATTTTAACTCATTGGTTTTGTCTCATATTTGAGGAATGTATTATGAGTAGAGTCTTAGTTTAAAAGGATGCCAAAGATTTAAATTTCAATAGGTAGACAAAATTCAGAATTCTTAATTATCAAAAATTTTAGCTTTCTCCAGTAACACTGGTATTATTATACTGTGACTCATCAAAGTCATCATTGTCAAAAATATTGACATATCGAGAACTGTCACGGCCAAAAAACTGGCACGCGTCCGTCCTCCGTAAGCGCCACCGCGCGACTGATTGAGATTGTCCAAGCCGTCATGGGCGATTTTTTCCACATTTTTTAACATAGTAACTAAATAAGACGCAATATAAAAATTTCATCCGTTAAAAGCCCTCAAGTTATTTCTGAACTTTAGTTTAGTAAAAGATTCAGAATCTCAAATCCCTTATTTTAAAAATAAAACCATAAATAGAAAACGAATAGAGGTAACTTTGGGAATTTATTCTATCGAGTCAACTTCATCAAATCGTGTTTCCATCCGTTAATAGCCCTAGAAAATATTCTCAACTATGCCCAATAAAAATCTTAGCCTTTAATTTTACTGTTTAGTACCTCAAAAATGAAAAATGAAAACCTCATTTTCGCCATTTTCTCTGTTACCCGGCCTTAATTGAAATTTCAAAGATGAGAAGAAAGTTTATCTAGACAAAATAGATAATTTTGAGTCTTACATGATTTTGTGCATCGGCTATAATTGCGATTCGGTAAGTACTTTCTAATCCGAAAGAAATTACGAAATTCTGCTCAGCGCTAAAATAGACACATGTCTTAAGAATTAGTAACGGCTATGATTGCCTGATAGTATTTGGTTTTTGGTTAATGCAATATTTCTTCATCGTCATCATCACTTAGCCTTCGCTAAAGTAGCACTAATTTACCAGAGGCAGATGGAGAATTTTTATGTAGTTGCGCTTTTTTTTTTCAGAAAATTAAGACAAACTTATTTCAGATTTAAAATAAGGTATAAAGCTTTCCCTAATGTATATAAACTTTTACCAAACAACATTTTTTCGAATGGTTTACGGTGTTAAATTTAAGAGACAATTTTGTTCCTAAATACTTATAGCAACCAGTAGTAAAACGTTCCTAAAATTACAAAATGTTACGTAGATTAAAAATTGAATTCAAGGCATAAAATTATACTTTTTATAACCAGGCATTTTTCAGGTTACGAATTACTTCTTTCTGTACACCCAAACGTAAGATCAAAAGGTTGTTTATATTGCTGTGGCGATAGTTATCAATGTACTGATACGGCTTTCATTAACATCCCGGCTCTGCGCCGGCGCACCGATAGCGCGCACGCGCCGCTTGGTAAGGTAACATGCAACAATAGCCAATGGAAGTGACTGCTTTTCAGCTAAAATCGAAAATTAAGTCAAATTAAATGTAATATCGCTATTAACTACTGTTATTTATTAATAAATCCTGTGGGATCTCGGTACTTGCAGGAGTCTGTGTGAGAAAAATTACCGAATTTCACACAGGCAAAGTCGGGGGCAGAAGCTAGTTATTACTAGGCCCTTTCAGGGCACTTATACTGGTCTCAAATGTAGCTTGCCATTTTAAACTAAAAAACACACGGCATATGCTCATGAGTTGATCAACTGACTTGCATCCAAAATTTGACTGTGGTGTGAAATCTTAGGTTGAAATTCATTGTACGCCGTCGTTTTTTGTATATAAACGGCAGTCAGTTTAACTGACCCTGAATCAAACTCTATACCTACATTATAAGTACCATCGCATCTTTGCCCATCTAATTTTAAAAACAACTTAAAACGGTACCATTTTTATTTATCTTTTATTTGTCATTCAGTTCTTACGATCGCTCTCATGGCGATACCATACTTTTTCTCGCAAGTGTAGTTTAAGACACATCCAGCAAATAAAACTCTATAACATAATCATGGCCAATTAGCCATTCGAAACTTGAACTTTCATTGTTCCGCCCAAGACGAGCGCAATTAGGAGCAATTTGTCGAGTGCAGTGTTAGCCGGTTGTCGCTAATTGCACGGATTAATTGGGCTTTGTAATCGCACAATACCATTGCTTAGTACGCATTATCTTCATTAGCTACTTTCAGAAGTTTTCGACTAAACGTTTGAAAACATTTTGTCGACTGATATGACACTATGTAAAAAAAAGTGGCTCGTAATACAGGGCGTATCAGAAACATATCTAAATTACAGTTTAGTTAACTATTTCTTGACACATTTAGTGACACAGCTAGAAACACTAGATTTTTTAAAATTAAATCTAGTGAACTCAACAAAATTAAGTACCTACTATGAAATTATCTTATCAAACGTTAGTAAGCCAACTTTTGTATGGAGAATAACTTCGAAATCGGTCATACCTATCGAGTTTGAATAGACATTTTATGACTAATAATCTAGTAAAGGTTCGGCCAAACCAACGCGATCACACGCGATCAGCCGGCGTGCAGCGATGGAGATCAATACATTTAAGTCTGGTCGCCATCGCTGCACGTCGGCTGATCGCGTGTGATCGCGTTGGTTTGGCTGAACTTTAAGGGCATACAAGATAATCATGTCGTTTAAGCAGGATCAATCATCGAAAATGACAACATCGAAAATGACACGTCCACATGGTTTACGATAACAGTTGCCATGTTTCAGTATATTGAAACCTTAATCGGAGTCGAACCAGAGAACTGTTGCCATAAAATCTGAATCGATGTTTGTGAACAACACGCATGTTAATAAAACAAATTGATGGCTACTAAAATCTATCGGGGACACGACTGTGAAAGCAAATCAGGAGAGCAAAATATGTCCCTGATTCCTGACCTAATTACCTAGAACCTTAACTATATTCAGAACTAATAAATAAAGCTTGCACACATCTTACTATCTTACGAGTACTCGTACTTCTTATTAGTTTGTATGGATGTCTGGATGTTTGTTACTCTTTCACGCAAAAACTACTGAACGGGATTTTGATGAAACTTTACAGTATTATTGTTTATAACCCAGAATAACATATAGGCTATAATTTATGACGACAACAAAATAAATTTCACGCGGGGTGAAGCCGCGGGCAAAAGGTAGTGAACAATAATAAGAAATGTCAAAATAAAATAAAAAAGGTTTTGACCTCGGGAACTACAATAGATCTTATATGTGAAAAATCATTGGAGTGAAATAAGTTACTGTTTATGCCAACCAACTAGGTATGCCCTAAAGTGGGAAACCTAAGTAAGCTTCTATAAAAGGAAATAAAAGTATTAAGGTCACACCAATATCATATGGAACCCCGATCTAGAAAATATTAAACGCCAAAAATAAAACATGATTTCAGATTTTGAATATTCACATACCTAATCTTAGATAAGTAGAGGATCTTATAGACTTATAAGATATTTTCTGTAATAAACTGAGTCACGTAACTTATAATGAAAGTCGGGCGTTGTTACCCCGAAAAGGCTATTTTTAAATCTTCCTTTTCATGTTTTCCCCTTTTGACCCTGCCCCTGCGAAATGATTTTTTCCACGATAAGTAAAGCATCCAACGTCTCAAAATATGTAGTTTGTTCGTTTCAGCCAAAAGACGTCTGCTGGACTAAGGCTTTGCTGCCCGCATCCAGGCGCTTCCCGTAAGCAAGCTTCACTAGATCGTCAGTCCATCTGGTGAGAGCCCTGTCTCGGAGACATTTCTAAATAAAATTAAAAAAAAAATCTAAATTTTGTGATTTTTCCACATATTTTTTAATTATTTCTAATAGTGTTTTTTCGAATAAAACTTTTTAATTCATAAAATTTATTTTTTATTTACAAAAAAAAATTAAATTAATTCTATTTTTATTATTTTGTTTAATAATACACAGATTTTAGAAAATTCCCACACAATAAAAAAATAATAAATTAAAAGGACGGTAGAGGGCTAAAAAATACATTTTAAAAATAAAATAAAAATATCCTTGTTATTATCTTGCTCTCATGCAACTTTTAGCAGGTATTTAAGTTCATTTACGTAACTTTTTTTTTTAACCATACAATGACGCTCCACCCTACTGTCTCCCCATCTCTTCGCCATTCGGAAACTATTCTGCCCCAACGGCCATTTTAGTTCTACAATCAAAATAGTAACTACTTACTTGTGAAAATAGTATTATCGTTATTCCTCACTACTACCATCACTTTCGCTAAGTTCGTGAAGCGATAACGGTAGATCACGTCAATCAAGCAGCCGTTTGTCTGTCGCCCGCTTTATCGCCGCCATATTAAATCATGTGACTTAAGCAGACATGTTTATTGGGCGAGGTTTCTGCGAGGAAGTTAGGCTTAGTGCAGATGAGCAAACAATAAATAGTGCGCTTAGTTTAAGAAATATTTTTGGTACTAAATAAATTAAAACAAAACTTATAAGAGTATCTGCTCTTATCATAGCACAGATTCCGTGCTATCATCTGATGATAACGCTTTCAATTTAGACACTTCGGCCAGACCGTACGCTAACTATTGGAAATTGACAATTTTATTCCGACGCAGTTGTCCTCCAAGCGCACGACAAACGCCCGACACGAAACGTCTAAATGGAAAACGTCTTTAATATCGAGGTTTGCTTGCATTAAAGACATAGCTTTCTTGAATCTTAAGTTCGATGCAGACTAAAATCATCCTAATTATCTGAAACGTAAATAGTTACCAGCCGTGTCAGATGCGTCAAAAATCTAATACTTAGTGGCTCATAAAATAAAGCCTGGCCCAATAGAAGAATGTAGCTTGTTTCAAATTGAGGATTACAGAGGTCAATATCGGATATAAGAATTTCCCATTACATATTGGGTTTAGTCGGGTAAAACCCCTGTTATAGCTATCGATTAGCTACCCTTTTGGTTTCGGATCTCCTCGGCTCTTGTAATCTGATCTTAGTCCTGTAGTCCCGGGTTAGCTTTCAGCGTTTCATTTTATATTTTCACTGCCTCGCAACTGAAATTTAAGTCTGTTAGGCTTCCGGCTTTATTATCCGTTAAGGTAGTATTTCTCCATAATTGAATATGGGATAAAACAACGAAGTATTTTTTTTNATTCTGTGCTACTACCATCACTTTCGCTAAGTTCGTGAAGCGATAACGGTAGATCACGTCAATCAAGCAGCCGTTTGTCTGTCGCCCGCTTTATCGCCGCCATATTAAATCATGTGACTTAAGCAGACATGTTTATTGGGCGAGGTTTCTGCGAGGAAGTTAGGCTTAGTGCATATGAGCAAACAGTAAATAGTAATTTGAGAAACATTTTTGGTACGAAATAAATTAAGACAAAACTTAATAAACACGCTTATCATAGCACAGATTCCGTGCTATCATCTGATGATATCGTGGCTTAGGGCGCTTTCAATTTAGACCGCACACTCCTATTGGTAATTGATAATTTTACTCCGACGTAGTTGTCCTGCAATCGCACGACAAACGCCCGACACCAAACGTCTAAATGGCAAACGTCTTTAATATCGAGGTTTGGTATACGTTAGAGACATATCTTTCTTAGTTCCATGCAGACTTTCATCCTGATTATCTGAAAAGAAAATAAGTTTTCATTTTATGAGAACACATTAAACGAGTCTGACTGATCCGTGTCAGATGCGTCAAAAATCGAATAGTGGCTCATAAAATAAAGTCTGGCACAATAGAAGAATGTAGCTTGTTTCAAATTGAGGATTACAAAGGTCAATATCGGATATAAGAATTTCCCATTACATATTGGGTTTAGTCGGGTAAAACTCCCTGTAATAGCTATCGGTTAGCTACCCTTTTGGGGTTGGATCTCCTCGGCTCTTGTAATCTGATCTTAGTCCTGTAGTCCCGGGTTAGCTTTCAGTGTTTCATTTTACATTTTCACTGCCTTGAAACTGAAATTTAAGTCTGTTAGGCTTCCGGCTTTATAATCCGTTAAGGTAGTATTTCTCCATAATTGAATATGGAATAAAACAACGAAGTAATTTTTTTTTAATTCGTCTTACGAAACTTAATATTTAAACTGTACTGGTATTGACTTTTGTAAGAATATCTAAATTTTCAAAGCTGTATAAAATACACAAAAAACTTATAAGAATGTAAGTAAATATTTTTAGTGCTAATTACAAGCTTTTATTTTTGAAAGTATCATCGCTATTCCTGTAGGCCTAGGACGCCATGATATACGTTTATCGCGCCATTTTATAGATTTTGCGCGAAGCCCATACATATTTTGACGTCTAAAATCATCGATAAGATTTTATCACGGCGCGCATCCTAGCCCGGCTGATAAGTATTTTTGTCCGTTGTGTGTCCTGTGCCTAACAAACAAACGTCAGCAGGAAATAAATCGGAATAAGCATTATGATGGCATCTAGAAAGCCGAGCGTGATCCCGACGATTTTCTGCGATCGACTTCGTGTCAAAGATTAATCTGCCGTTTGTACACTTTTGACATGTTTTAGCAACTTTGACAGGTGAAATTTGCGATCCACAGATAGATGTCGCTGTCTAAACACTCACTCACTTTTACTTTTTATATCAGTAGATGTTGTAACAACAATGCGAACTAACAAAGGTGAAGGTTAGTTCTGTTTCCAGTTTTTGTCAGATGGAAAAGATGATATGCACATTAACTTATTGATTTCTGAAAAATAATTCAGAATGACTGTTAGTCTGGCAGACATATTATTTATTTATTGTTTTATGTGACTAATACATAAGTATTTAACTAAGTATTGTATGTTCTATGGGTAAAGTATGCAACGATTAAATTGCGGTAATACTTACAATTGATGCGATATCTAAAACATATTTATTATTTTTATTTGTCACCCAAAGACGCATTACGTCAATAAATATAAATGCAACTATGCTGGTATTTATCTTGTTATATTTATATCAAATATTTCACTCAGTTAGGTGTCCTCAAGCGTTACATGTATAAATAATGTTTCTTACATAACATAGAAGTCCAGTCGAGTGTGGTACATAAACCATATTAAATTAGACGTTAGTTATTAGCTACATACTCATCTCGGCGATACTTTTTGCCTACAATTAAACATTACACCCGACATTTTCGTAACAACTTACAAAGATAAATATCGCTTTGCATAATAACTGTGTAATTCGTAATTTGTGGTAATATGGCGATCTGTACATAATGTAGATGAACAAGGAAGGCCCAAAACCCATGGAAATTATTACCTACATCAGAAGGCCAACGCTAGAAGACTTTCTGATGTTACGCTAGAGGCATTATTTTTAATTAGTCTCGCTTATTGTTAGATGCTGTCAAAAATAAGAGAGAGAAAGAAAGAGATCAGTCGTTCCTATTCTTTTGCGTGAAAAAAATTGTTTCTTTAAAACACAGTTTCTCGCATTAACTTCTATAACAATGTACCTATACTAATTAATACCGTGCATAAATTGTAATTTTGCATTGCCTGTAGTGAAAATGTGTCATGTTTAAATTGCTCCAGTTAAAGTTATGCTATCATGCTGCTATTATCAACAGACTTAAGAATAGGCTAGAAATAGAAACACAACCTTTATCATACTTTATTTGGTGTTATCAAATAAGAGTACCTATACGAGTACACAATCCCTAACTTCATTAAGGTTGATCAAGTATATATGTCAACGTGAAATTGTGAACTCTGTCAGTTTATAATATAACGCGTTAGATTGTAAACTAACAGTGGGTTAGGTTAGGTTAGATTGTAATTTAATTACGTCAGATTATAATCTGACGGAATTCACAATTTTACGGTGACATATACAAGCGGTCTTTCTCAACCTTCCTATTTTACGTCAAAACTGTGTAATTCTTCTCAACGCGGGATCTAAAGAACAATAAGTTTATAAGAATTAAGAAAAGTGGCCACTTTCACCGCGGTAAGAAAGCGTGTTCCCAAATTAACAACCTGTAACAGTACGATAGGAGATTAAAAATAACATTAATTTATCTCTCCGCTTGATACTTTGTTAATTAAATGTTGGTTTTAATTAATAAAGTTAATTGTGTCGCGTGACGCTAAGCGTTCCACGCAGTCTGCCACTTCCTTCAGGGTACGTTTACCTAGAAAATGTCCCTCAATCATATTGAAAGATAAATAAATTGAATAAATAATGAATTTAACTACTTTTATTAATAAAGCAAACATGAAACTATATCCTTAGCGTGATTAAAAACACTTTATATCTCCTAAGCGTATTATTTAATTTTCATACAGCTAATATTAATGAGAATTGAAATGAAATGGCCTATACAACTTTGTATCGCATATTTCACTTCTTCGAGGGTGACCAAAATAGGCCTATGGCTGTCTTTCACGAGTCCTGTCCATCATTATCTGTAGGTACCAAAATTCACCCAAAATATACAGGATGTTTCGTGTAGGGTATATTTCAGTGGCTTAAGCCTGAAAACGTTACAAACTCTACAGATTTTTATCGTATTCATAATTAACATGAAATATTAATTTTCAGTCTGTCACAGAAAGTCTCTGTCTATCCATATTCTATAGTCGAATTTATGTTCATCAGGAATAATGTAGAATACTAATGGTGAAAGAGTTTTTCAAATCGGTCCAGTTGTTTCCGTAGCTATTCAATATAAACAATCTAATCTAATCTTTTAATAATATAAGTGAAATACAAATGTAAATAATGTAATCTTTTAATAATATTAGTGTTTTTTTAATAAATAATAATATTAGTGTAATATAAATGTTGGAAATAAGTTTCTAAGTAATTAAGACAGACTGATAAATCCATTTTCTCAAACTTTTTATCCGTTTAATTATACAGTAGGACGCCGATTATCCGAACGCCGATTAACCGAATCGCCAATTATCCGAATCGGTCCTAAGCTTAATATAAAAAATTAAAACCCAAGTATTTTTTGTTTTCTATTGGTGTAACAAGTTGGAACTCGCAGGAGTCTCAGATATATTTCAACTGAGCGACTTGTAGAACTGTAAACACAGTTATTAAAGTTTATTCTATGTGTGACAGTTCGTTTTTAACATGCTTTTTCTTTATTACCAGTCTATGTCTGATTATCCGAATTTTCGATTATCCGAATCGACCCCGGTCCCAATTAATTCGGATAATCGGCGTTCTACTGTAATTGTAAGAGTTTAATAAAGTTTAATCTTGTTAGAAATCCACTTTATATACAACTATCATTCATTTTACTGGGACATTTACGATTTTACAAACCACAACGGAAATTTTAATTTATATACCTTCATATTAACATGCGAACAATATTTTATCGTATGTCTGTCTACATTTTGTTGTGTGTTTACAGATTTATGATGCCATAAAGTTATTATAAGCGGTGCATTAGTGTGCAGCTGAGAAAGTGGATTTCTCAAAAGTTAGTCTCTTTTGTGACCTTAATCAAAGAAAATCATTATACAAAATAATGCTTTGGATTTCGGATGGAAGTAGTAATTTGGTAAAGCAGTCAGAATCGCCAAAGTAAAAATCGATTCTTTAAAAATGTAGAAAAACTTGTATACGCACGCTGACATAAGATTGTTCGTTATCTCAAAAGTAGTTTTGACATGATGATAATCATTATTTTAAAGAAAGAAGATCATAAATTGAATACATTAAGTATCTAATTATTTTAAAGTATCCCCTGTGACTTTGCCTAGTAAGAAATATCTTAAAATTTTTCATCTTTTTACCAAAGTGTCACTTTAAAAGGTCTAAGGAAAGAAAAAAAATTGTAAAAATTTTCCACCTTGCCTTACTAAATTCATTACTTTATTTTCGCTTCGAAACACATAAGCTCCAAAGTTCATTTCCTCAATTGACCCGGCCCGGAAGTGCGGTAATAGATCCACTTTATATTTGACCCGACCGGGAAGCGAACTAAGTACTTTACTACTTTCCATTACAACTTTTCTTTCGCCCTTGACTCTTGAGTCTTGACTTTCGTGATAGAGCGCGAGTGAGAAGTTTGAGGAAAAGTCATAAGTTTTGTCTGAAAAACACTTCTTAAAAGGTTATTTTTAATTGAATTTCGGCAATGCTGACTTAGGTATAGGAAGGAATGGTTTATTTCAGTTGTCATCGATCCAAGGATCGTATTAATTTCGATCGATCGTTCTGTCTAAATATCGCGCGTAGACACATTGTTGTATTGCATCATTAAGGCTGAGTTGCACCACCTAACTTCGTCAGCCGATAGTTTAGTCGGGCAGTTGATCAGTATGGGCATGTATGGGAGTGCGCACACTACGCCGATTCGATTTGGCCGATTCTTCATACAAATTAAAATCGGGCACAACTATCGGCCAACTAAAAATCAATGGTGTGCGCCTACTCTAAATGTCGCGATCTCGAACGTCGAAGCATTGTGCATCATAGTACCTATGTAATAATCAACTGTTATTGTATCGTGATATCGCACATGTATTCTGACGCTCGTAGATGCAAAATCAGTCAGCTTCTTCTAGTTGCACCACAAACGCCCTTATTCATAAACATTATTATGAGGTCTCACATTGCGCGTGGGCGCACGGGGTGACACGCGAACCATCACAAGCTCTATTCAACGCTGTGCTGCTTCACTTAAGCAAGTATCGTTTGTGAATACGGGCTTAAATGACGACTTATCGTTCTGTTGTTATAACTTCAGTCGAAACTTGTCGCGTGCGTCATTGATACTGAATCCAGACTCACATGATTATACAACCATAGTCAATCGTTCTACTGGATCGTGAAAATTGCATACCTTTAATTAAGATAAAGCTCAAATTCTCCAGTTGACGTTTATAGGCTCACTCTACTCAAGAATACTTCACAAAACACTTCAAGGCAGTTCAGGCGCTTAATATTCCAAGGCCACATTACCATAATCTGGACCTTCGTCAGGATGTCCCATGGACCTTACGGGCTTGGCTTAAGGATTAGCGGATAAGGACCGTCCTTGAGGCTTAGAGGCGAGATTACCGAGTTGGCTGAGGAGCCTAGTAGTTTTTACATGGGATAATCGGCGAATAAATTGATGGATAAATGGTCTGAGAATTTGACCAAATATTGTGTTTATTTATTTCAGCCTAATAACGCGCCGAAAACATTGGGATCTTAAAAAGAGGAAAAATATTGTTAAGAAAACAACACATCAGCGATTCTTCAATTTCGTTCGTTCGTTCGTTTCAGCCGAAAGACGTTCACTGCTGGACAAAGGCCTCCCCCCAAGGATATCCACAAAGATCGGTCCTGGGCCGCTCGCATCCAGGCACCTCCCGCGACCTTCACCAGATCGTCGGTCCACCTAGTTACCATACTTTACCATCATGTATATCCCACGAGCTCGTTCACCCCCTATAATATCAAAAACCTCAGTGTTGTCAGTAACTAAACGTAATTGTGCACCATTGTAATTAAGTTTTATGATAAAATTGAATCTGACGTGAGCTAAGTGTGCAAGTTTACCGCTTTTGCTAACGAAGCTAAATACGATTTACCGAATAGATAGGTAACCTAAGTCTTGTGGCCCAAGCCAGAGACGGTATTATTTGAGTCTCTTTTTTTTTTTTTTAATTTGTGGCAACCAAACCTCTCTGGGAGGTTTATTTCTGCCAATGTCGAGTGAAAAATATTGACATAGTTATCAATAGAACGTGGGTGTTTCAGTTCTATTGATTTTTCATGGATTCCGTGGAGTTAAGTATGCCCGTAAGCAGGTTTCGAGACGCCACCGGGTCCAAAGCGGGTTGTTCATACGACAACCCACTCGACACTCGATGCGCGCTCAAATTCGAAGTATTTCAATTTTTTTTATAATTTATCACTTCACTGCACTTTAGAACACAAAATAACACCAAATTTGTACACTAAAGTCCATTAAATAATAAATTGTAACCATTAAAACAGATCGACCATGCTTCCCGTTCAACTACCCTCCACGGAATCTATTTGAGTCTCATAATATTCTGGTAAATCTGTCACATGTCGTGACAGATTTAAGTGTCTGCGATCCATACAATATAGCAACTAAGTACATAACTATTTAGCATTATAAATGCGAAAATAACTCTGTTACTTTACTAATTTTGATGTATTGTATAGTTAAACTAGGGAAAAAATAGGACAGTTTATTATTCCGGTTTTCTTAAGGACACGCGAGCGGTTTCAGGGACAGACCGAAATTCAAGCGGGCGAATAAACTGCGGGAAAAGGCTTTTCAATTACAAAAATAACAAATGATGATTGACTGATTGAGCCATCCTGTTGCTGCTGCTGCTGATGATGATGATAGGCCAGCTACGATGGTAATATCCGTATCTAACTACAAAAGGTATCAGAATTAGCTTATTCTGTTCCCGTAAACTAAATTCATTTGATTGCATAACCATTAAATTTGACCCTTTATTGATAAGAAACCGCCCGACCTCATAAAGGTAGCAGGAACGCCCTGGATGCATACCGCTACCAACCAGTCATTATAGAAATCATTGGGGAAGGCCTATGTTCAGCAGTGGACGTCCTATGGCTGAAATGATGATGATGACGAAAAACCGCTACCTCTCACAACTTACATATCTCCAAAATGGAATAGTGGCCAGTATCGTAGCCAGTACCAGCGCAGCTTCAAGGAACACTGCGCATCAATCGCCTTATCTCGCTAACGAGTTGCCACTCGCAATCTGTCACGACGATATAATCGCGTTTACAAAGTACTAAGACTGGCAACATTTAGCAGACGGGCTGTGAGATAATTATTAAAAAAATATAACTACAACATTTAGACTTACCTAATTTATATGTATTATTATTAGATTTATACGACTTGGCCCGTGGATAAAGCTAAAAGTGGGTCAAGTCGCTGGAAGACTCAGGGCTACACCCCCATTCAACCGTTTTCCTGATGTGGTTGTGAACCTGAAATTTACATGAGTGAAAATAGAAATAAGTGTAAATAAAAAAATGTGTCATTGAGGCTTACCAATTATGTGTCCAGGATGGTAGGTACTCGTAAATAAAAAAATAAACTTTATATTTTTTATAAAAAGTAACTATTTGTAGGTACAAACAACTAATATCCTCTTTATAAGAAAATCATAAAAAAGCGCTGAAAAAATTTCAACGTTTTTATTTTCGGCAAGAATTTTGCGGTTACTTTCGTTAGATAATTGGCTTTCTAATTACCTACTTTGGAGAAGGAAGAAGCCATTAAATTGCTGTTTCCCTAATTACAAACTTTTTATATAGAGCCATATTTAAGGTACCGTTAAGTTCAATGTGGTTTATAGTAAGTTAAGTAAGGAAATAAAAATAATTCCTTAACTTTCCTAAAAGTAATAAGCAACTTTAAAGACTGCTTAAAAATGCTGCTGGCGATAAAAGTTAACATATTTTCTACTTAATGTATCTATCACGAATATACAAAAGCAAGGTAAAGCAGCACACTGCTTATACAATATTATAATGGCCTATGTCCAGCAGTGAACTACTATAAGTAGACTGATGATAAGTACTTAAATGAAATTGAGTCTTTTGGTTTGGCAAAATCTGATTGGGTAATAAATAAGATTAGTTTTTCAGTCCTTACCAACAATAAATATTGACCACTTCATCAGCTTGGCCACTTAAAAACTCATAACGATTATCCAAGCTCAGCTAACTGCCGTTCTGGTGCAGATGATTGATGGACGGACGGATGGAACAAACTAATTTTCAGCCTGTTCGCTGCTGATTGACGACCTACCACAATAACAGCGCTGGCAATAGCAATATTTGAAATAATTTTCATACCGTTTATTTTTAAGTATGTAGGTATGTGTATTGCATAGCGAAAATAGAATTATGCCCATTTTCACCATCAATCCCTAATTTTAAAGTGACCCCTATGGTAACACTAAACAGGAATTTTGTTTTCATAGGGGTCACTTAAAAATTAGGAATTGATAGTGAAAACAGGCATTAATCAACTATCATAAATAGAGCCTTAAAATTATCTACACTAATATTATAAAGAGGAAAACTTTGTTTGTTTGGTTGTAATGAATAGGCTCAAAAACTACTGGACCGTTTTTTTTAAATTCTTTCACCATTTGAAAGCTACATTATCCGCGAGTAACATAGGCTAAATTTTATTTTCAAAAAATAGGGTAAAAATATGTAGATAAGGCGGAAAGCTATTGAAAACTAAAGAGCACGTATTTTACTTTAAACTCATAAGATGCTATTGTTATATTGATATCCGTAGTCGGTAGAACGTCTTTAAAATAAAACTCTATTTAGTTACCAATGAAAATTCTAGCCTATAACTTCAAAATTATATTTCAGTTGCTTAAACACTCACAAGTGACGTCATGGGTTCTTATTGTTATGCAAAATCGATGGGAACATCACGTAAGTACGGGCACGTGACAGTAATCACCCAATTTAAAGCCTGAAGTACCATTGTGTTATTCAGTAAAACATCTCAAAAATAGTTCTTACTTAACAAAATTGCTTCAAAAGAGAAGTTCTGACAAGTTGCTTTTATTTGTCTTGTGTACATAGTACAGACAGCACATCAGCCTTTAAATTTTTGTTCCAAAATAGCTTTTACTAGAACTACATAAGATACTACAGTATTTAACTTGATGTGCACGTCTGTACATACGACAGCGGAAGAATATACTCCGGGACTGCAATCCCGAACAAATATTAATCCCGCAGATTGCGACGCGGGAAATGGGACCTAAAATGCTGCCTTTTCCTGGAAACTATTTCCCTCCCTTCCACCTCATTTACCTCTTCATTTCCGAAGCTGGGGTAATGGGGAATGAGGTACGAATACGCCAGATAAGAATAGCTGCTATTTCGCAGATTAGTTTGCTTGGACTAATTTTAGAGGTGCGCAGTTGGCGTAAACTTTATTATTTTAAGGTACGTGGCCTTTTAAATTACGAGTTATTCTTTAGCTACATGATTTAGCTATATAATTTAGCTTAATTTAAAACCCACGACGTTATCCAGTTTGTATACTTAGATTGATCTTGTAGAAACACAAACAAAATGAACTGAAAACTTTTTCACTAAGTTGTCATAGCNTTCATAGCGAAATAAAAAAAAATATCAACTCGTAGTATTACGCATGCTTAATTGAATCTACGCTTAAATTTGAATTTAATTTTGAGCGCTCTTTAATAATACGAGCTATTTTATAGGCCCGACAATTTACTTAAAATTAAATTTACCAAAATAATTAAATAACTCCACTTCAGTCTAATATTAACAAGAAATATTTATCCTAAGATATTTCAAGTTAACGATTATTAATTCCTAAATAACCTTTAGAATTCCAAAAATGATCGCTATCAATTAAAATTAGTACAAGCCTGTTATTTATACTCTGAACCTCTGAAATTATGTAAATACCTTTAATTGGTTAACACAATACCTAGTACGAAGCAATTTGGGCAATAGGTATTAATAGCTAACAATATCCATTGTGAAACAGAATTAATCAACGAGTGAAATACTGTAGTGTTTAGAGAGCATTTTGTTCTGACAACTAGTTGATGCCGCTGACTTCGTCTACGAATAAAACGATGAACCTATTCCTAGCTCTTTCTACATTAATTCACCAATTTCTGAAATGTCTGAAAAAATACTTGTTTTTAACCTTACTTTGGATGCTTTTTGTTAAAAAGTCCTCAACCTTGTTCAAAAACCTCCCTCTGGAAAGGTAATTCAGGGCAGACAAAATGGTAAGGATTAAATGAGCCACCTCGAGTGACCACTTAAAACCAGAGGAGCTTAAACTAAAATATTTTTTATATGCGAATATTTGCGGCTACCAAACAGATTGGAAATTAGATTAACTGTCTAATGTGCCCTCTGCTTGATAGAAATAATTCCATTAACTTCTCCTGAAAACAGTCATCTTACTTAAAATCCTGAAACATTTCCCAACTAAAAGCAAAGCTGCGAGTTCAAAGCAGATGGTGTGTACGCTCAGCATATAATATCCGCTCTAAAATTGCTCGCGAGCGTAACAGCGTCAAAATGGAGAAAACAATAAAAGCGTTTTATTCAACGGGATTCAATCCGGCCATCGAAAATTTACGTTCCACGGCTCTCATGAATACATTCATGGTTCAGTCGAACTCGCTTTAGCGAACGTTTTCACGAACGCCGTTTTTGCTGGGGAACTCCAAAATCTAGTTTTCAGGTGTACCTACCTAGTTTAAACTGTGTTAAACCTTTAGAAATACATTTTAATTCCAAACCATTTCTTTTTCATGGGCCCAATCAAAGAGTGATTCGCTGACTACATTCGTTAGTTTTTTCGTGCTACAGATTTGACGGCTTAGCATAAAAGTAACTTAAGTAATTTTACTCTTATGATATATTATTTATGCTGAAATAATCTGAATATGTAAACATATTAATTTATAAATTGTCACATACTTGCTGCTTGAACGCTCTATTGCCGCTAACTGGTAAGTTAAGACGATATAATTCACTACTACAGATTAAAACATCTCTCTATTTAAGTAATTAACTCAGACAAATTAGTTTCTTAACTATCACTCTAGGTATCATTACACTTTGGTTATGTAAAACCAAATTACACTGAACGTTTAGCAATTTTGTCGTAGTGAAAGCTTTATTTCGATTATTATTTTCGGTAACTCAATGCAATCGATAGAAAGTGCACTATGATTGAATGAGTGATTGACGATTAATCTTTAGGCGCGTAAACTTTAACATAATCTGCTACCCTCGTTTCTCAACCTTATAGTAAAGAAACAGAGTCGAAAATCAAAGCGCGATTGGGACGCAGCGTTAAACTTGGCAAAATCTTTGCCGGTAGAAAGCCGAAAGAGTGACCGAGCAAAAAGTGTCTGTGTGATAAATGGAGAAAGGTCCTTATTTGCATATCGACAGAGACACAATGCGGCGCGAGACATGTCAGCCGCGTGTCAGCGAAATGCCAGATTTGATTCATTACAATCGGAGAGATGCATCTGTTCATATTATTCCAAATGCAAATGATGGAGTACTTTCAAGTTGGAACCGTAATAATTCTAGAATATTTATTTATAATTTGCACGCACCCAATTGACAAGTAAACATTGGTTATTATCTGTTTCACAATCACAAACTCAATTGCAACTCTCCCTTGTTTTTATAATGGACACGTGTGGACACCTTCGAGGCTCGGGTACGAGGGATATATGTAAACTTATACAAGACTAGCTTTTGCCCACGGTTTCACCCGCGTGAAATTTAGTTTGTCACAGATCGTCATAAATTATAGCCTATATGTTATTCTGGGTTATAAACAATAATACTGTAAAGTTTCATCAAAATCCGTTCAGTAGTGTTTGCGTGAAAGAGTAACAAACATCCAGACATCCAAACTTTCGCATTTATAATATTAAGTAGGATAGAAAGTTTATGTTTATTCGCGATATGATGACGATTATCATTTCGATGCAGAATAAATGAGACCGCTTTTAAATTACAGGTAAGGAAAAGTGAATTAAGAAAAGAAACGCCTACAGTTTTCTAAAAGCAATAAGTCAACCAACTGTGAATTGACTCTGAATGAAGACTGGCATTTACATGGAGAAGTGAAACGTTTACGGATAGAGAAACCCAAAAGTGTGTATAGATTAGAGTGCTTAAAAGTTTTTATATTATTTCTAGTCGCCTGTTAATGTACAGTAAGAGGTAAAGAAATTAATTATCTACCACGAAGTACCTATAGTATCTAGTACCTATGTGTTGCCGTTGAATGAGAACAAAAAGTCGATTGATTGCATTGTTCTGGTCTATATTTTAAGCTTTTTTTAAACGCGCCATTAACAACTAACAGACTACTTAGGTACCTACTTATTTATTTTAAAACAGAAAACTTTTTTTCTAAAAGCAAATAACATCATGCATCGCAATGACTCCTAATTTTTACTAACAAGAAGTTTTTTCTTCGTAAATTTTAATGCAGCCTGAAAATTTTCTTCTCCAACTCGCATACTCACAATGCAGTGGAACTATTTCAATAACCTCCTTAAAGTTCTTACAGTTTGAAGTTTTCTTGGCAAAATTTTCCCTCTTTATAGTACATGCATCTCTATAGAGTTAACTCTACCAAGAAGTTACGATATTTTGGAGCTTTTCTAAAAATAAAGTGTATTAATAATATGATCTAGGCCTAGCTGGCACAATAATTATACTGATCAGCTTCTTATACATCTTCAGCAATAATTAAAAAATTCAAAATTGTTTAAATAACATAAAGTAATATAATTTTAATGCTTGTTTTTAACGTGAGACTGGTGATAAAAACGTAAATCAAAGTTAAAATCCCATTACAAATCCTATACTTACTTAGGTTCTTAGTTTTCCATATTTTAAAGTCACTAAAGCCAAAAATAACAACCTTGAAGTAAAGAATAGTCTTACATGTCACAACTATTACTTCACAAACATTATTATTTCAGCACATTTTGTTATTTTAAATTCTAGAATATCAGATTAAAACCAGCATTAATTAAAGTTAGTATATAGTTGGCGCCTGGTGGGGTGCACTGAACTTGTGTAGATTTTGAATTTGTTGCTTTTTATTTCAATTAGGCGCTCGAAGTTCTTAACGTTATGCACGAAACTTTGTTAAATTTGTTTCTAGAAGCACTTAAATTAAATTTTACGAGATACGCTTATTTTAAACTTTGCTTTAAGTTAATTTAAGACTTAGAGTTTTAATTAGATTAACCATTACCTGAGCTAATATTATCGTTTTAACTATGAAAAAGAAGCCAAACTAAAGTTGTACTTTAATTATTCTGGATCTTCTATGAGTGGGTGGGAGTTAATATTTCACACTAATACTGCCATATTGTATTAGAGATATTGTCTTACAAATGACGACCCATGAGATCTTTTGTATCTTTCCCGAGCCCTACATCTATATTGGAAAAGAGCATTATTACAATTACCTACATGGCACCAGAACTCTGGCTTATCATCATAATTATGCGTATATAACTACCGTCGCGCGTCGTCCATCCATACACAATAGTCTTCTTAACTAAATTCTTTGTGTATGAAAATTTTAGGTAACCTTTTTTAAGTGATAAAGTGGAACCTTCTATTAAAAGACCTATATCTTAAAAGGGATCTCCCTGCCATTTATTATAAGATAGGTACTCAATAGAGATTTCCATTCATTCATTTTCATTGACTTTATTCAATCCTTGAACGCTATCACCGTCAATTGAGTATTTCTTTGAACGAAAAGTCTTTAAGTAATCCTTCACTGGCCTATTCTGAGGCTTTGGTCAACTCATACTTACCGCTCAAAACTTTTGTCATCTTATCCCGCTTGAAAGAAAAGATAAAATACTAATACTAGTGACATGCACAGTGCAGTTTCATAGAATCAATAACTCTACCTAGCTTTACACTAAACTAATAGGCTGATATGCACTTAGTTGTAACTCGATTTGGTATTAACTAATACTTAAGGCTACTCGTTTTAACACAAGAGCAGATTAAATCTCTGAAAATAAACGTAGAAAAGCATCAAACCGTAACAAAGAGAGCCCTAAGATTAATTCCGGCCACAACGAATTTAATTAGAGTTCCAAATGAGAATGTTCATACAAGTCTTTATGAACATAATTTTGGAGTAAAATCCTCAAATTACACCGAGACGACAATTTAATTTAACGTCTTATTATAATCATCATTTGAAACTCCCCAAGCTATTTGCATTCGCTAAATAAGTTAAGTGCTTTCCCCTGTATTTTTTGCGACAGACCTTTTTTCATACACGATTCAGTAAGTAACGGAATATTTGAAAGAATATTGCGATTTTATGTCGTTTGGACAAAATCTGTTTTATACTTTAAACGTTAAAGTTGATTGGAAATAAACCTTACCTAGTTAGGTAGAGACTAATCGAAGAACTTGAGGTAAAGTTACGACCTATTTCTATACTTCAATGCTTCCTAAATTTCCAAAGAGTGATTCTTGGTGACTCATTGACACCTGACACCTGTATAATGGACGATAACCTTTATTAGAGCCCTCGACACATATTTTAAGCGTAAGAAAACAATAACGTGAAATCGTCCGATCTGAACCAAGGTTGATACACGGAGGAAATTAATCACTCGGTTAATAAATTGCAACATTATCTCATTAACTAAAAAATAAGGTTGTTACTCTAACAAGGTAGGTACTTTACAGCCTACTTATTCGCTGGGTAGATAAGACTCCGCGGAAATGGCAATGAGCCCAGATTTATCTCATTTACTTAACAGTTGCCGGCAGAATCTTAATCAATGCTAACAAGCAATGCACATTGTAACTTTAATAACCTTAATGTATCAGGGTAATGAGACCATATTTCCAGAAACCACAGGTTATTTCTTGGAAAACACGAGAAAACGTGTCACCTATAGCTGGTTGCGTAAACCGACGCCCCACTGCCGGCTTCAGTGAACTGGAAAGCAAGGTCTCACCGGGCGCATTGTTTTATTTTCGCCGTTTCAGTCCCATTAGGAGCAGTTAAGACAATAACACAGGAAGGGAACCACCGGACACGGGCCCCAGACGGCGAAAACTATCACGGAGACCTAAATACGAGGACCGCTACGTTCCACCGAATTTAACTTCACTATAAATAATGGTTGCAGCACCGAAATGACATCAGTCGCACTACGCCGGTAAACAATTTAACGATGTTGACTACGTTGTCCAAGTTCGCGATTCTGTGTGTGGCTTCGGCCCAGCTGTTCCATAAAGTCGAGTTGTCTGACAACAAGACGCCGTACGACTATGTGAAGGAGCGCCTGGACGCTATCGGGACCGATGCGAGGTCGGGAGTGCCGCTTTCCAATTCGTACGAAGTTGAAGAAAGTGAGGATTACCCTGAGCAACTCCAAGGAGCCGCTTCTACGATTCTGAATACGGGCGTCGGTGTTGGTGGTGTAGGTGGTGTTGGCGTCGGAGGTCTTGGTTTAGGCCAAGGAATAGGCATCGGTGGACTCGGTGGCTTAGGGCTTGGAGGGATTGGACTCGGGCAAGGACTGGGCCAACTCGGAATAGGCGCGGTTAATGGACTTGGCGTTGGCGGCGGTATTGGTGGTGTTGGTGCTGGAGGAGTCGGCGTTGGTGGTGTCGCAAACGGCGCTTTGATCCACCCTGGAATCGGTGGCTTGGGAGTCGGCGGAATCGGCTTAGGAAACGGTCTTCTATACCATCCTATACTCGGTGCCCAAGTTGGCGGAGGATACGTCGACAAAAAGGCGTACGATGCTGCTCAAAAGAAAGGCGCCGATGAAAACATTGAGAAGCTAGAAAAGAAAGCTGAGGAAGAGTCTAAACATGGCCAAGAGGGTTTCCAACAGGCTGCCGCTGCTGCTAAGGCTGAAAAGGGAGAATCCAGTTTCTACAAAGACGAAGAGGCTAAAAAGAAAGCTGCCGGTGACGAGAAATTCTATGAGGGCGGCCAGAAATTCGATAAACATGGTAAGTCTATATTTTACACATACATAGCATTCTTTAATTAACAAATGTAATAACATAAGACTTGTAAATAGGTGCCAATGAGGAACAGCTGAAAAAAGCGAAGAGCCACAAAAAGGGTCATGTGAGCAAAGGATTCAAGACATCCAGCAGTAAGAACGAAGAGGAAAAAACGGAGAGCTTCTACGATGAAGCCCATGACGAGGCTGACCACCGCGTCGCCGGCCAGAACGCCCAGAACTTCGGCGAGAACGCTCAGCAAGGCTTCAAGGGAGCTGCCGAAGAGAAGATCCTGGATGCAAACGCCCAGGGCAAGGAAGGACATCACGTGTCAGAACAGAAGATTGACGATGCCAAGGCCAATAAGGTTAGTAAACATAAACTTATTCCCAAATCACTAACGCAAACGTCTGGCGTAGAAAATGAGGAATATAATAATAATCCTTGCTATTTTAGTAAGTTAGTCGGGGATAAACAATGTTATTTGATCGTCAGATAAGCGTAATAAAATAATATGTAACATGTGTTCTTGCGAGACTAAAAATCTTACCGATAATATTGCTGAAGATACTAATATTTTTGGGTTATTTTGGTGACGCCCAATCTACTGAGAAACGACTGAAATTGGCACATTATAGAAAAAGTAAATACCTTATCTCATAAATCCTTTTAAACATTTTGCAAACAGTGATCATGGTTCCCATGATTAAAAACTTATAATTACTTTTGCTAAGACACATTAGGTGGTCGCTTACTTCATTATTGAATGCTATTAGAATTTGAAAGTGACATTAATTTTCTTAGGTTATAGCAACAATACCTTTTCGTTTAGTTGTGCAAAAGAGTTTTTGGAAAGTTCTACAGTAAAGTTAATTGAGATTATTTAACAATTGACTTGATAATAAATAGAGTTTTAATACAGGATTTTTAACAAAATTACAGACGTAACTTTCTTGTACTGATTAATTTTACGGACTTTTACGGAGAATAATATTTTTTCCATAAAAAAATCCAAGTAACACAGTCGACGTCATTATATTCTCTACAATAGATTATATTAATGTGCTCTTTTTGGTCAGATTCACTAACTCCCAATTATTTTTATGACATGACAATAAATGACAATGACATCTTATCATTTCCCAGGGCGAATACCTCCAGAAGGGCTACAAAGGTGGTGCAGAACTTTTGGAAAAGTTCAACAACCTTGGGGCTCATGCAGTGCACGGCCACCAGGAAGCCAGTGGAGGCTACCAGCAGAACAAGGGAATCCTGCCCATCCACTGACCAGTGACCAGCTCGAGATAATTGTTGACGTTGATTAATAAATGTTTTTGAACTTTTGGAATGGATGTTTCTTTTGACTGAAGATTTTTTTAATGCAAAACAAGGCAGGTATTTGACCGTTATTCATAAAAATCAGACGCAGTCTAGGATGGTACAGTTTGAAAAGTATTTTTGGGTCTCCCTATTTTATGGAACTTGCCAGCGCTTCGACTTCGAAACAAAGATTATAGGTTGACCATAGTTTCAAATATAATAATCTAATTTGTTATAGCATCTAGAATCTAGATGAAAAAGTTTCATTGCCGTACGCCGTAAATAATTACCTAATCCAATTATCTAATCGATACCTAGGTAATCAATACAAATGCAAACCAAACAATGTCATCTCAATAAATTCAAGCTTTTTTTAGATTTTACACATTTATTACGCACCGCATTATTAGAATTACATGCAAGAATTACGAAAAAGGCAAACTAATAAAATAAAATCAAGACAAAATTAACTTAATAATCAAACAAAAAAGGATTCTTTCTTCTCTTGAACGAGCACTTTCCATAGCCATTGCAGTACAAAATCGGCGAGTTAGAACCATTGGTTTGATACCCAGACTCGCTGCTAGAGGACCTAGAAAATAAAACGAAATATCTAGTTTTTCGCTATAAAACTCATTATACGGTTAGTTTAAAGATTAGCCATGACAATTCATTAGTCGACCACGGTGTTAAGAAAAAGTATATTTAATTATTCAGCTAGCTGGATCTAATTATTGCACAAAAAGTTAATCAGATGACAAAATACTGAAGTATTTTTCACTTAGTTTTAGTTAGTCAATATAATCAAGAACCACTGTACAAATATGCTTACATCACGTCACATCTGATACATGAAAATTATAAGCATAAAATCGTTATCTCACTATGTTACTAATTCATTTGAGAGAGAGAGCTTTTGGAACTCAATGTGAAAATTGTATGTATGAACACAGCATCGTAGGGGATGGGTAGTGCAAATCCGCATAACTAGCATTTTGATAATACCGTGTAACTTTAGCCAGTTTAAGAATTAGCGGGAAACGCAGGAGTCTGTAGCAGGGATGTTATGGATATCCGTAACCGTAACCGAAAGTTTCGGATATCCGAAATAAAAAAATATCCGTAACCGTAACCGAAACCGGTATAATATTATTCCTATATCCGTAACCGTATCCATAACCGAAACTACATATCCATAACATCCCTAGTCAGTAGTGCAGATACGCGGTATTAGCCAGTGATAGTTTCGCGGATTTGCACCATACCCGACGACATCGATGTCTTTCTTTGCAGTAAGTGTATTTATTTTTCAATACTAGCTGACCCGGCGAACTTCGTACCGCCTTAGCGTAGAGATTTTCTTAATATTTTTTTCCGTAAGAACCATCCTTGGACTTCCACAAACATTTAAAAAAAAGAATTATCGAAATCGGTTCAGCCGTTCACACGTGATGCCGTGACAACGCGAAACGGGTTTCATTTTTATATATATAGATTCTAAAGAACATTCGCGCTTGCATGATCATTTGTTCAGGCGATACCGTTACAGGTGCTTTAAAAAGTTGCTGTACCCGGCCGAGTCGGGCGTCGGTGGCGTGAACACCGTTGACGATATCTTGTTCGACGTGTTCGACTTCTGAAACAGAACGGTAGCTTGGGAGCCGTGTTTTGTTTTTAAAGTAAACAGTATAGAGGAAAAGATTTTTCATTTGTTTTGAACCTTAGTACTACAAATCAGCGATAGATGACCATTGACATACATTTGGATAGTGCTAAGTGATGTAGTGGTCTAGACATGAGCAACACAATGCACTTTCTTTAATAATGACTTAGGAGAGTCTTATCTAAACGGTTGAAATATCATTATTTCTTTACCAAAGTCTGTCAGACAGCTAAAGTACTTGTTGTGATTTCGCACTTTAGCCTACTCTTTAATGCAAGCAGAAATAGCTAAGCTAATCTAGAAAATATTGCTTCAGCTTTGAAAAGACCCAAAATACCAACATAAGTTGTGAATATCCTTATAATAACTCTTCTCATTGTATATCACCACATAAAGCAATAAAGCCCGCAAGATCCATGAAAACGCCGAACCAAGCATACAATAATTCACAAAAGTTTTCCGATATTTCAGTAACACCACATACTTTAATATGTCTGACAGGTTTTCGTGAATTTCAGCAAAATGTTTCAGATGAAAGTTATTTTAATAAAATGGGATAAACCTGCCACCGTAGACTGCTCGGGTTTGTAATTTCAGTTTTCAATTTTATGCCCAGAGGTTTTCACGCGTCATGAAAGTGATTTTAACGAAATGAATTTTTGAAAGTGATTTTAACTATATTTAACAGCTTTTCAGCTGTTTATTGGAAAACATTGTTTTGATTTTTACAGCATTTTGTGAATGTTGTGAATTAAGTTAACTATCGATTTGTTTACTATTGTAATAAGTTAACTAATCTTAGTCATAATATTACCTATTACATCAAAGTCAATTCTACTATCTAGAGATAAATATCCCTCGAAATTCTGATCTGGAGAGTCTATTTCTCAAAACATTAAAGTGTGTATTGGAGGCAGTGGTACTTCAAAACATATTAAAACAATAACGCCTCTTTATTCCTATTCCCATTCGTTCGAGAGACTCACAAAGGTAAATAAAGGTAATATAAATACTTTAAAGCTCTTCTAATAATATTAAAGGGGCCAGTGTTTGTTCAGATAATAAACACAGCGATTTACCTGTTTTAAACGTCTGCTTGTACGCTTAAAATATTTAAAAATAGCTTCATATTTCGGTTAACCTTTACCTGAAGAAGTAACTCATCCACACATTTATTTATAAACATTTAGAGTACATACCTACTTGTTTATATTCTGTTTATTTATCTTACCGTTCACAGCATAGGTGGTGTAAACACGAAAACAATATCACAATATAGACGAAAACAATATATACTATACTAACAGCTGACCTTTTGGGGAGCTGGTCACGTATAGGTATTGCTGGTGCCTTGCCAACTGGCGGTGGAAACATGCTTTAGTGAGCTGTTATGACAGCTTGTATGGTTTCAGATATAATATATTGCCTGCTGGTTCTACCAAGCAAGGAGTGGTCATGGTCAGAAGGTGTTTTGGTAGCAATGTGTAAAACTGTAGAGTTCAAGATTCAAATTATTTTTGGTTGGCCAAGTTATAGTGTGTGCTGCTGTGACGAAAGTGATAATTTTTTCGATACGTGAACTGTAATTGCATATGCATTTGATAACTTTTGAAATATTTTAAAAATTGTTATTATATTATACTGTATTATATTATGTAATATATTAAATTATACCTACTTATTACAAATTTATTAATTTACACCAAGCAATATTTCCGTTCTACGATCATTTGCTAGTAAAAGAGCCTACCTACATTATTCTGATTAACTAAAGTAGGAATTTTACTGAAATCACAGAACATTTAATACAACATTTATCCTCGTTTTCTGCACTTCCTTAACAAAAATGCGAAATCAAACAAAATTTAAGTTCACACATCATCTACCTACAATAACAATTTTGTACTATTCGCGACAATAGTATTTGGCAATTTTATCATTAAAATTTGATAAAATTTGTAGTTACGTACAAATATAGATTACTAGCTATTATTTATTACAAAAAAATAGGAATTTAGCTGAAAACTGCATTTTAAAGTATTCAACCAAATGATAGTTAAAATATATTTCTGAGCAATTTCAGGATTACTTACGGACTTTTGAAACAAATTAAAAAACAAAACTCAAAACTTAATTTAAACTCAAGCAAGTTGGCCTCAGAAAATCTTGTGACATTGCCAGATTCTATCAACGCTGACTGTACTCGCCATCACGTCCACTCAGACGTCATGTGGCAATCTCTATCACTACAATAATAAAAATAGGTACCTGACTCTGACCGCTGAAGCAAGCGGACCTTTGCTTGGTCACTCGGGCGGGGGTCACGAGGGCCGACTGATAACACTGCGAGATAAACGTTTAATCTTTTAAGTTTTCGTAGTGGTAAAACCCCGGCACCCAAAGGAATAAAGGAATAAACAACATATAGAAGACCTTTAGCTTTTCCTGTTCTAAGATGAATGGGGAAAAGTACCCTTATCTAATACGTTTGTCCGCGAATCTGTTAGCGTAGATTCTAATTGAAGTTATAGACAAAGACTATGCCCTCAAAAACTTCCGAATCCGCAACACTCCCTAATATTTTTACAGACGCATGACTTCTGACAAAGTTACTATTTTTGTATTTAAGCCATAGGTATTTCACATAGCGCAATAAGTCAAGTGGCTTCAAACATGGAAATCTTTTAATTTACGCCTATTATATCCAAATTAATGTGCAATCAGATATAATAACTGCTTTGTGCTGCATAAAAAAATATTCAGATTCAGTTTGCGAATACACTCTTCTTCTGTGTCTTTGTTCAAAAGTTCAACCATTATTTTTTATCACTTTGAAACTATCAAGCCATTTTCCAGGCTTATGTGTCATACACTAAATGAATTTCAGGGGTCTTTCCGACCCAGCGAGCATCAGTGCGCGCTGAAAAATTGACGGGTCGTAAGTTCGACCCGACCCGACCTGCTTTGATACTGTTTATTTGCTCCGTCGAAAGCCGGGACATATGTTTCGACCGTATTGAGTGTTCGACCCAGAAGCGCGTGTATACGATTGTAAAAGGCCATTGTAGATGTTGGGGCAATATTAGCTTTCTTTGAGCTGTGAAACGTGACTCAAGTGGTGGTGAAAAGATTGAGGTCTGAAACGACACTTGGTACTCGATTTGAAATATTAATCTTTAAAAAAATAACAGGCTTAACTTCAGCATTGTTTCAGAATACGGAAGCAGGTATAAGTCCGTCCGTAAGTCTTTATTCCTCAAAAGATGACTGATTTAAGATTATCGAAATTTTCTTTTTGAACACGCCCCTTTCAGAGCACTTTACGTGGTCCAAATACAGTTTGATCTTTAAATGTCACCTTAATAGTGTCGTGACCCCAACTACTCAAGTTTTTACACACAGTAGACCCCCACTAGGTGGACCGACGATCTGGTGAAGGTCGCGGGAAGTGCCTGGATGCAGGCAGCGCAGGACCGGTCATTATGGTAATTCTTGTGAGAGACCTTTGTCACGCATTTAGCTGAAACGAACAGTAGAAGAAGTAAAAATATTTAGATCAATCATCTGTTATGATAAAATACTCACATTGTAAGGAGTACTTTTGGCTGGCCTCTTGTAGCAAGGCGAAGATTTTATGAAGCTGGGTGAGATGTTGGAGCCAGGGGAGATAGGAATGTTGAATGGGGAGGCTTGTTCTGGAAAAGGACAGTTATTTAAACTCCCCGCCTGTATAAGCGACCTGGAAAGGGCCTAAGTACTCAACTTTGACTTTGACTTTGACTTTGACTTTGACCTGTACCAGACTTTTTGTCGGCCGATTGTTGATTAATCCCACCAACCACCTATTTCCATAAAAAATCCCCCAGGTTGTAAGGTTGTATCGTTCGTTCGTTCGTTTCAGCCGTAAGGTTGTATGTTATATAGAAATTGGCATCTATAAAATATTATACTATAAGCCTATATCAGAGAAAAGGTACCTACCTTTCACATAGCAAAAGATTCTTTAAATACTTAAGGCCCCCAGACACTAACAGAATAATAATTACAACAATATTATTGTCATACCTTCCTACGGTAATGACACCCTAAATCTCTCAAATAGCCTTGTCGCACTATAACCGTTAATTCAAACACAAAGTACCTATAATACTTCACAGTGGTTCCGAAAATTACACATTACTTACCTAAACACAAACTCACAAAATGCTCTCTCTCTCTCGTATTATACTGGTAGATATACAAGAACAGCTCTCAATATAGTAGAGAGCAATATTAATAAAGCATTTCGTAGCGTTTACTATGAGGCTATATATATATGCTATATTATATGCTTGCGCTTTATAGTGAAGTTAAGTTTAACCATATTGTTTTCTCAGACAAAGCCTGTGTAACAGTAAATAACGATTAAATCGAAATAGGCAAATACACTAAGGCTGAGTTGCACCACCTTTTATAACCGTACCTATAGCCACAACCAGTGTTTTTGTATGAAGTTTGACAGACATTTGACGTTTGTTAAAGTTAAAGATGGTGCAGCTCAGCCTAAGAATAATTTAAGAATAACTTTTAACTGTTATAATAAACGTCAAAAGTTTTTCAAACTCCATACAAAAACACCGGTAAAAGTTATAGTTACGGTTAAAGTTAAAGTGATGCAACTCAGCTAAATTTCCATGAACAGTTTATCAAAACTTTGAATGTTTGAACATTAAAAATAAACTTTTATCCGCTCTTGCCAGGCACTTAAAACTAAGATTTTGCTAACGAAGAACGCAGTGAACTGAAACTTACTTGAGTGGTTCGCTAGTTGGGCCTCCAAGTTCTTCACAACTTTCTGGTACTCCTTCAGCTGCTTGTGTTGCTTCTGGCACAGTTCCGTCATCCGCTTCAGTTCGGTTCTGGCTGTGTGAAACTTTTTCGTCTGAAAATTGCATAATTTATTCTTAACCAAAAACTAACTGAAAAACCCTAATGGTTTTTATTTCAGTTAGTTTTCTTGGGGCTTAAGTCACAAAAAGTTAAACGCCCGTTGAGCACTTGTTTAAATGTATTTAGTGTGGAAATGTCATTTTAAAGTAATGTTCAACGTGTGTTTAACTTTTTTTGTAAAAAGGCCCTAGTAGTATGACTTTCGAAACGGATTCATTATAACTTCAAATAACGTAAGAAAAATAACTTATTACAATATTGTAAAAGAAAACTTCAAAAATCTCGAAGTATTGTTATTTTTTACCTCAAAATAAGTACAGCATCCAATAAAACAATATTCTAAAATTGGGAAGCGGTTTATTAACATTACGTTCATGTAAATAAATACTGAATACCTATACTATTTCGTAGAAATGAAAGAAAATGCATTTCACAAAATAAATACTTACAGACTGCAGCAAGTAGGANCATGCGTAATAATATGCACAATAGAAGTTTATTATGCTTGCGCTTTATAGTGAAGTTAATTTTAACCATATTGTTTTCTCAGACAAAGCCTGTGTAATACTAAACTACGATTAAATCGAAATAAGCAAATATCACACTAAGGCTGAGTTGCACCACCTTTTTTAACCGTAACTATAGCTACAACCGGTGTTTTTGTATGAAGTTCGACAGACTTTTGACGTTTGTTAAAGTTAAAGTAAGATAATATCAACTCAGCCTAAGAATAATTTTAGAATAACTCTAACTGTTATAATAAACGTCAAAAGCCTTACAAACTCCATACAAAAACACCGATAAAAGTTATAGTTGAGGTTAAAGTTAAAGTGATGCAACTCAGCTAAATTCCTACCATGAACAGTTTATCAAAACTTTGAAAGTTAAAACATTAAAAAGAAACTTTGCCAGCCACTTACAACTAAGATTTTGCTAACGAAGAACGCAGTAAACTGAAACTTACTTGACTGGTTCGCTAGTTGGGCCTCCAAGTTCTTCACAACTTTCTGGTACTCCTTCAGCTGCTTGTGTTGCTTCTGGCACAGTTCCGTCATCCGCTTCAGTTCGGTCCTGGCTGTGTGAAACTTTTTCGTCTGAAAATCGCATAATTTATTCTTAAACAAAAACTAACTGAAAAACCCTAATGGGTTTTTTTTCAGTTAGTTTTCTTAGGGCTTAAATTACAACAATTTAAACGCCCGTTGAGCACTTGTTTAAATGTAATTTAGTATGGAAATGTCATTTCAACGTATGTTTAACTCTTTTTGTAAAAAGGCCCTAGTAGTATGACTTCCGAAACGGATTCATTATAACTTCAAATAACGTAAGAAAAATAACTTATTACAATATTGTAAAAGAAAACTTCAAAATCTCGTATTGAAAAGAAAGTCGTGTTAGTTACACCACTTATAACTCAAGAACGGCTGAACCGATTTAGCTGAAAATTGTCTTTTTATCCCGTTCGAAATAAAAAAAAAAGTCTGCTTATTTATTGCCATTAAGGCGGAACGAAGTTCGCCGGGTCAGCTAGTTTGATATAATTTTTGACCTTAAAATACAGCATCCTATTAAACAATAGATATTCTAATTTTGGGTAGCGGTTTATAACATTACGTTCATGTAAATAAATACTGAATACCTACACTATTTCGTACAAATGAAAGAAAATGCATTTCACAAAATAAATACTTACAGACTGCAGTAAGTAGGAAAGCAATCTCCGTCTATGTTGTCTTTGAAACTGCAAAACTTCGCAAGTCTTTTTAATTATTTCCTCCGGGTCTGTGAAATAATCTTGGATTTCTGGCTTCATCTAAAACCATCCACTTTTATTATTCATTCAACAAAACTGCATCTATTTACAAACAAACTTTTGCAATACATACGTCGGGAACAAGTTTCATAACAGAACATGGCAGGCGACATACAATACATGTTGATTCTTTTGGCCCTAGAATAAAAATTAAAATAAAATACAATACAATTCAACATTTTCGTTGTAAAATAAAATTCTATGATTTTTATTATTAGTAGGACAAACCATTGTCCAAACAATTGTTGCAAAACATGTGTCCGCATGATGTTAAATGAAGTGTGATTCCTGGTTCAAGCTGTGAGAAACACTTATTACAGTGTATCCAGTCCATTTTTATAATATTTTATTGAGCACTTTTAATTTATTACGCCAAATACCAAACATTGTTTACCAAAAGTTTTTGAGGTTACGCGCCAATTTTTTTTTATGCCAAGGCGTCAATCAATCTGATTTTTTTTTTCATAAATAAATTGGCCAAGAAGTCTGTGCATAAAAACGTTCCATTACACGAAATCGCATTGCAAGAGTAATCGATTTAATAAAATTATAATTACTGATAGAATTTTTATTAAATAATCTTAATTTTGTTCAAGTTCTTGAATATTCCAAACACGTATTATATTATATTTAATTAAATCATTTCCATTCCCAAGCTTTCCTCGAACACAGCCAGCTCGCGTGACTTCGTGAATACATTATTTAATCAAGCTTACTCTCGGCTCCGGCGAACGATGACACTTGAGCACCTATGGATGGATGGACTACGTATCAGCTATAGGAAAAAGAAGAAATAGAAGTAGCAATTATTTTTGTTTAGCAACGTTTTTTTCGTTTATAATTTTGTGATTAATCTAAATTAAGCTGTTTGGATGTGCTTTCACCGACTTAAAAAAATGCATTTTCATTTTAAATACTTTTGTAGGTATAACTTTTATCTCTCCCTTTTAAGTTATACTTGTACTTGCATTGGAGGAAATACATAATATTAATATTTAAAATAAATATTTGGATAAAAAAAAGTTAATGCTAAAGTTGTAAAAAAACTTTCTCATGTAGGTACAAATCCCACAATTAACGCGTGATATTAAATTTTCTTGCACTTAGTTGCTTTTTTTTTTTCAAAATCAAAATATTTTATTGCAATTGTAGATGCAATTATTATAATACATACTTTTTTTACTATAGATGTTTTTTTAGCATTGAGTTAATTAGTCAATGTTCTAGTCTAAACTATCTTAACCCTGTCTTCACCGACTGTTTTCCTGCTAGCGACACATTCAACACAGTGTGCACGAACCATAATAACTTGTACTTGACAAGCAAGTGGCCTATGCAACACAGTGCGCGGCAGCGATTTACATCGAATGCTTCAAAGATAAATTTATGAATATAAAAGAACAAGCCTCACAAATACTGGCTAGTTACAATATCGGCTGCGCGCGCGGCCACATGTGACCATGGCATTAAAAAAATATATCGCGTTAGTTTTTTTATTTGTGGCCAGTGTTAACTGCAAACAAGCATGTAGGTTTTACTTATTTTTCTACAAGATGTGCATGGAATCAAGATAATTTATTTTTATTGTTCAGTGCTTGGATGAATTTGGATGGTTTTAAGTTTATGATTTTAATAAAGTGCCTTTTTATTTATTTTTCATTACACTTTAATCATAGCCAAAAGGCCGGGAACTTGGACTTGGTAAGGTTATCAGAGTAACGAAAGCTGTTATCAAAGTGACTTAACTAATAACAACAATTCTTGATTAGACAATGTTTACATTATTTTAAATTATAAACATAATGCTAACCTAACAAATTGTATTTTTAATATTTGCCACCAAATGAAAAGATAATTACTACTATTGTTCTACTTAACAGTCAGATTAATCCCTAAGAAGTGGGATTTAGCGTAAATAGTTAAATCCTAACCATTAACTTAATGCACGATTAATTGCTCCTACATTTAAAGTTTAAACTCAAATTATTTATAACCGTTTTCATCCCTTACTAATTTTTGTGATGAATATGATGACAGTGGGCTAAATGGGCTTATAAATTTTATTTAAAGTAAGTACCTAAGTATTTAATAAATGTTGACTGGACTTTGTCAGTTTTTAAATCCTTCGTCCTTGAAAATGCTTTGCCATCCAAATAGACAATGCCCCCGGCTAATATGTATAGTGGGTAGGTAAAAACATAAATATTCCGTACATACACCGCGCCGCGGGACAAAATACCGGTCTAGCCTTGCGAATTTAATGTTTCTTTTTACGTTTTACAAATCTAGTTACAGATGCTATAAAAGTTTATTAACCTCTTAAATATTTGTGGCTAACTTTCTCAGTTTATACTTATTGGTATGCGTGATTAGTTAAATACAATGCAGGTTGATTTTCTCAAATGAATTTTCTCAATACCATTTTATTATTACGCTACGCGAGTATTTATTACGACTAGGTTTTGCTATGAAACAATTAAAAAATATTTGATAGGTACTACACTCAAGAGCTAAAATATCGAAATTCATTCAAATAAGTAGGTACAGTATGTATGATACAGTCATGAATCTATGCTTGAGTTTGAGATGAGTTTCAATTTCAAACGTCGTTTTATAATACGGGCCAATTTTTATCTTTGTAATAATTCATTAACATCAATATTTATTTGGATTATAGACAAAATATGCGTGGCAGAACAATATTTGAAAGCATGCGAGGAAATGCTGGAAGTGCCGACCAAGAGCAAAGCAGTGCTGAAATGTATTCCAGCGAGAGATAGGTAAGTTTTATTAATAAAAATTGAATCCTTTATCACATTTTATTTTCTTTGTCTTTAAAGAAATGAAAGTTTTAAGACGAGTCAAGTACGAGTAGAAATGGTTCCATGTCCTTCGTTTTCCTTTTTTTATTACGACGAAAGAAGCTTATTGATACAAATTAGTGAGTCGTAAATTGGAGAGCTTGATTTTAATTTCATTGTTTTAATAATCTATTATAGGACGAACTTTTCATGACACACGTTACTAGGAAAATTAAATGGAAACATCCCGATTTTATAAATTACGAAAAATATTTACCTAGACTTTCTCACTTAATAAGGACTCAAACAGGTACAAATTTCTACTTACTACAAGTACAATTATTTAATAAGTATTAATTAAGCAGACTCTAGTCAGTAAACTAAGCATCGAATTAATTAAGCCAGAAAATGTCTCTTGGCAAAAGAGTCGCGAATAATTAGTTAGACATTATTAAATTCTGGTTAGACTCCAAATTGAACAAACGACAGTCGACTTTAATTATACAGGCTACGTCATACGAAATTGTCTTCGGGAAAATGAACGAGCCAGCTTCCAAGTTTGAATTTGAAATATTAATTCTGTGATTGTCTTTTGTCAATGATTCTGGGTTTACTGACACGCTGGAACGAGCGCAAAACAAAACAGATTCGAATTTCGAACGTGAAAAGAAAAAACAAAAATGTCATCTCCCAGTATGATAATGGCCAGTGTTTGTATTCATGTCGCGCGTCTCTACGTGCTTAGCGCCTAGATGTTCTCTCTAGGTAACTCGCTAAAATGGTGATTGTTTTTACATCAGCCTTTTTTTTTCGTTTTAAAAATATTTTCCTTAATGATGCCAAAATATACCTAAATCTTAGAGGATAAAAAATACAAATTGTACCTAGCATAACTGCCTTTTTGCTTAAATTAGAATAAAATAATGATCTCGTGTTTCTAAAATATTACTTGAGCTTTTAAAGGCTTTTTCTATTCATGAGCAGGTAAGTACGTTACGTCTATAAAACAGAACATATTTTTCTAGGATCTGTAATATTTCATTAAATTGTTTAGTCGCGGACAATTTATAAGTAAAGCAAAATGCTAATGAGCAACAACCAGTTTATGTTATTTATTTATTAAGTTTAATGTGCACCATTTTCTATTAATTTCCTGTCCACTAATATGGTTATTGACCTGAGGTGGAATTGTGTAAATCAATCGTAATGATTTGACAGTTCATAACGTAGGATAAAGTCAGTTAAACAAAGCGTTTGACAGAATAATCGTACGTTATGAACTGTCAAAAGATAACGATTGCTTTACACAATTCCACCTCTGATAACCTTGGAAGTCTCATAAATTATCTTTAAATTATTATTTAAAAACAAGTCCAATGAGTAAGTTATAAAGATATCAATAGAGTCAATATAGACGTGCAACAATCGTTATTTTTCATTTCAAAAATGTTTCGTTCGGATACAAAAAGATGAAAGAAAACCTTCTCCATCCCGAGGGAGTGATTCTGATGCTTCAGATCGATCAGCCGTTCCGTTACATACCTACAATTTGTATCAGAAACTGTTTTTATTATTTTAACACGTTTTTATTCGTCCTGCTGTATGTAACTAACATGTAATGGAATCTAAGAATCTGAATTGAGTACAAGCACTTCTAATCTAATTCTCGTATTTCTATTTTAGCACTATTTAGTAGATCTTATAGACAACTTTTCAACATCTCGTGAATTTTAACTTAATAANTTAATAATAAACTTATACCATCCTTACTTCCAAAGATTAACCTCAAACTACATTCATATTCAAAACTTCGAACTCCTCCTGTTCTTCTGATTAATTTCGTTGCGGGTCAAATGACAGTTTAACTTTCCCCCGGGAAACTTGACCTTCACTGGTTGGGTTTTTATTGGCGGTCAAGCTGTAGATCCTGGCTATACAGGAGTTGCAGTGGTGGGAAAGAGAGGTGGGAATAGTCCCGTATTCAAATTCAATTACCTCCGTACCTAGGCATTCTATAGGGTATACAAATTCTCGAGTAAACTTATTTTGTAGGGGTCTCACCATGCAAACTAAATAAAATTTACTTTTCAGGATGGAATGTCTAAGCTACGTGCAGCAAAGGCAGGCGGACTTCGTGCCCGTGGACCCTGAGGACATGTACGTGGCCTCCAAGATCCCCAACCAGGACTTCGTGGTCTTCCAAGAGTACAGGACGGATGATGAGCCAGATGGTATGTATTTAATTTTCTTGATTTGATTTCTCGGCTCTATTCAACTCTTTAAATTCTCTTACTTGTCAGTATTGTTGTGGTGTGCAGCAATATTAATTGTACCTATCTAACTAAAGAGGAACTTCTACATAGAAGCTATGTAAGAAGCGTAGAAAAAAATAGGATTGAAAAAAAAACGTTTCTGGTGCTAGACTTAGAAAACCAAAAATATCGTAAGAAAATGGTCTCCTCCTGCCTCCCAGTAAAGATATAAGATGACCATAGTGTGAGTAGAGTATGTCGGCTAAACCAGTAGTATTGATTCTACTATGGTAAACTAAGGCTGGGTTGCACCATCTTACTTTAACTTTGACAAACGTCAAAAATCTGTCAAACTCCATACAAAAAACACCGGTTATCGTTATAGTTACGGTCAAAGTTAGGTGGTGCAACTCAGCCTAAGGGAACTAACCTATGAAAGAGTCTAATTTCAGCCCGTATTCACAAACGATACTTGCTTAAGTGAAGCAGCAAATGTAACGCACAGCGTTGAATAGAGCTCAGTGATTGATTCGTGTGTCACCCTGTGCGTCCACGCGCACTGTGAGACCTCATACTAATGTTTGTGAATACGGACGTCAAACGTGTTAAAGAAACCATGAATTCAATATGAATGTGTAGGTACTTGGAAATATTTACGTTATAAATGATGAACAGAAAAAGCCATAACCAATACTAGTATTCTATTCTAACATCTACATTACGAAACCACTTTAATATTGAATGAACACAATAGACCAAAGCCAACAAACAACACTTCCGAACGCTTGCATTGCATAATATTCAAATGAGAGAAAGTTTAATAAAATCCAATCATATTAGAGCTTTGGATGCATACGAGGCGAATTGTATAAGTAATTTTGTTTATCTGCAGTTTCAAGATGTTTATGTGTCGATATTGGATGTTACTTTATAGAAAGAGTCGAGGAATTCACATGTGTTAAGTGACATCAAAATCTTAAAAAATAAGGTATTTTCAATATCAAGCAGACGACTTGCTATGTGCATGGTTTCTTTTTGTCGCTTCGAAGAATCGTCTGTCACTGAACAAAGGAATATTAATCTTGAGCTGCATACGTTTCTTGTTAACCATTCTTGTGTTACATACACACACGACTCTCCACAGACACGAACTTCTTTATATAGTTTGGTCGGCTGCTAATCAGTATTAGGAATCGGCCGATACCAAAACGGTGTAATGTGCGCTCTTCCAAGGACATGTCACACTGGATGCGACCTGCTGCGGTCAGGTCCAAGTACCTAATTATACAAGAAGCGGGCTTTTTTACTTTGACCAGACCGCAGACCGCATCCAGTGTGGCCAATCCTTCTTAATTAACTGCCTGACTAAACTACGGTCTGACAAAAAGTCTGCGAGATCTGTGAGGGCTCGTAAATGTAAAAAATATTTTCAGAATCTCCATAAGTAAAGGTCCATTTTTTCTATATGATACATTATCAACTTTTTATGTGAAGCTCGCCGAAATATGTCCTCGTATCTCGTCGTAATGACTTCTATTCAAGTCAGAATGGGTCGCTATTCATCGTTAGGTCCGCAGCATTCCCACAATCCTAAAGGATAGGCTCCGCGAGACATGTTTCAGCAAGTCTGGAAGTCTTAGCCTAGAATTTATCGTAGTTTATGTGTGAAAGAACTATGTAGGACTTATCGGGATTTGGTTCTGATTAAGTACTACTCTAGTTAATTTTTACAGGGAGAAATAAAATCTGATATGTAACCACAGTCCACACTCTGTTTATAAGATTTTTCCTAAAAAGACAGTGTTACCTACTTTCATTGCAGATTTTTTCCTGATCTGTTCATGTATGAAATTTCAAATATTGCGCACTAGCTTTTGAGCCAATAAGCTCCATACAAAACTCCTTGCTATTTCCCTTAAAAGGGCAACACACAATGGAGCCCGACCATATTATTTTAGCTCATATTGCAATAGATATTGAAGTATCTAATTGATTAATAAATTAATGTTTTTTTTTCTTTTTAGCGGAGTTCCGTTACGAAGCTGTGATAGTGGTCCACAAGGATCTTCCCGTCAACAACTTGGACCAACTGAAAGGGCTCAAGTCGTGCCATACTGGAGTCAACAGGAACGTTGGATATAAGGTAACTTACATAATGTAAAATTTTCGTTCGTTTCAGCCAAATGACGTCCACTGCTGGACAAAGGCCTCCTCCAAGGCTTTCCACAATGCACGGTCCTGCGCTGCCCGCATCCAGGCTCTTCCCGCGACCTTTACGAGATCGTCTCTCCACCTAGTAGGAGGCCTGCCCACGCTACGTCTTCCAGCCCGTGGTCGCCACTCGAGAACTTTTCTGCCCCAACGGTCATCGTCTCTACGAGCTATGTGCCCCGCCCACTGCCACTTGGTTTTAGCAATTCTGCGAGCTATGTCGGTCACTTTGGTTCTCCTGCGGTAATGTAAAATGTATCTACTAAGTATATTATGTACGAGATCGAATCAAAAATGACTAGATCCGTAAACGAACAAAAGCTGCTGACATAGCCCGACGGATTAGGAAGCTGAAGTGGTAGTAGGCAGGGCACATAGTACGCAGAACTGACGGCCAATGGGGCAATAAGGTTCTGGAGTGGATGCCACGTACCGGAAAGCGCAGAGTAGGGCATCCACCCACAAGGTGGACCGACGACAGCGTTGCCAGACGTCCCGATTTTGGCGGGACGTCCCGATTTTTAAATCAAATTTAAATGTCCCGCGCGGGACAGGCTCGGTCCCGCTTTTCGGAGAGAGACACTTACTTCACCAAACTTTTGTTTGAAACGCCATATTATTCTAAAGAATAAAACATTTTTAATTTTATTCTTTTTTTATTCTAAAGACGAATTTAACGATAGAGTAAATCTGATTTAAAATATTTTTTTTTGTTAAAATACATTTTCTATGGCTACTTTTGCTATATATGTCAAGTAAACGTAATTTTAAGTCAAATAAAAAGATAAATATTTGAAAACCTTTGATTATATACGTTTTTTTACTATGTCCCGCTTCTGACGGAAGAGTCCCGCTATTTTCACTCAAAAAGTACCAAAGTCCCGACTTGGCGAAAAAAAAAACTGGCAACGCTGACCGACGACCTCATAAAGGTAGCAGGAAGGCGCTGGATGCCGGCCGCTACCAAGCGGTCATTATTATGAAAATCATTGGGGGAGTCAACAATGGACGACTAATGGCTGAAATGATGAAGTACCTACATAATATAATAAGAAATGTTACGGAAAGCGCCTGGATGCGGGCAGCGCAGGACCGCGACATTGTGGAAATCCTTGGGGGAGACCGTTGTCAGGTTAGGTTGAAGACGAAGATAGATGATAAAGTGCTCGAGGATACATTAAGTCGGTTGCTACTTGCTAGCCTGTAGCCATTTATAAGCCTAGCGCTTAACTCAATCAGCGTCTGATGTATGGGTCATGGGAGCCTCACAGGAGGGGTGATTTTGACATATTATGACGTGACAGAGCACACAAATCTGAAGTCTCGCTGACATTCGACGTAACAAAAAACACCCTTCCATGCCGCTTCCATACCTCAGGCACTGACTGGATCCACTAGACCTAAACATTATAATACCAGAGCAGTTAGTATTGACTCAACCCACAAGTTACGATATACCTAAGCTGAAGATTTAGCAAAGGAATAATCATCTGCAATGTACTCGTAACAGCTTACAACCCTTTGAGTGCCTTTGATTTCATATTCCAATGTAACAAAGCATACTCGTCTCATATTCAGAGCTCGGTCTTGTCCCGCCAGATGTCACACAGGCAGACAGAGGGTAATAAGGAGACAATCTTAGCAAAAACATCGAATAACGGCGCAGTTACACTATGCGGGAAATTGATCTAGACATTTAAAGTAAACACGCTCTTCAGTCAGTTTCGCCGTGCGTGGTCCACACTTCGGTGTACGTGCTCGTGCTTTGTCTCGGTAAATTTTCCGCTTAGTGTAACTGAGCTGTTAAATTCGTATTGTGATAATATTGAAAACAGAATTTATGTCAGCTATTCAAATAAAGTTTTTATTCAAATTCCAATCTAATGCGAAGTCAAAAAGGGTGCAGTTTCGTTTAAAGAGCAACACGACAACCTCAGTAAAGATGCCTATTCAGTTGTACTACTTATTATTATTCTGTGGTTGTACCCTCAAGCAACTTTTTCTTTCCTCAAAAACCAATAGAGGTAGAGTCAGAGACCTAATTACATGTATTTATAATTTAAGATTGGTTTAAGTTTAAATAATACAAAAATAGATCAGATCAGATAAAGAAGTAGACCAGAGCAGATCATAATAGGTAGTCAACCATCAAATGAACCACAGAGTGATTCTGTCAGATTCTTCATTTTAAAAGGCGAAACTACTTATAAAGCTCCCATTCTTTCATGACTATGAAGGATTTATATCGCTCCGTGAATCAATTTCGATTGCTAGCGAATGTTACTTTGTCCAAGACTTTGATCTATTCAACGAGCACATTACTGCCAATCAGTTACAATGTAACAACCCGCATATCCGTTCCTATGTAACGTGGTAGCGTCTTTCCGTTCTATACATGGCCAGAACGCACCCATAGGAAACTGCTCGTGTATATTTCGGAGTGCCTGTTTGTAAATCTGTGACTCCAAACTATACACGAATTTTGCGTACTGATCGTGTATAGTTTGGAGGAGCTTAGTAAAAAAAGTCATCTCCAAACTATACTCGATTAGTTTCTACTACACCACTTACACTTGACTAGAGTGTGTTTAGTTGATATTGATTTAGTAAAATTCAGTAAAATATGGAACTATATTTAAAATTACATTTATTTGATATTATTACATAAAATATTATTATTTTACTGAATCTATAATAAATCTAGATTTTTAAAACTATTGTAAGTGGTTTTTGAAATTAAATTGATTAGGTAGATTTCAAATTAAATAACAATTTAATTAATATGAGAGAGAGTGAGAGAAGAAAGTTCAACGCGCATTAAATACAATATTATGCGAGACTTTAAATGCTAGGTTTGTATTGTCGGCCGTTTGGTGTAGTGGTTAGTATGTAATAGAAAGAGAGGTCAATAAGTCAAAATGACTAGCATGCAACTACTCGCGTATAAATTGTAATCACGCACTTATTACAATACATACATGATTAGTCCGTATGCGTACTGGCGATGTATATTTTGAAGGAAGATAATTGACCTAAGTCACTACAAAGTATACGCGAGCAGTACGCAGCGTATGCGTACTGGTCGTGTATAGTTTGGAGGAGCTTAGTAAAAAAAGTCATATCCAAACTATACTCGATTAGTTTCACACCCTTGCGTTCTGGCTATGTATAGAATGGAAAGACGCAACGTGGTAACAGCAATCAAATGATTTCGTTGTGATTTTGGAACTCGGTCGTGTCGCGCCAGATGTTACACTTAAGGTGAGTATAGACTAGCTAGAGCATTTACTTGTAACAAAACAACGAGCCGCTCTATGAAATATCTAGTGTCACCACACCCTGTCACGAACCAAACGTCATACATTTTACCTGTAATGTACCAGTCGCAAGAACGTTACATTACACAGAAATAGTCTAGTCTATACTCACCTTTACAGCGAATAGGGACGGTTCCAGCAATAATAACACTTACATTCGTATATTGAAGCCGATGACGTGGCCTATTGCGTTGACTTGGCAACTATTTTTTATTAGACAATATTAATAGAAGTACAATATTGTAAAAAGAGGACCTTTCTTATTTGTACAAGAAACAGTATAAAGGTCCTGAAAGAAGCGTTAGAAAACGCCAAATACTTTAGTCACTTCAAAATAAAGAAATTGTACGTAATTCAAATAGATTTACATCTTAGAGAGTTTGAAGGTTTTAAGCAAAAGGTAGGGTAATTGCGCCGGTTTTCCGTCCAGCTCCTGTTTTCGTCCATTTGACCGACTTGCCACAAACAAATACGGAAAATTAGAATACAAACCTAACTTTCCGTGCAAGTTTGGACTTGTTACAATCTATAATATCTAAGTAACAGTTCTGCCTGCATGAAAATGTAATTTGACAAGTAATAACTCCAAAAAAATCTACGGAAGTTGCTGCTGCACACAGGTGAATGGAAAACGTCGTCAAGTTAGAAAAAAAACGTGCCGGTAGGGAACTTTCATGGTATGTTTAATTACTGTTTTAGCTACTTTACGTAATGTTTTTGGCACGTATGACTAATTATTAGCATAATAAACACTATTTTAAGGGTTTATTAATGTTTTTGTATGGAAATCTTAGATAATTAAGTGTACTAATACTAGCATAACAATTTTGCAAGCTTTTGGTTTTCGTCCACGTGGACGGAAACCCTGACACCTAGTTAATATTTTTAATAATCATTTTACTTCAATGGACCTACAAAATACAATGTTTTTTCTTCCAATATGATCTTTATTGCCATTACATTAAACATTTTAGTTTGCGTCCACTTTTTAACAGTGATAAACCCATAAAAACCGTTAAAAAGATGTGGACGAAAACAAAAAACAGCTTTAAACGTTGTTGTGTTTTCGTCCATGACGTCATGAGCAAGCACTGGGGTGGACGAAAACCAAAATTAGCTATTCCTGTAGATTAGTTTTCGTCCATTTGTCCTTCGATTTAATGCAATATTTTCCTAAATTTAGATAAGAAACTTATTTAAATATTTTTGATATCATTTGAAAGCTAACAAAATTACCTTTCAAATGATATACCACAATCCATAGTAACTGTATTGTAGAATTGGTTTTAAGTTAATAATTCAACTGCTCCCTTTTTTCTACACAGTGGTCGAAAACTAGCGTACACTAGGACGAAAACTGATTTTTTTGGACGAAAACTAGTGAAATCGCCTCTTTTGCATAAAATATTTTTTATAAAGAAACCCGTGGTATTTACTTATTGTCATATAATATTAACGTAAAGTAGACTATATAAGGACTAAAATGACATATGATGCATATGAGTAAGGGTATTTTAAGATATTCATTTCGCATCACAAAGTTGGCAACTCCGATAATTGGACGAGAACTAGCGCACTTACCCTATTTTCGGAGCCTTTAAAAGCGAGCGCACTTCAGGGACCCCATTTCTTTGCAATTTCGCATCTATAAAAGTAGTTAAAGGGGAGCGTTGGACAGAACGGCACTTGGGACTTCGTTCGTAAATCTGAGAAGGCAAATAGAACAGGAAATGTTTGAAACAATATTTAGCCTGCGAAGAAATTCGCGAGGGAAATTTTAAGCTGGAATTCTTCATACAATGAAAAGCCGGAACTGTTGCCATTCGGTCTCTTGAAATTGCTCGTGAAGTCGTAATAAGTAAGTATTTTCTTTTTTCGACACATTTTTCAGCGTTCTTCTCATGTTTCAAAGTGTGCCTTTAAAGACGAATTTAATTCTCAAACCTAGTTCAGGAATTCCAATAAACGTAACACGTGCCTGTTACTTCACGAATTAATTTCCACGAAACACGTTAATAAAATATGAGATAATCCACGTGACACCGAAGAAAGAAACAAACATACATTACAGAAATATGGGGGTGACATTGATGTATTACCCCCGACATGAGTGTAATGTAAAAACAAATTAGGAGCTACGAGATATGAAATTTCGTATTTTGCTTGTTTCCCGAATTGATGTAGATATTACACTATCAAAGTCAGTGGTTTCCAAGTTTGCCTTCCCAAGGGACCTCCTCATTGACGCTATAAGACAGTTTGGGCGTAATGACAACGATTAGATTAAGATTAATGAACGATCCTATCAAGTTAAGTGACACTTCGGTTCGCCACTAATTCATAGCAATTTTCCAAAGTGGTTCAACAATATATTAATGGACTCAATTTGATGGTACAACTTAATCTGTGGCGCCTATCTTAGAAAATGTTACGTAAATGTGAGTAACGACGCAAAATTTGGCTGGAGAATTTGATTAAATACATATTTTGCAATTCCGCAGTCAAATCTAAACAACTCGGCAAGTCGGCCATGCTTATCAATATTCAATTAGGTTTTTAAAAACATCCTTCATAAGACTTTCTTTAAGCTAAGGCCCGTATTAAGAAATAACACTCAAAATATGAATCTATACTCAAGACGATCCAAGCCATGCATGGTTGCTCTAAAAGTATGGAAGTTTACCCTATCACAGACTTTAATCTGAACTTGAGTTTGAATCGAGTTTCATCGATTCAGGAACAATATTTGCTGATTTCCAATAGGAAAAGAAAACCAACAACCCCAAAACTTTGAGAACATGTTCTATTTAACACATCAAACAGCGTGGAATGATTAATTCTCCACATGTGTACCGGTTATGTTGTTATGCGAGTTACAGTTTTTACACCGAATTTGGGAGGTAGGTAATATTTATAGGTAACGCTAACGATGATTGATGGAACTAAGTTCGGGGTGTTTATGGAAGTTTAGATTAATGGCCAGGTATATTAATCCAACGTGAAACTTGACCTTTCTTACATTTACGTAACCAGGGTGAAGGCAGCTTACTTAAATTGTTACGACCTATAAGTTCTAAATATTCTACGGTCCAAGTACCTATAGGTAAATTCTTGAATGTAGGCGATAAATTGAGAGGTTGGTTTCTTAATGCTAGCCTAAACCTGGCTAAATCATAAAAACCTACTTATTCTAAATGTTTTCGGTTAAGTTTTCCTCATGTCTGTCTGCAAGACAATACAGTTCTTATATTTTTGTGTATACTTACTTATAATAACAATTTGCATAACAACGTCTTTTAAACAAAGATGCAAATACTTCGCCATATAAGATGAATGGCGGATAAACTTAACTCGACAGCTGGATATATTTTGGTGTTGTAGTCTAAATTTGGGCTCTAACTTCATCCTACAGTTTGGTGCTCAGTCTTGACACAATACCGTGGTCTTGGTCTACCAAACACAAGTAGTTCAAATTCGCCTTCAAACTACAAGTAAACAGTACCAGAAATTCAACTGCTTGTAGCCAAACAGGACTGCTATAGCTGTTCGCTGTGTACAGTATAGATGCTCAGAACAAGTCGGACAACTTGCCGAAACTGACTCGGAGTTAACCAGTTCCAGTCAAGTGTCAATGCAGTTAAGTAATCGCTATGCAAGACCGAGCTTGCATCTTAAGGTAGGATACCTTAAAACTTCTGGGCATGTAGGTAGGTACAGCAAAAATAATGTTTTATTGCAATTTATTTATATTTTCAGATGTTAAAACAATAAATTCTGTAAATGTACAATTGTACATGAAGTAGCGGTATATACCTCGATAGGTATTAAATATAAGAGCTTGTTGAATATGTTACTAAGTAGAAATTCCATTCCAATAGATTGTAGTAGAATTACTTCTAAATAAGGTAAGGAATCAGGACACTTACAAGAATCTAACTCCTACATAATATAACAATGAAGAAGCATTTTCAAGTACTTAAATGTTTTAAATTTTGTTTATCCCTAGACCGGCAAAATGGATAATTTAATTAGGTATCTACCCCCAGACTACTTACCTTCTTACTTAAATTATCCACTCGAAGTTAACATAGCAATGTTATTTCCAGTTACGACTTACCTACCAAATAAAAGAAAGACCTAACATTGAATCGCAAAGTAGGTAAATTCATTAAAACTCATGCAAACTTTCATACAATAAAATCTCTAAAATTTTAATATTCATTCGTGAAAGCTCTAGAATTCTAGGTACTCTGGTCTGTGTACTTATGTAGTCTGAATAAACCATCCAAGACGAATACGAGCGTTGTATGTTAGACGGAATAAAATTATTATCTCTTTGCTAGAAGTAAAGAAATCATAAGTCCATTTGTAGCTCTTTGAAATACTTATTTTAAACTAAACATGTTACCTACAGTTAGCGTCAATCGTTCGTGACACCCAAAGTAGCCAAAAAGTTGACAATACAACCTTTAAAATTGTAACAAAGAACGTGTTGCGAACTTTTTGGCTACTTTGGGCGTCACGAACTATTGGAGGCTGACTGTATCTACCTGGATCTACCTATTAGTACCTATTTATTGTTGTTTTTATCATGCTCTCATTTGGCTAGGCTGATCCGAGAGATGAGTGACCCTTCTCAAAAAGCATCAAAGCATCGACACCAAGTCGGATGAATGAGTTTTTTCCTGAATGTGTTTTTGAGAACCCCATTAACCTTTCACTGAACCGACCCACTTTAATCCTTTCCAGAAAATAGCCGATGAATTAATACACGTTACCCTTTTTCAATATGTTTTTTATGTAAAAATACTGCCTCTTGGGGAGGTTTTATCAAACACCATGATGAACAGCAATTTGGTTCCCTGAATTGCAATTTCAGTTTTCTTTTCATACAGTGTAGGTACCGATGAAAATGCTTTAAACGCTTCAAAATATTATACCATCTTGTTATCACATGTAATCTCTTATGTTTTCAACTGCATAGTCTCACAATATAACTATGCTGCCGCCTGTATAGGTCTACTTAGCGACATTTTGCGATAATGCAGTTTTTTTATTAAGAATATTAATTTCAGATTCCTCTGACAATGCTGATGAAGCGCTCCGTCTTTCCTAAAATGAACGACCGAACCATATCGCCGAAGGAGAACGAACTGAAAGCATTCTCCACCTTCTTCTCCCAATCCTGCATCGTTGGCAAATGGTCTCCTGACGTCAAGACCATGAGGACTTGGAGTGAGTATCTTTTAATTTTCCACATTTTGAAACAAATCATATTTTTCCTTAGACTCTCCTTATCCATGACCTCTGCTGACACTTGACTTTTACGCTTTCTAATTTGGGCGAAATTGGATTTTGAATAAATAATAATTTGGCTTTCGATGGTATATCTATGTATATGCAGTAACGCCAGCAACCCCTGAGTAACATAGGTGTATCAGCAATCACTCAATATTCAACGACATTGATTGTCTAAAACGCTTCACAAAATGAGTTTGAAAACATTACATACATGTTAAGAAAAGGACCTTGTGTAAAAATGGATACATTTTGCACTTCTAAAAACACTCACTCCTAAAATGATCTAACATCTGATGATAGCTGACGTTAAATGCTTGTTTGAACAGAATCCCAATACAGCAACCTATGTGCCCTCTGCGAGCGACCAGATGCTTGCGACTACCCTGACAACTTCAGTGGATACGAAGGCGCCTTGAGGTGCCTGGCCCACAATGGAGGACAGGTCGCCTTCACCAAGGTCATCTATGTCAGGAAGTTCTTTGGGGTAAGTTACGAGTACTTTTGTTTTGAGTAGACCTCATTATTAATATACCTCTAAATGTGCCGATGATCTGGACATTTTACTCTTTGTCATCTAGTCCCAACCCAAACCAAGCAAAGCTTCTACCACACATTCCATACAGTTACGTAGGTATATTAGATACAACATTACTTAAATCGTTTACGCAAAATCGAAATGCAGACCTAGATTCTGCAAACTTAACGACTCGAGCGAGATCCAAGAGGAGGAGGCTGGTTCGATCCCCGCCGCCGATGGACCCCTCTAGTAATACAAACGTACTAGTACTTAGTGCTTACGTGGGGTTAACGGGACTAATTGACTTAATTTGTATTATTAGTATAAAAATACTAATATTATTTACCCTTTTACCCAGTTGCCAGTAGGCACAATCCCAGCAAACACCTCATCGGAGAACCCCGACGAATTCGCGTACCTCTGCGCGGATGGATCCAAAGTCCCGGTCAGGAACAAGGCGTGTTCCTGGGCGGCCCGGCCTTGGCAGGGGCTGCTTGGCCACAACGATGTGTTGGCCAAGCTGTCCCCACTTAGGGAGAAGATAAAGCAGCTGGCTGATTCTGGTGAGTAGCACTTGAAGTTTCGTCACAAGTGCTCAAGGCATGTTCCTAAATAACCCGGCCTTGGCAGGGGCTACTTGGCCACAACGATATGCTGGTCAAGCTGTCCCCACTTAGGCAGAAGATAAAGCAGCTGGCTGATTCGACCTGAGTAGAACCTGAAGTTCCCAATACCAGTGTTTTCAGGATTTCAATTTCCCAATGGCTTGATTTATTCGGAAGCCATACCTTACTTTAATATTATAAATCCGAAAATACTTTATCTACTTAGGTAAGTATCTTGTTATCTTTCCACGCAACCACTGAACCGATTTACATATTATAAGTTAGTTAGTTTAAGACCCAGGGTCATAGGATAGTTTTAACTTGGTTTTTGGAAAGACTTGTGCGTGAGATAGACTTTCTGTGACAGACTCAAATTAAATACACCGAAAGAATAAGACAGTTTACTGATGCCGATGCTACGATTGTATACGAGTAGGTACCTACTTAGGTACTCGGAGATGTTTGAAATACATGTCACTTTTCACACAACATTCAAAGATACAGCTCCCGCTAGCAGCAACGCTTGAATAACTGTTCGCTTTTAAAATGTATAAATCAGCATAAGTATCAGTAAAGCTCATGTCATTGAAATATTCTCTATGTTTGTCCAACTCTGAAACAAACACTCAATTGGCCATCTGCGATAGCGTTCAAAAATTCTGAGCTAACGCTTTTGTGAAGTGCCCTTTGCAAATATTTGGAGACCAAACATAGGCCGGCTGGTAAAATATTTAGAGTCGGCTCAGCCAATGAATATTTAATAGCTGCCAATATTGGCCCGACAGGATTACTAAATGGATACGCTCTATTTTGTAGTTTAAATTGGACTTTGGGATTCAATGTAAAAGGTTTCAAAAATATCGAAGTGTTCATGTTATTTGAACGATTATACACTTTTGAGATTAATAAAGTTATACGAAAAAGCTATCGACTCTATTTATCATTAAGTTAAGCAATAAAGTAGGTAGATACCTAAGAGATAAAATAAAATAATTATTATTGTTTATTTTAGTCTCTACTATTGTATGAATTTGATTTTCTCATTCATTCAAAAAGCTTCGGTAGGTAGGTACCTACCTACGTAAAAAGGACGAGGTCCCGTTTAAATAAAAGGTGATCTTCAATGACTGGAAAATGGATATCTATAAAGACTGGAAAATAATATCCACGTGTAGGGACGTAGTATTTACGAACTTACACGCACAGCCCGTGCATTAATAATTAGACGTAAATCTTTAACGATGAGCCACTCACGAAAAAATAAGGTTCGGGCATGAAATTCCTCTAACGATAATTAATTCCATCGAGCACAGCCCCTGACGCCTGTTTTAATTAATCCAATAACTTGGACTTCGACAGTGTAGTTGAAAAGGTGCCAATTTAAATATCTAATTTTCTCGGAACGTTTAGTTTAGCCCACGGCAAAGATTGCGACCCTTCGAAGTAAATTGCTTTAATCAGAAAATCCTGAAACTAAGCAAAAACAGCTCATTAACTTGATGTCTGGAGGTGACATCAGGTTTTCTAATTTGATGAGTTAATTAGTGCCGAGAGAGCTGCCTTACATTAATCCTGTATCGTTCCCAGGATTTTCAAAATGAGGGTTTTCGCGATTGAAAAATCCGCCAGATTGCAATACGTAGACGCGAGGTCCAAATGCTGCGTGATTGGTGGATTTTGACATATCAGTCAATGTCATGTCAAAAATAACCAATCATGCAGCATTTGGACCTCGCGTCTAAGTATTGCCATCTGGCGGATTTTTCATTCGCGAAAACCCTCATTAGTTATAGATTTTTAAAGATCTGAATACCTAGGCTATTAATATTTTTCAGAAATCATTTTCTACTTTACTTGTGCACTGAAAGGCTGCACAAATACTACCGTTAAACCATTAGCGAGACTATTCATCGATACCTACTTGCCATAGGTTCTTTAACGGTTATACTCATCTGATAGTATAATGGATCTCACAAAGCACATAATCATTTGTCATTTATTTTGTCCCAAGAGGTACTTTGGAATAAAACCAATAAAACCCAAGACCTAGTTGTCAAAAGAATTCCACTGAATCCCATGGAGATTCACCAGCTTATCATCATGGAGTTGCAGCAATCGTGGGAAAGAGGTGAAAAAACCTCAACCTTATAAAATTAATGGTTTGTTCCAAGGTGCCGCCACCAAACCGGAATGGTTCACCAACGTGTTGGGGCTATCAGAGAAGATTCACCACGTGGCTGACAACATCCCTATCAAGCCAGCCGACTATTTGAAGAAGGCCAACTACACAGAGGTCATCGAGAGAGGGCATGGACCTCCAGAACCAGTTGTCAGGTTAGTAAAAAAAACTTTATTTTAAAAAGATATTTTCTGTAATGAGCTCCTCAAAGGTTCCTCAAGTATTGTGTACGAACTTACCATTAGATGAGAGTCATACAAATCATAAGGAACCTCTGAAATAATTAAATCTACCTACCTACTTATCTAAGAAAAAATTAGGTAGGTAGTCATATTATGTATCACTCATTCATACCTTAGTAGGTATTCTAAAAACTAATGATCTTAAAAAATCTGCTTTGAAATAACAATATTCGTCAATGAGCCTGATTTTATTGTAACATATGTTGATAAACACATAAAATCGTATAAATAAAGTACTTTTATAAATCGAATTGAATAAATTTATTATTTAAAGAGCCATTGTATGACTTGACATGGTGCTAAACCGGCCTTGATTTGAATGCATGGAATCATTTCAACAATAAGTCCATTCATGGACAATGGACAATATCAGACACCATTGAAGTAAGTAGATACTTCAATGGGTACCCATACCCAACTACCTACCTACTTTATTTGCTACTAGAATCTATAACCACATGGTTTTTAACCCATGTGCTAGAACACAAGCGACGTCTCACAAGGTAGACGACCTCGTAAACGTAGCAGGAAGGCGCTGGATGCAGGCCGCTACTGTACTGGATGAGGCTATATTCAGCAGAGGACGTCCTGTGGCTGAAATAATAATGATGATGATGATGAACACAGATCTACCTATTCTACTTTCTCAACGGCAGCTTCATTCGGATCGATTACTTACAGCATCTATCTCATTAGAAAAACCCATGAAATTGAAAATTGAGCACCAAACTGAAAACTTCTTAAACGTTGATATACTTAACTCCAGTATTTTAAGCAATCAAAAAATATTACACAAACTAAGAGTAGTTATTCTACCACTGAATTTGTACGAATTTAACTGCAATGGATCTTCGTATAAAGAACGTCAGTCAAAGCAAAGCACTATCTAAATATTTAAACGGCAGTTCCTTCCAGACCGCGTTGTTTATCTTTGAATTTAAAGAGATCTTTCACTGTAGCGAAGTATTTTGATGTTGCAGTTAATAAAATTCAAGGGCCACGAGGGAAAAACCTCTATAAAAACAACTGGAGGAGGGGATTGGGGGTTCCTTCGTAGCCGGCTCACAATAACTCGCGGCTCCGTTTCTTTGGGCTCCGGTGGACACCGTCGGGTTTTAGTGGGTAGGCCCCGCCTTTAGCAGAGTAAATACTTACAAACTATTCTATTGGCGGATTTACACTACGCGGAAATTAGCTTACTACTGGTTTTTACTTGACTTGGCTAATTTCCGCGCAGTGTAAAAGCGGCATATGCCTTTAGTGAGGAGGCGGGGAGGAGAGTCCCACTGTCCCACATAACCCTGAGAATTGACAATGAGAAGAGATAAGGAACATATAAATTTGTAGGGAGTCAAGCAAACCGCCCGGGAAAAGGAGCCCAGAGGAAGTAGGACTCGCGCGCTCTCCCGAGATTGGGTTCGCACGCCGCGCCGCGCCGTGAGGCAGAAAGAACCATGGCGCATGGGTAATGGTGGTATTTGTCCCTCATAACCCACTAGCAGTCTCCATCGACCAGTGGGGGTATGCGCAATTTCCCGACGTTAAAACAGCGATATCTTTTATGGAAACCTAACCCTTGGTAAATGAATAGGTACCGATAGCCGGCAGCTGTTGACTCACATCACCTATTCCCTGTGTGAAAACGGGTGGCGAGTTTACACGGACTAGATCCTATCATGTTTTGATAGTTCAGTCGGGAAGTAAAATGTTTTTGATAGTTCAAATTGTTTATGAGGGCGCAGTAAATTCACTGCCTAAGTGTTTATCTAATAAAGTAAATTGGTTATTAATTAATAGAATTAAAAGGACTGTGTTTGAACCAACCAAGAACCAATGAGTTTAAATGAAAAGAACGAATGAAAATTAATTTCAGCAGCAATATTTAAATTCTATCAAGGTTTAGTTCACCTTATTATGGAGCAGATCATTATAAATGTGCGCTTGACGGACCTACAGTAACAATCACGGTATTTAGGCAAACAAGACACAACTTCTTTGAGTTAGAGACCTACTCTAAAACAAGTACCAAAATACCTTTAAGAAATATCGACAGACATCGCTGCATCGTTACGTTAGACTGCAACGTAGGTACCCTAGGCGTATAACTGTTGTTAAGTTACGTATTTTCAAGGTTATTACAATTTTAGAAACCCAAACTTAATATCCACGCCTAAAACAAGTCCTATTTCACGTCGCATACCTCCGTAAAAGCCTACAATGGTAGTAAACTACGCCAACTTTCCATGTAACAGGGAGGCTAGCGAGGGACGTAATTAAACTGGGAATAAATTTCCCACGCTCGGAGGGACTATTTCAACTTCAGGGGCTTCAGGTGAATATAAAGAGAATAAATCTTTTCGGCAATCCTACAGTACCTAGTCCTAATATGTAACGAAAAGTTATAGCAGTAATATGCTTCAAAGTCCGTAGTTCAAAAGTTATGTCTGGAGATATTGATAGCATTAGTCCCGAGATCCTAATCCTAATAGAATACTTAGGTAAGTATTTATGACACATCGCTACCCAGAATTAAGTAATTAAACGGATTATAAATCCAAAAGGGAATGATTCTGGTGATCAAATACAGTTTTTGTATGATCTATCCCATAAAATAGATTTTAAAAACCTTTTCACTTGCGAATAGTAAGTAACAGTAACAGCAGATCGGTCAATTAATTTGGCTTTTGCTGCTGAAATTAGACTTACAGTAGTCTGTCTATTTAGATCAAATTATTTGGGTTGGGTTTATAATAATCTCTAACTCTACACTTATATTCCTAGGCTCTGCGTAACTTCCAACGTGGCTCTCGCGAAGTGCCGCGCTATGGCCGTCTTCGCCTTCAGTCGCGACATCAGACCCCAACTGGACTGCATACAGGAGGCGTCGGAGGCCGACTGTCTAAAGAACGTAAGATTTTATTTTGTATTGTCATTTAGGCCTAACCCCTTGAGCGAGTTGAAATTTTCAATTCAGAAACCGGACCAGTTTCCTAAGTTTAAGTTTCCTAAGGTATTCCTAAAATAGCACTTATCCCTTGCCTATGTGTACGTACCTACGTAGTAGATACCTATTCTCACAAAAATCGAGCAGATTCATTTTCTTCGTTTAACTCTACAGCTAGACAAGGGGAATTTGAGATCGTCTTCATTATTATACCTACCATGTCGTTTGGTCACCACTGAACGAGAGACTTCTCTAACATACCAGAACCCTTATAATTGTTATCTGAATAAAATTCTGAACGTAGATATCTCATAGGCAAGCTTTACCAGGACAGGAACAAACCCACCAAACTGCTACATAAACAGACCGTTTCACATAAAAACCCCATGCACAGGTGCAAGACAATGGCTCGGATCTCGCTTCGGTAGACGACTCAAGAGTCGCAGCCGCAGCCAAGAAGTACAATCTCCACGCGGTGTTCCACGAGGTGTATGGCGAGAAGAAGAAGCCTAACTACGCCGTTGCTGTCGTCAAGCGAGGCTCCAGTATCAAAAAGATGGAGGATTTGAGGGGCAAAAGGTAAGTCATTTGCTTAAAAATTTAAAAGAATAACTCAGACTGCTTCGGTAGACGACTCAAGAGTCGCAGCTGCAGCCAAGAAATACAACACCCGTGTATACCGAGAAGAGAAAGCAAACGGTAAGACGCCTTACGGGTTTACAGGACTCTGATTTCACAAACCAAGAACGTCCAATTTAGGTAGTAGAAACGCTAAACTTGGAAAAAGATGGCCGCATGGGTATAAAAAATTAGTTTGGGAAAATCCTTTACTTAATTTTAAAAAATCTTGGAAGTCCTTATGAAAGGCCTTTGTCCATTTGGCTGATACGAACAAATGAACGAACTTTATTAATCTAAGGGTTACCTACATTCTATAATTTTCTTCAAAACAACTTTCAGTCTCTCTCAACTTTTAAAGAATAACAAAATTTGTGGGCTTGGTCATATTACGAAATGGACTATGGACTATGTAAATAAAGCTGCAACATTGATGATAACTCAAACAGTAAAACCTTATCTACAGAAAATTACCATTCTCTGACGAAAGTTTCAACGAATTCTAAAGCAGAGTAGTGAGTAAAGTATGCAAAGTAGCTTTCAGTGATTCACACGGGACCTCGTTATTTAAATAAGATAGAGTTGAGGGAGAACTGTAAAAGTACACGAATGTCTATTCAAAATTTGAAGGTCTTAGATGAAATCCATCAGTAAAAGGCTACATCGATTTAAAATTTTGATTAAAGTAAGTAAAGCTTAAGACTAGGGGCAAACCACCGATTTATAGTTGGCCGATAGTTATGCCAGATTTTAAATTGTATGAACAATCAGCCAAATTGAATCGGTGTAATGTGCGCACTTCCATACATGCCCATACTGATGGACAGCCCGACTAAACTATCAGCCGACGAAAAATCGATGGTCTGCGCCTAGATTAAGCCTATTTCTGTAAGTCTAGCAACCATTTGCATGTGAACAACGGTTGTATGTAACATCTACACATTTAGTAGAGTCAATTGGTTACTTAGCCAATATTATTTAAAAATTATCTGTTACAGATCTTGCCACAATCCCTACGGAAGCTTCAGCGGTCTGGACGCACCCTTGTTCTACCTAATCAACAAAAAACTCATCAACCCCGATCAGGTATGTATGAGCAATGTTTCTAGTAGGTACTTTACCTAACATCTTTTACTTAAGTATTCCAGGCTAGACCATCAAAACATACCAATCTAGCTTCCTCCGAACGCTTGCAATTTATAGTTCGAACCGAACCTAGGTACTGAATATTTCAAAGAACCTATCTTAGAGAGTAGTGCACTTCAATGTATTGCAAAAGCTTGGAATCTATTGAGTTGCATTATAAATACACACGAAACTCGGCAGCATAAAGTTGCTGCTAGCTATCGGATAAATTATTGGGAAGCTTATCAAAATGTTCTCTCACTCAATGTGCTTCATTTTCAGTGTATCAAAAACCTTGGCGACTTTTTCTCTGGCGGTGTCTGTCTGCCAGGTGTTGACAAAGCCGAAAACAATCCACGTGGTAAGTTTAATCAATTTATTATTGAGATTTAAGTTTATTAAATATCATAAAAAGAGGATTGATATGAACTTCTGAAGAATACTTAAAGATAATGGACCAAAAGTACGCCCTTGGGAAGCTCCCGAGAAAATTGAGATATTCCATTTAATAAAATTATTCTTGCAGGTGACGATGTCTCAAATCTGAAGAAGCAGTGCTCCACTGATAACAGCCCAGTGAAGTGCCTTGAAGAAAACCGTGCTGACGTCGCTTTCGTATCAAGTAAGATTGTAAAGATTTTTGTAATAACGAAAACTGAAATTAATTACCACTTTAACCTCTTTGTAAATACATTTTTGTAAAAATACTTAGATGTCGCCTTTACTTCACCTACCTACATAACGAAGGAATTTTTTTTACAGGTGCCGATTTACCAAACTTTGACAAGTCAAAGTACTTGTTGCTTTGCTTAAACAAAGATGCAGGTGGCACGAGCTGGTTTGAGAACTTCGAAACTTGCAACATCGCCATGGCCCCCTCAAGAACCTGGTTGTCAGCTAAAGACTTCTTGTCAGACGTCTCCATAGCCCACACTCCGTTGAGTCTAGCACAACTTTTGGCTGATAGAACTGATCTATTCAACATTTACGGAGAATACTTGAAGAATAATAATGTTATTTTCAATGTGAGTACAGTCTGTGTTAGTGGTTCCACAATAGTAAAAACTCATGTTATTGTTTTAATTCTTGTCAGATTTATTTATTGTCTATTTATTTTAAATCTATTTAACTCTTACAATCTGAGATAATCACATTCCTAATATTTATTATTGCAGAATGCTGCTAAGGGCTTGGAAACTACAGAAAAAATGGACTTCGAGAAATTCAAGGCAATACATGATGTTATCAACAATTGCGGAGTCGCTTAAAAACTTTTCATATGTAAATTATAGTTTTAAGCCACAATTCCCGGTGTGACTAACAAATTAGTGGTAAGAATGACAAAAACAAAAGTCTGAATTTATGAATTTTAATTACATCGCTTATAATGGTAATGATAATAAATAAATAATACCCATATCATGTAGTTTTGTTTTGTACCGAGTGAGACTTATAATGCAGCTAAGATCAGGGTTATTACAACGGATGCTGCCAGCATTGCGTATCCAGTAGCGTAAACTTCCTTAATTGTTAGACCTTTGGCGGTGTCCCAGTAGAGATGTCTGATACCATTAGCAAAGTGGTATCCAAGAGGGGCTGCGATTAATGCTTTTGCTAAGAAAAGTGTCGCTGGGGACAGGTTGAGGCCTTCGATCATGGTGATGTAGTGAGAAATGTCGTTTGGCAATACCAAGATTCCGATACCAAGAACGCTGGCATATCCAGAGAGAATCATACCTATAGGACAAAATTTCAATTGTTAAAAAATTTAGAATTATACTGAAACTTTACTGATAGTGTCTATTGAGTATTATGAATACAAAATATTTTACTATTATTGTAGTAGCTAAATCAAAGTATCATGGCACCTTTCATTCTCATTAGAATGAAAATTATTGCCTACCTATTGCACAACTAAATCACTCAGAGTAAGTTATTGCATTATTATGATTAGAGTCACAAACATTAATAACCTTTTCTTAGGTACCAACAACAGCACATTAAGCCAAACATTGTGGCATCTAACATCATTGTAATAAGTGTCATTTTGCAACAAAAATGTATAGTGGATGTGCTGTTGACTGTATAAAATAGTCATAAAATAATGGTAATAAAATATTGTTAAGAGTTTATCACTGCAAATAATGTCAAAGTAAACAAGTTTGCAAATTGCAAAAGTATGGAATCAAGTTGAACATACCTGCAGCTCTATGTGTGATACTAGTCATGCTAGTCAACTGTGGGGCGTAGATGGTCAGATGTGGGGACATGGGGCGCTTGAGTCGTTCGTTTCTGACATCATGATGCTCAAGTTGGGGAGGCTCAAACTTTTTGTAAGTCACTTTAGGCACTCCAGCCGCTGCCTGGGCGTAGTTCACAGAGCTCAACGTAGCAGGAAACCTGCCTAAAGTTGATAGCAAAGACTTTGTGCCTAACCTAAAAGAATTAAACAGTAAAATCAGCCAAATACTAACAACCAAAACAACCTAACCCTATTACATAATGTTTGCCAACTAACCTGCTGCAGCTGTAGAACGCCATTGTTTATTTGTAAATGTACTATTTATTACGTCGTAGGCTTCTGCAACACACACGAATAACTGTTTAAAACACTATTTATAGTCTATTTTTTAGTAAAAACAAACAAAATACACTCACCACTGAGTCTGACGAAGTACAATTTGACAGTTTGTTTGACAGCCAGCACGCAAGGCTCACTCACTACGACAGCTGTATGTTCCGTTCCACAAAAATTGTAGTGCGTAAAGAACGAATGCTATAATAATTGCTTCAAAATATCAATTTATCCTGAACAATTAATGAAATAATAAAATATATTTGTGCTTAAATAGTAATAAGCCTACAGTTATGTACATAACAGATTTTATTTTATTAAAACAAAGGAACATTTACTAAAATTTAAATACTACTTTTGTGAAACCGACCGACGGACTTTTCCTGCGTGCGTGATGACGTTAATGACGTTTCCTAAGAAAAGTTCTGGATTTCGAAATTGATTTTAAAGCTTTGATTAAATAAATAACCATAATATAGCTGTACAGTTTTGCCTCTAATGTTTCGTCTATTAATTCTAACTACGGTGACTAGCGTGTTCAGAGCAGAGTGCAGTACAGCAGCCACTGTAGCCACCACCATGAAAGCCGCTGATTTTGAGGTGTTCGGCCGGGTGCAAGGTGTATTTTTCCGAAAGGTAAGTTAAGTAAACAATATTACTAATAGTAATAACTAGAGCTAGATTATGGTTAAGAATATACTGTGGGGATATGATGCTCAACCACAATAAGGAAGCTAGATGTTAGTGCTTCCTTCCGAGCGGGTGTTATGCTCGGGGACCAAGGTCCAATTTCTACCATCTTGGTTTTCCTATGTAATATACACATTATGCTGGGCAGGATATAAAACTCCGTCACCGCGATGCAGGTTTGTATGAGCGGCGGAGTGTGCCATAGTAAAGTAGTAACAGCACCATCTGTTGGTCACTAGTTTGTAGTGGCGTCGCCACAATACTTACCTAAATTCTGGTTAAGAAGTAGGTAAAAGATAGGTCATGTAGCATTAAAGATTTTTACCAAAATACCTAATTCAGTTCCTATGTGTTTTCCACTTGAAAACTAACATATCTGAACTGTCTGATAAAATTTACAGGGGTCGCTTTTAGATAAAAATGTGACAATAATTTATCATCTATGTTGCATTACTGTAATCCCTTAGTATTTTATCATCAATCTAACTTATTAAAAAGCTTCATTTAAAAGTATTTTATTCTGTTAAATAGTTTTGTTATTAGTATCATCTCACATCACAGCCTTTTACAGTCCACTGCTGGACTATGCGCAGACAGGTTGGAAATTTAATAGATTAATGTTAATCAGAGAGTGCTGCTGCTCGTTCTCTGTTCAGTGTGTAGTCTCTAAGTCGCCTCTTACAACACCCGCAAGAAGAGTTGGTGACTAATGTATTCAACGCTGCCGTCACCGCACCGAGATTAATAGCCACAAAATAGTAAAAACTTCTATCCATTATTTTGAAGAGACGAAATTAACAAAACCTGTTATCTCTGAAATGCAGGTTGAAAATATTTTCTATAAAATCACATTATTCTTCATTTCAGTTTACTTTCATTTCCATTTTATAATTATTGGGAGAAACTAACTTCTGAAACACCAGCCTATCCTTCTTGCAACTTATAAATAAAACAAAAGTCTATCTGAGGATGTTTCTCAATAGTAAGGCGCTGATAACTGCTACTGGTTATTGCAAACCTTGATCATGAATCTTAAATAAAATATTCTTGATTATTGTCATTTATCAGCATTCAGTTTTTAATAATTGAGGTGGTATTATAATACTCAATCATCAATGGGCCTAGTCCATTCCATGTCAAGGGGGTTACCTACGCCATATCGAATGACAAATGATCGAAAATCAAAATATCGAATACGTTTCATCGAACGATCAAAATATCGAACGATCAAAATATCGAACGATCAAAATATCGAACGCTCAAAATATCGAACGTTCAGAATATCGAACGATCAAAATATCGAACGGTCAAAATATCGAAAGTCGATATAGACGTTTTTATTTAATTAATCTACCTTGCTCGGCTCCGGTGCATGGTTGTGTTTGGTCGTACAGTTTTGTTTTGCCAGTTAATGTGTGCCTTAAGTATTTTTGTGCCTGAAAAGTTTATAAATTTAAAGAATAATGTCCCATTTTTGAGTAAAATAAGTTTATATTTTTATTTTGTTTAGAGTTAAGTTTGCCTTAGTTTAAAAAAAAATCTGTTTATTGTAAATTAGGAGCAAAACGTCTATATCGACTTTCGATATTTTGATCGTTCGATATTTTGATATTTCGATATTTTGATCGTTCGATATTCTGAACGTTCGATATTTTGAGCATTCGATATTTTGATCGTTCGATATTTTGATCGTTCGATGAAACGTATTCGATATTTTGATTTTCGATCATTTGTCATTCGATATGGCGTAGGTAACCCATGTCAAGGTGTGGCTTTATGTTATTTTTTTTTTGCAAAAAAGCGATATTGTAAATATTTCAAATAGAAAAACCAAAAAGCGATAGCCAAGTTTTTCCCGCATAGGAAACACTTCGCCCAATCTTCCCCAAATGGGTAGCCTTTCACCCAATCTTCCCCAAATGGGTAGCATTTCACCCACTCTTCCCCAAAAGCGAAACCATTCGCCCAGTCTGCCCTAAATCCGAAACTCGTCCCAATCTTCCTAATGCGAAACCCCTCGACCAATCCTTCCCGATTGCAAAACCCTTTCAAAATGTGCCCCGACTGGGAAACCTTTCATCCAAGCTTCTCCAAATGGGGAGCCTTTCACCCTATCTTCCCCAAAAGCGAAACCCTTCGCCCAATCTCTCCCGAATGGGAAAATCTACCCCGTTCGGGAAAACCTGAGCCCAATCTCACCTAAATGCGAAACCCTCTGCCTAATCTCCCCCTAATACGAAATTAAATGCTTTCTCATAATCTTTCCTATATGGGAAATCTGCTCCGAATTAGAAACCGGCCCCCAATTTGCATTCTTTCGCTGAATCTTCCCCAATTAATACGAAACCCTTCGCTCAATCTTTCCCGAATGTGAAACCCTACGCATAATCATCCTTAAATTCAAAACTTCGCCCTATCATCCCTGAAATAAAAAAAAATATATACAAAATGACATTGGCATTTACGTGACTAACGAGCTTTGTGTGAGCCTCGAAGGCTTAATTTATTGCGATTTAGTGTAATTCGACTTTAAATGTCTTTACATTGCCTTTATTTTGAAATTTTTGGAGTAGTGCAAGGAGTTAACTTTAGAATGGTAGTCTGTTTTTAAATCATATCGTTGTAATCGTTCCTAGTGTTCCTGTAATCCTGTATCCCATCCCACTCGCGTATGCGTTAAGTCGACGCATTCATGCAAATAAACTAGGTATGTTTGCCTTGCATGTAGCCAGACAAACTTTACTTTCTTGCCCTTAAAACAATATTTTAGCTATGTGGCCATTAATCACAACAAGTTTGAGAACCTGTTATCTACACAAAGAAATATCGGAGGGGATGTTCTAGTTCCAGTCGAGAAATAACTCGCAACGAATTCATCATCATTATCATCATTTCAGCCACAGAACGTCCACTGCTGAACATAGGCCTCCCCTAATGATTTCCACATCGCCCAGTTAGTAACTACCTTTATGAGGTCGTCGCTACGAATTATTTGAACCTTTGGAACTCATTTTCAATTATTTTCGCAGCACACAAAGCAAGAAGCGGACAAGCTTGGTCTGCGTGGCTGGTGCAAGAATACCAGCCAAGGCACAGTCCTCGGGCACATGCAAGGGCCAACAGACAAGGTGGAAACTATGTAAGTCACTTATAATCATTTCACTATTAAATACTATTGAAAAAAATGTCATAGGTTCACAAACTTTAGTCTTATGGCCCCAAACAAATGTTAGATCGGTTATTTGGTATCTATTAAGTAAGAAAATTTCTGATTTTAGATATTTTGTCCTGAAACAAAAGTAAGAAGTAATTTATGAAACAGTTTGGAAATTGACCTATTTTATTAGACATACTTAGGGAGAAAAGTTTATGAGTCCTAAGTTCATGTAAAAATCCCAAAGAAACCTTAACTTTACCTTAGAGCCTTTGGCGTTTCGCCATCCCTAGCTGTCACCTTGCAGTTACGCCACTGATTATACCATTAACAGAAGCAATCGGATAAAAGCCAAAATAAATTTTGTGGCCTCTGACACAAATGGCTTTTTGCGCTTAATCTGATTAGCAGAATATCTCCGCCCTTGGCCCAAACATTAGGCATGATTTTGTATTTTCAGGATGCACTGGCTCAAATCCACTGGAAGCCCTAGCAGCCAAATAGATAAAGCGGAATTTAGAAACCAGAAGGAAATCGATGAATACACCTTCGATGATTTCAGTATTATTAGGGAAAAGAGAGATTAAATTATAATTTATTAGTAAAATGAAGTTTGTCCGTTAATAAATGAGCGAGTGTGGCTTGATAAAGAATAAGAATTTACTTGAAAAAGCATAATACTTACCTGACTGAGAAATATGATCTGAGACAAACTGAATTTCACGCGGGAACTGTAGATAAAAGCTAGTCTAGTATTAGTACCGCAAAATATAGTAATTCAAACGCCTATAGACTATAATATTCTCACCCACGCTCGCTAGTTTTGTGAATCTACAGCTAACGTGCCCCTTGTGATAATAATTTGAGAAGGAATGTTACTTGAGTGCCTACATATGAATATGTAAGTCCCTTAGCTTGTTAATCTTCCCTTTGAAGTGTATGGCCGTCTAGTTTAAGAGCATGAACTAAAGAGCAAATAGGTTAATGTGCCGACTCCGAGTGCTCTCTAGTATTATTTTGGTGTCCTAATTTATTTAGGTACATCGTAAATCTTGTATTTTATTTCAATGCAATTTCTTTTTAGTATACCTAGAAGGTAGTTTCGTTTGTATATGAATAAATTGATGTATTTAAAATATTATGTTCGTTTATTATTCAAATCAAATAACTCATTTACGAGCCACCTCCAAGTTAGCGTAAACAAAAGCCCTTTTCATAATTTGCTGTTTGATGTCCTTTTAATGTTTTGCGATAAGCATCGTTTGAACCTGCGTCTCATCTTTAATTATAATCATGGTAATAAATTTAACACCCTTTGAGGAAACCTTTGTCAAACATACCGCACGGATTTCCTTCATAAACAGAGCATTATTTATTTGCGCCAGTAATTAGATGGGCGAGATAAACAAAAAGTTACGTAGTGGAAATTTTTAATTACATTTCCCTCTCGCGTCCTCAGTAATGTGTAGAATACAAAAGCTTATTTCCCGAGGCCGCACTAAAAGGCCCCCAGTAATTACTCTTGTAACGAGCAAAAACCCTGGCTGTAGCAGCCATTCTGTTCAGCGGAAACCACTACTTGCTACGGTCTGCTTTCAAACACAATGGTGTTAACTACCCATTGACACGAACAATAACTTTAAACAGTAGATTCGAANCATAGATTCGGAACAAAGATCATAGTGAACTTTAAAGTCCAGGAAGATGCTCGTATCATTAATTCCTAAACATAAAACTTCTTAAGCTCCAAACTACACGTTGGAGATTTTCGAATACCATTCCATGCCGGATGTTTCGATTGATTGAACAGAGATTCCGTAATACAACGCGAATGTTGTATTGCCAACGCAAACATTTAGTCGGATTTAATAGAATCTTCTATTTATCAGCCAGAAGCTATTTGAAACACTCCGCGAAAATAACAAATCTATATCTCGCCACCCACCCTAACTAACGAGCGAAACATTTTGCGAGCGTCTACTTCATTAACCACTTTGGGACGTAATATTGGCTGAACATACAATAACCCCAATTCTTCATTGTCTGAGTAATTAACCGCCGAACGCGCCCGCTGGAAACCAATGTGTTACAAGCTAATGGATTGGAAAAGATCTTTCCAGCGTTAACGTCTATACATAATCGTACCGCGTGTACCTAAGATGGATGGAGCACTTTCTTTCGGGTAAACTCTGCCTCGAGATCACATTTGAAATGTAACATTTTCTTTTACTACACTAACACATAGGCCCTCTTTATGTAACAATTTCCAAGTATAATTACACAAACTTCAAAAGTTCTGAACCCATGTGTAACGTGATCTCCTCGAATTAAGTCGCGTTCAACAGTATTTAAAGGGACGACATAATTAAAACTTTTCACTTGAGCCCTGGGAGACACATCGTATTATTTTTAACGACTTTCCCCAAACTTCAAGAGTTTCCAAAGTTTTTGCAGTACAGATAATGTTATACTAAAGCGCTATTATAGCTAGTGCGCCGCTTGTAATCAATCTGGTGTGTTGCCGTTATCGGAAGATTCCGGGATATTGGTGAACAAAGCCATGTGTTAGCCAACAATAGATGTTGACCTTGAAGGCTTTTACCGAGGAGTTTTCGCTCGAAAGGGTAGGAAATAATTACGTTCGAGTCAGTAACCCGGGCGTGCGTTATTGATGGGTTCGCGCGGGCGGCGGCGCTGAGACGCGCGGTAAGTGGGTCAGGGTGGGAAGCGGGAGCGCGCAGCCGCCGAGTCACTGCGCCCTCAGCCTTCAGCCATGGCGGACGCGCCGCCCGAGGTCCTCGAATTGAACGTGGGCGGCGTGCATTACGCCACCACGCGCGACACGCTCCTCCGCGAACCCGACTCGCTTCCCGCCGCCGCGCTGCGCGATGCAGACCACCCGCGTGACGCTCGCGGACGCATTTTCTTCGACCGTGACGGAGTTCTCTTCCGTTATGTGCTCGATTATCTCAGAGACGGTGGACTCGTGCTTCCCGAGTGCTTCAGGGAACATAAACGTCTAGCGCGGGAAGCGAAACACTACCGCCTTGCCGGGCTGGAGAGTGCAGTTCGAGAAGCGGATCCTCGACCTCCAAATCGTGAGCGCGGGTGCATCACCGTCGGCTACCGCGGCAGCTTCGCGTTCGGCCGCGACGGCCTCGCTGATGTTAAGTTCCGCAAGTTGTCCCGTATTCTAGTCTGTGGAAAAGTGACGCTGTGCCGTGATGTCTTCGGTGAAACCCTGAACGAGTCCCGAGATCCGGACCACGGTCTCGCAGATCGGTACACATCGCGGTTCTTCCTGAAGCACTCGTTCATCGAGCAAGCGTTCGACATGTTGCAAGAGAACGGTTTCAAACTGACTGCAAGTTGTGGCAGCGGCACGGCCGGCGGTGCAGCCGAGCTCAAGCCGGGTGTCGACTCGGAGGAGAATCGTTGGAATCACTACAACGAATTTGTTTTCGTGCGCGAATAAGTTCAACGTTACGTAGTATTAAATGTGATATGAATCAGCTGAGCCGCTTCAGACCGGTGCGGCCGCTATTACGGTGGACGGCAATAATATTTTATTTTATTTTATTTTTATTTTTATTTTACAAGGAAAACAATACAGTGTAGAAACTATGTAGACTAACATTTTAGAAAACTTATAACCATTAACATGTTTTCACATTTAAATGTTTAATATGAATACCTCTTTCAGGTAACGAGATTAACGAAAATTATATTTATAATTATAAATCTTTATCTGAAACTAGTGTCTGTATACTTTTATCTTACTAGTTCGATTACTGTTTACAGTCTGCGCCTTATCAATTGTTGACTTGTTGTGTTGTTGCATTTATTTAATTACTATGCCGATTAAGAGACTTCAATATTATTCAGACTGGTTATTTACGTTATTCTTATGATTTAGTTAAAAATAACTATTATGTAGATATTGAGACCTTAAGAATTGTAATCATGTATCAAATAGGTAGTGTTAAATGTAAAAAAATATAAATAGCAGTAGTTAATTACTCCCTATTAGGATTAATTTCATGTACCTACTGTTACATACCTATTTCTAATAAATTTCCAAATTATTTTGTATTGACTTTATAGTATTTAAAACTATTATTATTACTTACTAATGTATTTTGAAAATAACTGCGTGGGCCATCATTTTGATACAAATTATGCCAAATTATTATTATAACAAGTCTGACGTTATATTATTTTCTGTTTCAGTATGTATTATATTTGCATATTATTAACATTATCTATATCTTTGTATCTATATTATAATCATATTATAAACAATCTGGGTACACAGTTACCGAGTGATGTGTTGTGATCAATGCATTTTATTCTACTACTAGTCGTTATAGCTGTAAGACCAAAAATCGATTTCTGATAATTTCTAGTGAGTTTTAAAAACGAGCGCGTATAAAGTGTACCTAAATGAATAAATTGTAAGTATTATAATATATTTTAACAGCTGATCGTGTCTCGAGCAAAATATTGAAGACGATAGCGTGAAACTTTTGTATAACAAGGTAAATACGCAATTACGAGTTGGGAAGTAAGTATGAAAGCTGGCGAGGGTTTGTAATATCGCCTCGACAAACTTTTGATCGTTAGCATAGGAATTTGTTCAACAATATCTATTATCGTTATACTTTACGAACTATAATTTCGTGCCGGCTTCTTAGAACCCCAGTTTTTCATTGACTAAACGCAACGTCGAATTTAATATGATCGCAGCCATATCATTAGATTATACCTATAGATAATTTAAGCGGAACTTCCATAGCCATCTTCCAGCTTGAAATAGTCGTTTTAGTGCCTTTTTCCTGTGATGCCAATTTCGGCACGCTTGCGGTTCTTCTAATCTGTGGCGTGCGTATACAGGTTGTCCTAAAGAGTAGAGTCAAGCCGAAGCCCAGTGGTGGTAGAGCATCACTAGGGCTACCCAAATCACCGTGACTTTTGATAGTTTTCGAGTTATGTTTTTTTTTTTTGCAACATACAGGATTTTAGTTTACTTTCGTGTTATGGATGTAAATACATCTGAATCAGCTAGGCCTCGTATTCATCTAATAATCATAAAAAAATCAGGCATGTAACTTGACTATTCGCGTTACAGTGATTAAAAAAAGTACCAAAATAACTCGAAAACTATCGAAAATCGCGGAACATTCATGGGGGTGTTTTGGATAGCCCTAGTGATGCTCTACCACCACTGGGCTTCGGCTTGACACTAATTTTTGGGACATCCTGTATAAAATCACGGTGCTGATTGCGTGCGTGTAGCCCGCCTTATAGGGAAAACGTGTATGACATAACGAAATGCGGACAGCCCTCAAGATCCGCACGCGTGCCGAAATTCGCACCACATGAAAAAGGCACTTACAGTAGTCTCGTTGTAGACCAAACACGAATAATAATACTTTTATTATAATAATCTATGTCTTATGAGTTATATTCCAATTTTTTAGCTTATTGCATCATATGATGCTTACAAGTGCCATACAAATATTTTATGCTCGACACAGTTAATAGATAGTGTTGTTTCATCAATAAAATATTATAATCCTTATAAGTAAATGTAAAAAGGAAATTAGGAAATATTAACATTTAAAACCAATCTTATTTGTGTTAGATATTTGAAATGTTTATTGTGTTTAGAACAATTAGTTAAATGTTAGAATACATCTTATTACATACTGTCAAATTTTAAATTGATCGTTGAAATTGTAATTGATTTATCTTCAATACGAATATTTGGAGAAACTTTTGATCCTATTTAGACACCTTCCGCATTTGTCTGGAGAAAAACAGTGAAGGACCTGGACTTAAAATGTAGGGTTTCTAAAAAAAATAGTTTTGGGAATAAATTTAGTTAAAAAAGTAAAAATCTTGTTTATCTTTTGACTCGAGTTCATAAATATATAAAATATACTGGCATGTTTCAAAATATTGTAGCGTTTTAACATACTCGTAGCATAATGTATGTCAATATAAACTCAAACATGAAATGAAATGTAATCATATAAACTTCATCAATATGTTGCGGTATATTGAAATTAGCACTGCCAATAATATTTATGAACTCGACTGTACCTATCTACATTAACTCCCAAAGAAAGGGTAACTAAATTACCTACATTTAACCTTTACACCAACCATCAAACGAAACTAGCGTTCATTACTCCGATTCTTATCTATGGGTTTTATTACCCTAAATCATAACTTTGTATGAGAAATTAATGTTTCAAGCGTTAAACCATGGTAAAACTACGTCAATGTAGTGAATTATCAAGTTAAACACACATTATGTTATTAAATTGTAATTAACACGCAGTGTGAAACCAACATAGAACACATTTAATTTTCTATTAAATCAGACACATTTGTGGTGAATACACATTCACAAATACACAGCCGCTTTGTCGTCCAAAAACATACTAAACTAACATAATGAGCTTTGTATTTGAAACACATATCGACCTTGTTCTCTTTTGTATGTTTTCATGGATACGGCCTTACAGGTGACATGTAATTATTGAAAAGCTATACGCCTGAAGCTCGTCTTCAGCTTTACTGGGACATGAAAACGAAATTCAGACCCGTTCGTACCTATTGTACCTATTTTGCACAATGTGCTCTACAAACTAGGTACTTAGTCTAATCTGTGGTACCGTATCACTGAAAGTTACACAGTAAAGGCATAAAGGTAGAGGCATTGTACAGGAAAATAAGCAGTGCCTACCTAGTTAAAGGGTTTTCACAGTGGTTTGCAATTTATATTGCTTAGCACACCAAGCCTGTGTAGGTAGATAGAACAATTTTTTATTAAACATGGCAAGACAACACTTTTATTTTCCTGAAAAACACTCGTTTTTCCTACTAAAACCTACTTTTTTCCCATTTTCCCCGTGAAAAAAAAAATATCCTACGATAAAAAATTAAAACATAAAACCCAGTGAACCAAACCATCAATGTGGTCACTTCCTTGCCCGTAAAAATGTCGACCCATTCTGCAAGTGTCGACATTTTTACGGGCAAGGAGGTGACCACATTGATGGTTTGGTTCACATTTCACATGGTTTTATGTTTTATTTTTTACATAAATTACCACAAAGTAAAAATATTTTAAGTACTCAACTTTCGGTTACTTACCATACGGCAATTTCTAGCAATTTCTCAGAGACTTGTTACATGAGATGCTTAATAGTAGAATATTAATACACCCTGTAATGTGCGTCGTTGAATATTTGACTCCGCACTCGGGTGCTCGCTCATGTAAAATTCAGTGACCCTGTTTAGTTCATTGGTCACCAATATTCCTTTGATCGCTTTCTGCACGAATCTGACCTGAAATTATTGCTAACCATATTACCGTTATACCGGTGAAGGTGCCTGACCTTTGTGAACATGAAAGGGTTGAGTGCGTCGCTAAGCGGTCTTTATAGGCGCCTTCGATACTATGTATAATTAATAGATCTTTAATTAGTTAACAATAGAAATTGTACCAAACAATAGGTGACTCTATCGCCCGTATTCACAAATGATGCTAGTTTAAGTGAAGCAGCAAATCGAACGCACAGCGTTGAATAGAGCTCTGTGCGTCCACGCGCACTGTGAGACCTCATAGTAATGTTTTCGAATACGGGTGTATGTCTATTAAAACTAGGAATAAGCCCAATGTTACATACAGGTGGGGCAATACAGTAACAGTTTGAGAAACACTGTCCAAGTCCTTATGATGATTATGATCTACTTACCTGTTTATTATCTCCAGTGGAATATACTTGACGACCTAAATACTGAAGCAAACTGAATTCATCGGTTGTTATTAAGGAAGCAGTTTACATAACGTTCATAGTAAAACTTTATCATGAAAATACATTAAGGTAAGTACATAATGGTGGCTATTATATGGGCATCAGGCAGGGCATGATAAGAATAGAATAGGTCGTATGATGGTTGTAATTTGTATATCTAAAAACATTATACCTAGTAATCTTTTGCAATATTCTGATGACTCGGATAAGTTAAGTACCTACAAGATTTTAACGTGGTTTTGAACGTAACTAAGGCTGAGTTGCTGCACCACCTAACTTTGACCATAACTAGACTACCTATAGCGATAACCGGTGTTTTTTGTATGACGTTTGTCAAAGTTAAAGTAAGATGGTGCAACCCAGCCTAAACTGTCTTAATCCTTATGACCTATCTACTTTACTTAACTTACTTATGTTATTTATTAGACGTGAAATACATTATCTTGGGTTGAATACATAACATTGTAAGGTACCTACGTTTAATTTCCTGTGTTCGCCCCAAAGTTTTCCGACCCTAAACTTGGTGGAATTTTGAGTCCATAATGTCTTAGTTACGGAGACTTGCGATGATAATATAATACATTAATATTAATATTATGATGATAGAATACATTATGAATTATGATTAAAGTTTTTAAATTCTAAGAGTGGGCATACGAGCTTGTAGATAAGTTCGTTCGTCGTTCGTTTCAGCTAAATGATGTCCACTGCTGGACAAAGGCATCCCCCAAGGATTCCCATAGCGACCGGTTCTGCGCCGCCCGCATCCAGGCTCTCCCACGACCTTCACCAGATCGTCGGTCCAACTAGTGGGAGGCCTGCCCACGCTACGTCTTCCGGCCCGCTAATTTGTAGATAAGTTTTTGAATATGCTTGTAGATAATAATTTAATTTTTCTAAATCCGCTAAAACCGGAAACAATAAGCCTGTATTATTCCCATTGAACGAATTTTGGTTGTAAACCCTTCGTTAGATTTACGGGCCTCCAAATTACCTACGTACCTAAAGGTTGGATCCCGTGACAGAACGCAATTGATGATGGTAAGAAATGGCGATCTGTTATGGTGATTTGTGAATCAAGGAATTTTTAAATACCTTTATCGGATGTAGGTATATCGTAACCTATTTTATTTTTACATATTATCTTTCTTAATCTTCATCATCATCATTTCAGCCATAGGACGTCCACTGCTGAACATAGGCCTCCTTTGAGGCTGAACTAGGCGCCTTTCTTAATCTTACAGGAAGGTATGTATTACATTCATGTACCTATCTCATTCACAGTTGAGTAGGTTCAGTCCGTAATTTTAAAACTTTGATGAACTGCTACTAGGTGGACCGACGATCTGGTAAAGGTCGCGGGAAGAGCCTGGATGCGGGCAGCGCAGGACCGTTCATTGTGGAAAACCTTGGGGGAGGCCTTTGTCCAGCAGTGGACGTCATTTGGCTGAAACGAACGAACTTAAAACTTTAGCTATACGAGTAAATACCTAATTAACCGCTTTATTTAATCAATCGGAGTTCGTGTCATGGAAAGTTAGCTGCCTCTAACTATCCCGAAAACACGTTGCTTAAAGTAAACTTGACAGTCAACTGCGAATTGGATTACCTAGAGATTGAAAACCGTATAAATCAGAGAGAGAAAACCATCGGTTGGGCGGAAACTGAAAGGAAAATTAATTAAAAGCGCCCGATCGCGAAATTCGCCGAGTTTGCATTGTGCGGAATTAGCGCTGGGTTGGATAGTGTGAGTAGGGTTGCCAATTTGTTTTTGAAATTAAATTAAATAGTCCTGACGTGGATACAGTTTGGTAAGTGCTGACTAAGTCTTTTTTAAATAAAGATAGCATTAGTTTTTTAATAACCTAATCCTACTTTCCTTTTATCCGCAGTTTCGCACTCTACCTATTTCAAACTTATTTTCAGCGCACAACAAGTCCACTTTTTTTATTCATGACGATGTAAAAGTTACTTTCAGGACTTTTAGGTGGTAACCCTAGTGAGGCAGTTTTCTAATGCGACAGGTTGCTTGACGATCCTTTTAGCAAAATTAACAGTTAGTCGTTAATTAGATAGTTTAGATGCCTAAATAAATAGTAAATGTCCTCTCATACCTATTTACTCAGGCGCTTGTTTAGCGAAGTCCGTTTGGTCCAGTTAATTGAAGACAACACCACAGAATTGTTTTGAGGAAAAAGGAAACGGAATAGTAGTGGATATTAGATTCGTTAATCTGCACGAAATGGATCTAAGATGTTTAATTAATTTATTTATTAACCCTCTACTACGTAGATACTCTAGGACAGTCTTTCCCAAAGTAGGCGATAACGCCCCCTTGTGGGCGCTGCAGGCTTAAAGGGGGGCGGTAAGAGACCCAGAAAAAAATCGGGACGTTGTGTAGAGGCTTGGGAGGCGTCATCTACTAGGAGGACTCTTAGACACCGACTGTGCTCGACTCTTGACTACAAAAATGGGGGGCGCTAAAAAATAATTTATTCTCAAAGTGGGCAGTAGACTAAATAAGTTTGGGAACCGCTGCTCTAGGATTTATAATTAACTTACATGTACCAGGTAGGTACTTACTTATGTAGTAAAAATATACATTTAGCAATGCAACGCGTCGGCGTCAGCTGCACTGCAGAGGATATGTATTGGGATCCCAATGGAGAGCAAGCATGATGAGCACGATTATCATGCTTGAAGTGACTAAGTAAGTATGGTAGGTATGTAGATTGGATGTTATGTGGATGCCAATCCCCATAGCACAAACTTTGTTATGCTGCTTTTACACTATGCGGAAATTAGCCGAGTTAAGTCCAAAAAACAGAGGAGTGGGGATGAAATTCATTCATAATTCATCCCCACTCCACTGTTTTTTTGACTTGACTTGGCTAATTTCCGCGCAGTGTAAACGCAGCATTTAAGCTAAGTTTTGAGCCAAAGACCTAAATGGGACTAAGTATAAGTAGGTTTATTGTTAGCAAAAAATATATAAAGGTACGTAAACAAAAACAAAGGGCCCAGAATGAACTCCATTCACCCAGAAATTCACAACACAGACCCTCATAATATCAACAAAGGAAAAATAACAGAGTTAAATAAACGGAATAATTTATAGAAGGGACTATTCATAAGGCACCTGCCCAAAGACCTATCGGGCTTTTTTACTGAAACTTTATGTAAGTAAATACAGTCATATTGATAAGGATTTACGTCGAAAATGCGGGGTGAAATATAAATGAGCCGTAACTTGTAGCAGGGATCACATTTCACTGAGATTACGAGGACGTTCGTCGAAGTGAGGAGGAAGGAAAAGTTTGAATCTGGTAAACTGGTAAGTAAGGATTTGATGTGCGCTCCCTTCGAGAGGCCACTGTGGAAAACGAAGTTTCGTATACATAAAGATTTAGCAGAACCTCTAAAACAAATTTAGCCAGAATGATAAATTTGTAGATGTTATAAGTTGGACGTTACAACTCGCCGAATGTGGTCCCTCAGATGAACCATGTCAAATACCAAATTACTGAATCTGACCAAATAAGATGATTTTGATGAATGGTAATATTTAGGAGGTAAATCGTAGGGCTTCATACGAAAATAAGAGCAACAAAATACGTGCAACCCGCTTTTAATATAGAGCAGATAAATAACTGAAGACGACTTCTTTCAGCTTTTTCATTTCTTGAGGGCAACCGTGTTTGGCGCTCACTAGTTGGCGCCACTGGCACATGAGAGAACCATAAAGTTAAAGAATAGGTCCTTACTCGATATTGGCGCCAAATTCTGCTCTAGGTATAGGCGCCAAAATGAGTCCTCCCTTCACTTCAACGATCACCAGCGTCGGTGCCGAACTTTCGGGTTCGGGTGCGGCTGTGACGCCATCTGGTGAGAATTCGTACACTCTCTTGAAATTAAATTCTTGGTGAATTTGATTAAATTAGGGTTTTATTGGATATAGCCAGTGGCCACTGGACACAGCTAATCCTTATTGCCACCTAATTAATATCTTTTGCAGAAATGAAACACCTTTTATCATACCTCAGTAATATTTTATTCTGTAATTAATTAACATCNACATTTTTAGCAATGCAACGCATCGTCGCGTCAACTGCACTGCAGAGAATGTTCTGATCCCAGTGGAGAGCAAGCATGATGAGCACGATTATGATGCCCGAGTGACTAAGTAAGTATGGTAGGTATGTAGATTGGATGTTATGTGAGTGCCAATCCCCATAGCACAAACTTTGTTATGCTAAATTTTGAGCCACAGACCTAAATGGGACTAAGTAAGATAGGTTTATTGTTAGCAAAAAATATTTAAGGGTACGCAAAACAAAAACAAAAACAAAGGGCCCAGAATGAACTCCATTCACCCAGAAATTCACAACACAGACCCTCATAATATCAACAAAGGAAAAATAACAGAGTTAAATAAACGGAATAATTTATAGAAGGGATTTTATACTATTCAGAAGGCACCTGCCCAAAGAGCTATCGGGCTTTTTTACTGAAACTTTATGTAAGTAAATTAATACAGTCATATTGATAAGGATTTACGTCGAAAATGCGGGGTGAAACATAAATGAGCCGTAACTTGTAGCAGGGATCACATTTCACTGAGATTACGAGGACGTTCGTCGAAGCAAGGAGGAAGGAAAAGTTTGAATCTGGTAAACTGGTAAGTAAGGATTTGCTTTTTAAAATACGTGCAACCCGCTTACAAAATATATAAAGCAGATAAATAACTGAAGACGACTTTTTTCAGCTTTTTCATTTCTTGAGGGCAACCGTGTTTGGCGCTCACTAGTTGGCGCCACTGGCACATGAGAGAACCATAAAGTTAAAGAATAGATCCTTACTCGATATTGGCGCCAAACTCTGCTCTAGGTATAGGCGCCAAAACGAGTCCTCCCTTCACTTCAACGATCACCAGAGTCGGTGCCTAACTTTCGGGTTCGGGTACTTCGGAGTTCGGGTGCGGCAGTGACGCCATCTGGTGAGAATCCGTACACTCTCTTAAAATTAAATTCTTGGTGGGTGAATTTGATTAAATTAGGGTTTTATTGGATATAGCCAGTGGCCACTGGACCAACTGGACACAGCTAATCCTTATTGCCACCTAATTATCTTTTGCAGAAATGAAACACCTTTTATCATACCTCAGTAATATTTTATTCTGTAATAAATTAACATCAATATAAACATAATTCAATTGTCAATATCTGTATTATTTTCTAACTTAAAAATATTATCTCTATAATACCTCAATTCAGCAATACTTTCAAAAATATCATCAATAGATCTGTGCTGGAATTTTTTCTTTGGAATCGTTGAGTATTCCTTTTGATACCATCTCCTTGCTAGTTCTTTGATTGTGCTCACATCAATGATTCTGTAGTGCAGATATAAGTCAAAGTTGGGCATGTATTTGCGAAGAAAAAGCCTGTCCATATAGACGCTGTTTCCACCTAAAGGACACTTTTTCTCAGGGACATGTGCGGAAACAAATTCTAGCACTTGTTTTTCAGCTTCTTTCAGAGAGATCTTCGATTTACGGCTAGCCTCCGTCAAACCACTCTGAAAATATAAAATACATTAATAAAAAATTGGATCTGTATAATATTTAATGTAGCAAAATTTCTGGATTCTATATTTAGTAAGACAATAGGGATGATGACTGGGTAATGAAATCGAAATTCTATTTATTTATTTAGTTGTATGATCTAAAATTTACTCTATGTACAAAAATAAAAATCTATAATGATAAATGTGATTGTCTACATGGAATTATGATGTGCAAGAATCATTCTAAATATTAAAAAAAAATTGACAGAACAGTGCTTGATGGATTCTATGGACTGCTTTTATTTTGTGGAAAAAGTAAGCAGTAAATAGAATTATACCCAATACCTCACCGTGTGTAGCAATACACCAACTGTCCATATTATTGAGAATACTATCAGGTTGATGTATCACCAGGTTAGGCCCAGTTGCCACCAAGTTCAAATCAGCATCAGTTACTAGGCATGCGATTTCTAAGATATGGTCTTTATCAATATTCAGGCCAGTCATTTCCAAATCAACCCAAACTATCCTTTTAGCGCTGTCTTTACGAGCTTGCGTCGACATTGTCGACGCGGTTTTATCTGAAAAAATACCTGCTGTTAGTTTGCTATTCTTTTTAAGTCATTACTTTTGAAATTATTCAAGATATTGAGCATTTTTAGGTTATCTCATAGTGCTTACTTTGCGACATGCCTCTAAGAATCGACTTAGATAAGGCAAAGGATTTTCTCAATAGATTCATTTAATTTATCGTATTCTAGCAAATTAATGATTCTCGTCCCATTTACTTTTTTAGTTAAAAATCTTTTAGAAAAATAAAATTCTACAAACAATTGCGAATTCGGCATGAATGACATCTGTGATGAAATGAATNGGAAATTACCGTGCGCTATTCACTTGTCTAATAAATTACCTCTCGTGCCGAACATTGCCCATTGAAATTTGAGAGTCGTAGTCCGCATAAAATATTATCATACGCGAAGCCGGCCTCCCGCGCGCGTTTTGTTTGGATACTAAACAGTAAGCATTGAAAGTTATCATTTGTGTTTATGTTGATGCATAATTGATGCAATTATGTTTGTTGTGTTCTTTTTTTTTCAGATTATATTTTTTTGTTCCTACTCTATGTGTATCAGTAAAAACATAATATTTTCATGAATTTTCCTATTTTAAAAATGACAATATAAAAAACATTTATAACAAAATGTTTACGTAAGCATAGGGGGAGGGGGTAAGTGCTTTGCTTACTTTTGATGACAAGGGGGGCGGGGGGGTAAAAAATGGTAAGAAATCTGCTTACGTAATACTTGAACGGCCCCTGAAACAACAACGGCTTCTTGGCGGGAATCTGAAGCGTCATGTTTGTTAGCGGTTTGTAATAATGGTGGATTATTAACCATTAAGTGTGGGCAAGTGAAGCAAAACAGTGCATCGTGATTCTTCTGGTTCTCTCAAGTTGTGGATAGGAGGTCTCAGTAAAGCACCACAACTTTACTGAGACTCAATGACTCAAAGGGTGGGAAGAGGTATCATCTATCATCTTTCATTATATCATTACTTGATCTCATTTAGTAACTCGTATCACATAAATACTTGTCGCACAAATCAAGTCGACCTCGACGTGTATTGCCAACATCATCAAAAAAGAAGAAGTGTAACAACCTCAGACTAAGGAAGAAACAACACTTCCAAATACGTTTTGAGACGGATGTTTGTCGTCCGTTTGCAAGACCGTACACTCTGTTGGTAATTTTTTTTTGTGCTCATCTGCAATCAGTCCCAAACTATAAGCAGATTTGTTCCATGCAGTTTTAACATGTTGAAGGAACTCCCCAGCAGGATACTCCTCATTCACCATCACCATCTGTCACCAAGTATATCGTCGTTTAGTGTAGCTGATGGTTGCCAAGCCAACATAGTAGCCAACTGATTTGGGTGATTTTCCAGTCGCTTTTTATATTTATTCCCTGTCAGCTTTAGCTCCTCGCTAACAGTTGTCATGCTCAGAGCTTCATGGATTTCAGTGTTGGTAATGGCTGTTGGTAATTTACTGTAATTTTTATTCCAATGCAGTTGTCGTCATACAAATTGTCAGTGTGTGGTTCTGCAAACGGATGCAGACTTGAACTTTCGTCTCAAAACGTCTAATTTAAAAGAGCTAGAGCTCTCGCCACTCTTGTAAATTTAAATGTCTGTAAGCTAGACAGAAAGCACTAGAATTATTCCGAATACGTAAGATGTCCAGCGGACTCCAGCGTAAAGAGTGTAAATAAATCAAAATCTTTATCGAGTACTAAAAAGTGACAATTTGTAATGTAATTCTTTGCTTGTATGAATGGCCTCAACTTTCATTACGCGACCTATACTTCAAAAATGTTCAAAATGTTCTTGTTCAACGTTCTAAAATAATAATAATAATACAGCAGCTGCTGTGGAGCGTTATATATCTTTGATTAGATCTTTGACCATTATCTATTCACGGATTGGTCATTAGCTTTTAATACTAGCGGTCCCAGCCAATAAAATATGATTTACAAATCAATGGTGCCAGCTGCCAGCAAATGAAAATGCTTCTCACATCTGACAATTCTGACATTTTTGTTAGTCTATGACTTTTTCTCGATTGTCATGGTGTGTAAAGGTTGATTTTGTTTTTGTTACATTTTTCGTATTTTTCCGCAATATAAATCGTATTTCGATACACAATGAACAGAATCATTTTAAACCACTGCCGGTGTGTTAAAAGATCAAGTAAGTTGTGTATATTATTAAAGTTTTAATCGATATATTGACGGTTAACCTATCGGAGATCTTACTGAGACTTCGTCAAGTAAAAAATAATTTATGTAATAAATTGTAATACGAAACTAACAAGCCGCCCGTGCATGAGTATCTTTTAATTGGGCACACTCTTTTCTCATATCGTTCTAATAAGATATGTTTATATCTTCATTGACTCATCACATGGTTGATGCAATCCATCATTTCATGAAAATATTTGGTATAAATAAGTCAACCTTAGGTTCATTAGTTCTTTTTAAACAGTTTATGTATATTGTACAATCCTTTTTGATTTTAGCCTTACTATGGGAGACCAGACAGTATCAAAATTTTCCATACATAGCACTCTCAAGGTCGCTGTCCTACTACACAGCTCAGCCGTTAGGCTTGAGACATGATGTTACCCAGAAACCTCTACACACAAGGAACCTCTTCTACCCAGATCATGTCAGGCTAATATCCACATCCAAACAATACTTTGATAAAGAACCCCTCAAACCTTCATCCAAAGTGGAGGCCACTGTTGAGACAATAAAAAAGGATTTAGAAGAAAAAGAGAAGCTTCCCAAAAAGGAAGAGAAGAAAAAGAGCATAAAACAGAGAATAATGGATGAGTTACGACATTATTACCATGGGTTCAGGCTACTTTTCATTGAAATAAGAATATCAACAACATTACTGTTCAGGATATTGAAGGGTGATACTCTCACTAGGAGAGAGCACAGGCTGCTGGTTACCACCATCGGTGACCTATTTAGGATGGTACCATTTATTGTTATCATTGCAGTTCCATTCCTGGAGTTTGCACTGCCGGTATTAATCAAATTGTTCCCAAACATGTTACCATCCACATTCGAAAGCAGAGACATGAAGGAAGCTAAGCTGAAGCAGCACTTAAAAGTGAAGCTGGAGATGGCAAAGTTTTTCCAAGAGACGTTAGATCAAATGGCTCCACAAGCCGGTAACAGGCATTCAGAGTTAGCAAAAGAATTCTCTACCTTCTTCAATAAAATTCGAACTTCAGGTGACATTGCCACTAGCGAAGAGATAATGAAGTTTTCAAAATTGTTTGAGGATGAAATTACCTTGGATTCCCTGGGAAGACCACATTTAGTGGCTCTCTGTAAAGTTTTAAACGTTTCTACAATTGGTACAGGTGCAATGTTACGTTTTAATTTGAAGATGAAGTTGAGGTCATTGTCAGCGGATGACAAAATGATAGCTAAAGAGGGTGTGGACAGTTTGAACTTCAGTGAGCTACAGCAAGCTTGCCGAGCTCGTGGTATGAGGGCGTATGGTGTGTCTGAGGAGCGTTTGAGGAAAGAGTTGAGGAACTGGTTGGACTTGTCGCTAAATGAAAAAGTGCCTCCATCGCTACTGCTGCTGTCCAGAGCGTTGATGGTACCTGATCACGTGCCGACTACATACAAGCTGAAAGCAACTATCTCAGCACTGCCTGAACACGTTGTGACACAAACGAAGGCGGCCATTGGCGAAAAGGAAGGCAAATTGGACTTCAAGGTCAGTATGAGATTAACATTGTACTATTTAAATTCTTACATATTATTTTTGCACTTCAATAAAATGAAACATTATATTAATCTGCTTGATTTCATAATAATAGTAAGTTCTTACTGCAAAGGTGAAAGCAGATGCCATCAAACTTGAAGAACAAAGAATCAAGGAAGAAAAGAGAGAAATGCTGGAGGCTGAGAAAGAGAAACAAATTCTTGAAGCTAAAAAGAGAGAGAAGGAAGTCCTCAAAGACAAAGCACCAATCATTGACATGGAATCGGATCCAATTATGATTGATCCAGCACCGGTAATTGCTGTTGACTCCGTGAAAAAGTCTGAAGAAGGTCTGTCTGGCAAAGACATTGATGTCATTGAGGATGCTTTAGAGAAATTAGGTGAGTTGGCATATATCCATATTTTTTCTCACAAGAGAGGTCAAGTTCAATACACTCTAGGTTAAATCAATTTTGTTTTGTAATGAATTTAGTCTTAAACATTGAAAATGTTTGAAGAAAGCATTCATTTTGGGGTTCAGTGTGTTGACAAATATTATTCTATAAAACTTGTTTACACTGCACAAATAACATTTTATGCAACTAGTGTATTTTTACGAATTGCTTGTCTGTTTACAACAATACAATGAATAACAATTTGTGTACTTTCGCGATTTAATTCAGTGCAACAGACTGTACATACCGGTGCAATGTGGCTATTTTTTGCAATATTCATTATCATTCTTATCAGTGATGTGTCACGCTCGTGCGCCATGCTTTGAGATTTTTTTCAACAGGTTGATGTGAGACAGTATGACCTCTTGATACTATACTTACTACCGTCTGGCTACCGACTGGTCTGATATTATCAATTTACACATAATTAATTACATAAGCAAGATATGCCTATGCAGACTGTCTGGTACTGTTGAATTTATTTTAATTCAAGTCATTGACAAGTAAAAGCAGTTTCTCAATAAGTTTCTTAGAAATCACGATAGGTATGCACTGTGAAAGTAGCATAACTTATTAAAACTTAAACTTATTAACGTCTCGGGAGTCACAGTGAACTACTTTGTTTATCTAAATCGCGCGATTTACGACAAGTACGACCTTCAGTGATTAATCATTATTATGTCACGATAATGACCTTCAGACGGAGAGATAACACCATCAACATTTGCCAATTTCTTTTCCGTTTGGGTTTGCCGGCTTGCATATCTATATCTGCTATATTTGCAATGGATCTTTAAATTAATAAAATATTTCGATAACAGAACTTTAATATTAGAGATGAAACGGATATCCGGTAACTATCCGTTAGGCCGGATATCCGGCCTAAATTTACTATCCGGCCGGATACCGGATAGTAACTCACTATCCGGCCGGATACCGGATATTAAAAAACTACGACAATTTTCTATTAACATAATGAAATACATTAATCTTTGAGGTAAATATCAATAAAATGGCTTATAATAATGACGGCTTTTATTTAAAGTCCAAAAAGTTACAAAAAAGCCATTCAAAAAAACTGTTTTCTTTTTCTGGGCTATTCACTCTAATGACGAATACATAAATAGTAAATATCTGTTAATGTCAAAATATTGCCAAATAAAAAAAAACATACATACAGCTGAACATATAACCTCCTCCTTTTTTGAAGTCAGTTAAAAATGCGATCTTTTTTTCACTGATATAATGGTCTGATGACATGATGAGATTACGCAACAAGTAAACTAATTCAATTTTTGCTATTCAATCACACACGATAGCAACCGAAATCGACCGAATTGATCTGCCCCCTAGACAAGTGGGAAAATCTAACATTCTATTCGGACGGATTCGATTTTCGAAAAGTGTGACTAGTCTAGTCTACTAATAGACCCACTGATCGCGTTCGCAGTACCTATGCGGCGCTAAACTCGTCACGACATGCAACGAGACAACGGGCCAACTATCCGGCCGCCGGATATCCGGCTATCCGGCCTAGCAGCTGGCCGGATATCCGGTATCCGGTATCCGGCCAAACAACTATCCGTTTCATCTCTATTTAATATATCACAAGTAAGATACAAGATAATGCTTCTAGACTGTCGGTAAGGTAGCATCATGACATTATACATTTATTTTGCTCTAGCAAATTAATTTGTACATAGGGGAGAAGAGGTCGAGTCAATGACGTTGCGTCAAATCTTGTTGTACAGTGAAGGGAGGAATGGGAACTTGGTAATCATTAATGAAGCTCCCATATGCACTGCACAATATATCTTGATTATGATACAATTTCTATGAGTGAGAGAATATAAATACATCCATTTGATATTCATAACTGACATGTAAACTACTTTACTATGTGACTAGAACAGATAATAAAATATGATGTCACACATCGTGTTCGATAATCTAATCACGATTCAGTGGCCTATTTTTACTTGCCTCTTTTACAAAATCATTTGTTATTCACATGCATTTACTGCCTACAAGGAAAATGTGGTTTATTTTTACATAATACACTTTTAGTAACAGGAAATGCAATAACAAGTACTTACCTACAGTAATTTCATAATAAGCTTGGCATAGTTGACTTTAGTTTGTATTGAATTGCATTTTTAATCTTGTTGATGAAAGTGGCAAAGGACCTGTTGCCTCGTGCTCACTAAGTCCCTGATATTCTACAGAGAACTTATCTGGAAACTTTGTTAGGATCAAGAATTTTATGTCATACAGCAATCCTTCCTTGCTGGGGAACTGGGGTATTTAATGTCATTTTATTTCTGAGGGCGACGTCATTAACAAAAGGGACCGACACTAGGGTCCCGCATCTAGGAAGATATAGGATTTATCCTAGATTATTAGTGATCTGTCACATCATGTTTGCCTGGCCCATTCCCATTTTATTTGGGGTCGGTCCTCCGCGTCATGCGTCTCCAGGCGGCTCGGTTCTGGGTTGTCTCGCTGATTACTTGGGCTTCTTAAAGGTCCTTATTTACTACGGACATCCATGTAATTCGGGGTCTTCATCGTCCGCGGGTTTAGTTTGGATGTCTAGTACTTTTCTGGTCATATGGTCGGGTGGTAGCCTCATAACGTGTCCGTGCCACTGCAGACGGCTCTCCTGCAGTTTAGCTGGGATAGGTGTCACTTTGAAGGTGCCTCTTATGTATGAGGTCTGTCATATAATGTTATATATGATCATAGTTGTTACAACCATGTCTTCTAAACTTCCAGCTGAACAGAAAAGGTCCCTGCTCCTCGAGAAGGAAAGCATCCAGGAGCTGAAGGCCGAGCTCTCGGAGTACAGCGAGGATGTCAAGGAGATGGACGAGATCGTGAAGACCAAGCAGGCAGACATCAAGCTCACTAAGGGAGCCACGAGGCGAGTATACCTGATTTCTCATCATCATCATCCTCAGGTCATTTACGCCCGATTCCTATATTCAATCCTTGTCCAAATCCGGATTACAACTGTCAAATTGAAGTCAGTTTTAGATTATATTTCCAAAATGTTCGATGCATTTATACTTTAATATTGTTTAAATAGTCTTATCTTATAAACAATATAAAAATGTAAAAACATCAAAAACCGCAGATATTTTGGCCAAAAACAGTTTAAAATTTGACAATTGACAATCCCAATCCGCTGCAAGACAACGACCTTCTAATTTACCTGAAGCAGTCATCATCCTCCTCATTGTCATTTTCATTATCATCTTCATCTTCATCAGGTAATTAAGGCTAAGTTGCACTAAAGCCTGGTCCATGGGCACGTAGAATTTTGTCCAATGATCCCAAGCTACCCATCCTTATCGCTCGCGCGTAATTATATTGCTGTCGCGACTGTGCGACGGGCGCCCGCAGTGAGTGTGCGAGCGCGAGAGCGATAAGGATGGGTAGCTTGGGGTCATTGGACAAAATTCTACGTGCTCACGGACCAGGCTTTATCTTACTTTAACTTTGGCAAACGTCAAAAATCTGTCAAACTCCATGCGAAAAGCACAGGTTATGTTATTTTTACGGTTAAAATAAAGTGGTGATACTCAGCCTTAGTCTCTACTGCTGGAGAACAACTCTCTCCAGAGGCAACAGGGAGGATTTACTTCTTTTTAATTTTTATCCAGTTGAGGATTGTAACCTTTGTTTTCAGTTTTGTTTCGCCTTATCTTAGGTGCTCGGTAAAAGATAGACACGGCTGAATGGGCAGCTTTAAAAATAAGATTGTTTACTCGTGCCGTAGTCAAAATAAAATAACATTAATTGATTCGTTTTGGTATTCAAAGATCCGTATAGTCCGTGCTGGTTTTTCTGATAAGGAGAAGAGTTGCTCGAGTTACAGACAAATGAAAAAGGTACTCTTTCAATTTCAACTGTGTAACAATTGTTGCTAAAACGGAAATTAGTCGTGATTCGTTGTACACGGGTACAGAATCTGTTACTGCGAATGCCAGTCCGTGAATCGTTTAGACTCTAAACGATTCACTCAAAACTTTAGATACAGTATGAGGCGACGTTTTCAACTGTCCAAGGATTCATTTACATTTAGGTACCAGCAGTACAATGGCCTCACACATTCAGTCTGGCTCTTTGACGTCACCGCGATGGATCGATTACTTAGTCCCGTACTTAGCAAAGAACAAAACGAGACGATCCTGCAGAATTTTTATCTTTAAACTTTTCTAATAAAAGTTCGCAAAAGTCATATTCTTGCAAATATGGCTTTATTTCCAAAAGGAAAGTATTCCATTTTGGTGTAACGAAAAGATGTAAACATTCTCAACATATACGGAATTTGAAAACAACTCCGCTTTGGATGCCCGCCAAGTGGCGGCATGGACTTTTATTAATAATAGGAAAGCCTATAAATACCAGTTTTTCTGGGAAATTACAGAGTTGAACTGTTTTGACAATCTATTTGTTTTTATTGCGTCAACTCGCACGACTTTCAAATAACTTTCTTAGTTAATAACAGCTAAACAAACTTGTGAGATACGCATTGCGAACTGCATCCGTTTCGAATCTAAGAATGTCGGTTCTAAAATATTTACATGAGAATTTTTAACGGATTCAGATCAGACTTTTATATCAAAGATTATTCTACTCTCAAACCGAATTCCGCTGTAACATAGATCGGCAATATTGTTTATCAACAACAACATTTTCGAGCGCCTTCCATTTATAGCATAGTCCTTAATCAGGTCTTCATACCACTGTTATATTAGCAGTCCTTCTCTAGTTATCTACCCTTTGTTCTTTAACAAAAACATGCAAAATTGAAAAATAATATACTAGTGCTGTTAGCTACAGAAATGGAAAATGCGACGATAAATAAAACTATATTCTAGATCACATTTATAAAGCCAGGTAACAAATAAAAACAGGTATAAAGCAATAACAAGATTGCTACCACCGCTGCTAGGCTGCAGTCCATAGACCATGGATTAGAACCGGTGTTATCAGATCTGTCGCCAACAAGTGCATACTTCTTAATCTCACCTTCAAATCTACAGATTGTACCGCGCCGTCAACAACATGATCAGCAAGTTGGACACGGTTCTGGTCGAGCTTGAGAGCAAAGAGAAAGCCCTCAAAAACACCCTGGAACAGACGAAATCCGAGCCCGGGAAGGCTAAGGAACAACTCATCCAGATAGACGAACTGATGCATTCCATTAAGAGCCTGCAGAAAGTACCTGACGCGGCCAAGCTGAAACTGATCCAAGACGTTTTGGGCAGGCTCGACGATGACTTCGACGGGCAGTTGAAGGTCGATGACGTTTTGAAGGTAGGGATACTGGGTACTCAAACTTTTTTGGTCCGACACGGGTATGTCAACGTGAAATTGTGAACTCCGTCAGTTTATAATACACTCAACATCAAATAAACCGCACCTTCCGCGACGCGAACTTTAAAGATTTTCTTCTGACACAATCATGGTACCCCAACAATATTGGTGTTATTTGAANCAAATAAATTTCAATAAATAAATAAGACGTGTCTAAAAGCGCCATCTATCGTCATTGGTTAAAATCTACAGCACTGGACAAACTACGGTATGACGTTCGTAAATATTAATTCGGGGGAAACCGTGAAACGCCATCTATCAACATGGGTAAAATGAGGTAAAACATCATATCTAACGGGGGTAAAACGAGGTCCACGCGAACGAAGTCGCGGGCGGCCGCTAGTTTATAATAGTGGATTATAGTCCACAGTGAATTATATAAATAAATAAATAAATAAATAAATAAATAGGTAGCTTTCCCTCCGCAACCTTATTGGTATTCCATGTATGTGTCTTTTAACTGAGTTCTGTTAAACATTTCATGTAAAATTTGTCCAATTATNGTCATCATCATTTCCGGTACAGGCCGTTAACTGTACCTCTAGTAGGAAAAACTTTCGAGTTCGTTTCGTTGCGTATTCAAAGTGTCATCGAAAAATTTTGTATGAAAAATTAAACAGCGCCCCCTAGGGCGGCTATAATATAGGGGGCGCTGTTTAATTTTTCATACAAAATTTTTCGATGACACTTTGAATACGCAACGAAACGAACTCGAAAGTTTTTCCTACTAGAGGTACAGAACATAAAAAAACGCATAAGAGTAGGCGCACACCGTTGATTTTTCATCGGCAGATAGTTTTTTTTTATCAGTAAGGGCATGTATGGGAGTGCGCACACTGCGCCAATTCGATTTGGCCGATTCTTCATACAAATTAAAATCGGGCACAACTATCGGCCAACTAAAAATCAAAGGTGTGCGTCTACTCTAAAACTCATTTATTTTTGGAAATAGGCTTTTAATAAGCACTTTTCATATCCCAGTATTAACCCTACCACTGCTTTGGGACAATAAATGGGCNTTCAGTGATTAATCATTATTATGTCACGATAATGACCTTCAGACGGAGAGATAACACCATCAACATTTGCCAATTTCTTTCCGTTTGGGTTTGCCGGCTTGCATATCTATATCCGCTATATTTGCAATGGATCTTGAAATTAATAAAATATTCGGATAACAGAACTTTAATATATCACAAGTAACATACAAGATAATGCTTCTAGACTGTCGGTAAGGTAGCATCATGACATTATACATTTATTTTGCTCTAGCAAATTAATTTGTACGTAGGGGAGAAGAGGTCGAGTCAATGACGTTGCGTCCAATCTTGTTGTTCGGTGAAGGGAGGAATGGGAACTTGGTAATCATTAATGAAGCTCCCATATGCACTGCAAAATGTATCTTGATTATGATACAATTTCTATGAGTGAGAGAATATAAAATACATCCATTTGATATTCATAACTGACATGTAAACTACTTTACTATGTGACTAGTAGAACAGATAATATGATATCACATATCGCGTTCGATAATCTAATCACGATTCGGTGGCCTATTTTTACTTGCCTCTTTTACAACATCATATTATTATGTTATGTTACCTACTCGCGTGCATATACTGCCTATAAGGAAAATGTGGTTTATTTTTACATAATACACTTTTAGTAACAGGAAATGCAATAACAAGTACTTACCTACAGTAATTTCATAATAAGCTTGGCATAGTTGACTTTAGTTTGTATTGAATTGCATTTTTAATCTTGTTGATGAAAGTGGCAAAGGACCTGTTGCCTCGTGCTCACTAAGTCCCTGATATTCTACAGAGAACTTATCTGGAAACTTTGTTAGGATCAAGAATTTTATGTCATACAGCAATTCTTCCTTGCTGGGGAACTGGGGTATTTAATGTCATTTTATTTCTGAGGACGATGTCATTAACAAAAGGGACCGACACTAGGGTCCTGCATCTAGGAAGATATAGGATTTATCCTAGATTATGAGAGGTCTGTCACATCTTCTTCTTCTTTGCCTGGCCCATTCCCATTTTATTTGGGGTCGGCCCTCCGCGTCATGCGTCTCCAGGCGGCTCGGTTCTGGTTTGTCTCTCTGTTTACTTGGGCTTCTTTAAGGTCCTTATTTACTACGGACACTCATGTAATTCGGGGTCTTCATCGTCCGCGGGTTTAGTTTGGATGTCTAGTACTTTTCTGGTCATATGGTCGGGTGGTACCCTCATAACGTGTTCGTACCACCGCAGACGGCTCTCCTGCAGTTTAGCTGGGATAGATCTCACTTTGAAGGTGCCTCTTATCTATGTGAGGTCTGTCACATATGTGATATTATGATATTTTGTGTTTTCTATGTATAATATAATGTATGTATGTACAAAAAAAAAGTATTTAAGTATGTTTATATCCGTTGTCTAGTACCCATAGTACAAGCTTTGCTTAGTTTGGGACTAGAAGCGTAGTGTAAAATGTCCAAGGATATTTATTTATATAGATTATTATTTATTAATTATGATCATAGTTGTTACAACCATGTCTTCTAACTTCCAGCTGAACAGAAGAGGTCTCTGCTCCTCGAGAAGGAAAGCATCCAGGAGCTGAAGGCCGAGCTCTCGGAGTACAGCGAGGATGTCAAGGAGATGGACGAGATCGTGAAGACCAAGCAGGCAGACATCAAGCTCACTAAGGGAGCCACGAGGCGAGTATACCTGATTTCTCATCATCATCATCCTCAGGTCATTTACGCCCGATTCCTATATTCAATCCTTGTCCAAATCCGGATTACAACTGTCAAATTGAAGTCAGTTTTAGATTATATTTCCAAAATGTTCGATGCATTTACACTTTAATATTATTTAAATAGTCTTATCTTATAAACAATATATAAAAATGTAAAAACATCAAAAACCGCAGATATTTTGGCCAAAAACAGTTTAAAATTTGACAATTGACAATCCAAATCCGCTGCAAGACAACGACCTTCTAATTTACCTGAAGCAGTCATCATCCTCCTCATTGTCATTTTCATTATCATCTTCATCTTCATCAGGTAATTAAGGCTAAGTTGCACTAAAGCCTGGTCCATGGGCACGTAGAATTTTGTCCAATGATCCCAAGCTACCCATCCTTATCTCTCGCGTGTAATTATATTGCTGTCGCGACTGTGCGACGGGCGCCTGCAGTGAGTGTGCGAGCGCGAGAGCGATAAGGATGGGTAGCTTGGGGTCATTGGACAAAATTCTACGTGCTCACGGACCAGGCTTTATCTTACTTTAACTTTGGCAAACGTCAAAAATCTGTCAAACTCCATGCGAAAAGCACAGGTTATGTTATTTTTACGGTTAAAATAAAGTGGTGATACTCAGCCTTAGTCTCTACTGCTGGAGAACAACTCTCTCCAGAGGCAACAGGGAGGATTTACTTCATTTTAATTTTTATCCAGTTGAGGATTGTAACCTTTGTTTCCAGTTTTGTTTCGCCTTATCTTAGGTGCTCGATAAAAGATAGACACGGCTGAACGGGCATCTTTAAAAATAAGATTGTTTACTTTACCGTAGTCAAAATAACATTTATTGATTCATATTGGAATTAAAAGATCCATATTATAGTCCGTGCTGGTTTTTCTGATAAGGAGAAGAGTTACAGACAATTTAAAAAGGTTCTCTTTCAATTTCAACTGTGTAACAATTGTTGCTAAAAACGGAAATTAGTCGTGATTCGTTGTACACGGGTACAGAACCGTTTAGACTCTAAACGATTCACTCAAAACTTAAGATACAGTATGAGGCGACGTTTTCAACTGTCCAAGGATTCATTTACATTTAGGTACCAGCAGTACAATGGCCTCACCACATTCAGTCTGGCTCTTTGACGTCACCGCGACGGATCGATTACTTAGTCCCGTACTTAGCAAAGAACAAAACGAGACGATCCTGCAGAATTTTTATCTTTAAACTTTTCTAATAAAAGTTCGCAAAAGTCATATTCTTGCAAATATGGCTTTATTTCCAAAAGGAAAGTATTCCATTTTGGTGTAACGAAAAGATGTAAACATTCTCAACATATACGGAATTTGAAAACAACTCCGCTTTGGATGCCCGCCAAGTGGCGGCATGGACTTTTATTAATAATAGGAAAGCCTATAAATACCAGTTTTTCTGGGAAATTACAGAGTTGAACTGTTTTGACAATCTATTTGTTTTTATTGCGTCAACTCTCACGACTTTCAAATAACTTTCTTAGTTAATAACAGCTAAACAAACTTGGGAGATACGCATTGCGAACTGCATCCGTTTCGAATCTAAGAATGTCGGTTCTAAAATATTTACATGATAATTTTTAACGATTTCAGATCAGACTTTTATATCAAAGAATTCTACTCTCAAACCTAACTCCGCTGTAACAAACACCGGCAATATCGTCTATCAACAAGAACTTTTTGGAGCGCCTTCCATTTATAGCATAGTCCTTAATCAGGTCTTCATACCACTGCTGTTATATTAGCAGTCCTTCTCTAGTTTCCTTAACCGTTTAACCCTTTGTTCTTCGACAAGAACATGCAAAATTAAATAAAAATAAATAAATATCCTTAGACATTTTACACTGCGCTTCTAGTCCCAAACTAAGCAAAGCTTGTACTATGGGTACTAGACAACAGATATAAACATACTTGAATACTTTTTTTTTTGTAAATACATACTTATTATACATAGAAAAATTATAATTTAAAAAAAAACCTAGTGCAAACTTCTCAATCTCACCTTCAAATCCACAGATTGTACCGCGCCGTCAACAACATGATCAGCAAGTTGGACACGGTTCTGGTCGAGCTTGAGAGTAAAGAGAAAGCTCTCAAAAACACCCTGGAACAGACGAAATCCGAGCCCGGGAAGGCTAAGGAGCAACTCATCCAGATAGACGAACTGATGCATTCCATTAAGAGCCTGCAGAAAGTACCTGACGCGGCCAAGCTGAAACTGATCCAAGACGTTTTGGGCAGGCTCGACGATGACTTCGACGGGCAGTTGAAGGTCGATGACGTTTTGAAGGTAAGGATACTTGATACTGAAACTTTTTTTTTTATTTGACACTGGTATGTCAACGTGCAATTGTGAACTCCGTCAGTTTATAATATAACGCGTGAAATTGTAAACGAACAGTGGTTTAGGTTTGCTTAAATTGTATTGTAATATTGTAAAGCTTCAACCACACCAACGCGTGAAAGATCGCTATCGCTGCTGGCGCGATCACCGGCCAATGACAGGTCGAGCGATCCATGACAGTCCACGCGACCTGTCATTGGCCTATGATTGCGCCGGCGATGGCGTTCTGCATGCGTTGGTGTGGTTGAAGCATAACTACTTACGTCAGATTATAATCTGACAAAGTTCACAATTTTACGATGAAGTAATAAAATTAAAACAAAAGTTAGCACATAAGGTAACTCAAAAATCAACAATCATCAGTCACGGTTCCTAATGCTATACAATATCTATGGAAGAATCCCGTATGCCGGTATTGTATAAACATGTTATTTGTGATGTCAATTACCCAATTGTACAAGGTTCATACACATGTAATGTATGTATGATTCATTGTGACTTTCAGTCACCTTTTCCAGCGTAAACAACAGTTGAGATTTTTCTCGTGACAACAGTAAAGCTTTAAATAGTACACAATTGTTTTCATAGTTACAGATTTGACTTATGTCCTGTATAAAGGACAACTTAATTAGATATGACAAACAGTACATCGTACATCCTTTTTGTTATGAATATGAAACATTATTAAATGGATAATGGCCTTAATCTGGCTTCCATTTGTCGTAATCGTTATAATATGCAATGGCTCAGTTACACCGTGGTTACACTATGCGGAAAATTGACCGAGACGAAGCGCGAGCACGCACATCGAAATATGGACAAAGCACGCCGAAACGAAAGTTAAGTGCGTGCTTACACTATAGTCTTAATCAATTTCCCGATAGTGTAACTGCGCCACAAGACGTTTTCTTTTCCTTACATTGCAATACATTGAGATTACGTAAATATATCGTGTACAAGGAAAACAAGTAATATGAATGCTTTGTCTATGTAAAAGGATTACTACATAACTCGAATAAATAAATTTATAGCAAATCATAAAACTGCTTTACTATCGGATCGGTGTACTGAAGGAAAAAAGAGAAAAACGTGTAAAGACGCTGATTGGAAGATTCTTTTAAATCTTTTATGTATTTAAATGAAAGTCGAAGTACTTCGAAATACCTATTAAGTTTTAATAATGAACCAGACAATAATAATCACAAATAACTACTTTATTACTCATAAAATACAGGGTGTTAGGTAAATGGGTATATGAGCCGACACTAGCCCATGTTAACATGGTCACATAAATGGTTGGTGAAGTCAAAAAATTGATATTTTCATTTTAATTATTTTATTTTTCATAGAAATCGGATTTTATAAAATTTATTTTTTTATGAAATTTAAAAAAATTAAAATGATGATATCAAATTTCTGACTTCACCATACCATTTATATGCCCATGTTAACATGGGCTATTGTCGGCTCATATACCCATTTACCTAACACCCTGTATAAAAATCAGGAATTTTATGCATGAAAAAATGGCTTTCCCTATTATACATACAGTACATCCCGATACATTTTATTTGATTTATACAATATTCGCGTGCAATATTTCCAGATGCTCGAAATAATAGGCAACGAGAACGTAAACCTATCAGAGAAGCAGATGGCTGAGCTGATCGAACTCCTGGACAAGGAGGAGATCCTCGAAGTAGAGAGCAAGATCCAGAAGGCGTTGGACAAGGCGGCCGTCGCAGCTAAGGAGATGGATAAAGCTTCTGTCACAGAGGGAAAGGTAACCAATACTCAATCGTTTGTTGTTTCCATTCGTCATCATCATTTCCGGTACAGGCCGTTAACTGAACATAAAAAAACGCATAAGAGTAGGCGCACACCGTTGATTTTTCATCGGCCGATAGTTTTTTTTTTATCAGTAAGGGCATGTATGGGAGTGCGCACACTGCGCCAATTCGATTTGGCCGATTCTTCATACAAATTAAAATCGGGCACAACTATCGGCCAACTAAAAATCAAAGGTGTGCGCCTACTCTAAAACTCATTTATTTTTGGAAATAGGCTTTTAATAAGCACTTTTCATATCCCAGTATTAACCCTACCACTGCTTTGGGACAATAAATGGGCCAGTGCTGAGAAGAAGCAGCGCAAGAAACTCAGTCACATTAGGCATCCCCTAATGATTTCCAAATTGGCCGATTCGTAGCGGCCTGCGACCTTTATTAAGTCATTTCTCCACTTTGCTTCCATTATGAACTTAACAACTAGAACGTTATTGTCACTTTTAATACTTAGGGCTGATTTTTCAATCGTCAGATAACTTGTAACTGAGGAATAAGCTTGTTATTTAGACATATTTCCCATACTGAAACTGTCAACGTGTCAAACTTATTCTTCAGATAAAAGTTAACCGACGATTGAAAAAGTATCTAGGTGCACCCCGCGACCTTTACTAGATAATAATGATTAAAACCAATTATTGGAGACTACTGCCCGTTTGCACCATCAATCCCTATTTTTAAGTGAACCCTATGAAAACAAAATTCCTGTTATGTGTTACCATAGTGGTCACTTAAAAATTAGGGATTGATGGTGGAAACGGGCCTACGATTCCGATCTGATTAGAGAACTTTATTTCCCCAACGGCCATCAGTTCTACGATTTATGTGCTATGTGACCCACACACGGTCGCTTATGTTTATACTACGTATAACCTTAACTAACTTAACTTTTCATAAGAATTCATGGTTGTCGAAACAAAATTTCCATAATAAATGAAATCGTTGACTCCTATTTGGTCACGAGCCAATATTTTGTTTGACGAATGTGCTAATACATCATAACTAATTTTAGACATTTGTGTAATGCCGTAAAGAAGAATAGTTAAACATTATACATACACATACCTTTTTTGGCAGCATTACAAAGACAAACCAACATGAATATTCATCGGGAATCTGTGTTTAACGTGTAGCGATATGCTATGGAAATATGTGTGATGTGATGTTTGATGATTAATATTTTTTTGGCACAGTAATAATTTACTAATAATAGTAATAGAGTTAATACTCATGTGCGTTCCAAAACTAGAGATTTTTAATAAAATTTAAAAGAAAGCGACATCATGCTAGTAATGTGTGTTCGTTTGACATTCAAAAGTATGTGTTTACTGCAAAATTCTATAATGGATCACTTGCATTATCTCATTATTTTTTTTCTTTATTTCCAGAGTTTATTCGACATAATCCGAGAAGCGCAGAAACGAAGAACACTGAAGAAAGCCGTTGGTACGAAGTTAGAGGAAGAACCGATTCCGAAAAGCGAGCCCATAGTCAAACCAGAGGAGAGCAGTAAACGGCCAGAGAGTCATTGAGCCTAGCCTAGTCGATTCTAGCCTGGCCGCCCTAGCCTGGCTAAGCCTAGCCCGGCCTAATCTAGCCCCAGTCTAGCATGGGTTTATAATACATAATATACCCTAGTCGTGGCATAGTTTGTAGTAAGACCTCTCTTCGTAGACAAAGTAACATCGTTATATTTTTGACATTTATACAGTTCGTTTCGCTCATTATCGTAGAGTATTTTTATGAGCGTATCTAGATTGTTGTTAGACTTCGTATAAGCTTGTAACTGCCATAGAAATGTTAACATTTTCAATAGCGAATGTCACTTTGTCTAAGGTACTGCTTACTCCGATTTCGATTCTAGCCCGGCTCGGCTTAGCCTCGCCTAGCCTAGCTTTACTTAGTCATGTTGTACATACGTCGTTGTGGGTGTTAGTTCGCTTTCGCTCTGGTTTGGCCTCAAATCAACGATGAAGGCGCTTCGGGGTTAAAAGGCCCGTAGGAAGGAATAAAGAAGAAAATATCTACATTATTTGGAATATTTCAATCGAAATTCAAAGAGGAGGACCCCTTGATGTCAAGTTTTATGAAACAATCTCAGTTTCAGAGTAGTACTTATTTAAAATTGATATAAATTGTGATTTAATCTGTTTATAAATTAAGACTGTCCTTTTGCTATCTCTCTATAAATGTCGGCGGGACAGCATTATTAATCGTTGATATCTTTAAATAAATTACCTAATTGGTGTTGTGTAAACTTAGTTTTTTTTATTGGCAACAATTTTTAGATCCTGACTACGGTCCGAACTCCTGTTTAGAGCCAGTAAAATCGAGTCAAACGCGACGAACATAATTTATGTAGAAGAATATTTTTACGTTTATTGATGTGTTACCCTAATGACAATAAGCATTTTTGTAAACATGTAATCAATCACACATAAATATGTAAATAAGGTTTTACATAGCATTGTATCGTATAATCTTTCCGTACCGTACAAAGTTAACTTTCTAATGTGTTGTAGCGTTTTATTTTTTCGCGTATATTTTTTTCTTTGATCTTTTCAGAGATTTCAGAGATTTATTGTATTGTTTATGCATTTCTGTGATCAATATTCAATTTAAGTTTTATTTATATTTTAGTCAGCGGAAAAATGTTGGTGCACAAATTGTTTTTGATGTCAGTATGTCCGTTGTTTGTGTTGCAATAATTTCCTTATTCCTCGGACTGAAATCCAGGTGAAACGGTTATAAGTACATTATTGTATCTGAAACCTTATTATGTATATAACTTGCTAATACAATATCCGCATAGTGTTGTTAGACAGGAGATCGTTCAGATATTTAACTCTTGGCTGTTCTGTATTCGGTAAGACTTATTACATCATTGACCTTGGGAAACAGGCATGGCTATATTTATTCCTTTTTTGGATTTTATCAACTTTGTGATAAGGATCTTCTGTTTGGCAGGAAACCAGGGATGCAAAAATTATCGTATATTAATTTATGCATAGCATTAGCATTATTATTTACATTTACTGTATTTTACCATTATTTATTCAATAGTTTCGTAGACTTCTGTTGCGTGAAATTGTAATGTGAGCTCGAATAGGCTTAAAATGAATTAACTAAAAGGATGGTGGTATAATAAGTCTAACTGTTGGATTTGAGCATCTAACGAAAAAATGTTTCAATTTGCTATTCATGTTAATGAATTTACTTTTACAATGCGGGTGTTGGTTACTCTAATCTACGTTTTATAAAAACAATGGTTAGTTTTTTGAGGAACAATAATGTTTTTTCGTTAGATGAACAGAGGTACTTGATACTTGTGAAGTTCTGATAAATAAATGAGAAAAATAAGAATTGAAAAACTGGTTTTATTGTAACATCTCCTAGGTACAGAAAAAAACATTACACAATACACAACTCACTATAGTGCGATTGCGGTCAAATACCTGGCTTGTACTGCATAAAAAAAACAATACATAGGTACTACAAACAGATAGTTTACAAGATGAAATGTTCACTCTTGGGAAATACTTTAGTATCTCTAGGTCTTTTTTATCTTGTTTTATCTAACCTAACAAAGTTTTCCAGTGATATTATTTCCAGTTTCTTTTGAGACCGTGGACCAGTTAGAAGACAAGCTGTGTAGGACTTATAATTAGTCACTAAAACTAGAAAATCTCATGTCTCGGTATATACCTAGGCCCTAAATAATAATACCTTAGATTTAAAGCCTGTGACCAAAAAGTTTGAAAACATCGCGGGTAGAGCAGGCGGGAAAGCGTTCACTTCCGTTTCCGTATCCAGTGGTTCTGATTGGCTGTAGTAAAATCCTATCCGCCAATGATAATACAATCGTAAAATTTTGACGAATCACAAACCAAAAAGAACCTAATCACGGGCTTTTGTTCCGCCATCTTTAAGAAATTCGAAAACCGAAAGTCACGCGATTGGTCTTTAGCGAGACGTCATTCTAATCGTTTGACGGAGTTGCGCAAATCAAAGTAAATTTTTGACTCTCACTCACTCATTGCGGCTGCCATGTTTTTTTTCATGTGGGGTGTGTGTGTGTATTGAAATAACATGATAAATTAACCCCATTTATACTGATACAGGTGAGACTTTTGATATTTATTGTTTGTTTACGTGCCAACGCGGAAGTACGCTGCGCGTCCTCAGTGAAAGTGCATCATGTAATGCTGTCGCCTTCTTGTGAAACTGCATCGTATTCTCTCGATGTTACGAGTATGACTCAGTGCAAAACGTAGATAAAAGATGTACGTGCCGCGCAAGATCTTTGTTGATTGATAACAAGCGAGTACAAACTGCTAACTCGCTGCAAGGCCTCTGCCCGTGTTTCTTCCGCGCTTATTTTCTTGCCATGTCTCGAGTGACGTTTTGGCGCCATCGACCCATTTAGCGCGGCGGGGCGGGCATGGCTTTTCACGAAATTCTTTGTACTCATTGATAGCAATGACCTTTGCATGAAAACAACCTACTACGTTACTACAACTTTTGCGTACATTTATCTTTTCAGAAGGGGTGCACCAAGTGCGTCATTTGTTGATAGCTAGTGACAATGCGATTGCACATAATTAACTGAATTCGAAAAAGATTGCCTTATAAAAACGAACCACTAGCAAAGAACAGGCCAAAGAATTTAAGGATGTATTAGTAAAGAGGCGTAACAAAGGATCGATTTTTACACACGGCCCACGGCAATTGATAATGGACCCTCGATTTCTGAGCATGATGATGGTGTTTGATAACGGCAGAAAGTATCCAGGGCAGAATGCGTAAGCATAAAAGAGGGAGCCAGGCGGACGCCTGCAGGCCTGCCACGTCCAAAGAACTTCGACAGACTCCACACTCCACCATCTGATACCCACACACTTCGTACAGGTAGGTAACATTTTATTCTAAAAATAACTAAAATTCCTCACATACCCCCGTCTTGTTTTCTTCAAAGGACAAGACATTGAACTTGTGTAAAAAGCCTCATAATTCCATCTGTAATCATTCTGTCATGATAAACTAAAATTGATATTATTGATAGATTTTAATATTATTGGCCTTTCGTAATCATTTTTAAGTTGTATCATAAAAGAGCACTTTGTTTATTAGGGTATGCATTAGATAAAGACAACAATTAAGAAGGATAATTTGAAATGAATTAAGTCAATGAGGAAGAGTATTAGTTAATTATTTGATATTAATATATTTTAATCGATTAGAAGGAAACTAACTATTTTGTGTGTTTTCTACTATCTCAAGAGGATAATGCAGTGCTCGGTAATGTTGGGACAAGACCATAACAGTGGGAATGTTAAAATGAAGACCGTTAACAGTTATAAGAATCCTTACAAGAAGGTCGGTCCATAGTTTTGATCTACGTAATTTCATAAGCCATATTACATATTGGATTTTGAAACAAAGGCTGAGATGCACCACCTAACTTGGACCGTAACCATAACGTTAACCGGTGTTATTTTGTATGGAGTTTGACAGATTTGTGCGTTAAAGAAAGATGGTGCAACCCAGACTTAGATTTGTGTAGAATCATTAACATTTCACATGAAATATTGCTTATGAAAAGGCTAGCTGTTACATTTTTTGTTCCTTTTGGTATGGCCGCACTAGTTTGGGAGTATTGTATTCTTTTGTTCCATTGTTTGAAGCTATGTATTAAATACATAATCATTCTTTATAATTTTGCACCTTATGCACACGCAGTTTGAGTTGCATCCATTGTCAATGTGTTATTTATTTGATTGAATAATGTATATAGAGGTATCTTTGATTTTTGTATTTCAATTTCTAGATTATGTAGTGGTCAAGATTAATGAATTGTGGTTTCCTTAATAACTAGATAGATATCCCTCTACTTTTACAGCACCATTTAGACCTAATTATTAGCTCAGCATGAATGGTTTATTTATATTTATTTGTAAATTCTTCTGGAATGTAGCTAACATTGTAAATAATTGATTAATTACTGTTGTTTTGGATAAATATACTGCAGTAAAATAATTTTATTGGCTGAAAACTACTCTAGATTACTAAACAGATGTTTGTTTTTATTTTTATGTTACATAAATACAACATTGATAGACAGTAAAGTTAGTCAAAACCTAATTATTGTTTGTTAATGATTGTAAATTAAATAGTCAATTACTGTTCTAAACATTGAGTCATGTAAAAACCAGCTCCTTGCTCTCAAATCTGTTTCTCTATCAATAAACACACAATTAATAGTTGAGTAAATGCAGCCGGCATGTTCTTCGTGCGTGCCGTTTATGACATAATCACAGATAACACTACCGCCGGCAGCACTTTATAATGTGCATCTACTTCTTTCCAGGAACCGAACCTCGACATAATCGTTGACCAGCTGTGCACCAGACTTCAGGACATCAAGGACCAAGAAGCCGCGCCACAAGTAGGCATGCCCACGTGTTCCATCGAACAAGCGGAGGCCGTACGTCGATATTACGCTGCGTTCCCGGCTCTGAAGAAAGGGCGAGAGTCGCCGCTGCAGTACTACCTGCCGCCTCCGGCCTGGTGTCGCAAGCCCGATCCGGACTTCAAGGACAAGATGCAATGCGAACTGCCGCTCGCTAAGGAAGCCAAAAACAGGAAGCTGTCTTCGGGAAAGGAACGTCGAAATTCGTACCACGGTCAAAGGAAGAGCAACAAGAAACGCTGCAACAGTTACAGCAGGTCCTTCGAAAGCAAAGAGAGTCTGCCGGAGTGGGTCACGCACGAGGGAGTCTGGGACATGGACACGCAGGACCCCGTCAAGGAGTTCATCCGGGCCATCGCGCTCGACGAGGGCTACGGCACCTGCGAGAACACCGTCACCGACGAGCTCAAGGAGATCGCCGAGGTCAAGATCCGCATGGACGACAACGTGGTGCCCGACTGGGACGACAGCCTCGACCTCGACGCCGACTGGGTCATCACCGAGGACCTCAACCACCCGAAGGTGCGCACGCCGATGGAGGAGGAGCTGTACGCGAAATTCGAAGCCAAATTCGATCGCAGCATCGAGGCGCTGTGGTCCAAGGACCAAAACACGCCCGACGACGAGTACCAGGATCTCCCGATCGACTTCCAGGACCTGCTGTCGTCGCCGTCGGACGGCCTGTTCGCGGGGCCGGCGCCGGCCTCGCCCGCGCGCGACTCGCTCGCGCTGCACGACCGCCTGCGGCCGCTCAACCTCAACGAGCCGCGCGAGCTGCAGTCCTTCGCGCTGTACGAGGGCGAGGACATCTACGACGCGCTGTCCTGCGTCGCCGGCACGCTGCGCTCGTTCTCCGCGCTCAACCACAGCCGCGAGAGCAGCGGCTTCGCCGAGGTGCCGCCGCGTCGTCGCGCGCGCCCGCCGCCGCCGCCGCCGCCGCCCGCGCCCGCGCNGCGCGCCCGCCGCCGCCGCCGCCGCCGCCCGCGCCCGCGCCCCAGCCGCCGCGCGAGGACCTGCTCACCTCCGCGCGCACGCACTTCCGGCCCATCCGCCGCGAGCCCGACGAGCGCGCGCGCTACGCCGACGGCGACACCTTCGACATCCGCGGCGAGCTGGAGCCGGTCGAGTTCACGCGCAGCGCGTCCGGCGGCGTGTACCTGGCGGCGTCGCGCGAGCGCTACCTCGAGTACCGCGGCTGCAAGACGATCGACTACGGGCGGCTGAATCTGACGCCGGCGCAGCGCTGCCCCGACTTGGAGGACCCGGGTTTTCGGCTGCGGTTTCCGCTGCGGCAGGCGGACGCGGCCGTGCAGACGGAGGCCGAGGAGGAGGAGTGCGGGCGCGCGGCTAAGAAGAAGCGGCCGGCTGACGGCGCAGAATGCGCGCCGGACGAGGCGCTCGAGTGGGAGGAGTTGTTGTCGGACATCAGCGCGGCGCACGCGCAATACGCCGGAGCGGGAGCGGGAGCGGGCGCGGACGAGGGCGGCGGCGACCGCAAGCGGCGGCACAGCGCGGCGCTGCGCTGCGGCGCGCCCTGCTCGCATCCGCACGCGCGCTTCCTGCCGTGCTGCTCGCTCGACCGCCCGCTCACGCGCTAACGCCGTAGGTAGGCCGCCGTCGACGCCGGGTCGATTCTTCTGCGCTTCTGTCGGTGACTCGCCGTGGTGTTCCGTTTGCGAGAGATGACGCGCCGTCTCGGACGAGTCGATGACGTGTATCCGATAGAACGAGCGGCCCGTTGTCGATGCCGTCTGCACTGTTTCCGCCGTTACCCAGTTCCGAGCTGAGGTGGAATTGTGTAAAGCAATCGTAACCATTTGACAATTCATAACGTACGATAAAGTCAGTTATACAAAGCGTTTGACAGAATAATCGTACGTTATGAACTGTCAAATGATTACGATTGCTTCACACAATTTCACCTCTAGTCCTGAACTAACATTCACTGGTTGAGGGCGGAAACGCTGCTGAAACTGACGCTACGGCGAGTCGTTTGCAGATTGTGAATCCGTTGGATCGATGTCCATCGTGTCGGAAGCGGGACTGACGCAGCGCGGCGACACGCGTCGCGAGGCCCGCAGCTCTCGACTATTTTGTGGCTCCGTTGGGACTTCGACTCTTGTTTAACTTTGCAAAGTTTCCGAAATGTTCCGAGATCCGCGGCGATGTCGGTTCCGTCGATAGAAATCGTTTCTTAGTATTAAAATTAAGTAAAACAGGATTTTATCGTGCATACTTAATTCTAATGTTAGTGAGTGGTGGAGGTTTGGAGAATAACATCTGTTTTTAAAACTCCCGACTGACGCGTCGTTAATTCTCAACTTTGGTTAACCAGATTCGCGTTAATTAAAACTTTGCAAAGGATGTAAACGATTTGTTTTTTTTTAAGTTGACTGTTGCCACTAGGTAGCTGAACAGAGCTGTGGGTGATAGTACTGAGACATTTAAAAGTAGTAATTTAGTTTTTCCCCCTTTAACCGCTTATATTTAAATATGGCAAAAGCCGTTCGATTTGCTTTGTTATTTACATTTTACTGTACGCAGAAATATCGATATTAAATGTCTCGGTACTGCGTTCGATTAGCACTCTGAATATTAATAGGTCTACGCGATTTATTTGATTGTCGGGTGTGAATGTGGCAGTTTGATCATAGTGGCTTATTTCGACGGTCGCCTGACACGAGTATAGTCCACAGAAAATGGGTGTTTATCGACTTGTAACGATCGATTCGTTTTCCCACTGTCTGGCCGCGCGGCCTTCAAACAACTAGCGATTATTACGCTATTACTGTGTCAAGGCGACTGAGTTTTTTTCTTTTCCTGAAATATCTAACAGCATAATACTGTATTATATATTCGCCCTGTTTCATTGATCATATTATTATTGTTATTTAAAGTTTAAAATATATTGTGGAGAGTTGAAACATGCTATAGAGTCGAAACACTTCGACGCGTTCAAGTGGCATTATATGGAAAAGTTAGCAATAATAGTAGGATTAGCAAAGCCTGACTCGCTGCGTCCTCCGAATGGCTTAGATGTGGTACAAAGGGCTAGAGAAGTGCTAACATATCTTATGATTGTAGATATTGTGGGAGGAGTATACATGTAACATTAATTTAGTTCAATTTTTTCTCTTTAGAGATTTCATATTAATGTAGAAATGTTTGATGGAATGCTTTCGCTTGCGACATTATCAACAATATTTGGTAAAGATTGAATAATGTTCGAAAGTGTTCGACGCGCGACTCGTAACGATCGACATGAAATTTTAATAGACATTTCTGTAACCAAGTTGATGTATTAATTTGAAAGTATTTTGTTTTATTAATCGGTAATTAAAAATAACGCATCTAAACGTCAGCATTCCAAGGCGAACATGGGACGATTCTAATATAATTCTTACAATAATATCGTCCAAAGTTGTTTAAATAATTTGTTAATGTAAAACGTAGATAGAGCAGGTATTTTTTATTTTTGTTAGTATTTTTTCGTTTACGTTTTCTGGCCGATGAAATTCTTCAAAATTTTCGCGGTATTTAAATTATCTGTTTTCCGTTACTACATAGTTGTGGAGGCGATATTACGCCTCGGTGTTAGCGGACAGTAGTGGACGGTTTGTTTCGTGGTTTGTCCAATATGTCTAAGATTTACACGCGGCGATTTTATTGAATAGCCGTTTTATATAACGTAGGGCGGCGCGCCCGCCCCTAGCGTAGTTCGAGGTGTCGTGCGGACAGTGGAAGCCGGGCCGAAGCCCGCAGTGACGGACGGACTATATTATATTGTGCCCTTCGATTATTATGCGCGTCGACACTGCTCATAACCGCCGAAAGATGATTTTCAGGAATCGTGATACAATTTACTTTTGATGGAACGTTTTGAAAGTGTTTATTTGACAGCCGGTGCTTATGATCAGTGACGGCGGAAATTGTAACATAATTTACAGCTCCAAATATGGATTATAACAGTTCATATAGGCGTAACTGTTATTATAGTTTATGTAAAGCATAAGAAGTGTATATGTTATATTTTCGTATATTTTCGTTTTATATGGGGCGGCTGCGCAGGGCCTCAGGGCTGCCGCGTCGCGCGTTGTCACCGGCCGCTTGCCAGCCCTGTGCAGAACCCCCCTACATACTTTATTTATTTCACTTGAAGCCTTATCTAGTTACAATTTCATATAAAATTTTAATATTCGTGCAAACTTTGCTACTAATGTGTCGTGTTTTATATATTTATTTTTCTGTAGTGTGATTTACTTCTGTTTGTAATAACTGAAAACAAGAAAAAAATTAAAAAAATGTCATTGCAAAATTTGCATCAGAAAGGCTAATTGTATATATGTATTTAGTATATCGTGAAAATAATGTATAGACATTTTCAGTTTAAAAATTTTGTTGTTACACTTTCGTTGATATCCGTTGTTACTTCTTTATCTGGAATATGTTTTCTATGTTTATACTATTAGATGAAAATAATTTGTTGTCGCCACCAATAACTACAATATTTCAGATACTGAAGCAGCTTTTCTGTTTAAATTACGTCGTAGAATGGTTGGGTATATTTTAAACTTATTCAATGTTCATTTTTGCGTGTCACGTTAATATATTTCATTTTCTGTCATAAGTTCATATTATATTGTACTTATTCTATTAACGATATTTGCTAAATGATACCTCGATAAAAAAATGAAAATCAAAAAAAAAAATGTTTAGATTCAAGATTGCATATAATATTATGTTTGATTAGTAATTAATCTAATGTAATGTGCCTATGCACTTGTTAATCTGCGTGATATCCGAAACAACTGTGGATAAAGAAATGTTTTTGTCAACGCTCGTTGATAAACAACAGGTACGTTTGCAATGGGGACGACGGGGGACACTCGCTTACTGTAACGAACGAAAACGCGCCATTGCAAACTTGGCGGTGCGACTCCAATAGAACGATTAAAATGTATTGGATTTACGAATCGACAATTGTAATATATTTTAGTGGATCTATTGCTGTCGCATACGTTGTATTATAATACATTTTAAAATAACTCTCGTCCTCTTCGGCCAGAAGATTATGTGCCTTGAGCCGACGTCAATGGGAGTTATTTTAAAACGACGTCCCCGTAATTATAGTTAACTTTAACTTTGTAAGCCACTCGATGACTAAGTGGCGAGAGCTTTCAGTAAATCGATATCTATTTCAATAATAACACAATATTCGACAGCGATGGATTCTTTGTTTGTATCTGTGAGTTGAGAGCAGAGCAACACGTTTCTCTAAGAACTTTTGGACACGTAGCTATCCAGCACACGTTTAAAATCTATTATATTACAAGAAATATTTGCATGTAGTAGTGATTGTTAAGTAAAAATCTTGTAACGCTCTCTCCTCGAGTAACAAGTTAGCTTGTAACCGATTGCTACGACGCCCTTGGTTACATGCACATTTGTTTACATTTCATATCAAATTATATAATTTTCTTTTTGTTTTTGAAATTTCGTAAATTCATTAGAAATAAAAAAAATGTATCTTATAGGCCGGGGTAGGAGCAGTCAAGGGATTTCACCTCTTCATTTTTGCCAATCGGAACATTTCCTACTAACTTTATTGTAACAGCACGGCAAAACTTTCCACAGACTATTCGATTCACTTTTTATAATTTTAATTATTGTAATTGCACACGAATGATTTTTATTTTGCATTGTCACAAACATTGTAATTAAAAACTAGAAATACATAAATATGTTAGTGATTTAATACCTACTGTTCGATAGATTGTACATTTCTATTTGAAATTCCAAGTCGTTTGATTAGATTAGAAGTGGTTATCCCTGAAAATAGTTACCATTTTCATATGTTAGGTTGTGCTCACTACTCTGGTACTTGCCACCTGTGGGAAGAAATAAAAATAAACAATCCACAATGCGCCTTTTATTTCTAATTTAATATTCCACGTTCCTACATCCTACACCCTTGCCTTTTTTGGAATGGGTTTTTAGGGTAATTCTTAGAAAAGTTCGTAGTGTCTCGAGACGGGGCGTGAATTAGAATAACAATAAAAATAGTGGGCGAAGTTGCTACTCGAGTCAAAAAGCCAAAGCCAAATCGACGGTGGCGAGTGTTCGCTCCTTGTCTGGCGCGCAGCGAGGAGCGAGAGGGCGCTATACAAAAACCACGGTTTACACTTTCATCTATTGAAATGCACGCGGTACCCGTCGCGAGCGAGACACGCGGGCCGGTAACAGTGACTGTCCGGTCTTATCGTGAAACAAAAATAATAACTCAAACGGACAGTGATACGACTGACTTGTGATATTTAGTGCTTGGGACACCATTTGTGAGTGCCGAAACGAACTGGACTGTTGGTGCTTCCAAACTGAAAAGCCGGTGTTTTACTGTTTGTTTTGAAAGGTAAGTGCATTCATATTATGTTTGTTTTAAATATAAGGGCTTAATGTAAAAGAAGTAGGATACTTTTATTAATGTTTTCTTTGCCGCCACTGTGCTTCTGAAACTGTAATTTGAAAGCTTAAAAGCTCTTATTAACTGTCGTGTTTATATCCATGCTAATAAAGGTTCTTTTCATCATACTAGTCTACCAACACTATTTCAAATATGTAAATCTACGTTACGCCTTCACATATTTTGAGTAAAGTAAAAAAATCGCCAACCAGTTTATGAATGAGACGAAGACGATACGCGCATTTAAGCTCACAGGTACAGGTAACATTAAGATAAAAATAATTATCATTATTAAACTTTCAATAACCCGTTAAATCAATAAGGAGGACAGTTCCCTGAAGAATTTTCTAGATTATCTCGTTCTCAGAATAACTAACAAGCTAAAGGAACCCCGAATCAAACATCCTCGGAACAGCAAGCGCCCACTCTAGCCTTATAAGGAAACTTTACAGCTAGGCTTGATTTCAACTTGTAATTTAGTTACAGAAGTGCAGAATGTGCAATCAAAAATGAAGGATTTGAGGGAAATACATCGTGTAGGTAATACTTTTATGTAACACTGCACAAGAACTTTTGTTTTATTATGCGGAGGCTGTATAGCAACATGTAAGTACCTACTTACTGTAAAAATATTTCATCAGTCTCCACTTCGATTGTCCTATAGTAAACTACGATGCATATTATAATTAATTACTTATGTATGATGTATTAATTTATCATCAAGTCTCATTGGGGGATTTCAGCCATAGGACGTCCACTGCTGAATACAGGCCATGTTCAGCAGTGGATGTCCTATGGCTGAAATGATGATGATGATCAAGTTTTAAAATCTATTTTATACTAAATTTCATCTAATTCGGTTCAGTGGGTAAGGTACCAGAACAGACAGAGTTACTTTCGCATTTATTACTAACATGGATAATTTTCTGGACTTAGGCCTTTAACCGCTTAAAAAAGGGGTTCTTTTATAGTCCTAGAGCTAAATACACAGAATCCAAGGCTTGTCCTAAACAAGTATAGCCGCGTTGTTCTCACAGAGGTCTAGTTTATTTATGGAGTTATTATTGCTGTAATTGGATCTGTATGTCAGTGTCTTCCACTGCAATTAACAGATCAAGTGATTCCGAAACGATTGTCGTAACCCGCGTTAGTGGTGGAGGCGAATAAAATGAGTTTTAACTAAGTCAATTATTTCCTAGCCACCTACGTTATTAGTTATATTAAGTTAAATATGATTTATTTACATAAGTAAAATACTTGAGAAGTTAAAAATCTGGATTTTCTGACCTATTAAGTGGTACCTAATCTAAAAAACTTCGTTTTGTAACGATATTGAAAATATCTAAGGAGGCAAGATTTGAAGCACAAAATAATGAGCCATCGTTTCCTATTCCCATATTTATTTTAAAAGAGTTATAAACAACTATTGTCCGAGTCGTGAAAGCTTTAAAGCTTTTGTGAAGTGAGATCAAAGAAAAGCTCAACACGTCTGAGGCGGACTTGACAACGAAAGAAATTTGCGTGAAATGTTTGTTGTCCAACACGGACAGTTACAATGGCAGTTCGTGTTTTGGGTATTATAAAACCTTTTGTAAATATAACTAAAGGATTAAAGGATTACATCACTGTAAGAAGCGGTTTTAAATGTAGACTTAAGTAAGCTCTAAGTGAAATCACGAAGCTTAAAAAGTGTAAGTAGGTACTTAATATTAATAGGGGGATACCACCAGGTACTTTTTATGAGCTTTCAGAAAGCTTTTTCATCGTACTAAGCTTAAGCTATCCATTTACGCTATTTTTTTACTTAAGTAGGCTTATTTCTTAACGTAACCGTTTGGTAAGTTATTTGATGAAATGATATTCGTTCGTTTTAGCATAATGACTTCTACTGCTGAAGAACTAGAGGCCTCCCCCAAGGATTTCCATAACAACCGGTCCTGCGCTGCCCGCATCCAGGTTCTTCGACCTTCACCATTTTTTCGTCCACCCATTACAACTACTATACTACCATTTTAATTAACTAATGTAATGAAATTCATTGTGAAGTGTCCTGTTCTAAAGGCTGCGTTTTGGTCGGTCGTGATCGTGGAGCGTTACGGTTATGGTTGGATATCCACTTGCATAATTACTTCATAGGCATGTGTCCATTTTAGGTGGCCATCATGAAGCTATCCCCTGGCCTATGACGAACGTCTTGTGAGTTGTGATCGTCCAATCACCCTGCATTATTCAACTACTTTTCGCCTTAACTTCATCAGAAGATTTAGGGCTTTTTCAGTTAACTAACGTGAAGATTACTGCTTAAGATTCCTAATTGATCAGTGACATTAATTAAAGGATAATTCAGTAAAAGGAACTGTCGACATTTTTACAGCGCTAGTCTTCTATGGATGAACTTCCGTAAAAGCTCTGGGCCTCTCCCTCTTGGCAATCTTACCTTGCTCAATAATTCGAAGCATGGAGCAGTTTTCCTAATGAATTTCTTAAATATTTAAGCTTACTGACGTAATTCGATGTAACATGTTGCGATATGGCTTTAAGACCTTGCAATAATTTTGGCGGGTTCGAAGCAGGTCACCGCCTACCGCTTACCCAAATGGAGGTTTATTGTCCACGCAGGACCCACCTGCAGGCTTGCACGCGTCTTGGAAATGTCCTAATCGTGCCCAATTATACTATTCCGACTTCGTAAGCCATTTTATTGCCTATAGATTGGGGCAATACCTAGAACAAAACCAAAGTTAACAGCAAGAATATAAAAAAATCAAGAACTTGTACAATATTACGATTCTATTCATACTCCTGTATTCACAAACCTTACTATGAGGTCTCACAGTGTGCGTGGGTGCACAGAGTGACACATGAACCAATCACAGAGCTCTATTCAAGGCTGTGCGATCATTTGCTGCTTCACTTAAGCATCGTTTGTGAATACGGGCGATGTCTCTAGATAAACATGTAGGTAAGTAAGTAGGTAGCTATTCCTAGAAACCGGATTACGGCCAAGATCAAAGCAGTAGGTTTCCGATCGAGTCTTCGCTTCATGGCTGCAGGAGCCATTCACTCGGATACAATGTTACAGCCACTCGATACTCGTAACTGAACACTGCAGCGAAAGACGATAAAAACGTGTTGGGTTTGGTATCTGATGTGTCGTAAATTCACACCTATAGGTATTCGGGACAAACAAGACTTCAATTTACCTTACTTGTATATCAGATAAAGTATTATTACAGTAGTTTTTTATTTCCAAATATTATGATAAGAGATCAATGTTTGCAAAAGCTTTGAGCTTACGATTGCTGCTGGTGGATTATTGATAGATTGATGACGGTTGTCAAATGACAAGGTCGCTCTACATTATCATACTGTCAATACAAAACTTTGGATTGGAAGAAGCTTTCTATTTGTAACTGTAATTGAAAATCTCTTGAGTTAATACGTAAGTGTGTAGCTAAAAACAATGCCGCTACATAAATTATCCTTTCATTTCCATAATATCATTTTGTTGGCACTGTTTTAGGTTATTGAAACAACTCCGTCTGTATGTTGCTGTAACGTGTCTCGGGGCAATACCAAAAAGTAAATAGTCTTAAACGACCATTTCTGCAAGGTGGCACGGAATTGGAATTGCAGACACCATTGCATTGCATTGCCATTACCGTTTAGTGCAAAACATGAGGTCTGACGTTAGATAGCGGTTTAACTGCAATTTCACACCTCGACTTGAACGCAATCTAAAAATATGTCAAGGAATTATTCTGCATCATTTCGTTTAATGGTCATGATTCGGCTTTTCAGTTTTAGCACATCAATCAAATGCAGAAAATCGATCAAGCATCTAATGTTATTTATTGGCTGAAGCTGATGTCTTGGAGATAAGTCCTACTAAGTAGGACCACTTATTAGCAGTGTTGGCACTAATCAATTAATTTTTTAATCAATTAATTAATTTGATTAATTTTAATCATGATTAAATTAATCCTGATTAAAATAATCATGATTAAAAAAGTAATCATAATCATGATTAATTTGTTAATCATTAATCAATAATCATTAATTTAATTAACTTGATTAACTTCTTAAATGTTCTATCGAAAACAATGTTAAAACATTGAATTCTAATATTAGATGTTTGATTTTAGGCTACAATTAGGTATATGACAGGTCATACCTAGATAAATATAAGGTAACCTAGACTGCCCCCCGCCCCCTTCCCTCGCTGAAACTTCCGGTGCAGTCTTCCGACCTCCCGTAGGAGGATATCAGTCCACTTCCCCTACCGTTCCAGCACTTACTTGCAACCCCGCACTCCCACCACCTGCCCCCCACCCCTAGCCTCCTCTGAAACTTCTGGTACGAAGTCACCTGCAGTTCTGCACCTCCCCAACACGCAAAACCTCCTAGCTTAGGAACCCCACCCTTCTATTGNTTAGGTACTTAATATTAATAGGGGGATACCACCAGGTACTTTTTATGAGCTTTCAGAAAGCTTTTCCTTCGTCCTAAGCTTAAGCTATCCATTTAAGCTATTTTTGTACTTAGGCTTATTTCTTAACGTAACCGTTTGGTAAGTTATTTGATTAAATGATATTCGTTCGTTTTAGCATAATGACTTCTACTGCTGAACAACTAGAGGCCTCCCCCAAGGATTTCCATAACGATCGGTCCTGCGCTGACCGCATCCAGGTTCTTCCAGCGACCTTCATCATTTCTTCGTCCACCTATACCATTATAACTACTATACTACCATTTTAATTAAATAAGGTTATGGAATTCATTGTGTCCGGTCCTGTTCTAAAGGCTGCGCTTTGGTCGTGATCGTGAAGCGTTACGGTTATGGTTGGATATCCACTTGCATAATTACTTCATAGGTGCTCATGTTAGGTGGTCATCAGGTTGAAGCTGATCCGTGGACTATCACGATCGTCTTGAAATGAAATCGTCCAGTAGCCTAAGTAGATACCTGTATTGATAAGTTATTTTCACCTTCACTTTAGGGCTTTGCCAGTCACCTAGGTACCTACTTTAAAACGTGGAGATATTAGTGCTCATGACAATGATTAGTGTCATTAAATTAAAACTGTCGTCATTTAACGCAGCGCTGATTCTGAACTTCAATAGGTGAACTTCCGTGAAAGCTCTGGGCTTAACAATCTGCCTTGCGAGACGAATTGAAGCAATAGAGGAATTGTTTTCGGAATCAACATTTTAAATACTGATGTAATCCGATGTAATAGGTATGTTGCGTTATGGCTGTAAGAAATTGCGGTAACCTTGCAATAATTTTGGCGGGTTCGAAGCAGGTCACCGCCTACCGCTTACCCAAACTGGAGGTTTATTGTCCACGCAGGACCCACCTGCAGGCTTGCACACGTCTTGGAAATGTCCTAATCGTGCCCAATTATACTCCTATTCGGACGTCGTAAGCCATTTTATTGCCTATGGATTGCAATACCTAGAACCAAACCAAAATTAACAGCAAGAATATGAAAAATTCAAAAACTTAAGGTTAAATTTTTATTTGTTTTTTCAAATGAAGAACAATAAGTAGGTATGTACTAGCTTCCTACATAAAAAGTGAGCTTTCTCCTTACTTCTGGGGCTAATTACTTATGCTATGCCCGTTTTCACCATCAATCCCTAATTTTTAAGTGACCTCTATGAAAAAAAAATTCCTGTTGTGTTACTATATATAGGGGCCACTTAAAAATTAGAGATTGATGGTGAAAACGGGCATTAGTGTAAGCTTTACGAAAGTTAGTATTTGACTACCTATTACATACAGAAAGGCATCTCAAAAAGAGCATGATGATGTAGAATTGTAGACAAAACTCCACATACGGTACGGTCTAGATTGGTTCCTCCAAAACGTTTCTATCGATTGCCATCTAAAAAAGCTCGCCATATTATTATGCCGGATGATACTTTCACATAGCTTGTACAATATTACGATTCTATTCATACTCCCGTATTCACAAACATTACTATGAGGTCTCACAGTGTGCGTGGGTGCACAGTGTGACACATGAACCAATCACAGAGCTCTATTCAAGGCTGTGCGATCATTTGCTGCTTCACTTAAGCATCGTTTGTGAATACGGGCGATGTATCGTAGGTAAGTAAACATATAAGTAAGTAGGTAGCTATTCCTAGAAACCGGATTACGGCCAAGATCAAAGCAGTAGGTTTCCAATCGAGTCTTCGCTTCATGGCTGCAGGAGCCATTCACTCGGGTACAATGTTACAGCCACTCGATACTCGTAACTGAACACTGCAGCGAAAGACGATAAAAACGTGTTGGGTTTGGTATCTGATGTGTCGTAAATTCACACCTAGAGGTATTCGGGACTTTAATTTACCTTACTTGTATATCAGATAAAGATTATTACAGTAGTTTTTTTATTTCCAAATATTATGATAAGAGATCAATGTTTGCAAAAGCTTTGAGCTTACGATTGCTGCTGGTGGATTATTGAAAGATTGATGACGATTGTCAAATGACAGGGTCGCTCTACATTATCATACTGTCAATACAAAACTGGAAGAAGCTTTCCATTTGTGACTGTAATTGAAAACTTCATGAGTTAATATTTACGTGTAGGTAAAAACAATGCCGCTACATAAATTATCCTTTCATTTCCATAATATCATTTTGTTGGCACTGTTTTAGGTTATTGAAACAACTCCGTCTCTATTATCTTGCTGTAACGTGTCTCGGGGCAATACCAAAAAGCAAATAAGTCTTAAACGGCCATTTCTGCAAGGTGGCACGGAATTGGAATTGCAGACACCATTGCATTGCCATTACCGTTTAGTGCAAAACATAAGGTCTGACGTTAGATAGCGGTTTAACTGCAATTTCACACCTCGACTTGAACGCAATCTAAAAATATGTCAAGGAATTATTCTGCATCATTTCGTTTAATGGTCATGATTCGGCTTTTGAGTTTTAGCACATCAATCAAATGCAGAAAATCGATCAAGCATCTATTGGCCGATGTCTTGGAGATAAGTCCATCTAAGTACCTACTAGGACTTCACTTATACTACGTACTTATGATGTTCTATAGTCTTGCTTTTACTGTTTTAATCTTTTGATCAAAAGTCAGTTGTTGATTGGGAGGCTACACACAGTTTTCGTATAATGAGGGTCTCCTGTCGTTGCTCCTACCAGCATCTCTTGAGAAGTGAGGATTTAAAAAAATGGAAATGGCTTTGGAGGGTAATCCTGCAGCTTAATTCTCCTAAAGCTTTAGGCAGACGTAGCTTTGTCCGCAATAGTAGTATTATTTATTTCGATTCCTGAAATCACGAATCCTGAAGATTGTGACGTTTTCCGTTGCTTACTCCAATTCAGTATTTAATAATCCTTTGTTCACAAAGTTATTTACGAAGATCGCAACTTCGCAGATTGTGATGACCCGTTGACTTCGCCGTCAATCAGAATATTTTGAAATTCTAACAGTATTTAGTTTTTGATGTCGTCTTCTTCGTTGGAAACGTCTTAGACGCCATTGCGCACGAGTTTGTTCACTGTATTATTTTGAGATAATCACTAGAGCAGACGGATGAGTCACGACGAGCGATCGCCAGATAGTACGCTCAAATTGACTCCTTTTGTCAAATACGCCGCTTTAGGGCCAGTGTACGTTGGACCCTATCAAAAGCTATTTAAACGCATCCGATAGATTACCCACCTTAAGATCTATGGGCTAAGATTGACAGTCAAATTGAGAATGATTCTACGATATGGTTTCGGATCGGCGTCCACTGGTTCCTTTGTTGTCTGTATCGCCGCTAAACTCGTGCCGATCGAAATATCTGTTGCGAAATCCGAAGAAAAAATGGAAGAACATTTTTATATTACTAGCGCCAAGTTCTAAGGAATCCGTAGGGCTCGAGACAGCATTTTTTTTTAAGTTTGATATACAATAACTTCAACTCTGGATCTCTTTTTAACAGACTTCAAAAAAAGGCCAACATTATGAGTCAACTGTAGAGTCTAATTTTAGAGCTTTATGAAGTTGTGTAGTACTGAATAAATTGTCTTTTAGTGATATGGCTCATCTTTAGGATTTCGGTCGCTTGATGCTATGTCTAATAACGAAATGACTTATTTTACGCTAGATAACGGCTATCCTTTATACCGTTTGTCGAACGGGATGTGTCTGACAGGAAAGCATAACTAAACCTCGTAGAAAGGGCTGACCGATATTAAGAGGTGGTCAATACACGCGTCAGAAACATGTTAATCTATCAGCAACTTCAGCAAGTTTCCCGAGCGGTACACCAAGGTTCGTTTTTAATGTCCGCGTATCATATCCTGCATTTAACCATTAGCGTCCGCTTGCTCAGATAACTAATTCGTTACAAGCCACGGTAAACTTTCACTACTTTTACTTCCGAAAGGACCTGGGCTTATTAAAGTAATTTGAGACACGATGTTTGTGTAAAAATATGAGGAGCTAATAAGAATGCTTATGGCAACATCCACATATTAACATAATGTTGAGCCACGGATTAGTAGCTTATTAAAGAACTTATCTGTACATTAACATATATCCTGCAGGTGTTTGCTTAATTAAATTACGGCGTGACATCTAAATATGTACATGATTTTTTCTGGGAAGGAAATGTGAGCACGTTTAGATCGTCGTTACAGACAAGGTTAGAAACTTGGAAGAGTCCGATAACATCGCGTAAAATTTTCCAAAGAAAATGGTACCTATATTTATTTCTCACAGAAAAGTATGGTGTTTCATGTTACTTTATGTGTCCCATCTGCGAAGTGAACCCCGGACTATAGGATCGTAAGAGTTCAACTTTCTAACAGCTAGATTAATCAGCTAAACAGTAGTTAATTTACATGTATACTAGATACACATGTAACGATTGCGAAACGTAAAGTAAAGAGAACAATGCTTCTTACATTTGATAGACTCGATTGTAATATTTGTAATGTAGAAAGAATATTGAAATTAAGTTCTCATAAGTGCTCTATATTCTAGTAGATATAAATCTAGATCTTCATGGTCCTTTTAAGTACTATCCGTATTATAACAATTAATATTTATCTACATTGTAAAGTAAGTAGGTAGGTTGTAAACTCAAAATCGAAGGAGGTAGGGAGTTTCTCACGGGATCCCGTTCGTATTGGTTTTAGAGGTGTTCTTTATTATGATAGCCTTAGGGGTTAGAATGAGAATGATGTCTCGACAAGTGTGGTCTAATGTATGTCTGCGTCGATCCTATGCCGATAGCGACATATTTATCACCTATCCGTGTAGTAGAGGCTGTCAGGGTTGCCCGTTCGCAAAAGTAGAGCAAATAAATAATCAAATATTAAATTACCACTTTAAATTAATAAAGTCTAAGGCTTTATTGATTACCACCGTATTTTGTATCTGTCTATCTCCAATAAAGAACCTTTTTCAAAGATTTCAGCAAACTGGAGCAGCTATGGTCTGCGTCACAACAAGCTATGCGCTCTAGCATCATAAAATTGTAGAGACAGGCGCTATTTTACAAAAAAGTGTAAAAAAAAGTTACTTGGGAACTTCTTACTTGACGGTGACTTCACTTTGATGTCTACCTTTTGCTAGAATATTAATATCGGTGAGATATTTACTTAATGAAGTAGAAATCGAAGGAAGTTAAAGATCTTCCGGGTTGGGCGAACGATTTCCTATTAAATTTTAATCAAGAGATCTGCCATAATACCATATAGATCCTTAATCACAGTCTCCAATTTATAATAGGTAATTAATAAAGTTTCAAAAATGGCTCCACTTTCACTACTTTCGCGAAGCTTTTGAAAAGTCATCAATCTAAAAAAGCTTGTAGCTTTAAGGTGTGCCAGGCCTTTTCTAAACGACAGTACTAATTAGTAATGGAAATAAGATACTTCTTTAATACCATAATTGTTTATTTAGTTTATGATTAGCTTGATTTTATTTAGGTATGTAAAGAAACATATACAATATACATATGTATATTCTTTACATACCTAAGGCTTGTGTGATACATATATATGTATCACATTACATCAAATCTAGAATCTCACATATCATCAGGTGCAATTGCGATCAAATACCTGCCTTGTTCTGCATAAAAAAGAGCCAAACATATACATAGTTCCAACCGCCTCACAAAAATCCCACTTGATACTCTACTATGAGATCCGCTGGTGCTATTCATAAAACAAATCATTTTTCTCAGTAGTATGAGATCTAAGTACTCTAGGCTAGTTACGCTAATGTTGATAACCTTTATTAATCGTTTTTTATAAAAAAATCTATGTGCATCGGTGGTAGCCCTGGCAGACCACCGGGCAGGTAATGATATCGGTACTAAGACTGCCTCGTTACTGCCCATGAATGTATCCAATTACAGGCATGATACTTATTTGGCAATTGATATCGTTTAGTAACTCTCGGATATTGTGCAGGTATGTATTCATTGCCTAAGGTAGGATGGATAGATTAAAACAGGTGTCTTCACGGCATTAATTACAGTCATTTTTGGAATATAATGTCCAAAGCAAAGTATGATAGAGACTATAATCAGAGTTTTCTTTCACGAGCTATTTTTGTTTTTGTTTCGAAATTCAGTGTACAACAATAATAATATGTAGTAGCAAACTTTGCATGCACCTAGTATGTATGAAAATGTAAGAAACTTAGAACTGTTTACGACTCTACGTGGTTTTAGAGCTTTGCAAGCAAGAAGAATAAAGTTTGGCGTTACTAATAATAAGTATTCTTGTCGCTCATTCAAGGTGATTTGCTTGTCTGCCTCAAAATAGGTAACTGCCTACCTACTTTATTAGGTACTCCAAAATTTGGAATTATCATTTGAAACCGAACGTTGCGACATTTCAAAACAAAAGTCGATATTCCAGCAATTGAGACGCTCAGTGGACTGGTAGAGGCGCGCGCGCAGCCGTTTTTATCGGCCGTAATAATGGCAGCCATCTAACGCCAGTGGAATGGGCAAGAGTGGAAGGAACATGCGATCGATGGTTCTGTACAATTTGTTTTACCTAATTATTCTTGTGTCGTATGCAATGTTCACTAGATCGAACAGCCGGTCTCATCGGTGTTGTGATATGAGTCTTCCAGACTACTAGAAAAACTTCTGAAACTTACAACATACTTTTCTGCAGACTGTAACACCGCAACGTGAGAACGTATACCTACTTATAGGATTATGAAGCATTTGATGTTTTAATTAATCATATCATAAAACTTTCTTAGAAATTAATTGATGTTAAATTCACACCTTAATTGGTGGAAGACTTAACCGACTCTCTTAGAAGCAGACAATGATTATTATAATACTTATTTAAAGATACTCAGACTGGCTTAACTATTTCGCTACGGACACCTAAAATATGTTCCAACAACTTCATGAGTCGTGCTTCGTTAAACTACAATCCACCCTCTATAATTTAAGCGCAGCGCTGCGCACGGGCATGGCTTTTATAAATAAAAGGCTTGAATTCCTGCGCTAGAGATTGGTGTTTATCGGTTTATTGTGAGTTCCCCGACTTTTTGTTGGCTTTTGTGGGTTCACGTATGAAATAGGAGAGGAGAAAGTGAAGCAAAGCTTTGTGGATGTCTTTGGAATTTATCGTCGAAGAATCAATACTTACTCGTAACCTAATTTTTAATAGGACGTCACCGTTCTATGGAATCAATATAATTTGTTTATCTGGTCGAAACACAAACTTTTTACTTCATTGACATAATAAGACTCATATTTTTGAGCAGACTACAATCGAAACTAGAAGAGAGGAAGGTACTCGTAGTTAGTTTCCATGTACAGGTACCTACTTAAGTAGAGGAAAATTCTTAATATAAAATCTATTTTGCAACAAATTCTAACTAATAGATCAATTTACCTAACTCTAGCGTTTGCGGACACAAAATGCCGTGTAAAATGGCCGATGTAATCCACGTTTTTTTGTTTGACCAGCAATTGCTGGGCCGGTTTATGAAAGCAAAATAGAGCATAGCAGGAAGCTATTACCTATCTTTAATTCGATCTCAGTCGACTCAAAGCCTCTGCTAGGTTTCAATAGGCTTTTTATCAAGCTAAGTAGGGTTGCCAAGTGTTATTGAAAGGAAGATGCGAGATTGTTTTTTTGCTTTGGTCAAGAGATGAAATTTTATTTTACCATTCTAGATTTTGGATTGTAGTTAGAGGAAAAGCTTAATGAAGTCTAAAATATTTACTTTTATGCAAAAAAAATCAAATTAATTTGGGATCAAATTGGCAGGAAGGCGCTGGATGGCCTCTACCAACCGGTCAATATGAAAATCATTGGGGGAGGCCTTGATCTTCAGCAGTGGATATCCTATAGCTGAAATGACGACGATGATTCGATAGTTCCTAGTTTAGGGTTAGGTAAAATCCTAGAATGAATATCTAAGTAATCTGCTATTTATAGGCATTGACGTAAATAAATAAACGTTCAACAGACCGTTGAACTGGTTATGAAAAACGGTTGAGGACTCAGAGATGATTGTAGAAACTAGAAAATATGATTATTATGTTGTCACATTGTTTATTCAAGGTTATCATCGCTTATTGAAGGCCATTTCAATTGAGCTGGAGGCGTCTTTTAGATTCATCGTACATCTATTTATTAAATGGATTGTTGCTCCTTTAAAATACTAATGGTAGGAATTTACTCGTAACGAAAATAACGAAATACCATATTAGATAGGTACCTTATCTTTGAACATCAAAATAGGACATTAGGCTATTTGTTAATATACTTTTTATCAAACTCTACGAGGAAAAGTCGCACCTCTTAGCTCATAAATTCATCTTTAATACTAATGTAATTGCACTCACTATTAATAGTTCAAATTCTTATGTAACGTGAATTAAAAAATACGCATCCACTGTCTTTAAAATCAGTCAAAGCTGCTGATCCATGGTCTGTTGACCACAGCAGAGTTAGTTTGAAGAAAAAAACTCAAAAGCAAGGAAAATGGAACTTTCCGTGAATAGAGCTCCCTAAATGATTAATCAGCGCCAGCCAAGCAGGAAAATTCTTCATGCTTGACAAGGCCTGCTGAAAATCATTGACAAGCTTTGTGGCATATTTCGTTTTAGTTAGAGGTAGGTTCGTAGCTTAGGTATTATTTATACCTACTTTAATATTTTGCTTACAGTGCAAGATTTAAAAAAATCTTAATTAAAAACTTTTTGTCTGATCTATACTGATTCTGCGTAGTTAGACATAATTTTAAACCAACTTTATTTGAAATTTCTCAATTACATTGACCTTTGAAGTGTTGCGTATGAAAATCACAGAAAATACGAATTAGGCATTAACAGAGGGATTATGTCGTACTACTAAAAATTAGCATAATCAAGCATATCTAGGGAATTCTTGGAAAATTTCGCAATCACACACGGTCATACAAGCATTTACAATTTAATACGCGACTCGTTTGACTTGAGCCGCATGCAAATTATTGTTTAATGGCTAAATGAGAGTAATTTGATCCCCTTTGACCACTTGATTATGTTTTCGTAATTACTCGAAGTGTTTTGTGTAATTTGTAAAGTCACTAATTTTAGTTTAACTTGGTAAACAAAAGTACATGTTAGGGATATCAACTACTATTTTGTGTCTAAGAAGTATAAGCTAGTAATGGCATGATGAAATAACCATACTCAAATGCAGAGAAACCATACAGTAAAGAATTAAAGGAAGATTTAATGAATGCTTCTGTGGACGCCACTCTTGTAGCAGAGTTTTGAGCTGACACTGTAGCTTTGTTGTCAACACGACAAGAAGAAAAAGTAAAGAATTAAAACTAATTTAGATATAACACAGGGTTACAACAAAAGTTAGGAATTTGCTTACGCATGTGACCCAAAAGCCTTAAACTAAAAAAGTTTCAATACATTCATTAATTAATAGATCAAATAATACGGTTTATTGACTGTAACGGATTTGAGAAACGATAAAGCTTTTTCTACAAACATCGTTAGACAAGTAACATGTCTGACAGAAAAGAAGCACTAATGTGGGAAAAGAGTCACATGTGTTCTTCCACAAATAATACACGATTAATCAACCAATCATCGCCTTCCCCATTTTTAAACAACTGTTCTCTTCCTGGAAGATATTGGCGTGTATTTAAACAGACTTCAATTGAAGAAACGGACTCTCCATAGAGCTTTTTCAGTGTTTGTTACCCGATTTCTTTGGGTTCGAAAAAAACTTAACTGGATGTTATTTATCCAGTTAAGTTTTTTTCGTCGGTAGGGTGTACCGTCCTCTTGTTCCATTAAATTACCTACTTCCGACGCCATTTTGGTGCATGTACCTTACTGTTTGGTTTTATTATAATATCTATTTGTTATTTTATTTTGTACTTGCATCGAATAAATACTTTTCTTTCTTTCTTTCTTTCCAAATAAATTCGGTATCGACACGAACGTTCTCACGAGCGGTCTAATCGACGCTCACCCTTATTGTACCACATCTCACATTCGGCGAGGTGAACAAACGACCTCGGAAGCCGACCGTTGATTTCTAATCAACATACGCCACACAATACCCGTCAGAAATCCGCAATCCGAGACACGATCGTGTTTTTCTCGTTTCTACAACCAAAATAACGTTAGTCCCCGACGGCGATGGTTGAACGAGAACAGCCAAGACATAAAGTTACAGCTTTTTAACACAAGTTACAGGTTTTCAAAAATAATTAACTAGATTAATTATACCCACCTTTGAGTAAAAATCTGACACGCCTCGAAAGATTTTTAAGCTTGTAAGCGACAAGCTTTAAGCTTCCGAAGTTCAGCAATTCTATTTTCAATTCGAAAATCAGGTTAAAATTACTTCTATCTACATGCAATTCTGGAGTTAAGAAGATTAATTTCTAGACAAAAACTGACGGTTGTTGGTTCGAAACTTGCGAGCAAAAACTACCTAAGTAATTGAGTATTTACAAGTCATAAGAGGTGAGGTAGCTCTTTTTTTTCGGCCATGTTATCTAAAATTTACCAAACATAGCCGTACTAGCACTGAATTTCTGTTTCTATCCTAAAATAATAGTGCCCAAAGTGCAGTGACACTGCCCTGGTCACCTTAGGCCATCCTATTTTGCGCTAGTGCGTTTGGAAATTTGACACACTGCCGCATTCGTGTAAAATATTGATTGGATCCGAGTGATCGATTAACACGTTGAGTGCGNAGTGAGACCTCATAGTAATGTTTGTAAATACGGGCGTTAAGCTTGTAAGTGACAAGCTTTAAGCTTCCGAAGTCCAGCAATCCTATTTTCAATTCATGTTAAAATTACTTCTATCTACATGCAATTCTGGAGTTAAGAAAATTTATATCTAGACAAAAACTGACGGTTGTTTTTTCGTAACTTACGAGCAAAAACTACCTAAGTACCTAATTGAGTATTTACAAGTTATAACGATGTAAGAGGTGAGGTAGCTCTTTTTTTCCGGCCATGTTATCTAAAATTTACCAAACATAGCCGTACTAGCACTGAATTTCTATCTCTATTCTAAATTATTAGGTCCCAAAGTTATTAGCCATCCTATTTTGCGCTAGTGCGTTTCAAGATTTGACACACTGCCGCATTCGTGTAAAATATTGATTGGATCCGAGTGATCGATTAATAAATTAATTGGTTAGACTTTTCGATCGATTTTAGTTTCGATTATTGGTAATAAACATGAAAGTCTAATGTGGGATAATCGTTTGAGGCAATATTGGAGTGTGATATGAAAGTTGCGGTATTTTGCATAGATCTATAGGTATTAAGTTTGGTGTAATTATTTGTAATTTATAGGAATCTTTATAGCTTTGAACAAAAGTAATGACTCAATTTGGGAAGATTGTTTTTTTTAACGTTTTCTCTTTGAGCTTTTTGTTTTTTATACCGAGTTTCAATAGAAAGTTTACAATACTAATGATTCGCGTAATTTTCATTGTGTATATTTACATTTTTATACATTATTTTCCAATCAAACAAAATAGAGAATACATAATAATATATGTACCTAATATTCATTCTTATTATGTAAAGTTTTCCTAGATGTTAGTAGAGTGAGCTTTTGGGAGTCTCCGCGTTTCAAATTTCAAACGAAACAAAATACTAACTACCTAGTTAGAAGGAAGACATAATGAAGTCACTAATGCGAATGGAATGCGGAGTTCATAATTTATTATTTATGAGTGTCAAATTATTGAAAATCTAGCTACTGGCCGCGAGTTCGTCTGCGTGAAATTCAATCTGTCATAAAAATCTAAATAATAACGGCATAATTTTCCTGAAATGGAGTCCAATTGACCAAAAGATGATGATATAGCCTATGTCCTTCTATTAGGTCACATGTAATTCTATACTCATAAGTAGTCATCAAAATTGATTCAGCTTCTTGAGTTAACAAATAGACACAATTTCGCATTTATATTAAGTATTTATATTCGATTAGGTATTCGGTAGCAGATGGAAATATGTAACGCAGCGGGGAGCCTTGTTTATTTATTTTACAACTTATTTTAGCTCTATAATTGGCCTTAACTNCTTCAACTTGGTAATCAGGTCTACTTTATGGCAAAGAAAGGTGTGTCTGGCATTTGTGCTGTTTCTTTTTACTGTTTTTAAATTCTATGCATACTGAGCAGTTATTTTTTTACATTAGATTGACAATAGATGATTATTATAGATGAGACCCCCCGCTTTCAGTATGTGATCTCACGCGGAAACTTCTTGAGAGAAATGATGTTGCACTCTTTAGTTCCATTTTCCTACACTTATGCACATTAAAGAGCATTTAACTTAAAAAATTTATTATCCACCAATATTACATGTTTCATCACCATCATGATCATCATCATTTTAGCCACAGAATGTCCACTGTTTTAATGTTTATATTCCGCTAACCGGACATTTTCGAAAAAAAACAAGCACCTTTATTTTTCCGCCAAGAAAATTGTTGAGTTTCAAAAACGAATTCGAAATAAAAACAATTGACAATCGGATCCATTAGCTCATGACAGCACTAAGATTCTATTTTGTCTGTTGCAGATTATGTGCACCAACTAAGGCATGGGTCAGACAGAGGAGGTTCGGCCCAGCCCGCGGCGCCGGTCGCCGGACCTGCCGCCGCTGCCGCCGCCTATACAGCCTTGCAGCGGCTTCCTCGGGAATGTGAGTACCTAGCCTTATGTAGAATTTTTTAAACAGAAAAGTGTCAATATCAATAACGTAAACTTTTTTGTTTATCATAATATTATAAGGGTTTTTTATACCTTTACTCGGGAGCATTAAATGATCAAAATAGATGCCTTGAAAAATTAGTTTAAGTAGTTATCACGTTAACGTGGGCATTTATGTACATACTACGAGTAAATGACACAAGATTAGTTAAGTTATGAATTATATCTAGAAACTTTAAGTTGATAAATTCTACCATTTATTAGAAAAATCTAAGGGCAAAGAGGCTGTTTCGTCGATGGAGAGCTAAATAATTATGAAAGTTTATTTTGTGGAAGTTAAAACTTGTAAGCTGTCTATGACATTTCCTTAGCACCAACCGTTTCTACTCAGAGGAAATGTCAAACTGCTCATTTTATATTTTCTTGGTTGGTGACATATCCAACTGCCCCCCTAGACAAAACGCACTTTTTGATCGAATCGAAAATCGAATCCGTCAAAACTCCATACAAAAAAGGGGCTTTTCGACCACTTTTCGACTGGTTTGCGATTAAAATTTGCACTTTGTCTAGACCCACTGGTGATGTTTATTTTTTTATACCAGTTGCAGTTGATTTATGTAGGTAGGCACTTTCAGCTCGATCTTTCCTCCTTTCTACCACGTTGGTTTGACACGAACACTGTCAAAGCTGCAAGAATGACATCAGCTCGTGATAAGATCTGAAAGCAGGTCTGAAATATGAATTCTGTTGAAATTAAATTTCATTTTTCTTTGATGTTAATCACTCGGTTTTATTGTGAAACTCGGAATTCAGAAATTGTTTCTTGAAATGTGTCTTTATTTTTAAGGTAGGTAGTGCGGAGACTTGTTACTTTGGGAAACAAAAAAGCTTTTGTCAGTAAAATAAATAAATCAGATTACTTTAATAGGACCAGAGATTACGCTATTAATAAGAATTACTTACCAATGATNCTAATGATGAGCAAACCTTTCACATTACCACGAACATAAATAACCAACAATAAATTATTCGTCGATGTGTACTACCCATAAATTAATAAAACGCGCGGACCAAAATATCGAAAGTGTTCCGATTACAATTTGCGCTCTCGATGCTGCAGCATCGATAATAAGCCGATATTATGCCGATATTTAACCGATATCGTAGCATTGTCATGTGGCCGTCCCACTTCGCACGGTGACCATTAAGTAAGAGCCAAAGCACACGATGCGTTGCGGCGCCGCACTGCAAAGATTTCCCAATATCGTGCGAAGCAGCGCTGCACCGCTCGTATGCCCGCTACAGATACGAGTATTTTTTTTTGTGGCGTTCATTTAATGGCGGGTCGAGACGGGTGTAATGTAATCCACCGTGTAATGTAATACGAATTCTACGTGTCAACGGAACTACAAGCATTACATGTAAAGTGCTGCCCATACTATTTCCATTAGAGCGGCACCGCTCCGGCGTCACAGCGGCACCGCTCCGGCGTCGCATCGTCGCCGCAACGCATCATGTTCTTTGGCTGTAACGTAAGCTGCGCAAGCGCCATCCGTCTTGCTTTGCGACTTTCCTCGACTTATCGGAGGTTTAAAAGCTTTAACGGTATCGCTATGAAAGTGACACGTAATTTCAATGGCGAAGGGCATGTTATGGAAGTGCTTTGTGTTCCGTAGAAAAATGACTTATGAACACGAACGACGGAAGTGAGATGATTTTATTATTTATCGAACTATAAAATCATCTCATAGGTGAAATTTTAATGTGTTTAATTTGCAGATTTACTTTAAAATTTCAAGAAAATGGTAAACGTAAGGGAGTTGATGCTGGTGGAATCTAGTCTATCAACCGATATGAGCAAAGCTGAACTTAAAAATGGCTGAAGTAATAGATACAATACAACATAAATATTTTGAAATCGATTTTCAAGATGCGTTTCATTGTAAGAATTTATTTTTTATTATTTGCCACTTCACAGTAACCCCAAGTCTACGGAGATGATACTTGTCACTCCAATTCAGCACAATCCACCCTGATGGATGGATGCGATTGCCTAATTGATTCTCTAGAAAGATGTTGTTGAAATAACATTTCAAGAAGCTTAAAAGCTAACACCATAGACTAACAGCTTTTAAATACTGTCCGTAGAATAAGTGAATTAAAAAGTTAAAGCTTTCTTAAAAGCATTCTATAGCTTGAAAAGAAGGATGTAATTCTTCATTCATTTTATAATTTAGCTAATGCATTATTTATTATGATAGTGTAACAAAAAGAAGAAAAAATATGTAAAAGTGAAAAATAAAGAAAAAAAGCGCTCTTAACCTCTGAACTAATTAGATCGATTTCGCCTCGAAAAACTGCCGTGAACTTTAAGTTGTTTAAGGTTTAAAAGTGGTTTAGTGTAGAGAAGCTGTAATGAATACATATTGAAGAAAAATACTGAGTGTTACTTATACAAAACAAACAAGTTATTGAAGATTTGGCTGCAAAGGTAAATACTGTAAAAATAACCAAACCCGCTATCCGATTTCATAGACCCATTGTTTAGTTTAGACCATCCGCGTAAAATTACACGTTGCACCACCCACGTATCAGGCCCCGTTAGCGTNCCAATGATGAGTAAACCTTCCACATAACCACGAATAAATAACCAACAATAAATTATTCGGCGATGTGTACCTACTACCCATAAATTAATAAAACGCGCGGACCAAATCGAAAGTGTTCCGATTACAATTTGCGCTCTCGATGCAGCATCGATAATAAGCCGATATTATACCGATATTAAACCGAAATCGTGGCATTGTGGCCGTCCCACTTCGCACGGTGACCATTATAAGAGCCAAAGCACACGATGCGTTGCGGCGCCGCACCGCAAAGATTTCGCTGAATCGCGCGAGGCAGAGCCGCACCGACCGACCGTCGATTTCTATATTAATGGCAGGTCGAGACGGGTGTAATATGTACACCGTGTAACGTGGACGGCACTGTAGGTAAAGTGCTGCCCATTCTATTTCCATTACATTACACGATACATTCCAAAACACACTACACTCATCTGTACCCGGCCTTAGACGATGCGGCACCGCTCCGGTGTCGCATCGTCGCCGCAACGCATCGTGTTCTTTGGCTGTAACGTAAGCTGCGCAAGCGCCATCCGTCTTGCTTTGCGACTTTCCTCGACTTATCGGAGGTTTAAAAGCTTTAACGGTATCGCTATGAAAGTGACACGTAATTTCAATGGCGAAGGGCATGCTATGGAAGTGCTTTGTGTTCCGTAGGAAAATGACTTATGAACACGAAAGACGGAAGTGAGATGATTTTATTATTTATCGAACTATAAAATCATCTCATAGGTGAAATTTTAATGTGTTTAATTTGCAGATTTATAATACTTTAAAATTTCAAGAAAATGGTAAACGTAAGGGAGTTGATGCTGGTGGAATCTATTCTATCAACCGATATGAGCAAAGCTGAACTTAAAAATGGCTGACGTAATAGATACAATACAACATAAATATTTTGAAATCGATTTTCAAGATGCGTTTCATTGTAAGAATTTATGTTTTATTATTTGCCACTTCACAGTACCCCAAGTCTACGGAGATGATACTTACTTGTCAGTCCAATTCAGCACAATCCACCCTGATGGATGGTTGCGATTGCCTAATTGATTCTCTAGAAGCCGTTGTTGAAGTAAAATTTCAAGAAGCTTAAAAGCTAACACCATAGACTAACAGCTTTTAAATACTGTCCATAGAATAAGTGAATTAAAAAGTTAAAGCTTTCTTAAAAGCTTTCTATAGCTTGAAAAGAAGGATGTCATTCTTCCTTCATTTTATAAATTAGCTAATACCGTATTTATTATGATAGTATTACATAATTATTATTATAATGTGCCATAAAAGAAGAACAATGATGTAAAAGTGAAAAATAAAGAAAAGCACTATTAACCTCTTAGCTGATTAAGTAGCTTGATTTCGAGTTCGTTAAGGTTTAATTTAAACGTGTAAAAGTGGTTTAGTGTAGGTAGAGGGGCTGATAATGAATATTGAAGAAAAATACTGAGTGTTACTTATACAAAACAAACAAGTTATTGAAGATTTGACTGCAAAGGTAAATGCTGTAAAAATAACCAAACCCGCTATCCGATTTCATAGACCCATTGTTTAGTTTAGACCATCCGCGTAAAATTACACGTTGCACCACCCACGTATCAGGCTCCGTTAGCGTAACCTAATCTTTGGTGGCCAGCAGGCTGGAGACGCGGGGGCGCCTCCTCCTGCATTGCACAGGCTACCACCGCCGTCGGACGGGATTGGCCTCGTGGTCCCGGCTAATCCTGTCGGCCCCCCACTAGGTGGGGGCGTGTTGGGTCCCGCCGTGTAGGGCGGGACGTCCGCGGAAGGCGCCTTGGTCGTTTCTAGTACCCAAGGCGCCGACCACTATGCGGCAGAGGGAATACCCCAGGTTTTTAGTGGGTTCGAGCCCCACATAACCTGCCGTCCCCCGGCGGTAGGTATGGATAGGCCATTTTCCTGGGTAAAAAAAAAAAAAAAGGTAACTAATCTTTGACAGATCGTAAATCCAGCCAGTTCAAACTGGCAAGGCCTCGCTCACCCTCCACTTACATAATCTCGCCGCGTCAAAGTATTACAACTTACAGTATTACAGTATTACAAGCTAGCGTATAATCTGATTCTATAACGATTTGCTAAAATCCGAATGCTGTTAGGGATCACAAATAGCTGCAATTTATGCCAGGACGATGGCCGGCGGCGGATCGCGGGAAATTATGAGCAAGCGCAATCTTCTTAGGCCCATAAATTGTACGGTGCTTCCCTTCAGCTTAGGCCCTTATTAAAAGAACTGCGACGCTGTGACTTGAGGGCACACAAACATAAACAAGTGCAGCAACAGTTACCAGCACGATACTTACGTTGGCAGCGTTTTTCTAGCAGATGATAGACTTTTACAGGGCGACGATTCTCGGGAACACATCAGTGAAATGATGGTGAAGAGCCACTTTGTTATGATAATTTTGCGGAGGATAAAACTTTCGAGGTTTCTTAAAACTCTTCTTTGGTAAGGCTTCGTGGAGTAAAATACTGTTCTCTTCACTCAATTAGCTATTCGTATGTACGTTAAATCTGTTTAGTTATAATCCTATTAGGTTTTATAAGTGCTAGCAGGGTCGTCGGAGTGTCGCCGTACGTGCATACAAGCACATTTGCGAACACTAATTGGCGGGTCCCGTTACCCGAGGGGCATATTTCGCGAAGCACCGAGCGTGACCGAAATCAGGCCCCAGACGTAGTATTTATTTTTAAACTAATTAACGGTCTTTTTACTTTAACGTTTACATTTTTCCCCAAATGTGTAGGTACGTACCTGTTTCTGCCTCTCCACAAACATGGTTATTGACCAGTGCTTTATTTACGTTTTTGGAATACATGAAACATTGTTATGGATTTCGCGTGGGTACCATATTGACTGAATCGGCAGAGAACTGAAGTAACGACCGTTTTATGCTCGTAAAAATAAAAATACTTCGAATATTGAATCGAAAATAACACTCGTCCGCGAGTTATCACTTTTTTAAGCTTACAAATTAACAGGGCTGGCGTTCTTTTATTTGTCCGTAAACAAGAGTATGACAATGTATGAATCGCGCGTTACAATGTTGAACACAATAGTCCATATGGGCAAGCGCCGTAACTCGTGTGCTGACAATTTTAGAACATCGCAGACCTTTTACGGCCTTTGTTCGTTGCGTTAAAGGGACGAGTGAAGGCGTTTACCCTCGGTCATAGCCGAAGACAATACGGGGCAGCACGGTTGACCCCGCCGCGATATTATGCCTATTTGCCGTTTTTTATTTTATATTATTACAGAAAACGCCCGTCGGATCTAACGCGAGGCAGGATGTCGAGCAAAAAGAAGCACGCCTAGCCTCACCGGACTTTTTGTAAAATAAACTGCGGATGTATTAATATTCTGCCTTGGCTTATGCGATGCGTTATCTGCTATACAATTTTTCTCTGTCAGCCAGTTTGATGGGAAATTGCCGGACGCTTAGAAATAAATCTTGAAACAGTGGATTAACACGTAGAAATCTGTATTCAATTATTTATTAGTTAGTTGTTGAAATGTGGGGAGAGTGTTCGTTCCACTTAGCGTGGATGTAGAGCGTCGGTCAAGCCTCCACGAGACGATATTTCATGCCGAGGAAAGCGCGTGGGCGCAAGACGACGTGCGAACGTTTTAGTTAAATTCCGAAATGAATAGACTCTTCATTATCATTACTCGAAGCTTCTAAAGCTGCTTTCTTAATTTGGAACAGAATTCAGTATGGCACATTAACATTTCTAAATCCACATAGTTTAATCAAGTTTTCAAGAGTGTCCAAGCTAATACGATGAGTTGTTTTACTATCTGTATGACAATAGAGTACCATTAATAAATAGGTACCTACCTATAAACTGGCTATAAAATGTTTACGATATTGTACCAAAGTCACACAATAGTAGTAGGTATCTGGCTTCTTGGTAAAAAACAATGTTTAAACGGGTTCACTAAAAAGTTTTATGGTCGTTATTATAAAACTAATTTGCCTACTTTAACATGTTAGAAAATGTTAAAATTTACGATCCCAACTAGCAAGATCCTGTAGTTAAAATGCGTCTGTTAGTTCTAGATTGTTAAAAAATAGATTGTGATCACAAAAAATGTCGAGCATATGTCACTGCGTGTTCGACATGGTCTTGTGCAAGCCGTAAAGTCCAAGGTTCCGTCCCGTTTCTATTAATTAGGGCAGGCATAAGCCCGTATGCAAAACGCCAATTAGCAACGACCTGCGCCAGCGCACATCCATCAACGTCATGCGCACACGTCGAAGGGCTGCGCGTGACATCATGCGACTGGTAGAGAGTGTTAACTCGTTAAGGCAGCAATTGTTGTGTTACGTTGTTGATGCGAAGTTGATGTATGATGCTGTAACAAAGCGCTTTCTTCTGATGCAAAGTTGGAGAATGGGGACCAATTTTGCTGGACTATGGTAGTGAACCTATTTGTTACGGGCTACCATTAGGTTACTAAAATATGTTATGAATGTCCACGACTCATGAGATCAATAATGATGGTAATGAAATACCAATAAAGGAGTCGAACAAATAGGATGGGTCACGATCCTCAACTTTGACCGGATCAACTAGTAGGAATGAAGAATGAGGAAGTAAAATTTTAAAAATCTTGTTATCGAACAAAATTGAATAACATGCTTAAGTTTCTAATCGCACGATTGAATCTCTTTAGCAAACAAATAACAATTTCACAAAAAATATCTACGTAAATGCATTAAGCAGTGACATGGGACATTGGGACATGTAAAAAGTGCTCTTGAAAACAAATGAAACTTAATAATTTAGTGAAAACAACAACAAGAAACTTCTGAAAGGTTTTTGTTCAAAGAAAAGTACATTTTGTTCTATTGGAGTTATTTTCTTGACTACTTAGACACACTCTGGTGTTAGTTATTTTCTTGACTACTTAGACACACTCTGGTGTTATTGTCAACCCTGCACAATCGCGCATGCAGTCTGCTGTCACTCGCGTCCTTGTGCCTTCAATGCGTTGATTCCAACATTCAACAGCTCCTCATTGTACAGCCGTCTATTTTTTCCTATCCACCCTACCATCAGCTTTGCGAGATTTCTACATTTAATTGGTATTTCTATTTATAGCATTCTATAAAAAGATTTCAATAGGCATGGTGTCTTTTTGCACGGCAATTTCAGTGATGGCTTTCGGAGTGCCGTCAACGAGGGTTCTTGGAATCAGACTGGCGTCTGACTTTGCCGATCGCGTTCTTAGAAGTTCGGAACAATCTCTTTGTGTGTCAAGGATAGATTTAAAGTCAAGGTCTCGGATCAAATGTTCTGATTTGTTATTTATAGGCTTAGGAATTTAAAAGCTAATTTGAAATCAACAAGTTATTTTTTTAGCCGAGTCCTCCTTACGGTAATTAAAAGCAAATCTTTTTAAATAATAAATTAATTAGATTCAATAATTCTTATAATGAGAAAGAAGAACGGTCATCTGTGACCCAGGCCCGACAGAAACGAGACATACCTCAGTTTTTTTGTCATGTCTTAATTAGTTAAATTATAATATTTTTTATATTCGAAATCTATGTATAACACCAAAATATTACCCTTTGTTTTTGTTCAGGCGTTATACAAAAACTAATACAAAATGCCTATTTATCACCAGAATTGGTAAATGTATGTACCTAAATGTCTATTACAGTTGCTCTAGTATGTATCTAGGTGACCTGGAGATGCAGCCGGATTATACAGGGTGGAAAAAATAATAAATTACAAAATCCAAAAATGCAATGTTACCAGCTTCCATAATCTGTACCCTATTATTGGTACCATTTGAAAGAGCTCGTGAAGCACTTTCAGAATCAGTAACTAGTGTTTCGATATCTTGTATAGTTTAGAAATAATCGAGGAAGATCACTTATCGTTTCCACCCTGTATAACCCGGCTGTATCTCCAGGTCACCTAGATACATTCCATAGCAGCTGTAATAGACATTTAGTTACATACATTTACCAATTGTAAGTAACTAAATGTCTATTACAGCTGCAATAGGCATTTTGTATTAGTTTTTGTATAACGCCTGAACAAAAACAAAGGGAAATATTTTGGTGTTATACATAGATTTCGAATATAAGAAATATATAATTTAACTAAATAAGACATGACAAAAAAACTGAGGTATGTCTCGTTTCTGTCGGGTCTGGGTTTTTTTTGTATGGGGCGTGACCGTTCTTCTTTATTAAGTATTAACTTTCCACGGCGATGCTTGAGAATATTCCAATCTCCGATTCCCCGGTCAATCTTTAAAGAAAACGTCTTAGTATATTATTATATCGGTATCAAACGAGAATACAGCTCCAATTACTTCACATCATAGATGTAAACTGCAAATAGCACTTGTGTTAGCAAACTAATGCGATTGAAATCACACCCTTTATTTAATCTTGGGGCCGATAAGTGTCGCAGAACACGTACGGGATTAAATAAATGTCGCTAACGAGGCGAGTACAGTTTCAGCTACGAACAGTTACCGACCAAATGCAAAACATCTGTTGGAGCAGGGCTGCCGCAGGGTACCATCCTCGGTCCACCACTATTTCCGGGATGTTTCGTTTTCGTGTTATCTGTGATTTGTATCTGGATCTTTCTATGATTTATTATTATGACGTGTGACGGAAGTCATGAATTATGGATGCAGTTTTAAGGGTAAATAAATAAGGTACTAAAATCTAAGCAATCTTAAAACGGGATGTTGCACGTTTGATTTATGATTTAGTAAATGTGGTAAAGTTAATGAGGCAGCCCTAGTGTCCAGTCGGCCACAAGTGGGCCAAGCGGCGCGAACCTGTCGGCACACTTCCGATACTAACACTTAACATTAACTATATACTATGTGATATACAGTGTGTAGCCTCTCCGAGAAAACCACGGAGCCTCGGCATTGAATCGCGTAAAATTGCCGGATAACAGCGTGGAGTAGCGGTTAACGTTGACGATCTTAGATTTACACCTCGTCATAATAATTGATTGTGATCATGTTGTTATCTAAGTCTTATTACAAAGTTAAGATTTACTAAGTGAAAACAAACTGCCGTGAAACGAAGAAAGGAGGTAAAAAATTGTTGATCTGAGAAAATATTTTGTATTTAAAATCGTAAAAAAGTCAACGTAAGATCTTGTATTAACATTTTAAAGATTTTTAACTTGATACCTAGAACATTGAAAAGTTATGCCAAAGATTAGATGGGACTTAATAGGTGAAGCTTTAGTTTTACACTAGTTAGTGGTGAAGTATTTTCTATTCATTCAAGAAATAGCTATGCCTACATCCTTCAATTATGGTCATAACCAGTATGCATTATTAATTAGGTACCGCATGATTAAACCACCATTTTCAGCCATCGATTGCCGACTTAGATTGCAGCTAAGTTATTATGCATCATCGAATACTTCGAGCTTTCGAAGCTCGTGCTTATAACTAAAGCTATATCAAGATTAAGTCCAATGTCTTAGCTGTCAAAACAGGAAAGTAAATGCAAGCAATAAAATTAGAATAGTGAATAGATCAATTGTTTACAACAATGGTTATATAACCGATGTTTTTGACTACAAATTGTATGAGTAACGAATGTTATTTAACATTGTAAAGTTCAAAGTGAAATGACAGTGCTCCGGTATATCGCTCAGTCTCAGCAAGACATTTAAAACTTTCAATAAAGCTTTGTGCTTTCGCTATTCGTTGTATTAAATGGGAAGACCATATTTAAAAATAATGTTATCGAGCTCTTGTTAACTTAAATGTCAGTTATAAGGCGTAGTCCGTGTGCTTCAAAACTAAAGATAAAGAAAATAAACAAAAAGATATAAATCTATTGCTTGCTACTCATGGAGATGAATATGTAAGTATCGAAAACAAAGTTACTGTAACACTTTTTCTTATCATTTTTACTACAGCTAAAAAAAGTTACAAAACGGATATACACAGAGCTTGCATGACAAAAAACATACGTCGACGTCGTCACGTATTTCGTATCCCATTTCGTTGAAATATTGGGCCTTATGCAGATGAGGTCTGTGCGGTGGTCAGTTATGAACATGTATCGCTGGATGCGACCGTCAATCGGGCAGTGAAAGCGTATTATAAAGAAATGGACAAGCGCGAGTTGCATTTGGCCTTCGGGGTTCCAATTGTTAACAATATCTCTTAATTATCTATGGTACCACCACTCAGTTCTAACTTGGTTGATATTAATGTGCTTCTGGTACTATGTTGTGATAAGATTTAATTTCGCAAGTATTTTAATCCGCAAACTATAAGACCAATTTAAAAGTAAGACTACTGCAGGTTCATAAAAATGCTAGATTCGATCTTAGTACCTAGGTCACCTAGTTAGAATGACACTGGTATAACTGAATTAATGAGTCTTAGGCTAATCATGTCATAAAGCAATCTTATTTTATGTAAATTAAAGGAGATTGCTATCAAGAGAAGTGTACATTTATCCTTATCTTTAATACATATATTCATACAGTAAAAATGTAAAACTGAACCCTAAAAAGAACACCGACTGCTCTGCGCGCTGCGCCCGCGCCCATTGTGCCGAATGAAAGTGGTCGGTGCCGCGGTTCACACGTGGTACTCCGATATGATTGATCTGTACTGTCTAACGACCAGGCGGATAAGCCTTTCGGACTACAACTTGTCCTACAATAGCACGCCTAAGTCTTGGAAAAGCAACACTAAGAGCAGAGAGAGCCTAACTATAGGAGAAGTAATACTGAGAGCAGCTAGGCTAGCTGACTATACTAGATAAACAAAAGTGGTGCAAAAAACCTGGAGCCATTACAAAACTGTTTAGGTTGAATAGTGGGAGAAATTATGAGGTTTGCTAGTTTGGGTCCGAGGGCCCCCTAAGCTTAGGAGTCAAAGTGCACAGCACCGTCAGCATAGCCCTCCGATAGCTATGCCACTCATCAAAATAGAAGAAATTTTGAGGTCACTTTTGGAGGACCTTTCTTTAAATCTTAATGCTCTTTACGGGATACTTACTCTTTACTTTTAATCTTTGGATGCGGGCAGCGTAGGACCGTTCATTATGGAAAACCTTGGGGGAGGCCTTTGTCCAGCAGTGGACGTCATTTGGCTGAAACAAACGAACTAACGAACTCTTTACTATATCTCAGTCTCAGTCTTGACTCCTTTGGGACAGCCTGCTCCTATATCAACGGTGACCGTTAAATAATACTTGCACTCTTCAAGTTCTGTGTTTATGGTTTAGGGCAGTATGATTACATCTATGTTCAATAACATTGATCGATCTTCAATCTTCCACTTAGTAAAATCACGTGTTGGCACGGTCGCCAGCTGTCCAACCTGCCATTATTAAGGGAACTTTCCAACGGATTGTGAACCTTAAGCTAAAGGCTTGGAAGGTCAAAATAATTGAGGAAATTTGTGACAGCACTGAACATAAGGTACACCGTTTTGTATCGTATTGCATAGCATTATAATTTGTTATGGTTGCTGTGACCTTTAGAGCACCCTGTAATTTGATCGAAAGAAGATTACTGAAATTGGTGAAATTCAAACTGCATTATAATAACTTGACGCTTGCCCTGGGGGATTGTGTTTTGGACAACGTCAGTAGTGGTTACTTGGTCGTACGGGTTCGATTCCTTCTAGGGCAAATACTACTAACTATTACTACTGTGATGAGAACGAACATTATCTGGAGCCCACCCCCATGACTGAATGTCACCGGCAACCATGACAAATTCCCTATGATTAGGTATCATAGGGGCAGGCATCATTTCATGTTATACGAAGAAAGTACAGCAATGCTGTGTGCATCATGATTTCAACGGGTAGGTATTAACTACTAGATTGAAATACATTTCAAGTGAAGTAGCTTTTCTAATGGAATATCATTTACAACGACATCTAAGGTAACCTAGTTCTACTGTCTTTTATCTTGAATAAATTCTTCGTCAAGAGTTTTAAGAGATCATTTTGTTTCATATCTAATAGAGATACTTATACAAAGTATTTCAATAGACTTTGTAGATCCGCCTCAAGTTCAAACTTTACTGTTAATCCACTTGATAATCGATTACCTCGATTACATTTACATATCGAATCGATGTATCGCGACAAATCGAACAATGGCACCTTGCGAGCGCGAGAAAGCATCGCCGGGGGCTGTGGCGCACCGGCCGGCCGCAAGCGGGTCACGCGCATGCCACCAGCGAAAGTAAAAAAAAACATGCGTTCGATTTTTAAAACGTCGGCACTGGCAGTATGGAGTTTCGCCCTTTACTGTATAAATGAGAAGAAAACTCAGTACCAGTAGGACTTTCGAGTGTCAGATGCGTAAGTAAATCCTGAAACCGAAGACGCCTAAAAATTAAGGAATATTTTATTTTATTTCTGGGTCATTTCTATTTACATAAAGCTGTTCTTAAGGTCACATTTAGGTTATTATTTATTGGAATAAACTCTTACAGTAATTGTAACAGAAAATATGCCTGTTTTATGGTGATTCGCCTACCAATAACTTTTCCCTTTTAGTCAAGCAACATTTAGATACCGTGTTTTATGGTTGTAAACCAGATGCATGAATGACCCAAATGTCGTTACTATTTTAAGATTCGAGGTTTATCTGCCATTGGCATGAGTTTACGAGCGAGCTTGCCCTAGGCTCTGCCGAATGAAGGCCACGATCACGGACGGCGAAAGTATTTAATTGTTGGGCGAGACCACGGCTGGGCGGTCAAGTGCACGCTGTAGATTGGAAATACGCAACTCGTATTGACAGATACACCCACTTTGCGAAGAGAGTGAATGCCAATCGCCACTCGGTTGACGACAGACGGCGACTTAGGTCCGGATTGCAGAACGAAGCTTGAAACTCGATTCAATCTCAAGTATGAAATGAGCTTTTGTGGTCAAGTTCCGTTTCTCGTTCATTCTAGCATTTCTTAGAAGCTTGCTTGTGTAATGGAGATAAATTCTACATCAGTATCTGTAGAAATTGCTCATAATTACAATACTAGTAAATAACTCTTAGACACTGCAATAAATGTTATAGAACACAATAAAATGACAAACAAACAGTACCACAGCAGTAATGTCAATTTCATTCCTATATTTTACGATTTCAACAAGCCTTAACTATAGTACTTACCAAAGAAATATAATTTAGGTAACCAGGGTATACTTCCAAGAGGAAAACATTGGGTTTTGCCATTTTTAGGCACTGGACTTTACGGAGTAAAACTAGATATAAATCCTCCCTAACAATGGACAATTCTTTAGAAACAGGCCATTCGTGTGGCATAGTGGGTGTGGATCCAGTGACTTCACTCTTTGTTGGCTTGACTTACTCTCTGACTCTACATTCGGTTTTGACTACTACAACGGTTACTGGCTTGTCACATCTTTACATTTGATACAATTGAATTTCCAGGATTTGCCAGACACATATGAACCAGTTCAAAAACATATAGCACATAAGTCCAATTACACATTCAATACATATTAATGCAGTAACCCTGAGCAGAATGAGCAGAATTACGCCCTTTTCACAAACATTACCATAAGATCTCATTGTTTGATTTGCTGCTTCACTTAAGCAAGCATCGTTTATGAATACGGGCGTTAGTAACATTACCGCCTAGTTGTACCTTGTGTGTCCTTTTCTTTGTTCTTATCTTTGGTATGCAATAAAGTGTATAAATTATTTATTATTATTATTATTACTCGTAAGCTGTAGAGGTCGAAACCCCGAGGACGAAGACGACCCATGTGATTCGACATGGATGTAGTAAGGTTTATGAACCTCAAGGAGGCCCAAGTCAATAAAGATTACCCTGCCAGGACCTCAGTCGCCTGGAGATGCATAATACGGAGGGCCAACCCCAAATAAAATGGAAAAGGGTCAGGAAAATAAAGAAGAAGAAGAAGACTCATCATATTACCAAACTCTACCTCTGAACCTCCTACCACCCTTGTCTATTGTGCCTTCAGGTAATACTCATAATTCTAGATTCCAGCGTCTTTTTGTTGGCTCGTCAAGTCTTCATCCAATTAGCAGTTACGTACAAACAGTACAACATTTATTTACGCCTATAAAATAAAAAGCTAGTAGTAATTCACAGCCAGCTAGTTTCTGTAATACCATGCGATTGTTGTAATTGGTCACATCCTACTTAATTATTGCAATCGACGTCAGGGCGGTTATTAGTCTAGTTATTTTATCAGATGCAGAAATAGATGGAAAAAAAATTGAAATGAAAAGGGGTGAATCTTTGAAACTACTCCATACAAATTGTTATGGTTTACACGATAAGCATAATTGGTTTGTGAATGCTATTTTTGGCAAGGTTCCGTTTTATGACAATGACGTGTAGGAAGCTAAAATGACTGGGGGATTATAATTTAAGTCACTTAAATGTTGAGAGTAAGGCTTGGGTGTTTTGAAACTCTAAAGAGCCAACTCTTTTGAATTCTTTCAATTTTGTTACCACAAATCGTAAATACAATAAAAAGCTTTTACCTATTCCCATTAAAAAAACTACAATTCAATCCCAGTTTTCTTTCCCATCCACCATGCAACTTACTTAGAGTCTATTATCTACAACACTTCCTTAGACCTGTTAATTTGACAACTTCACAAAGGGAGCCTTAACTCGTCCCACGACTGGCTCTAACCTAGTGTGAATTACGTCAAGTCCACAATGCACCGGTGCATAAAAAGTCAACAATACGCATTGTCTGTGGATGGTGGAATTAAAACGCTAGAAAGGACTCCTCGGGTGTCCATCAACAACTGTAATTGGATTTTGACACCTTTCTTTGATGAGAGATTTTGTTCAAAGTTCACGAAACTAATGATTTGTTAGTATTGTTTTAGTCGTTGTATCAACAACAGCTTTGTGAATGTTGAATTTAGACTTGTAATCTAGTTTTTTGAGCATCGTTTTCAAGCCAAGGACACATAATCCACGAACTTTTCATTTCTACCTCTAGTATGTAAAAATTACTTCCACTTACTATCGTCGTTATTTCAGCCAAGGGACGTCCGTCGTCCACTGCTAAACATAGGCATACCCCAAAATATATTTACTTATCCAGTATAGAAGATGAACACTGAGCATTAACATTATTTATAACCCAGTATTACCTAAAAAGGTAGTTTAAAATTCAGTCATTTGTCGTATCCAGTAACGGCGTGTCCATAATAACCTACGCTCAAGGAAGCAAACTTGAACTTCCCAGCCGCGTCTGGCTTTGCTTTGTATGAGGAATGTGGAATGAGCGTTACAGCTGTTACATAAGTTGTTATTAGCTAAGGTTAACATTATCTGTAAGGCTGTGGCCACATAATACTAGACTACCTACCACTTCGTGTTACACGCGGTCTATGGTGACTCTACTAGGTCTACGCAACCGGTTATTTATCTGGAAATCTATAATGCATCGTATGTTTGTAAATTGCAGTGTTTGAAGGCGATTGCCTTGCCTCAAGACGGCAGATTTGAAGCTTCTCATTGGATTACTTACGAGTAAAGTTTAACGCTAGGTTCACTTCGATCACTGATTTTTTTAAATGATTTCTGTCACCTTTTCTGTCGCACCTGGGAATTGAACCCAGAAGCTCTGAATCAAGAGTCTTTCTTTTAACCGCGGAGTCACTTTCGGGATACAACCATTCGGTTGTACGTTTCTTGAAGGATGAGGAAACTACGCTGAAACAAATTGCTTGTGTTGAAATACTAGGTTGTGTGGCTACACCCTAAGACATATTACGGGGATTTTTGTAGCCAATTAATTTTAATAGGCTTTTACTTCATAACTTGTAGATTCTCATGGTTACAAAAACAAAAAGTTAACTTTAGTTGCCGTTAACTTCCTATTTTCAGATGTAACAGATACACCCATAACAGTTATTAATACTTACATCGTTATTAATTTAATGAGTAGATTTAACAAGGAAGAAGAGTAGAATGTATATTGATTTTATGAAAAGGTTAGAAGTTTTATTGAACTTTTGTTGAATCTGAACCCTAAATTCAAGTAAATATTACCTACTAAATTATTTTCTAAGGCTGAGTTGCACTACCGTAATAACTATAACATTAACCGGTGTTTTTGTCTGGAGTTTTACAGAATTTTGAAGTTTGTTAAAGTTAGATGGTGCAACCTTGTAGGAATATACATTGATTTGTATACCCACCAGCCGCGGGGGCGGTTAGTGGGTTATGTAGGGTAAGCTTTTTATAATACAAAACTCGATTCAAACTTAGGCATTAGGCCAATCATTGGTGGAAATTCATTAAGGCTCAGTTGAACCATCTTATTTTAACCGTAATAATTTATTTATTTTTATTTATTTATACTTTATAATGACAATAACCGGTGCTTTTTGTATGGATTTTGACAGTTTTTGACGTTTGTTAAAGTTAAATTAAGATGATGCAACTCAGCCTTAGATTAGACCAATCACAGGCTGGTTTATTTTATTTAGATCAATCTCAGGGTTAAACCTTTGCTTGCTATCAAGTTACCTACGTCTAAATTATTCCGACATATCAATCTGGTAGAATGTAAACCGAGCTGGATAGCGGCCATCAATTGCGAACAAATCTCGGTGCATGATTTAAATAGCTGAATTGACCCGTGACTGTTCGACGTTCATTGAAACAATAATGGGAGACGGCAAGTGGGACAGAATGTATGGGTAGACGGTTCCGTACTCTGTTCTTAGCTACTTAATATTACTTTACCTTACTTAATAGGTGGTTTTGAATACCCAGTATCTAAAGCTTTACGTACTTGGTATTTCTGTAGAGTTCTTTTATTACTTTTTTAATTGTTAAAAGCAATTGATTAAGTCGAGCTAGTAACTGGTACCAGTGGTACCATGCACATTAAGAAAACAAATAAATTGCAAACAAATTCATGTAGGTATTTACTATCTATTTGTACCAAGTAAATTACTCGTTCGTTCGTTCGTTTCAGCCGAAAGACGTCCACTGCTGGACAAAGGCCTCCCCCAAGGATTTCCACAAAGACCGGTCCTGCGCCGCTTGCATCCAGGTACTTCCCGCGACCTTCACCAGATCGTCGGTCCACCTAATGGGAGGCCTGCCCACGCTACGTCTTCCAGCTCGTGGTCGCCACTCAAGAACTTTCCTGCCCCAGCGGCCATCAGCTCTTCGAGCTATGTGCCCCGCCCACTGCCACTTGATTTTAGCGATTCTGCGGGCTATGTCAGTCACTCTGGTTCTCCTACGGATCTCCTCATTTCTGATTCGATCACGCAGGGAAACTCCGAGCCAAGTAAATTACTATACTAAATTACTGAGCATTGTGCTAGTTCGAAAAACACAGCTTTCTGATCTGAACATCTAATTCTAAAGTCTAGAAATATTGAGCTTTACTCATGAAACGGTAAATTTTAAAGCGTGTTGAATTGAATTGTAAAAAAGAAAAAATAATGAAGACCACTTTATGGGACCCCAAAAACAAACTACCGATGCTACTCCTAACTAGGGGTTGCAATCGAATATTCGAATATTCGAATATTCGAATTTAGATTCCAAATGTAATATTCGAATAGTAAATTAACATGTATTCGAATATTCGAATATTAAAAAAATAAACAGAAAAGATAGAACGAAGACAACTTAGTGTTTGCAAATGTGGTCGGAGGCATCAAATACATATCACCAACTAAAAGAACTAGTCATTGANCCGAGCCAAGTAAATTACTATTTCTTATTAATTGTAATTGACTGAGCATTGTGCTAGTTCGAAAAACACAGCTTTCTGATAAGTGTACCATGAGTTTACGTTAGTTTTGCTCGCTAGCGACTGCGTAAAAAAATGACATTTAATTGTATGACATATTGTGCAGCGCCCCTAGTGGCTACTTTCAAGAAACAAAATCTTCATAGAGACACGGTAATAATATCATACAGTATTGTAACTTCATATAAACAGACGAAACGAGAACTTTCTTTCGAAATTCAAATCTCGGTATGCGCTCGGTATGCAAAAGTCGGGGGGTGTCGTGANTAAACGTGGCCTCTTACAATAGGCTTTATAAAAAAGATCAAAATTGCACAGCGTGCTATGAGAAGGACTATGCTCAGTGTTTCTTTACGAGATTGAATCAGAAATGAGGAGATCCGTAAACGAACTAAAGTCGCTGACATAGCCCGACGGATTAGCAAGCTGAAGTGGCAATAGGCAGATCACATAGTACGCTGAAATGATGGCCAATGGGGCAGCAAGGTTCTGAAGTGGAGGCCACATACCAAAAAGCGCAGCGTGAGACGTCCACCCACAAAGGTGGACCGAAGACCTCATATAGGTAGCGGGAAGGCGCTGGATACAGGCCGCTGCCAACCAGTCGTTATGGAAGTCATTGGGAGAAGCCTATGTTCAGCAGTGGACTTCCTATGGCTGAAATGATGATGATGATGAGAATTGTATAACTGTTTTAAAAACTATATTGTTAAATAGTTAAAACATAGTTCCTAAAGCAATAAAACCAGCAATAAAACATTGATAATTTAAGTACTTTTTATTTTTTTTTAAAGTATTCGAATATTCGAATAATATTCGAATATCACTGAAAAAATATTCGAATATTCGAAATAGAAAACTATCGAATATTTGCAATCTCTACTCCTAACCACAGCTTTTACCCATCTACATATTTATTACGATGGTATCTGCATGTTCCCATCGTTCCTTTGTTACTTGTGAAATCCAATTTTTTCAATCAGCCCATCTGGCCTCAATGCGATTGGACTTCCCACATTTATAATCATTAGTTTTACTTCCTGCTTTAGGGGTAATTTGTTATGAACATTGTTATCTTTATCTTAAGTTATTTAGTCGTTTATTTCTTGGAAAAAAGAATTCACAGCTTCATCAGTATGAATTACAAACGAGCAAGAAGTTTACGTGCAACTTAATGTGCCAATTAAAGAGGCTGCACTTTTGTATCAGATTACTAATTATAAGTAACGAATTTAATTGTCTTTTTTACCTTCATTAAACTTTTATTTCACAGTAGAAGGTTGTTCATATCCTATGAATCATATGACTTTGAGTCGGAGTAAGTTTTGCTATTATGTCTGGAACCGTAGACATCATTTGCATAGAATTTGCATGCGTTTCGCATTGCATCGTACTTCCCTTACTATCATTTTAGGTATGTATGTAAAATTCCTCAATCTAAACTGATTTAGAACCTTCTAGGCTAAGACTTCATAGAAATTTTAGGTACACCCAATAGAATGGAAAAGGCTTTAGAGGTTATAGAAATTAGTCCTAGTTCAACAAGTAGGTACCACATAGCTACGACTAGTGTGCCCCAACTCTACCTCCGATGCATGCCTCCTGAAAACTAAGCTGATATAAACAAGCGTGCATCGCGTTCATCCTTCCTAAACACATAGCTACCACATACGTAGGCTGCAAGCAACGCTGTTTCTGATGCATGCCTCCTAAAAACTCCACTGGCATAAACAAGTGAGCATCGCTTTCGTCCTTACCTACTTACATACCACAGCAATACATCTACTATGCACCAATGCCTCATGCCTGCAGGGTGTATTACGGAGCTGTGCTTGCAAAGAAATGCCGGTGTATATCCATCTAGTTAAGAAAAAAAAACAAGCTAAGTATTAAGTCCAAACAAGCGAGCATCACGTTCTTCTTAACCACATAGCTACCCTAGTGTACCCCAATGCTGCCCCTGATGCATGCATCCCAAAAAGTCCGCTGATAATAACAAGCGAGCATTACTATCGTCGTCCAGTATAAGTATTCTGTGGCTATACATCTACTGTGCACCAATGTTCCATGCCTCCAGGGTTTATTACGGACCACATAGCTACGTCTAGTGTGCCCTAATGGTACCCCTAATGCATGCATCCTAAAAGTCCGTTAATATAAACAAGTGAGCATCATGTTCGTCCTAACCTATGTACATAATACAGCTAGGTATACATCTACTGTGCACCAATGTTCCATGCCTCCAGGGCTTATTACGGAGCTGTGCTGCGTGGGCGAAAGAAAGGGCCGAGTAAACACTGTTGTTTGCGCCTGACCCGGTGTACATCACTACGCATCCTCGGACGTGACGAGATAAACGAGATGCGCTGAAGGCTCGTTCTCGAAATATCGGAGGCGCCATAGAGATGCGATCATACCTACTTCANAGCAAAAGGGAAGGGTTTAGCTTTAGAACCAAAGTTTGTTTGAATCTTTACTTATCTACGGATACATCAATCGTAGGTAGCAATAAATATCTTGTGAACAAACTAAAAACTTTTTCTTTGGTTTTTAAAATAAACAACAAGCTTAATCATAAATTGACAGCCAGTAATAAAATTATGTTTCCCATTTTCCATAATCTTACGTAATTTATTCCAGTACTAAATGTATTTACGAACATTAGTTTTCTTGAAATTCATGCAAAGTTAATGTCTCGCGCGTTAAAAATCGTTACACTAAAAACTGGCAAGAAATTGTGTGGCGCACCTGCGCAAACACAGCGTTGCCTGATGCATTTCCTCAGTCACGTTGCTAACGGGACCGCGGGAATAATATCAATAAAGACCAGCCGGCCACACGTGCCGTGCCTCCATTCAGCGTGTAACCGCGTGTAACACACGGGAACGGAGCCGGCATTAGGAACGTTTATCTTTTAAACGATGAAGAATGAACCTTGTGAAATATTCTGATGTAGGTACAGTCGATAGCATGTCGGAATGAGCAAAATAACATTTATTACATTTATATTAGATGCGACAGTATTTAGCTTGAATCAAGCTGATTCATGTGTTGTATCATGTGTTATTCATGTGTCATTGTTTATTTTGTTAATTTTTGGCAAATATTATCTCATCATCGTTGGAGATTCATAGTGATGATGTCTGAAGATTTATTTGCTCCTTGAGTAGAGTATCCATGAGTATAGGAAAATTGTTGATTACCGTTTTGTTGTGAACCGTGCTGGCCCAAATAGCTGATTGTTTTAAAATCGTTGTGAAAACTTTATACGTGTTGTGAAATCTAGGTATACAGTGTGTCCCAAAAACAAACACAAACTTACATATTAGAGAGACCATCATCATTTCAGCCATAGGACGTCCACTGCTGAACATAGGCCTCCCCCAATGCTTTCCATGTTGATCGATTGGTAGCGGCCTGCGCGACGACAACATCATAAAGGTAGCAGGGGCCAGGGAAGCGCTGGACGCAGGCCGCTACCAATCGATCAACATGGAGAGCGACCATAGTGTGGCCTATCTATACTTACAAGGTTATCCATTGTTTTTGGACGCCCTGTATGTTGCTTACTGGTCCGCGTGACATCGAAGCCTTACCTTTCACCCTCCCATCTAATCCCAGCATCCGTTAGATCACATTAGATTGTTTCGATCTCTCCAATCTTCGCAAGGCATCTTCCGGTTAGTGTGTCAGTGAGATTGAAGATTGCACATTTCCTCCTATTTGCTTCTCGGCTGTAAGTTCAAGGCGAAATTGATTATAAGGTTTACTATGTACTCAAACAACAATAAACAACAAGGGACTGTAATAAAGGGAACGAACATTGAGGAAAGTAGCATACTGTAAATATCTTGAGACAATTTATTGGCTAAGTCCACAAGAGCTTAAAGCAAAAGAAACGAAAGTAAAACGAAAAATCCGCTTAAAACTTTCTTCACTAATAGCACGGCTAATAGTTCAATTTAACGTATTTTCTCAAAACAAATAACTACTTTTTACGATTGCCGTAAAACTAACGAGGCCCGACTCGTGTTAAACGTTTCAAATCAACATCAATCTTTGTAAAATTACTGTGATTGATGATCGGGTGTAATCACTCGACACTAAAAACCCATTAGATCAGTTAAACAAAGAACCATGCTCGTGAAACCAGTCAAGTGGACGATGGACAAGAACGGCAGTGTTCTGCAGACTTTTTATTTGAATTTGATGTTTTATGGCTTCTTCTGCTCAAATGGTCTGCAGTTGATCTCGAGCAAAAGTGTTTACTATTATCTTACCCTAAGTTAATACGGTATACATACATATTCGGAAATTGCTGTATAATATAAAGTCCCTATTTATTTTATCTATAGCAGTTAGACCACTGGTTATTTACTTATGGAAACTAATTCTCGACCTCAAAATAGGTCTGGTTCCAAAGCGAAAAACTAAAAACCGTAAAAGCGCATTGCCTGCGAAACCCTACCAAACTACCGCTTTTCAGCCGATGTACAGCTCGATAGACGAACCGTTTAAGATGTAAATAGCGATCTTAAGAGATCACAGATGATTTATGGTTTGCATTGTAAAAAGGACCGTATGGTCCAATCAACTGGGGTCATGGGAAGGGCCGGGCGTGCTTCGGGTTATCATTTCTATAGATTCAAACTGATGTTGCAGGGATCTGTGTAGGAAGTTTATTACAGCTTGTAGTACGTGGTTTTGTTTGAAGAAAATAATCTTCGCTAAAGCATTTGAGGTCGTTTAAATAAATTACTATTGATCTGAGGTAAGTATAAGGATTTGTGGTCTAGTTGCAGTCGTTCCTCTTCTTCTATCGTGGGGATTGTAATAAGCACAGTCAGTTAGACTTTAAGCAGCCTCGGGCTACTTGATTTGCTCTATGTATTAGACATCCAATGAATCTATATTGATATTGATATTTAAGAGTCTACTTGATTGGACAACAAAAGTAAGTAGAACAACAACAGAAGTATTACAATAGCTATAGAGAACGCAATTTATACATAAACACTTCTCTTACGTCATTATATGATTTGCGATTACCTACCGCCATTAGGTACTTCAGCTCATTGCAGTAAAAATTAACCCTCTTTGTGTGGATGACATAATGTTTATGAGTTCGTATCGAAATATCTAAAGAGAAATAAAACCAAAGAGGGCAATAAAGCCTGCAGCAATCCAACCTTCTGCAGCTCTATGACCGTCCATAGTGTCCGGTTGAACTAAATGCTTTTTAACGAGCTATTACGTTTATCTTATGTAATTTTTGCAACCTGAATTTGCTTATGTGATAGTTGCGCTGTGTGGAGTTCCGTTTGGGTCCGATATAGTTATCTGCGACTATATCTTTAATTAACTAGCCGTTTTATTGAGGCTGATAAGCCTAGGCGTAAGTGACCAATATTATTTTCTTTACTTAACGAAATTAGTAACTGATTTCGCGATTAATTCTCGAAGATATAGGCTCGGCTTAAAGTACTTTGTAAAGTAAATTCAGCTTTTATTTTATTACGAGTAGTTTCTATTACTGGGACTAATAAGTTTATTTTCTTTAATGCTGTAGGTACCATATTTATCAAAAATGGGGCAATAATAAAATTTACTAGAGAAGGAAGTACCTACTAATAATCAATCGAATTTTAGTGGGTGGATTTATGCATATTGTGCGTTAGTTTTGACCTTCTACACCTAGCTTGATGGATTCTGACATGCGATGTGTCGTTAGATTTGTATCCATTTCCGCAATGTCATGACATTGTTGAGACAAAGACATGAGATTGGTTAAACCGGTAGACAGTAGTGCCAAGTTTGTAGAGGCACCTTCTTCTTGCACATTACCAAATGTTCGTCTCAACGCTTTAGTGGGACAAAAAGATTATGAGACATGGTTTTTGTAACCATTTGTAATTTTTAAACTTGTAAGTGCATCCTTCAGGATTTAGGCTGTAACTTTAATTCGTTCCCTGACTACTCATAGATATACAGGGAGCGGCACGGGAAGGGTGACATTCTTATGACGTGACAGAGCATACAAATCTAAAGCACTTCTGAAGTCTTGCTTACTTTTGACGTCTCAAAAATACCCTGGCTTGTCGCTTCCATACCTCAGGCACAGTCTATCTATCTATCTATCTATAACAGCCTTTAGGGGGTTCGCATTCGAACGTAGGCCTCCTCTTCAACCCTCCACCGACTTCTGTCCCTGGCCCTGGCCACACGCATTCAGTTCACTCCAGCCTGGCAGGGCACATTGCACGGATGAACCAGGATCGCTGGGCCAGAAAGACCCTGGAGTGGAGACCCCGCAACAACACCCGCGGCCGGGGTAGACCGCCTAAACGGTGGACAGACGACATCCGGCAGCAGGCAGGCACAGTATTTGCACAAAAAGAAGAATCCTGAACTGAATTAAGTAATGCAAGATGCAAGTAACATGTAGGAGTATGTTTCGGTGCATTACATCGTATAAATGTATTTTAGCGCCAGTATCCTTTGGCGATATCAATCTGAGTGGGTCGTGCCTCCAAATAAAGATTTTAGTGCCCAAAGTGGCATTAAAGCTGTCGTCAAGGAACAATTGTCCTTTAAAGAATACACGTAATGAAATTACGAAACATTTTTGTTGACTAACCGCGTTTTAAATGCTGTAAGCTACAAGAACTGACGCACATGAAGGTAAACGCTGTGGCATCTTGTGCAGTACTAAGTAGTGTCATTTTGCAACTAGATTGTTGTGCTATCTACATGCTTATTTTTATAATCAAACATTTAGTTGTCTGCCAAATAGTGTTTGAAACACAATTTTTCTTTAGTATTCAGTTATCCAAAAATACCTGCGTTCCCTTGGTCAATAACGTTACTTGATACGTTACATAATGAAAGTTTTACATTCGCATCCATAATCTTAAATGACATTGTGTCATTTATGGTCCTCGATCATTTCTGTCAGTTTAATACATACATAAATAATTTCACTGCCCTGAATATTATTGTTGCTTAACGTTACGGTAAAGGCATGAGCGAGCATGAGTGGCGTGCTTATCACAGATAAATGCTATAACATTTCACAACTTCACTATAGTGTTGATAATGCAGTCTCACGTGTTGGATTCTCGGCTGTAAACCTGCGCATTGACAGGCTGTTGTGTTGGGTGGGAGTCATTGATCCCGACTTAACATCTGGTCTACGAAATATCGCACCTCGGTGTTACGTTGCGTAAAATGGACCAAACCTCACCTAAGTGCTATTTAATTCTAATTTACGTCTTCTGGTTGCTTTAATATTCCAGAACTATCCGTCCATATTACCAATGGAAATGGTAGGCAACATTAAAAATGAACGATTAAAACTAGTACCTTCATAATTCAGTAATATACAGTCACGTCTTGTAAAATCTAGGTTAAGTGCTCTACCATTGCTATCAGCTGTATTTTATTCATTTTGCAGCTCTATTTACTTAAGTAAACTCCACTTATATGTAGGAAATTAACTATTAGAGGCAATAAAATATATCTGGTCATGTCAGATAATGCTTGCTTTTATTTTTGCAATGGCAATACGTAATTAGACCTCAAAGGCGTGGTCCAGACTAGCATTCCTCTTCGTAAAAATGATAACAACAATTAATGATGCCATGAGCAATGCCATTCGTTATGGCGATTGCATCTGGAGAAATAGGGGTAACTCGGCGAACACAGGTATCAGAACCATTTGTTTATTGCTCAATATCTCTCAAATAGATGAGCGCCTGCGCATCGCAGATTGTTTGAGTCCGTACTAAGTGCTGCTAAATTGCTAGTTGGATTTTGATTACTAAAATAGCTTTAAGAAATCATATAAAGAATGTCAGTTAGTTGTTAATAAATTTATACAATGAGTCATTGATCTAGTGCTAATAATTACTGAGATGAGATTAAACACATACATGGATTGCAGGTGCGGTTTTGTTCCCCAATCGATGAGGCACGTCATGATGTCGTGCCCTGAGTACCTGAGCAACTGCACGCAGGAGGATTTAATGAATGCTGCTGACAATGCCACTCTTGTATCAGAGTTTTAAGCTGACACTGTGTAGGTTTGTTGTTGACATGATGAGAAGAAGAATACATCTGCAGAGACAGAATTTGTGACTAGGAGCTGATTTCTGAGTATGTATAAGGATGACAATGACATATTTCCCTTTTTGTTGCCAAATAATACAATACAGACAGATTAAGAATTTCGTTTTCAAAATCATGTATTCCCATTACCGTATAGCTCATGAGTGTCGTTGGATTTTATTGTCCACAACGGTCCCCGTTCGACACGCCACCTGGCGGGTCAGCGTGACTGTAAGTCACGAATTTTTATGACGAGAACACACATTCATATACATACGGCTATATCGTTTTCATGTGTATGAAAACGATATAGCCGTATGTATGATATGCATGTAAAGAGAATCGTCTAAATATGGATTTTTACGGCTAAATAATACTTATCGCGTTATGGATTCAGAATTAACGCCGTTATTCAAAGGTTCTGGCTTCGATTCCAATGGTTAACAAAATTGTAGAGTCACATACTTACTTATTGTGTTTGTTCCTGTTTTTGTTAGATTTTAGGCAATCAATTTGTTGTCTGATTAAAAATCCTTCTCCGCAGGGTACGTTAAGTTAGGCTACAACTTAAGCTACATAACTACGCGCATAAGCTTTCGATTCCATAGGAAAAAATTTTAAACGCCATTGATCATAGGTGAACCTTCCATTGTGGAAATCATTAGAGGAGGCTTATGTTCAGCAGTGGACGTCCTATGGCTAAAATGATGATGATGATGATGATGATTGATTCTAATAGGCGTCTCTAATTGGTATACCTAGATACTAGTTTATGTTTTCTACTCAATGCATAAAAACATGTTTATATTAAATAGATATTGGGCTTAAGGATGAGGTTACAATTTGTCAGTCGGACGTCAGCTCCGTATTTTAATATGGATTATGTATGATTCTGCATGTTTAACTGTAAATCAATTGACACGACAATATCCCCGGTCGATGACCGTCGCGGCCGTGACGAGCCTTGCTAATGCAAACACTTGTATTTTCTATGTTTGTGTTCCCAAACACCTATTTTATCTATTTTGTCTGTCTACTGAATGTGGCTTTAGTTTTAAGTTGCGACAGCCTGTAATCTGCAATTATTTTATATTGGTGTTAGATTCCTTATCTGTCAAAAGTCTAAAATTACCATTTCAATTAACTAGGAAATACTGTAGTCTACGTTCCGTTTTTCAGGACCTGATAAGTATATGACAATACACCAAAATTTTATCAATGCGAATACATTAGCTAACTAAATAGGTAGGTTGGCTTCTTTTGAACACGGTAGCCTAAAATGTAACTATTTACAGGCTTATATGCATGGTAGAGTATGAATGTAACGTGTAAAAGGCTTTTTAAAAGCCTGATTGCAAAAACTAAATTTATACTAATTTTTAATACTTTTAATTAACACTAGAAGGGCCGGGCTGCATGCTATACCTTCAAAGACCGCAGCGGTCAATTTGACGGTACTAGAGATTAAGTGAAAATACTTATGAAATTATAACAGATTTTAAATAAAAAAAATTAAATAAAAATAACACAAATTTATTTTTCATAGTAGTAAGTAAACAATTTAGCATTAAAGTTAGTAACATTTGTAACAAGTAATAGTTTTTTTAGACTCTTGTACATTTTCCACAAACAGCTTTTTTACAGATAGTGCAGTTTTCACATGTTTCATTTTTTTTTACAATTACTATTGATTTGACATTGCCGCCTCTTATTGTTTGTAGTACATGGTTCACTTGTTTCAGAATTAGTTTATTGTCTCCGAGTCGCAGTTGAAGTGGATTTTTTTCACACATACTCTTCACGTAGTTCACTCACTACTTGAAGGATAAAATCATGACGAGACATTTTTATTCCTGTGACTTTTTGATATAGAACCACGAGTTTATAGCTGCTAAATCAAGTATATTGTAAAAAAACGTGAACAATCCATCTCCGACTTCCAGCTCTTACCGTGTATTTGCGTGCCATTTGATCGATGATATCTATACCAAATTTAGTTGCATTATAAAATTCAACTGTTTTAGGCAGGTTTCTTTGATCAGTACCTATGCTTACGTTGGGGTGTAGAGTACTCAAAATAATAACAATTTTTACTGGTTTTCCTTGATAGGTAGTAAGGGTTATATCGGTCTCGGTTTTCATTATGAAAGTTTCATATCTTATAGTACGAATACCTCTACAAATCGGTGGTACTTCTCTTCTTGCACGCCGCATTGTTCCAACAATACTACCTAGTCTTTTCGACCATTAGCTTTTTAGCCAAATTTAGAGACGTGAAAAAGTTGTCAGTGGTTACGTTTCGGCCCTTTTGGAAATAGGGTTGTACTAGTTTCGAAACCACATAACCACGACTTCTCACCGAACGAAACCAATGTCTACTGTAAAATGTTAACAAGCTAGGCAGTAACAACTTACTCAGAATTCAATTCAACATAAATAAAAACAAAAGTACCCACATTAGTTTGAAGAAATCGTTGTTTACTATTCTTATCGCCGCCTTTATATGTATGCCGTCACATTGACGGTGCGCGGTCTTAGTAGGTATTTGTCATCGAAACTCATATACAACATATTGTTATTTTCTTTTTCATATAGATTTAGCTTAACAATAGCAAATTAGGAAAAGTCATAAAATATGAAAAGAAACAAAAACATAGTTCGTGAAATATTTAGCAATGAAATTGCTTTGCCGCCAATTTGACTGCCTTGGTCTTTCTAGTGTTAAAGTAAACGCGCTAACTCAAATGCTCAATCCAGATAATAACGACGTCCTTAAATGAATTAAGGGCAATATGCTTAAGCGTATTATATTCCCGCTAATTGGCCACAATAAACACCATTCGCACTTGTACGGGCTTGCGGGAATCACTACAAGCTTAATAGTCATAACTGAGCTCCAAATTTGCGAAGCCCCGCAGTTTCATGCACGTGTTTACGGTTGGTTATTGGCATCACTATTTAATACGTCTTTGAGTTAAGGTTGTGCCAAAAAAGTTTGAATTTAACACCGTTTTTTCGTTAATATATTCCCATATTCTTTGCTCTACCTTTTTTGTGAGCTAAATAGCTAATACATTGTGAGCTAAATAGCTAATACATTGTGAGCTAAATAGCTAATACATTGTGAGCTAAACGAAGATAGGAAAATTTGTGATTGCATTTGTATAGGTATTATTCTTCTTCGCACACTTCCCCCTTATTAAAAAAAGTTATACATAATTGAACCCTGTTTTAAAGCGACGTTTAGTATGGAAATGTTCAACTACTTAGGGTGTAACTTTTGATTAATAAGTGGATGTAAATGGCTTAGTTTGTACTTTTCTGACTTTTAGTTTATTCTTGCTTTTAGTTACCTAGATCCTTTGCTCTACCAGAGGTGCGCTGAAGGAAAAGTAATTCTTTAGAACACAGTCTTAAACACTGGTCACTATGATTCTACAAATGACTGTACCAACTCATTAGACCGCTATTCATCAAAAGTGTCCTTAACTTTTTCAACCCTTTTTTCAAACAATATCTCATTCCTTTCCTGTTTATTTTTTTGTATTGTTTTTTATTAGCCGACCCATAGGATCCTACTCATTATTGTTAGCGAAGCAGATAAGTGTCCCTTTCTAAGCGTGATTTAGAGTCGTCCGCCGTGGCGCCGAGCGATCGCGATAGTAGCGCACGCGCTGGCGCGGCAGAGCGTTTGCGGTGGAATTAGAAACAAATACAAATAAAATATCATTTGCAACTTTTTTGACATAAAATTGAAGTATTTTAACTTCTATAATATGATTCTAATTAAATTATACTCACAACTTATTATGGAATAAAGGGGTATCCTTCCGTTTGGCCAAATTACTTTTCGCCAAATTTNTTGTGCGTTAGTTTTGACCTTCTACACCTAGCTTGATGGATTTTGACATGCGATGTGTCGTTAGATTTGTATCCATTTCCGCAATGTCATGACATTGTTGAGACAAAGACATGAGATTGGTTAAACCGGTAGACAGTACAGCCAAGTTTGTAGAGGCACTTCTCCTTGCAATTTCCCAAATGTTTGTCTCAACGCGTTGGTGGGACAAAATTATTATGTGACATGACATTTTTGTAACCATTTTTAATTTTTAAACTTGTTAGTGCATACTTCATGATTTAGGCTGTAACTTTAATTCGTTCCCTGACTACTCGTAGATATGTACAGGGAGCGGCACGGGACGGGTGACATACATATTATGACGTGACAGAGCATACAAATCTGTGGGTCTAGTCAAAACGCACTTTAAAATCGCAAACCCATCGCAAACCAGTCGCAAACAAATAAACAAATCGCAAAAGAGGTCGATAACAAAAAAGTCTTAGCCAAACGGCAAAAAATCGAATCGCAAAGCCCTACCTATCGATAATCGAAAGACTGGATTGAAATTTCCCATACAAAGGCTTACCCAACATGCATTTAAGACTCAATCAAAATCGAATCGAATCGCAACACCCGCCATTTTCATTGCGATTACTTAAACCCCGGTGATAAGCTTCGATTATATCGAAAACCAATAGGGTGAGTTGCACCACCTAACTTTGACCGTAACTATGACGTTAACCGGTGTTTTTGTATTGAGTTTGACAGATTTTAGACGTTTGTCAAAGTTAAACTAAGATGGTGCAACCCACCCTAAGGTTGTTTTGACAAATCCGTATCGCGATGTCGTTTTGACAGCTAATTTGACAGCGAAGCATAGACGTAAACAGAGAGCAGAAAGAAGGAAGAAACTAATTTAAAAAAAAGCTAAAAAAAGTAAAAACAATCGCAAAGTCATAGACATTTTTTAACTTTTATTCGATTTTGAATGAACTTTTATATCGCCGCGTCGTTGATGGTTCAATATGCATTTTGGCTGCCATTTTCCGATCGAATCGAATTACTGGTGACGCGGCGACTGACATTAGTGAAAACTTCCTATTGGTTTGCGATGGCATTTTGACTAGACCCACTGAAGCACTTCTGAAGTCTCGCTGACGTTTGATGTCTCAAAAACATCATTCCGTACCGCTCCCATACCTCAGGCACAGTATGTATTTGCACAAAAAGAAGAATCCTGAACTGAATTAAGTAATGCAAGATGCAAGTAAATATGTAGGAGTATGTTATGGTACATTACATCGTATAAATGTATTTTAGCGCCAGTATCCTTTGGCGATATCAATCTGAGTGGGTCGTGCCTCCAAATAAAGATTTTAGTGCCCAAAGTGGCATTAAAGCTGTCGTCAAGGAACAATTGTCCTTTAAAGAATGCACGTAATGAAATTACGAAACATTTTTGTTGACTAACCGCGTTTTAAATGCTATAAGCTACAAGTACTGACGCACATCAAGGTAAACGCTGTAGTATCTTGTGCACCACCTAACTTTAACGCTAACGATAACCGGTGTTTTTTGTATGGAGTTTGATAGATTTTGACGTTTGTCACAGGTCACAGCACAGTTAAAGTAAGATGGTGCAACCCAGCCTTAATTAAGTGTCAGTTAGCAACAAAATTGCGTTCTATCTACATGCTTATTTTTAAAAATCAAACATTTAGTTGTCTGCCAAATAGTGTCTAAAATCATTTCGTTTTTCTTTGGTATTCAGTTCTCCAAAAATACCTGCGTTCCCTTGGTCAATAACGTTACTTGATACGTTACATAATGAGAGTTTTACATTCGCATCCATAATCTTAAATGACATTGTGTCATTTATGGTCCTCGATCATTTCTGACAGTTAAATACATAAATAATTTCACTGCCCTGAATATTATTGTTGCTTAACGTTACGGTAAATAAAGGCATGAGCATGAGTGGCGTGCTTATCACAGATAAATGCTATAACATTTCATAACTCACTATAGTGTTGATAATGCAGTCTCACGTGTTGGATTCTCCGCTGTAAACCTGCGCATTGACAGGCTGTTGTGTTGGGTGGGAGTCATTGATCCCGACTTAACATCAGTGTGCCTACCATGAGTTTACGTTAGGTGAGCTCGCTAGCGAATACGTCAAAAAATTCTATGAAGATTTTATTTCTTGAAAGTAGCCGCTAGGGGCGCTGCACAATATGTCATACATTTAAATGTCATTTTTTTACGCAGTCGCTAGCGAGGACACCTAACGTAAACTCATGGTAGGCACACTGGTCTACGAAATATCGCACCTCGGTGTAACGTTGCGTAAAATGGACCAAACCTCACCTAAGTGCTATTTAATTCTAATTTACGTCTTCTGGTTGCTTTAATATTCCAGAACTATCCGTCCATATTACCAATGGAAATGGTAGGCAACATTAAAAATGAATGATTAAAACTAGTACTAGGGTTTCTGATTTCTCGACCTATTTTTTTTCTCGAGTTTCGGGAATTCTCGAGGCCAAAGTCTCGAGTTTTCTCGGGTCTCGAGTCTTTTAATTAAAACTGTTGATATCGGTTGAAATTTAATAAAAACACAGGTTTTTTAATCTAATATACCTACTTTTATTGCACAACAATCAATATTAGAATTTAGTACCACTTATTTTGGTAAGGAAAGAAACAAAACATAAAATCTTCTTTCATAATAAACTAGCTGACCCGGCGAACTTTGTTCCGCCTTAATGGCAATAAATAAGCAGACTTTTTTTTCAAATTTCGTACGGGATAAAAAGTATCCTATGTCCTTTTCCTGGCTCTAAACTACCTCCCTGACAATTTTCAGCTAAATCGGTTCAGCCGTTCTTGAGTTATAAGTGGAGTAACTAACACGACTTTCTTTTATTTTTATATATATAGATATTAATATTACTAATAATCGCAACAAAAGTCATAAAGTCGCGTGTAGTTTAAGGATAAATAACAATAATAACAATAAAAATCTGGAGCTACAATTGAATCACTTGTTTTCTAAAAAACACAAGTCCAAATAGCAAAATTACGATAAATAGTTTTTTTTATAAACAAAAAAATATTTTTTGCATTTTTTTTTATGCAAAACAAGGCAGTTATTCGACCACAATCGCACCTGATGTTAAGTGGAAAAGATAACGACTTGAATAAACTTTACGAGGAGGCACGAGTACCTAACCTAACAGACAGTTAACAAAATGTTCGGTCTTTAAATCAGTCAGAGTTAAACATACTTAATAAATAGGTATAGCATCTCGTTGGTGAACATTATTACCACGTTATTACTTAGTTTCGATTGAAAATGAAAAATGAAAATGAAATTAATTATTCAGCGACACAAAACAGCATCAAAAATATGAAACAAAAGTAAAACTAAATAGAGTAGGTAATGTTGATAAATTGAGATCATTACTTGCATTGCAAATCAAATCAGTTAAAAAAAGAGAGATTAGGCCAGTCTAAAAGCAACGTTAACATATGAAATAATTAAAAACTTACTTTTGTCTTAGAAAATAGGCTTTCAAGAATATTAAAGCTTCAAATTGGAAACTCGAGAATTCTCGAGCTCCGGTAATTTTTTTCTCGTCTGGAATGAAGCCAAATTTCTCGAGTTTTCTCGAGTTCGAGAAAGCTCGAGCAGAAACCCTAACTAGTACCTACATAATTCAGTAATATACAGTCACGTCTTGTAAAATCTAGGTTAAGTGCTCTACCATTGCTATCAGCTGTATTTTATTCATTTTGCAGCTCTATTTACTTAAGTAAACTCCACTTATATGTAGGAAATTAACTATTAGAGGCAATAAAATATATCTGGTCATGTCAGATAATGCTTGCTTTTATTTTTGCAATGGCAATACGTAATTAGACCTCAAAGGCGTGGTCAGGCCAGCATTACTCTTCGTAAAAATGATAACAACAATTAATGATGCCATGAGCAATGCCATTCGTTATGGCGATTGCATCTGGAGAAATAGGGGTAACTCGGCGAACACAGGTATCAGAACCATTTGTTTATTGCTCAATATCTCTCAAATAGATGAGCGCCTGCGCATCGCAGATTGTTTGAGTCCGTACTAAGTGCTGCTAAATTGCTAGTTGGATTTTGATTACGAGCACAAATAATCTACCTACCTACTTATTCTCTTTTCTTTATTTTTATTATGTTGTGAGTTGTAACGTTCGCTGTGGGCCACGTGCCCCTCTCTCATGGTTTCTGCAGAATACCAGTGGCCGTAACGTGCTCCCGAGTACTGAGTATACTGAGTATTGAGTATACTGAGGAGAGACCAATTAGGTACAACAATTTTATTATTTTTGCTTAATGTCAATTTGTATCATTCTATTTTAGGTACCAAGTAAATACTTTTTATTTCTTTCAAAATAGCTTTTAGAAATCATATTATAAAGAATGTCAGTTAGTTGGTAATAATTTACACAATGAGTCATTGATCTAGTGCTAATAATTACCTACTGAGATGAGATTAAACACATACATGGATTGCAGGATTTGCAGGTGCAGTTTTGTTCCCCTATCGATGAAGCACGTCATGATGTCGTTTCCTGAGTACCCGAGCAACTGCCACTCTTGTAGCGTAGTTTTGGGCTGACACTGTGTAGGTTTGTTGTTGACATGATGACAAGAAGAATGCATCATCAGAGACAGAATTTGAGACTAGGAGCTGATTTCTGTGACAATAATACAGTGTATGAATAAGAGTGATAATGACATATTATTATTTACCCTTTTTACTGCCAAATAATACACTACAGACAGATTAAGAATTTCGTTTTCAAAACCATGTATTCCCGTTACCGTATAGCTCATGAGTGTCGTTGGATTTTATTGTCCACAACGGTCCCCGTTCGACACGCCACCTGGCGGGTCAGCGTGACTGGGAGTCACGAATTTTTATGACGAGAACACACATTCATATCATACGGCGTTTTCATACACTTGCATATAAAGAGAATCGTCTAAATATGGATTTTACACAGCTAAATAAATAATAAATAAATAAATATCCTTGGACATTTTACACTGCGCTTCTAGTCCCAAACTAAGCAAAGCTTGTACTATGGGTACTAGACAACGGATATAAACATACTTAAATACTTTTTTTTTGTAAATACATACATTATATATAGAAAACACCCAGTCCAATACAAACAAATATGTTCATGCACACAAATGTTTGTACTGTGCGGGAATCGAACCCGCAACCCCCGGAATAGTAGTCCGTTTCGAACCACTACACCAAACGGCCGACTAAAATAATATCGCTTTATGGATTCAGAATTAACGCCATTGTTCAGAGGTTCTATTCCAATGGTTAACAAAATTGTAGAGTCACATACTTATTGTGTTTGTTCCTCTTTTTGTTAGGTTTTAGGCTTCAGCTTCAATCAATTTGTTGTCTGATTAAAAATCCGTCTCCACGGGGCACTTTAAGTTATATAAGTTAGAACTCTAAACTAACTAGGTACGTGCTTAAAATTTCGATTCAATAGACGAAATTTTATTGACTCTTTTGATTCTGATAGGAGACTCTAATTGGTATTAGGTAGTAGTTTAAGTTTTCTTTTTTTCTCTAACTCAGGATTGAGGTTACAATTTGTCAGTCGGACGTCAGATCCGTATTATAATATTATGTATGATTCTGCATGTTTAACTGTAAATCAATTGACACGACAATATCCCCGGTCGATGACTCCGTCGCGGCCGTGACGAGCCTTGCTAATGCAAACACTTGTGTTTTCTGTCTTTGTGTTCCCAAACACCTATTTTATCTATTTTGTCTGTCTGCTGAATGTGGCTTTAGTTTTAAGTTGCGACAGCCTGTAATCTGCAATTATTTTATATTGGTGTTAATTAGATTCCTTATCTGTCAAAAGTCTAAAATTACCATTTCAATTAACTAGGAAATACTGTAGTCTACGTTCCGTTTTTCAGGACCTGATAAGTATATGACAATACTCGTACACCAAAATTTTATCAATGCGAATACATTAGCTAACTAAATAGGTAGGTTGGCGTCTTTTGAACACGGTAGCCTAAAATGTATCTATTTACAGACCTAAATGCATGGTAGAGTTTGAATGGGACGTGTAAAAGGCTTTTTTAAAAACCTGATTGCACAAACTAAGGCTGGGTTGGACCATCTTACTTTAACTTTGACAAACGTCAAAAATCTGTCAATATGCAAAAATACCGGTTATCGTTAATGTTACGACGGTTAAAGTTAGGTAGTGCAACTTAGCCAAAATGATTATTACTTCGCGCTAACTCAAATGCTCAAATCAGATAATAACGACGTCCTTAAATGAATTAAGGGCAATATGCTTAAGCGTATTATATTCCCGCTAATTGGCCACAATAAACACCATTCGCACTTGTACGGGCTTGCGGGAATCACTACAAGCTTAATAGTCATAACTGAGCTCCAAATTTGCGAAGCCCCGCAGTTTCATGCACGTGTTTACGGTTGGTTATTGGCATCACTATTTAATACGCCTTTGAGTTAGGGTTGTGCCTACAAGGTTTGCTTTTTAACACCGATTTTTCGTTAATACTTGCATACCCGTTGCTCTACCAAAGTTGCGATTGATAAAGCTAGGAAAAATTAAGTTAATGTTCGATTCTTCTTTGCACACTTGGTGATTAAACATTTATTTATTTCTCAAAAAAGATTTACTATGTATAATCACTTACAAAGAAACATTGGCAGAATTAGTCTCAATAATAAACAAACATTACAACTTTAAATGTGTCTTAGTTTTTACTTTTCTCACTTTTTGTTTATTCTTACTATTAGCTACATCCCTTGCTCTACCAGTTACGCTGAATTAAAAATTAAGTAATTCTACAGAACGCAGTCTTAAAAACACTGGTCACTATGATTCTACAAATGACTGTACCAACTCATTAGACCGCTATTCATCAAAAGTGTCCTTAACTTTTTCAACCCTTTTTTCAAACAACATCTCATTCCTTTCCTGTATAACTTTTTGTTATTGTTTTTTCTAGCCGACCCATAGGATCCTACTCATTATTGTTAGCGAAGCAGATAAGTGTCCTTTTCTAAGTGTGATTTAGAGTCGTCCGCCGTGGCGCCGAGCGATCGCGATAGTAGCGCACGCGCTGGCGCGGCAGAGCGTTTGCGGTGGAATTAGAAACAAATTCAAATAAAATATAATTTGCAACTTTTTTGACATACAATTGAAGTATTTTAACTTCTATAATATGATTCTAATTAAATTATACTCACAACTTATCTATACTTATAATAAATCTGTAGAGAGGTCAATTCTGTACATGAAATATATTTTCAAAATAACTATCAGGGGGTGATTAGTGATCGATACTGATGCCAAAAATGCAATCAGTAAAATTTTTGTCTGTCTGTCTGTCTGTCTGTCTGTCTGTCTGTCTGTCTGTCTGTCTGTCTGTATGTTCCTTATAGAAACAAAAACTACTGGACGGATTTTAACGAAACTTGGTACAATTATTCTTCATACTCCTGGGCAGGTTATAGGATACTTAGCAATTCCCACGGGAACGGGAATTAGCGGGAAAATCCTTTTGTATGAAAAATCTAACCCGCTTAAGTTAGACGCTTGAAATTTGGCATGCAGGTACCTTAGTAAACTTAAAGCTTAGTTACAACAGGATATTGCAAAATTCCTACGGGAACGGGAGTTAGCGGGAAAAAAATTGTATGAAAAAATATGAACCGCGTAAGATAGATGCAGGGGGGGTAAAACGAGATCCACGCGTACGAAGTCGCGGGCGGCCGCTAGTTATGGAATAAAGGTCCTGCTCTACAAACTTCAACAATATTTTGAAAATATTTTTTTTTTATATTTTAAAGTATGAATAGGCTTAGTTCATTTGTTGTTAGTTCAGTCACGCTAATTCTAAATTATGGATTGATGTTGGATTTCTTAGTAGATTTAAATGTTGATATTGAAATTAATTTAATTAACATTAATAATATTAAACTCAATTTTTGAGCTTGTGAATTATCACTGACACTTAAAATAAATGTTTGTCTTTTAAAACCTCTTTTCTAGAATTATCAGTATCGAAGAAATTGTTTAATTCAATCCACTTAAATGTTAATCAAATAGAAAATTACTGGCTGCTTTAAAACTTATATTACCACATTCTCTGACCGTACCAATACCTCGCCGTAAGACAAAGGCTGCGCTGGCGCCAATAATCTATCCATCAAGATGGCTATCTCAAATTCAGATGGGCATTGGGCACCGCATTTCCCCGCACAATTTATATGCTTAGCCGACGACATTGGTAATAAATAGCGATAGGGTTGCCCGGTTAGAAAATTTACCCTTAAAAATGCTAAATAATTTTCGAAGGACCAATATAAAATTCTAAGGACCAAATATTAAATTCGAAGGACCAAATATAAAATTTGAAGAACCAAAATGTAAAATTCAAAGGACCAATATAAAGTTCGAAAAACCAAACAAAATTTGAAAGATCAAATGTACGATTAGAAACACCGAATATTTACGTTTAAGCCCTGAAGTCTTTAGGATGAAGAACAGTTATTATGATGTGAACTCATAAGAAATATGCCGCTAAGTTCATGCCACTAAGTAAGCAATCCATAAATTCCCGGTCAATTAAGCCAGTTAATTGGTACTTCGGGAAAGCAGCTACATAAATAAACAGGTGTAGATCAGGTGTTATACAAAGTAGATTAGATTACAACGTAAAGGAAATTACGGTACTATTTGGACTTTGTTTGATTTATGAACGAACCTTAGGATCATTGAACATTAATTTTACGAGTAATTACCGTATAGGTATATGTACAATTCAACCAATTCGCGTAGCTGCCTAGTTTCACTGTTATTTTTATTTATAACTTCAATGCATAAGGTAGAAAAAGTGGACAATCGTGTCTAGGCGTTGACAACCCTGAATAGCGGCTCGCCTTTGTGCTCGGTTCCCACGATTGATAACGATATGAGATCTCGATTGTGCGGCGTGTTTGTATACCGATTATTGTATCGATTGCTTTTTCTAAGCTCTTGAGAATTCTGTCGTCATTTTTTTATGATGTTATTTTTCTGTATCTTGACGGTTACTAATAGCTATGGAATAGATGACAGTTAGATTAGGGTTTGTATGCTATGAAAATAATAGAAGATGGTGTCATAATTATTTATTTATTTACAATCTTTATTGCACATCATCATCATCATCATCAACAGCCCTTTACAGTCCACTGCTGGACTATGAGCCTCCTCCATTATAGTGGAGGGTTTTGCCATAATCTCCACGCTTGGCAGGCGGGTTGGAGATCGCAGTTTAAAATATGTATTGATATTTTTCAGAGAGCACTGCTGCCCGTGCTCTGTTTGATGTGTAGTCCTTGTAGTGTTATTGCACACACATAATAAATATAGGTACAACAGGCGAGCTTAATGCCAGCTAACCAAAAAGCACAATTATGACACATTATCTCTCCCTAGGAGGTAAGGAGGGGTCTTAAATAATTTACAATGTTGTGATATCCGATCTGTCAGGCTTCTGAATCGCCTTGTTTTCATTCCAGTTGCATAGATTCGATTCCAATTTCGAATACAAATTGATCGATTTCGTCTGCGGATTAAATTTCGAATGCTTCCAAAATACGAATCCTATTATCACTTCCTCGGTGATGGTGATGTCATGGGTTAGTCAGTGTGAAATGGAAAGCTATAGATAGTTTTTGAATAGATTAAAATTTATCAATACTTTTATCTGGCCTTTGGCGAATTTAAAAACTGTTCTTTAAGTTACTGATCCTTTTACTTGACTTTATTTTCAGACAACTTCTACCGTCTTACATAGAAAGTATGAAAGTACGCTGAAAATACGCTTAGGGGGGTCTTCCTTCCTTGACTTTTTAGTTTACCACTTCTACCTTCTATAGAAAGTATAGGGGGGGTATTTACTGGTGCCTCCTGTGGTACAAAAACTGGCCATATCGCTCCCGGGCAAAGCCAACGTCGAACAATGGCAATCGTCGCGTAACACGCAGTAACATCGTTATGCGCAACTGTAGCTTAATAGCTACCGTTCCGATAACGGAACGGCAGATTTGTTGCAGAGAACGAGATCTTATGCAAAACGGAACGTACAATGGGACTTTAGGACCGCTCGCACACGGGTATAAACAAATGAAAATCAGGGATTCTAATTTTGAATTAGTATTTTTTTATTTAAAGGAGATACTGGCCAGTTTGCAAATATGGGACCAAAAAGGTTCAGGAATCTATAAGGCACCCCGTTGTTACTGCAAGTCGTAAAGTGGAAGGTTTTGAATTGGAATTTGGATATTTTATTTAGCAATTATCGTTTAGCCCAAAAGACGATTTAAACCTATGTGGAAACAGCTTTATGCAAAGCGAAACGCACAATAGTGGCGTTAGACTTCGTTTTGAAAGTTATGACACCCGATAGCCCGGGGAAGTCCATTGTCTTAGATTACGGTTTCTGCTTTATTTTACATAAACACAATCTGGATTAAAAAGATGGTTGATAGCAAATGGAATAAATTGCCGGTAGCTGGACCGAAAATATTGCGCTTACAATGTTGGAAAAGCGAATTTTAGCAAGAAAATTGCTTAGGCTGAGTTACACCACCTAACTTTGACCGTAGCTATAACGATAACCGGTGCTTTTTGTATGGAGTTTGACAGATTTATGATGTTTGTCAAGAAAGTAAGATGGTGCAACCTAGCCTTAGTGATGTAAAGGAAAATAGAAACTTCGTACAGCTATTTCAGTTCTTCCAAGAGATAAGAAAAATCAAACTACTGAACCGGTAGAGTCTTTCTCGGATTCTGCTCTATATTTTATTACTCAGTCATTTGATGATAACAGTATTTTCGCAAATGTAGGTCCAATCTCAATGACCAGTGAAGATACCGCAAAATAATGATTTAGATTGCATCAATAAATAATGATAAGCCCGACTATTCGAAATTATAAAAAAGAGGTTAGTGAAATCGTTTCTCATTCCAAGATGTCCGAACATCTCAGAACCTGTTCGTTGATCGGCAATAAATGAAAATTACACACAGGCTATAATTTAACAAATCAATTGTGTAGAACAGTGATGACCGCGGACCGTTGGTACCGGTTATGTCAAATAAGCTGTGGCCGTCGCGGGCCAGCTTTGACAGCTACTCTCAACCACAACATCCAATTGATCTACTAAAATTCCTCCAATAGTCTACATTCGTTTATAAAAAGTAACAAAACAGTAACGATTAGAACATTGCTTCTACAAAAAGCTAATAAGTAATCATTAGAAATTACAAATTGTCAAAAAAAAAATTTTTTTAAGTTTGAAGAATGCCATGAATATTAAACAAACTTATTCTTTCGTAATTACGCTTAGCAGAATAGGCACCGTACAATTTAAAACCCTTTAAACAACAACCAGCCACAAAAACATGTGGTATTCGATTAAACTTTTTGCGGCTGCATATTCGACATTCTTGTAGGTTTATAGGGTAATGGAGAAACTTGATGCAGAATCGGCGGGGTCAGGATGATCGGCGACCTCCGAACCCAAATGCTTCATTGAGCACAGGCAGCAGCTGAGCGCCCATTGAGCCGGGCGCCGCCGAGCTCAGTGCTCACTAAACACGGAACGCGTCACACGCGCCCAACGCTGCGTAAAACGTTTGCCTTTGCCTTTTATTTTTTTCTCGCGCGCGCGTCTTTTGGCGGGAACTTTGACAGTTCTTTTTTTATTTGTTTATGACTCACAATTTTGAGGTTAAAAACTTTTTTGAACAGTGAAATGTGTGTTTAGATAATAGTGCTCGCTCCGGTTTGCAAACAAAACATTGCGAATTTGCAAAATGACGTCTGTGTACAATGAGGTGAGCGCACGACATTTTCCGCTGGCATTTAGGTTTTTGTTGAGTAATTTACTTTGTAATTTGGACCCTTACTGCTGTTGACCTTTCTGTTTTCATTAGTATTTTTCAAATACTTTTGTAATTGTTGCACTTTGTGGCCACCAAGGCGCTTAATTTAAAAGTAAGTAGGCAGTAAAGATCATAATCTTTATGATTATTATTTTTATATGCACAAAATTCCCACAGTTGAAGGTATTAGGCACCTACTAAGTAACTGAACATATCGGTTTCTTTATAAAAAATAATTTAATTAAAAAAACGTAACAATAACATAAAATATGCTGCTTTTTCAAGAGATAATACAAGCTATGTAGGTTTTTTAGCCTTTGTTTACGTTCGCGATAGGTTTAAGTAGGTAGGTAGGTAGAATGAACTTGTGTCGTTAATTACCAAGAGCGTATACTTTGGTTCCCTATACTGTGCAGGTATTCCAGCATTCAAAAAGTAACGGTTTACGGTTATTTTTTAAATTAAGATTCCGATTTTTACAGATGTCTTTTCATCTAGCCCAACACTTTTCAACAAAAAGACAAGACGCGAGCCGATAAAATAACTCCGAAATCTTTTATAAGATTGAGCTTCTTGCATTACTAATTCAGACCTACAAAAAAGTGGATAATAGGCCGACAAGTTTGTGTTATGCCCGTTTTCACCATCAATCCCAAATTTTTAAGTGACCCCTTTGTAAAGAAAATGCCTGTTATGTGTTACCATAGGGGTCACTTAAAAATTAGGTATTGATGGTGAAAACGGGCATTAGTCTACTTTCGGTGCACCTCGCCTACTTCTCGCACCACTAGGTGGCAGAGAGGCAATAAAATCGGACATCAATTCAATAAAATAGTTGACTTTATAGAAATGTTAGACAGGGTCTATAAACCCACTAAACGACATTTATAACTTGATGCAATGAAAGTTAAAGCAGGTATGTGGCTGTATCGCTTTATCAATGCATTTTGTGCTTCAATAAAGTTACGAGAAATCTGTGTCAGGTGTAATTACATGTTTTTCTAGTCTTCATTTCTAGTTCTTAAATGATTATGCAGAAAAAAATAGGGTTAGAATTTATCTACAAGTTTGTAGGTAGAATGAAGTCTACGTTTGGACCAGGGAAATCCAATTGTCGTTGATTCGTTATCTTTTTGTATGTTTAAAAATAAAAACGATTCCGCAACTTACTCCCTTTGCTGTATCGGTAGATATTTCTTATCTTATTTAATTAAGGCATACCTTTGATGCTTACACATACAACTACATACTTAACTTCGACATTGCTTTGTCTACTGCTAATTACGTAACCGGAATGTGTTGTTCTCGAGGTATTGTCGTCGCAGACATATTCGCCACCTACATCCTTATGGTACCTATGCGAACAATTGGTGACTAATTTGTTTCTCATTACGAGTATTAAAAGCTGATCCTCCATAAATCTATTTCGACGAATTTCCAAGAAATAATGACCCAAAATAAGGCTTTTTTAAGTCTTAAAAGGACAGAATATTATCCTGACATCGCTCGCTATAAATAAATAAGACAATAATTATTTAGAAAAGTTGCTGTTAGCTATATAGGTAGCTATCATAAAATCATAATATCATGATATGAAACTTGCATGTGATTATGAATAAATAAACGTTTGAAAAGACATAGAATCATACCCAACATTCCCTTTATAATATAAAAATCTAAAAAAACCTACTGAATGAATTTTATGAATGTAGAGAAAGGAAGTTCTAAACACATAAGGGCATCCTCAACCTGTCCATAGCTATGAATTAAACGGTTCGTTAAAAACCACAATGTAAACAGTGATCGTTTGTAAACAAAACTATGTTTACATCTGTTGCCAGTTTCGTCCCGTGGATTTTAACACGTCTACACGTATTTCGTTTGTTTGTCCGTCTGGTTATCGTAGGGAAATGTTTATGCTGTGTCAATTTGAGCCGAGCAACGCAAGATGCTATCGCTAGTTTAGTTTACTCTGAATATTTGGTTTTAATAAAATATTTCTAGAATTTGACCCTACAGGCAGAGTTACAACATCGATTTGAAAATTTGAATTTTATCCGTTACGGACGTTATTATCGATTATTCGAAATATCCGTTAACAATCAAAATCAATATTGACATAAAAATGCTGTCTCGATATCACGAGCCGTAGAAGTACAAATATTTGCCTCGATCTATGAATTATGAGCATAGCTCCACTATGGAAATGATTTTATGATGATGTCATTGCGAATAATATCCTTATCGATTCTATTTTAAATGAAAGCAAGCACAGCATGCATACCTATGTATAGGCAAAGAATTGAAATTCATAATTATTGTTTATTGGCATGCAGTACATATGTAGATACAGTAATTTAATTGAAATTCAAATTTATTGAGTAATGGTAAACACATAATTAAAAAAATAATATAGTACTATTTTCAAGGACTTGAAAGTTTAAAAACAATGATAGAGCCTCTTAGATGATAGAGATATTACGAATTGATAAAACCTATTGTTTTAAACGGTGTTTTATTCACGCAAATAAAATTAGTAACCCAATTAGTTCAAAAATGTGTACTTAGAAATAAAATAATGCTCGTTTCCGTATACAAACCACATTGCAAATCCTGTGATATTGTATTGTGTGAATTTGATAGTGAAATGTACAATTGCACACAAACAGAGCGCAAACAGTTTCTAAACCTGACTATCACAATTTGCTTGTACATTTTTTAGACAACGGACAAACTTTCGCTTTTATTGTGATAATACGTGCTATACCCGTCATTATTCGCAGTTTTAAAGCTCATTGAGCTTTCACCGTAGTTATTTTTGTTTTGGACATTATTTTCGTATTAACATTCAATTTTAAACTTTTAATACAACAAGGAAAAGTGGAATAAAGTTGTGATTGTGTTTTGTTTTTAACCAAATAGATGTTTATTCATTAATTATGAAGGTAAAGAAAATAATATTGATGAGCTACAAAGATGTAATAGAGGAGGCACAATGTGCAATTAAACACCAGTATAATTACTTGGTTCTGTAAAAGTAGGTACAGTACAATCTGTCGATAAAAATAATGCAGGTGAAATCACAACGCATTACCTTACTGATTATTAAATCATTATCTTATCACCCAAAGAGTATCATACCAACACTCTACCACACAATTTATGACTCAATTTAATGTAGTCTCACTCTTCGGTTAAGTTTAAGTAATAATTAACCTAGATGCGCAAGAGTCCCATACGTTACAACTTAACGGACTTCGTAATTACCAGTTTTAAAATTTAACTTTACGCTCCGTGTAATCTGGTAAAAACATTCGGCTTACTCTTTGTTTTATAACTACGTGACCATTATTGTCAAGGATAACAATTGAGTTTAAAGCAGAGGCGTGCAACGCATATAGTCGATGCCTACTGGAAAACTGTTTTATTTATGGAAATCAGTGCTTTATTGAAGTACCAAACTAGTTTCTACTCCTGATCTGAGAACATCACCAAATTTTTCTGATAGTAACCGAACATAGTGTTTTGCCAAATACACTAAGACTTAATTAAAATGTTAGACTGGCAGTCTGCAACGCCGGGTTTTAAATTTCTCCGGGATGAAAACGAGAAATTACAATAATTATAATCCAAGCTCATCATAGTTTGGGGCTAGATAACCGGTGTGATAGTTGGTCTAAAACAAATTACATTTATTAATTTACGATGTTGTATCCCAATAATGTTAATAGCTGTTTTATTATAGGCTTGAATGAAGCCTTATTCTGGGGTCCCAAATTCCGAGCAGGTGTGGGATGACGTCATGGATGAGTCATGTGCGAACCGCGTGCGACCATTCACCGAACCAGAGATTGATGCAACTAGATCCATGAATGACAAGGAGTGCAATGCCTTTGCATTTAAACTGCTATAATTTGAAACTCGGCTCACATCTCCGTCGTAAATTGTCAGTAGCCTCAGTCGTTTCTGGCGCGGTGAGAGGTGGTCTCCCATAAAACACTACGACAATAGAACCTTGTGTTCAACTAACGCATCGTGTGGTCAGCAATATTGACAATAAACTATGTAAACTTAGTTCCCGAATGTGTGTCGAGAAAAGCGAATTTCTAAACCCATTTCATTGAAATTGCTATTTCAAACCTAGACGGCCATGATAATTAAATTTCAGTGAGATTCTTGAGCAAAATTATAGGTACCTACGGACTTACTACTTGTTTTGTGTCCAGACTCCCATTATCTTAATAACTTAATACTCATTACACTTTCAGGATTTCAAGTCTAGTATCGATTTGTATTGAACATAAACTTGCGAGCTTAGTACCTTATGTAGGCCAGTTTTATTATTATCGGTCGAGTTTTATGATACCATTGGAGTTTAATCACAGAAATAACGTGTTTAAGTCCATCCCAAATACGAGTGTGAGTCATCTAATGGTGTCTTCGATGATTACATCTCCCATGGGAAACGAAAAGAGCATTGATGAAACCTCAGATCATAGAAGGGAATAGATGTGAAACGGGGGCGTGGCGCGTGTCTCCGCGATATGCCCAGAAACGAACATCGCCCGCGACGCCAGGTTAGTCGCGATTCAGTCGTACTGAGGAAATGTTCTCCGATATTGTTGGATAATGCGTCGTAACGTGCAATAACATAAGTGAAACGAACTACAGGAACAATGAAGTCATTTACCACATGTAAGTATTGCAAATCCATTGGTATTTTGCTTATAAATAAAAAAAACTAAACATTTTTACGAACGAATTCAGTGCCGTGACATTTACTGCGATATCGAAATTAGTGGTGATAAAAATTCAAACACGTTGTACATTGACGATTTAGTTAGCAACCACTTTATGTCATGCGTAACTACTGCGCAATGTATTTTATTTCTTCCGATATCCACTGACGCGTGAAAATACACAGTACGGCCGCATGTGCCGGTCGTAACATAGTGCAGGGCTCGTGTTCTAATACGGTTTCCTATTATCGATAAATAGAAGTAAATTATTATTTTCTATTTTCTAATTTTGAATGAAAAAATCATGAGTTGCTTGCGATTTTTAAGTTTTTACAAAAACAATAACAATAGTAGAAGGGATTAGTAACTGTCAACTATGTAATTACTATAAGAGCTAGTTGAAAGCCTAATATAGGCATTATTTTTGATAAACATAGGCGGTACGAATTTCGCCATAATTAAAAAGTTAATGCGCGATAGTAGTTAATAATAATTACAGTGATCCTGTTATTATTATTAAAGTAAATAATAATATATTACCAATATTGTAAATACTGGTAAAAATCGCAAGTACCTACTTAACCCATGACTTTTCATACAAACTTTGTCAGTCTATAACTTCTATACTCCATCGATAACGACATTGAGCTTTGGTTGGGGTAAATTAATATAAGGTAACTTCATTTAGTCCCAATAATTGATTCTGAGTTTTTCGTCCATACAAAATGGAACTGACTCCTTTATGCAAAAATCGTTAAAGAACATAATAATAACGTATAATAATAAAAAGGTTTTCATACAAGCATTTTTTAAACCAATTTCGAGCCTTGCCCCCAGGATTTAAAGTATCGATATCTTATCGACTCCATTTTATCTTTCTTCTCTCTAATTGCTTTTTTCAAAGTGTGCGTCACGTCACGCGGCCATTGATTGGCCATAAGGCACGCCTTCTGGCCAATCACAGCACTTTTAAGCCGGTTGCACATGTTGTCGTAGACTCTCAGTCGCTTTGTTTTTACACAGTTGAATGTGTGTGTGGGAGCTGTGGTGGGGGAAATGTGGGGACACTGGTTCTCGTTGTAGTTACGCGCGACTTCATATCTATTCTCTTTCTATGATCAGAGGATGAAACCATAGGGGCGTGGGTAACGAAATGAATGGGCGTGTCGTAACGCAGTAATTGTTTAATTAAAGAGCCAGCATCATTAATCAAATAGCTAATTTATCAACGGACGAAGAAGCATTTTCTTCTTGTCACACCGAAATTAACAAAGCGTGCAAACTTTTTGGCTTTTTAACTACGGACCAATTCTCATTGGTTGACAATTGACACGACCGTTAATGAGCTGACCCGAAACAAAACTTTGCCTACATATCCCTATTGAAATCCGAGCCCCTGTCAAAAGATCCATTATTTGCACTTCGTCGACATTGTTTCGTGTTTTTTGCCCCTTTATCCATCCTTTCGTCACAGCACTCGCTTCTTCGAGGTCAAGAGGCCTCGGAATAAAGGCATCCATCTCAACAATATTCCAACATAAATCATCTATGTTGGATGAAATATTAAATTGTTTTTACTGCAGTCCATAGACTCCTGTAATATCGCTCCGTACACCAATTAAACAAACCTCGTACCAGTTCAAAATGAGTAGCAATTGATATAATACAAAAGGACTCAAAAAACTAAGATGAATGCAAAAACGTCTTACACGAAATTGAACCTGCGGTTAACAACTCGAGCAAATCGTTTTATGACTCATTGAAGGTAATAAAAAAATAGCCTTGGAGCAGAGCAACGATGGATGCGAGCTAAGTAGCAACGTGATCATTATCCATCGGACCAACTCAGGCGCATATTAGGCCCACTAAGGCTTACACAATGCGAAATTGAGGGCATAAAAGAGTTTTAAAACGTCCCTGACTTTTAATTATTCACATTGTTAAATAACTAAGCAAGTCTTATTGGGCATGAGCAAGCTTGTTTGCAGAGATCGATCGTGGGAGTGATTCTTCTCTTGACGGTTGACTGATGTTACCGATTACAAATAAATTAATTATCCACTGTGAAGCAATCGCTATTAAGAAGCATCTGAGAGGCTTTAGCTTTTGTGTAATTAGGAAGTCGAATATGATATTGATAAATGTAGGTTGATGCATTAGCAAAAAATCAAGTCACTGACTTGCAGTTCAACAGCCAGAACAGTGTTCACACGTTCAGAGGATCAAGATAAGAATCGCGTAAAACTACCAGTCGTTTATTTGTCTTCGAATATCAATGAGTGCTCGTCCACTTCGCCCACTGAACGGTTGAATCGATCACCGGATTTGATAGGCGAGAAATTTTATAGGCAGCCGAAACCGATTGACCTCGCGTTCGCTTATTAAAAGACCGAATTTCGAGCTCATCGCTCTTCCGGTTGGGCGTCGCCTACAAATCACTGGTTCAGTGGTACTGAATTACTGATATAATAGTTGTGGCGCGGTTTTGATCTTAGAAATTCCACGTGATTAGCATAAATAGGCCCGGTCTGGCGACCGCGGCCCGATTGAGACAGCCGACGGTTCGAGACCACTGGTGCATGTCCACTGACACCACGATCAGTTACACTCCCAGGTATCTATTTACAAACTAGAATTCTTCACGGAGCTAGCTTTTTCTGAGATCTTTTTTTGTTTCTCTCCCAGTACTTAGTTGCGCAATTATTTTTACATTAGATGGTGTGTAGTGCAGAATATCCGTCGGCGTATTGAGTATGCAATTAGAAACAATAAATTGATGCAAAGCAACTTGAATTAGTCGTTGTTTTTCTTTTACGTCAGTCGTTCATTTGATATGCCGTGCATAATCAATTTGCTTGCACTTGACCTTGCTGTTACGTCGTTTGCCCAAAAGTTTAGCGACGCTGTGTTGTAACACCTCGGGTGATCATGATTCTGTAGATCAATATCGTGCACTTCGATTGCCTTGGGCACCCATTAGTTATAGATTAGGATCGTGCGACAATAAGAGCGATGGAACAATAAAAGTTGTCAATAAGTCTATACTTTCCAACTGACCTTTCTGTGCTGGCGTTAAAGGTGTGTTAAATAGTCCAAGGCCGGCTACTAGTGGCGGATTCGAGATCCGGCGGTCACGAACTCGCTGTACCTAGGACTGTATTGTCTACGCCACGATAAGGACTCTGATAAGAACTGGATTCTGCACCAGCGTTAATGTCGATTTTATTACCCGTTTTGTTCAACACGGATCTCTGGATCCAGTCTATCTGATAGCCTAACGGAAGTCGGTGACATGGGTTTTTGCTTAACTTGACTTAATGTGTTTTTATTCCAAGTTTCAACAGACCAATTTAAAAGGCATGGGAACAAGACACATTATTCGGGCCATGCGTAAAATTTAATAAAGGAAACAATTTCGTACCGTACGAATACTGATACTGACGTATTATAAACCGCAGCGAATTGAGATTCAAATGAATTTTATGACTCGTTTCCGTTAATTATTCCGATTTTTTGTTAAGCCGTGCTTTATAAAAATATCATTCACTGTTTAATTTGAGTACAACGGTAAGCATTTCAAAACCACACCAGTTGGTAATTTGGCATATATCACAGTTTTTGAAATTGAATAGGTACATAAATTTCAAATTTATTATGTCTTTTACAGCCTTAATTATGTGTCATCATGAATCTTTTATATTCAAAAGTAAAGTGATAAAAATCCTGTTTTTGCGCTCTTTGTCTGTTTATTGGGGTTCATTCAGCTTTTATAGCCTTCACAATTGGTAACTTTAAATGGTTGTTTTCTTCGATTCTAGATTATTTCCAGTTGTTTTGAAAGGATTGCGGTTCTTAACAGGCTTGTAATTTCGCTGCCCTGGCGCTTGATCTCTTGCTTATAATTTGGCATCAAATGACAGAAATTCCTCGGCAACCAAGTGGTTCCATTCATATCACCACGGTCACGACTCCGGTCCGTTCCGTCGGGCCGTTCACCGTAGCTAACGATGTTTTTATGAAATCCACTTCGGTTTCGTCTCCTTCGACAGTTCAATAAATCTGATTGCGTTTAGCTTCTGTATGGCTAGGATCAATTTTGTCGATGATGTTCAAATTGTTGTTATGACCAAATTCAATCACACCTGTAGGCATACGGATCCAACTAACGACTATTACAAAAATAGCGCATACCATCTTTGTAAAACACCAACACCTCGACGAAACATTCCAAGTATTTTTGGTGCGGATTATAGAATAATTAGCATCAGATTCCGATTTCGCGGGTTGTCGACATGATCTCTCTCCTTTTTTAAGTCATGTTTGCTAAGGCGTCCGATAAGTCAACGACGGTGTTTATGCAAATATCTGAAAGCGGGCACGTGACCCACAAACGGTCTGAAAGTGCACGCAAAGAGATGCGACAGTCCAGCCAGATTTAAGTCACAAAGCAGCCGGTAAACGGTAACTCGAGTCGGCTCGGAATTTCTAAGAAGTTGTCTACGAAACATTATTAATTTCTCTTCTAAAGACATTAAAATTCTACAAAAGCGATTGTAAATTACCTTCTCATTAGTCTTCATTCTATAATTTCAATTTCAATTCTTTCATTCTTATCAATAAACAGTAGATTTTGTTACTCTTATCAGAATTTATATTCCAAGTACATATTAACATTCTTAAATTCTGCTCAAGTAGTCCAAATAATATTACAATAATTTCTAAATTATAGCATTTTTATCAACAAACAAGCAGCTTCATTTATCACTTAAATAGCAACACCCACTTTCTTGGCACGTCAATTTTTGAATATAACTGAGTTACTGTTTACAATATTCTGTCTTGTATCCGTCGTGGCACGAATGTTTTATTAATCGGGCCATTGTGCTCTGACCACGTAAATCCTTATACGATGCTACTTGATTATTCATGGCAAGATTGTGGAATTGTTTTTATTTCGAGCTTATCTTCTGTAGGCCACATATTTTGTGGGTTACCTATTTACAATTGGTGTTTTAAATGTTTGCATTGCTACTTTCTGCTAACACTCAGATTTAGCGATTCTTGTTTGATTTGAAATCGTACTCATCATCAACCTATCCTCTATCATACTTTGTAATAAGCAACTAAATAAAGAATTTCGCGCCCGCAATGAAAATGTCATAATTCAAATAGACAAGCATGAACCGTCTGTAAAAGCTTGCTCTGTTGCTCGCATATCAAAGGTCGCATATATCATTCGCCACACACAGACCTTGTACCCCTATCAGACACTCGATAAAAGCATGTTGAAGACCTGAGTGAAACATTGTAAAGGATAATTTATACATTACTATTTTTTTGCATTTAATATTCCCTTTGTGTGAAATCGATGTAAAATTGTGTTAAAATTACCATAACTTTCTCAAATTTTCTGAAGAGCAACACTAAAGCATCCATCACTAATAGCAAAGGTTCCAGTAACCCACCCTGCATTAGTCATCGTATAATAAGCGTCACAGACACAATGCGGTATCGGCTCATCGGGACCACCGTGCATGCGGATTTGCATGCCCCTCGCGGACTTGCCCGTATCTATGCTAATGGCCGTTAGAGTCCTTTTTTACCCGCGTTCATTTGTAGACCTGCTCGTTCCGGCTTTACGTCCACTGAGCTTGTTTATGTTTTTACAGCGGTTATATTAAATGGAACAAAATTTCACTCGGATTTTTGCGCTTCTACAGTTGAGCGTGGGACAGTTATGCTGTCCTTATTTCTGTGTTTACTTGTAGCAACAACAATTTCTTCTATCAGCTTAATATTCATTGATTATTTGTTAAAATACTGGTTTACGGAGACCGTTGTCGATAAAAAACTAGTAACACTTACATTGTGAAGAATGTTATTATCTGTTGAACTTCCGGTGGCCATCAAGATTTATGACAAACATTTTGGCCTCCTTTATCTTGTTTTACCGTTATTTAATGCGCATAGACAGCTGTGTATTGGGACATAGTAAGCTGATTATTGGATTAGCAGTTGTCATACGTGTCGGTAATGACATCTTGCGCAAAGGTGCTGTTAATGTTTTTTTAACCGCGGGAGATTTAACGCTACGTTACGCGAGTGTAAGGTTGAGCGTCTTGAACTTGAGATGTGTGTAATGTGCGTTTACGCAGATTATACGCGGTTGTCTGATAGTTGAGACAGGTCTGCGTGAAGCCCTAACACGCAATAAATGTGTGCTTTCTGCGCTTTGTCCGGATAGAATGAACAGTTATACGTGGCTACTTACTTATGATAAATATTCGTTGACAATCGTCATCATATTTTTAGTTGTAGAATAGTCTACGTAGCTACAGCGTTAGTCAAACACTTCATCGTGTATAGTCATTTGTAACCACGCTACGACTATGTAAATTTTATTAGCATCGCAGACTTTGCAATTGTAATTATCGCTCAATTCTCATAGATATTTACCATAATTTAGAACGATGACAACTTCATTTTCAGTTTATACGTGTGTATTATTGTGAGCAATTTCAGAATTACGATCTATTTGTTTCTGTTTGTTTCTCGATGATTTTAAAATGCTCGTTCGCTCGGATTACTCACGGTTGTCCAATGGCGGACAGTTCTGCGATTGCATCGCCTACGCCCCAAGATTAACTTGTTGGCAACTCTATTTATGTGATTGGATGTGACTATGAAGTTGTCATAATCATTATTTTTCTTAGCGCATGTAGAATTGTAAGGTTATGTCTTTGTGTCGCATTAAGTTAATGCAGCAGGTCTGTGTCATTCATTACTAACTCGTCTATTAATGTTTTTTAAATGTTTCCTTGATGAACAATCATCATTGCTTTCCCTGATATGATAGACATCCACTAGCGGTGGTGATGATTGTCAAATCTATTCAATTTAGTAATATTCGAGATGCCCAACGTTATTACTTGTTTACGTACCACATAGAGATTCAACGATACGCGGTTAAATAAACTAACCTAATCTAATATCAGCTCGATAACAGATTGTATCGCAAATACTCCGTGAATTTCAAGCGTCGGGTTTCGTTTTCTATTTGCCATTATAAGTTAGTCCATTAACAAAATCTTTAATACATTCGTTCGGCCGTCACTCTTACTTTCACCGATGTAGGCTGTTGATTAAAATTCTGTTCATGGTTCCAATATATTGTGATTCCGAACGCCGATACCAATCATTACGTGCTGACGTTTCAATACTTCTCGTCATATTTCGGCGACGAGACAGGCTTCATTATTACCAATTAAAATGGCTACAATGAGACTCACTTTTTACGCGTTATCGTTAGTCTTTGCACGTTCGACCAACGTGTGTCGATGTGCCATTATTTTAATAACGTTATCGTTTTCGTTAGGAGTTTTAAGAAATACGCTAATCGTTTTTCGTAAACTGAGCAATTCCAACTACATATTTTCCGGGTGGTCATAGTCATGACCGTGGTCATAATTTTATATGGGCGTGAGTTTCAGTCTTCCGTGTAAATTGTCTATTGTTTTTAATAATTTTATGATTAATTAATGCAAAAGTGTTAAAATGCTAATTATTTAACACCTTCAAATTGCAAATCCTTGACTTTTAGTAACTAATCGCGATTCTAATCGAATTGATGATCGACTATTGACGTGAGTGCGAACATCCCATCGCCTTATTGTTTTATTTCTATCGTGATTCTGCGAATAGACCACATTTTTCTTTATTGTTATGCCCACATAACCCACACCTACTAATTGCTGCATTAAGATTGTTCGGTCCTGATTGTTTGTTTGTTGTTTTGTTTTCTAGCTCCGTGACGGCTCGCTAAGCCATTGTTAACTCTCTATTGTGTAAGGATTGTTTTAATTAAAGCCAAGCATTAGGTTATTGTCTGAGGATGCGCCGGAGTGGAGCGGCTCAAATTAGAAAATGTAAGCGAGAGTTAATTTGCATTGGGTTTTAGATACGCTTATTCGTGAATAACTAATCTCTTGTCTGGATGAGACTGATATTACTGATAAGCGAGTGTAGACAGATAATTTGAGACACTTATTTTACGATTTGGCAATAAAATGTAGCGTCGATAAGCTGTCGAGTAGGTGTCTGTTAAGATTATATTTTATCTTCAAATAAACTTTTTTTTTTCACTTTATTCAAGCTGAGAAACACCGTTGTAGAGTTCCAGGTCAAGATTATGATAGATATCATCAAACTGGTTAGTGACTCATTGATTTTACTAAGTCACTAGTTCACTCAACATAATTCGATTAGCAAATTCTGCCTGCGATTTTGCTCGTGTTTACTGTCACAATAACCCTCTTTCTGGCGCAGTCGGATAAAAAGTTACCCGTTCTACGGGTACAGCTTAATTTTCTACCAACATCATTTTCATACAAACACTAGCGGCCGCCCGCGACTTCGTACGCGTGGATCCTGTTTTACCCCCTTTTCCCGAATTTTCTTTGCTACAAACCTCACGGAGCCCGAGACCTTTCCAACGAATGCAAAACCGTGGAAATCGGTTCGTGCGTTCTGGAGTTATAGCATCAGGGAGGAAAACCCTACTTATTTTTATATAGTAGATTCATCCCTCTTAGGCTATCAAGTTTATTAATCGTCTGTATGAGCCTGTACTTTGCTAAAAGCTTTCCTCTTAGGCCCTTATGTGATGCAAGCGGTCCCACAGTCGATGTTATCACCGCCCACTGCTTAACAATGCGAACCCTTATCAAGATAGTTTCGCGAAGATTGTTGCTAAACCTTACTGTAGTAGGTATAGCTCCATCTTTGTTGCTAAATACTGAATAATATTATTGATTTCTGTATTTCAGACTACAATGTTAAATGAATGAAAGACCTATGAGAAGCTAATCAGATAATAATAAAACTTTATAGAAAAGCGCATGTAAACAATTTAACATTAGATTACGATGCAATTTCGTGATTTCCAAATTAATAACAATACATTTTAAGCAAGAGGTGTAAGCAATGAAATTTCTAATGAATATTATTACCTTTCCCTAGCCATCGCCCAATAATTGAATATTACTTAGTTTGTTATAAGGTCACTTAAGTATAAAAAAGTAAGTATGTCCTAATATTCGACTCTTGGGTGTTCAACAGCTCTAGTTTATCCACGGAAAAATGGCCTATGATTTAAACCACCAAAGCCAGTCCCAATAACAGTCCTCAAAAAGTAGGTACAGTGAAATTAGACATACGTACAGTTAGACCTAATGACGAAAGATCAGCGATCCTCCTAGACCGCAATCAGTATCGCAGTCAATAAGCATGCGCGTGCACATTACTAGGGAAGGATTTGCACAGCGTAATACCGTGTTTGGAGACGTAATAGAATTTATGCAACCTGATTTCATGTGCTAAGCTTAGGTAAATTTTGCCATTTCTTTATATTTCGATATGACGGTTAAAATTTAGCATAATTTTTGCATGACTGGATTTTTTTATTTAAGCCCATTTATATTTATACCAATTATTCCTGGACAACTATTTATTGGATATGCACATTGCACAAAATATACAGGAAAAGATCAGCGTCAGCGGTCAAAATTATGGCCATTATACACAACGCTTTCATAATTTTGATAGATTGCTCATCTAGTTCTGAATAGTTCGAGGTCTATTGTTATCGGTAGTACCTATCTATGTAACTTGGCTTTAAGAGTTTTTTCTTTTTCAAACTTAACAAGATTAAAATAAAACCAAACTAACTTACGCAACAAGGAGTCATGACTCTATAGTCACAGCTCACAGCCTTATATCAGTCAGAATCTACAACCAATAACCCAACTGGCACAGCTACTTCATACGCAAAGGGATTCGTTTCGAAATTCCACAAGTAATGGGAAGAACGGGACAGTCGGAGGTGTTGTCCTCTCAAGTGAGACCACATTATGACTTGGAGCTGAATAAATACTGATTAACGGGCGCGTATGTAAATGTTCACTTATGAAGCCCGCTGCCGTATTGACAAGTCCGTCGAACACGCAGTAGTGTCATAATTAGCTGTATTAATGCAAATAGTACAGCGGTGAGGAGTTGAAACGGGTTGGCTCTTAAGTGAATGCAGTAAGGTCAAAAAATCTTGAATTGCTCTTGATTGTGCCTATGCATTCCTCATTTCATTTCAATAATTCATGTCTTCACACTTACATCATTAAAAGATGCATAGACTCATGTCTCGTATGTATGTGTGAATTGACGCATATAATCATAGCGGCGAAATCGAAAAGATTATTGGGAAAACAGTATTAGATGTTTATAACACTATAATCGCTGTAATACAACACTTAGGTGAAACAAATGGTGTGGAAATAATTGGTCCATTCCAAAAGAAGTTGAGAAATTCAGAGGTGTCTGATGCCGAAACAATTTCATAGATCTAGCACCATAATAAGAGATATTGAACTTAGAACTCTTATATTCTTCTGATAAATTTCTCTACGACGTTTAACTTAACTGGATATTCACTGGTAAGGTTTTTATTGGCGATCAAGTTGTAGATCCTGGTTACACAGAAGTTGCAGCGGTGGGAACGGAATAGTCCCGTTATTGATCGGCTTCCCAAAATTACGTCGTTAGATAGGACTCAACGTCTCAAAGCCAATGAAGTTAAGCAAGTAGACAAAATCCCTAGTCTCAACCTGAAAGGACCGACTAAGAAGGATCGATTTAACACAAATCTTGTAAACAATGAACAATTTAAGTCCCCGATAGCTTATAGTTTCGGTGTGCACTAAAGTGCCCGTGTTATGGCCATCGTGAGCCGGTCTGATCCGATTACCCGCGCTCGTCACGATGAGACCACAACGGTGCCAAGGTCCCATGTTTCACTAATGTGCACTATTCATAACAATGACCTATTAAGGCGCGAGCGCACTTCGCCGCGTCGCAATCGCAACTTCACGGAAAAATTGGGAGTATAACTTTAGTCTTTTGAAATCTTTTGTTTTTACGCATTTGAAATTACAAATGGGTTTATTTGATGCAATGGCGCTTCCAATAATGTGTACTAGTCATAACAATGATCCATTATGGCACCTACACACTCTGGCATGATGAAATCGCAGCAAATTGAAAAATTGTAGAGCTTAAGCATTAGGCAAACATTTAAATTCTTAACTTGATGATTTAATAAATCCATTGTGGGGGAATAACAAATTGCAGTAATATTTAATGAATTTTATTATTTTCTTTTGAATTTTTTGCAAAGTTTATAAAAAGCTCACTTGTGAAAGCTTTACGAATTGGCTTCGCTTTACGCAACTCTGAACAATATTTAGATAGGCGATAAAACTATTAGTTTTCAGTCTTAGCTCCGAATATTATCACGTTCGCGTTAGAGCGATTTGCTTAACTAAACTAAATTAACGTTTCAGTTTGACTAAGCCTTAACTAAGTAATACCTTCGAGCGTCCAGTAAAACATCTTAGTTTAATGGAAGATAATTGTATCGATTGTACGAGGTGATGTATGACCGCCGGTCGTTTAGAACGTTTCAACACGATATCTTTTTGCATACGGCGTTTCACAATATTTTCATTACTAGGCACGAGATCGTAACTCACAGATGTTGTAGTTTTTGCGTTAACAATCACCGAGTTATCAAATTCGATATTGAAACCTACTTGGAATGTAATTACTTTATTTTATTTCATTGCGTATAGCTTCTATTACTTAACTTTCTCTTGCTCATAATTAAATAACAATCTTATATTAGCTTTGTGTTCTGTAAAAATTGTTATACCTACTTTTATAGGTCATCGGGTGCTATATTTATAAAACTATCTCAGAATTTGGACTCGCCGTAGACGATTTGGTGCTATTAGAGTAATAATAACAGATAGAATCTCCACAATAGTTATCTTTAAAGATATTTATTGGTTCTTTGCCAACCAATAAACCTTCTAAGGGCCATAAATCGAGCATCAGTGATTTCCACAGAGGAGATAAGGGCAGGAACAATTGATCATCAGAGGCTTTCGAAACGGCCTATTTGTGCCAGCGTTTGTTGTCGACATCCGACCGAATTTGTCGATAGATGATGCCGATATCGATAAATCTCACAGCAGACATCTTTATACAACTCAATGATACATAATTTATTTATTTATTGCCAAATAAATTTAAACATAAGGCATAATGTCCAAAAGTACTAAATTAATGTTTTTTGGAACTTGACAACAGTATTGCTTGCGGTTTAAAGGGATATTTAAGAAGGTAAAATAATTTGAAATTATTGTTTAAAATGTGCCAAAAAGTTAACAATAGTAGGTGCTTTTGTTTGAAGGCTTTGACGTTCATAATTGCCACTTGTGGTCTAAACTGAATAAATGATTTTGATTTTTTTGATTTTCATTTATTAGGTCTTTTGTTAAAAATATCTCAATAGTTAATTAATAATGATGGTGGAGAATAAAAACTAAAAAGTCTACTATGTACAACAATAATGTCGAATGGTGTGATGATTCTTTACCAAGATAAATATTAGGCCAACAAAAACCAAACATTTTTGATTATTTTCTCCAAGCTCAAGCTTATTTTCGAAAGTCGGTAACCCTATCTTAAAAGCTGCCGCTGTAAGCTCTGGCGCCGCGCTGCCTGCGCTTTCTCCGGCACAAAAAACCGGACAAGTGTGAACAGGGCTTGAACATTACCACCGTGTGTACATCGGCATATAAACAAATAAATCGGCATATAAAATAATAAATGAATAAATATCTTTGATTTTACCAAAGTACCGTAGTACGCAAAGCTTGTACGAGTAATAGACAACGGATATAAACACACATAAATACTTTTTTTTTATATCAAGCTAAACCTATCTTATGCATGCTAATTTTGCAATCAAATAGCCTCAAGACCTGTAGGCCGCATAAAGTTCGGAGAAAAAAAATGAGTTTCTTAAGCATACAAAATCCTCTTTGAAAACAGCATCAAAATCAGTTCATCCAAACGCGAAATAATCGCGAAAAACACAAGTCACACTGAGGAACGCCGTACCTCAAAAGGAAAAAACGGAACCCTTATAGGATCACTTTGTTGTCCGTCCGTCCTTCTGTCAAGACCCTTTATCTCAAGAACGCGTGAACGTATCAAGCTGAAATTCACATGAAATACTCAGGTCTATTGTCCCTTTAAGCTGTGAAAATATCAAACTTCTAAGCCAAGCCAATCAAAAGATACAGCCGATTATGTCGATATTTTCAACAAATTTTCGACACTCGCAAAGGAATCAAAACCTACAGAATACTTCCCGTAAACTCAGAATCTTGAAATTTGGCATAAAGCATTGTCATATAATGCAAATATAGGAAAAATTGCGAAAATTACATTTTTTTAGTTATATAATATAATAAAAATATTTTAATAAAATGAAACTTACTACCTTATTTCTCACGAACGAATAAAGGTATCAAATTGAAATTTATACCAAATACCTAGATCTATTGTCCCTTTAAGAAGTAAAAAAATCAAACTTCTAAGTTAACGCGATCAAAAGATACAGCAGTTTATACCGACACCTTAGACGAATTTCCGTCACACGCTAGGGAATCAAAACCTACAAGGTACTTCCTGTGAACTCAGAATCTTGAAATTCGGCACGAAGCAACGTTATATAGTACAGATAAAGGAAAAATTGCGAAAATGATAAATTTGAAGTTATATAAAATTTAAAATATTATTTTTGCTTACATGACATAAAATATTTTTTTAATAATTATAAACTTACTACCTACCCTTTNCCCCTACGGGTAATAGACAACGGATATAAACATACTTAAATACTTTTTTTTTATATCAAGCTAAACTTATTATATTATGCATGCTAATTTTGAAATCAAATAGCCTCAAGACCTGTAGGCCGCATTAAGTTCGGAAAAAAAAGATTGAGCTTCTTAAGCATAAAATTCCTCTTAGAAAACTGTATCAAAATCAGTTCATCCAAACGCGAAATAATCGCGAAAAACACAAGTCAAACTGAGGAACGTCTTTTTTAAGTCAGTTAAAAGCTACCTAAGCAAAACATAACTGAAATAGCGGCTCACAATAGAATTTCACACTCTAAAATTAATATCTTTCCAATCAGAACTGTCAGACATAATTTAATTTATTACGGTGATAACATCAGTAAAAGTCTTTTTCACACCTCTATCGATTAGTAGGTGATAAGTATGAAAGTTTATGCCAAAAATCGATTGACCGACAGAAGGTGGCGGTAATCATGCGATCGAGAGAAATGCTCGTTTGCCTACACTAAAAAACGTATTCAAAACTTTCGTGCACAATTCGCGACCAAACTCGGTCATAAATGTACAGTCACCCACTAAAAATATTGATTTTAGTTAGCGTAGATCGCTGGTATTTGTCTATCTTCAATATATTTTGTTGTATGTGAAAAATCTTTCAGTAATATAGTCATTTATTCGTTGAACAATAACAATATCGTATTGGAAATTACAAAAACTATCGTAATATTTTTTTTGCCATTGGTATAAGTTTTACTATGGATTTGCCCGATTAAAAAGGTATTAAGCTACTATTTGATAGTTATGTAAGACTTATACGAGTATGTCAGCTATGAATAAGGTAGCTAAGGTATTACAACTAAAAAAATATTTTACAACCAGTGTGTTTACCATGAGTTTACGTTAAGTGTGCTCGCTAGCGAATGCGTAAAAAATGACATTAAATGTATGACATATTGTGCAGCGCCCCTAGCGGCTACTTTCAAGAAATAAAATCTTCATAGATTTTTTGACGTACTCGCTAGCCACCTAACGTAAACTTATGGTAAGCACACAGGATAAATCACCCTCCCATTGCTGGGAGTGTGGTTATTAAATATTCATATCTCATGTATATTAAAGCTGACTGTACTGTTATGAAAGGTATTTTTTGCGCACTCACTCTCTCTACACCTGACTTTCTGCCCAGAATTTAATGTGAAAGTAAAACAGCGCGGGAAAGGGCCCAGAACAAGCTCTCAAGGACGTTTATAGTTAACTAGCTTTNAGGTGATAACATCAGTAAAAGTATTTTTCACACCTCTATCGATTAGTAGGTGATAAGTATGAAAGTTTATGCCAAAAATCGATTGACCGACAGAAGGTGGCGGTAATCATGCGATCGAGCGAAATGCTCGTTTGCCTACACTAAAAAACGTATTCAAAACTTTCGTGCACAATTCGCGACCAATCTCGGTCATAAATGTACAGTCACTCACTAAAAATAATGATTTTAGTTATCGAAGATGACGAATTGACGAGTATTTGCCTATCTTCAGTATTTGTTGCATGTAAAAAATGTGACATGTCTGGATTACTAATATCTCCACTACTTATCATATTCCTAATATTTGCCATTGCCACAGTATTATTTCGTTTTTGTTTCACTATTAATTTGCCCATTAAGGTCTTGTTAAGCTATCATTTTGATAGTTCCGTAGTAGTCAAGGTATTTTTAATATAATCCTAAGCTTTACCTACATGTTAATACGTAGGTACCTATCCTATTATCCTCTCATATTATTTCACAACCAAAATAAATGTACCGTTGCCGCGTTGCGGGTCCAATGACAGTTTAACTTTCCCCCGGGACAAACTTGACCTTCATTGGTTGGGTTTTTGTGGCGGTCAAGCTGTAGATCCTGGCTACACAGGAGTTGCAGTGGTGGGAACGAGAGGTGGGAATAGTCCCGTAACCAGAATAAATGACTCTCCTATTTTTGTGAATGTATTTAATATTCATATCATGGCATTTCCATTATGTTTATTAAAGCCGAGTGTACTGTTATGAAAGGTATTTTTTGCGCACTCACTCTCTCTACACCTGACTTTCTGCCCAGAATTTAATGTGAAAGTAAAACAGCGCGGGAAAGGGCCCAGAACATGCTCTCAAGGACGTTTATAGTTAATTGACTCTTACAACTTCCGATACAAACTTAAAGCAGCCCGATTGAAAATTAATGTGTATCAATTACGCTTGAAATAAATGCCGAAGCATGTTTTCTTCATCGTGAAGAAAGAGTAGGTATCTAGAGATAGGTTGCTTCTTTCATAAACTGCAGCCTGTGGTAGGTAGGTATACTTGTATATTGTATTTATTTATTTAAGCTACAGAGAACAAACAATAACAATACCTTTGTTGTATATTGTTGAAGCTAATAGTTATTGTAAGTAGGTACTATTGTTCTCAATGCTATTTGACAAACACTCAACTATCAGTTTCATTGTCATTATTTAAATGTCCTTTATTGTATTGCAGTGTCCTTTGGCATCCTAAAATACATGACATGACTCTACATTAGGTACTGTGTTTTTGTTTAAAATATTATTTACCCCTGTTTTACCTAGAAGCTTTTATGTAGCATCTCTATGATATTTACTACATGCCCATTAACTTTTACCCCATGTATGTAGGCAAGTATATTGTGGTAGAGAGTACCTTTCTTCTAAGTCCATGTCAATTCACCATTAAACCATGGTGTACCTACATAAATATCAATATTTACCTACCATGGAACACTAGTAATAATAATGGTGGTCACATCACAACGTATTAGACCACAAAAACAAGTCTCCAGTCCCCATTGTCACGGTTACCATTAATTAAGCTCGAATAGGAGCGGCCATTGTCGCGTCCCCGTGGCGTCGCAAAAAAGTACCCCTGATTTTATTTTCGAACACCGAACATGGGTGAAACGGTTCCGTAAGTTGAGAATAGAATACCATATATAATGAAACTTAAAATAGGAGAGAAAAAATCATCTGCACGCTAACTTATGATCATCAGAATTATAAATTTTACTAATTATTTCCTAACTACGAATATTTACGTAATTGATTTCCACTTACCTAAGTTACTAATAGTAACTTACTAATGGTCGAATTGATGTGAGTTGTATCTACCTTAGTCTGACCACAAATTAATAATTGTACTAACGCCTACCTAGTGACATGTAAGTATTCTTACAAAATAAAGTTAAGATTTTTAGTTGAGTTATTGTCTTCACAAAAATTTTTTTTGTATTTTTATTGAAAAAATGGTTTCATTCAAACGCTTGAACCTAAATTCCGAAGGTCATTTTCGGGGTGTGTCGGATTGTAGCAGACTGCAGATGTGAAGGGTCGCTTATAGCACATCTGCCTGGCACGTGTGATCGCACCCTAACTTGTTTGCGACCCTATAACTTATAGTTCACTGATTTTTGCCCCTAATTTACTTTCATTGAGAACTCTCCTTTCAACTGAAACCGTATTTTAATATTGCAATCACTTTTTAAATGTTGCGACCCTTGTTATTTTTTGTCAGCAATGAGGAAGATGTAAATCAAAATTTATTCCCCTTTTTCAGCCCTAACAAAAACTTTAAGCTAAAATAAAACTAACTGNGCCTTAACTTACACCATTTATGTATTTATCAGCTTTTCTTAGCTTTAAAAGTAATTTTCTGGGGCACTAACAATTGTAATAGTATAAAAGGGTTACTATACAATAACTGCATGGTATTTTTTACTCCATAATTCTATAAAACTCGAAATGACTGTACGAGTCTATGAGCCCGCGAAGGAGCAATGCCATCCCGGCGGAGGTAACGGGCGGTGTGACGTCACGCGCTAAACGGTCAAGTGCGAGTTGATTTTTAAAACATCCAACTTTGAATGCCCATAGAAAATTCAGTTTTTGAGATATCGAAAAAAATATTTCACTAATATTTTTTATATTTTATGTTTCATCTTTTTACATTATAAAATAATTACACTCATCTTCCTCATTGTAAGGTCCTGCATTGTAAATTGCAATTTAGTTTTTATTGAAGCTTTTTTATTCAAAAGAAACACCATTAATTATATAAATTTTATTTCAAAGGCAACTTCGCAATTGAATGGCTTTTGACGAGTATAGGAAATCACATTTTTATAAGTTATAATACCTTGAAAGGGTGGAATCTAACGAATGCAGCAAAGAGTGACCATTAAATTGTTAAAAAGCGAATGAATACGATCATTGCATAATGGGCGAATCGTGTTCTAAATTGGAATTAGACGAATTGTCATTTGTTTTGATTCCGAAATGACATCAATTTTCTTATCGACCCTATGAAAATGACAGTTAATGTCAAATACCTAATTTAATTTAATTTAATCCAATTTCGAACTGCGGTCCTGCAGGTCATGTGACATGGTCATTGATAGAGCATATTTTTATGCAACTGCACCTTTGTAGGTCGAAAAAGCTAATAGGTAGGATGCTTGAGTAACGAAAGCAGATATCCAGACCGCCCTCATCGATCTCTCTATCCCATCGCTTTATTTCAATGTATTTTCTAGCTCTTCCAGTTTCCGCTCCGCTCATATCTCTTAGTGTTCGTTTGCAACAAAGTTGCTGAGTCCACCTGATCGATCACGTTTAGCACACCATAATTCCACCGTGGATTCACAAATAGTAAGTACAAAAGGTTTGCCCCATAGAGATATGGAGAGATACCAACTCATTGTCGCAAAATTCACACACACAAAGAAATCAAAATATGTAGGTACTCATTATCCACTGCGGTATCAGTACTCAACGTTCGAATAATCTTTAGTACTACGCAAGCAATGTGTTCTGTTTTTGGGCATATTGCTGCGACATCGGCCCCGCCCCCTTGTCACATCTCCCTTTAGTTTCTGTGATCTGTGGTATGCCCACTATCTTTTCAGACGTATGACGTCATTATCGGATGATTGTGATGTGCTCACAACCTTTTCAGACACTGGGCTGACACTTAGGCTGAGTTGCGCCACCTTACTTTAACGGTAACGATAAAGATAACCGGTGTTTTTTGTATGGAGTTTGACAGATTTTTGACGTTTGTTAAAGTCAAAGTAAGATGGTGCAACCCAGCCTTAGATATGACCCCACCTTTATAGATTAGTGACGTTACGCCCGTGCACTTAACCGACACTGGGATGCGCCTACGTTGTAGGCCCTACAACCTTTTTTGAGAGCTGGATCCGCATCTGGATTTCCACCCGCTTCCCGCTCCGCTCATGTCCAAAAATAATCCCTCGCAACTTAGTTGTACCTACCGTCCCATCGATCTCGCGGCCGTGTCGTGATCGTATCGCTATATTTACGGCCACGTCCCGTGCTCGTGTGTGTACGCGGCTCGCCTTTGTGCAGTGCAGGCCATATTAAATGTATTCATTAACAACTTGTACAGGCTGATTGATGACTATTAACTTATAAACATGGTCAATCAATGCGGATTATGGTTGTTTCCATCAGCTAGAGTTGCAATATACTTAGGTAGGTACTAATAAGTTCAAATAAGTTGTCATAGCCTTGTAGTGAGCAGTTCGACACATTCCTTATTCGTGCTAAGAAGATTGCCGGAAGTCGTTCACACGCGCCAAAACGGCAGGCTGTATTTATTTATCATAATTAACCTGGCTTAAAACTTAACTACACAACTACTTACGCCATAAAATTAAACGTAGGTATTTCCTTTAGCCAATTAATATTTTATAGGATTGGTGAATCATGAAAATTACTTTGGTAAAAGCAAATCGATAACAGGTACCTACTAGAGAAAGTACCTAAAGTGATTATTTATTTATGTAGTTTTAAATATATTTCAGAAAATTCATTCAATTCGTCCATGAATCACCATAATCGCAGGGTAAACGTTCCAAATGTGGCACGCAACATAAATAATTATAACAGAAAATTATTCATAATTCTGCACACCCGAATATTTGGGGTATGCGTATGCACAGAGCCTGGGATATGGCCAGAGGCTGTTTCAAAGGGTCCGCTGCATATGACGTTGGCTCTGTCTCTTTTGGTTTGTACGAGTTTGAAAGAGAGGTGTTGGTCATAGGATCGACGCGTTGTTCTTCTAAATCAGTGGTTCTCAACTTTTTTTATTGCTGGTCCCCTTAGATATGCACTTTTAAATAGCGGTTCTCAGGTTGAGAGCCACTGTCTAACTAGTGGAAGAGCGTGGGAGATCGCCGCGGGTTTCGCGAAACGGTTGTTATGCCCGAACCAGCTTGTGACAAGTAAATTTGTATTTTTGCAACGTATGATTAACGGGCACGGTGGACTGTTTAGTTATTGTATAATGAGTTTCGCGATAAAGTAACGTTAACGCTAATAAGACAGATTATATCTTGAGGGGATTGGATATTTGAAAATGGCTGGAAGGCTGCGCCTCGGAATTAAATAAGCAATTGAAACTTTTTTGGCACTAACCGTTGGACATAAATCATAATTTGAGTATGGCTCAATTAGAGACACAAATAACAGTGATGAACTACTCATAAGTACAGGCCCATAGGCTGCCTTTAAGCCACGAGACATGAAAAACCAAGTACAAAACTATAATAGCGCACGAGTTTATCCCTTTTCCAAAATTTCTTATCAAATGAAGACCAGTTCACACCGATACCAAAACACGTAGCCTAATAGAGATATTAGTAATTAAAGCCTGCCTAATACAGTAATAAATACGTCTTAAAGTCAAACGTTATATTCATACGCGACTTAGAGCAGGTAACAGGTAATGGCACCTAATAGCGGCCGTGGTTCCGTACAATAAATCATGCTGTACCAGTACCACCCCGCAGGCCACTTGGCCTACAGACGCCGCTAAATGAAACAGGAAAACCTGATGACAACAATGTTGTATTATTTATGTGTTCTCTAGTTGTTCTTTAAAAATTAAATTAGGTCTGTTTGCCTCTAATCTAGTTATGCGTAAAAAAATGTTTGTCTCTTACATAAACTTTCCTATTTTGAGTGAAAGTGATCTTATTAAATAAATCTAGTTACCAAGCTAAACAACAGCATGACATTAAATAAGTTTTGATTTTACAACGAAAATTATATATAGAATTTTGTCCTATCTACAAAAACGTATCGTCTCTACATTCCTCAGAATAAAAAGTTCGTTGTGTTGTGGTAATAAAAATAATTATAGCGTTGTTCAATTATGGTATTCTGCAAAATACCAAAGTTGTTAAAAAAGGATTCAAGCGCCATACTCGTAAAAAAATATAAGATGAACACCATTGAGTTTAGGAGTTTATAAAAAAATAAGTACATTGAATTATGCCGCGTCTAAAGGTGGAGTGGTCTGTATAAGTGCCACCCAGTGTGCCCGATGTGGGTCGCCACGTTCGTTGATATTCAAATTCAAATCTATCAATACACACTAATTGTGCAGGTGTCTCGAGATGCACATTTATTCATTATAGCTTTTTCTATGGATAATTGAGGTCGCATTGTGTTTGACAATGACGGATTATTTTTTATGATCTTAAAATGTGTGTAGGTGTTATAATCTTTATAATTTTTATAAACGTTTGAAGCTATTAAGAAAGATGATACACAAAACTTTAAAAGCTTTGTTGCATCATTTAATGATTTAAGGTCAAGTGTGCCAAGGTATAATGACTGTAAATCGTAACAACTTTGACTACAAAGTAAGTACCTATACGTGCATGAAAAAAAGAAAAAAACAAATTTCTACGAGACCATGTTTTTTATAAGTACACCCCGATACTGGAGCAATCACCCCATCAGAAGCAAGCGCTAAGTGTGGCTAAAACGTTCCATTGACCATGACTGTGACAGACATTGTCTTATTTCGAATTACATTTCTCTAAATTGTTTTCTAAACCTAACAGTTTTCAATGTTTCGTATCTTTTTTAGTGTACCTACTTAACCACAGGCCACTTTTTACAAAATATTTACAGCCTTTTCTTTATAGTTAGTAAATTGTTATCATTTGTTATCTTACCTAGCAGCTGTATAAAGTTTAATTCCATTTTGTCATTTACTTGAATCAAAGTCACGGTTCATTGATTTGCAACTGGGCCGATGTTATACTCGTAAATATTGACGATTTTTTATCATTTCTTCATATTAGAGCACACGATGGCAGCTGGACATGATGACTGATTTCTAAATACACTACCGAGCTCAATTTACAATTAATTTCGATTGGCTTTATTATTAACTTAACTAAATTTTCATAAATATGAAATACAGTCATCAGCACATTCAGCATAACAACAAACTACAAAATAATAAGTCTTACTTAACTGATGAAAAATGAAAAATATTGTGTTAATACAGACCTAAATTCGAAATACTTTGAATGTAAAAATTAGCATTTTTGCGTTGAATTCATAGCGACTGTTACTATGTATAACCATATTCGCAATTATCGCCGCAATTTGCCACAGGATTAATCATCTATTTCGTCCCACTTCGAAATTGCTGATCAATTTAACTACTAACATACATTAGGTAGGTTATTCTATAACATCAGTCCTTACTAACAAATTACTAGACATCAGGCAGCGATAACCAGTACGATTAGATAGTAATTGCATAGCCAATAATGTATGTATACATACGAGTAATTCGGAAAATTATTTCCTCTTGGTCTGAGCAATCTTGTACAGACGGCGGCACATCAATATAAACATCATGGCATCTATGCACTTGTATTTCGGTCCTATTTTGCAAAAAAAATGTCTGATTTGCTGTCGACTGTAAATCAATGGCTGCTTAGGGTTCTGTTACGAAATACCTGCTCAGGATATGCCAACTTATTGGTTTTTTTTTTTTTTTTTTTTTTTTATCCACAACGAGGAAGCTCTTGGCCTGTATCTCACCTGATGGTAAGTGATGATCAGGCCGAAGGTGGAAGCGAGCTTCACCCGGAATCCTCAACCACGGAGGTGATTTTAATTACTTAATCACGTTTGAAAACTTGCCAACTACGATGTAATTACATTGCGCAATGCAAATGGAATTAAAGCCAACAGCCGTGCAAGTCAAGAGTCTTCCAGTAACATGGTACTGGAAGAAAAACTATTTAAAAATTCAAACCAGCGACTTGACCCGTGGACCAAGCTAAAAGTGGGCCAAGTCACTGGAAGACTCCAGTGCAAGACGTATGCTCATAAAACTAGTTACCCAAACTGGTACTCTACTGCAGTACAAATAGTAGTAACAGCTACCAACAGTTCATAAAAGTTATTTATGGTGACCGCAAGTGTCCAAGCACCAACGTATGCGAGATCAAAAGGGCCTATTGTGATGAAGTCTAAGAAACTCAAAGCAAATATCTCCATAGTCTCCATCCGGTCAGAAACAGACCACTAATATATGAGTAGCAAGTTCCTCTTGCAAAACGGTACATGGGGATTATGGCTCAAGTGACAACCAAATGTCAATAATATTTTGCCAGATTAACTGGCCCATATCGGGACAATGTTTCATCGAGACTAGTGCCACTTCTCACTGCTGCAACTCTTGTTTTAGGATTTACATCTTGGCCGCTTTTGAAACCCTACCAGTAAAGATAGCCTAGTCCCTCCAAGGGTACCTTATGGTCGTGTGACCCTTAACGGACTATGGTCTTGTCCACTAGTATACTGTGCGCTGCTACGATTTTGATCTTTTAAAATACATAATGCTATATTTAGTAACGTCTCTCTTTCGTCTGCCTTTGATGGTTATAAAATCATGAATTCCTCAACTGTTTGCAATATCCTCACTTGTCAATGTTTACTTAATTGCAGCATAAGAAATTAACTGTAAATTCCATGTTCACGCTTTCGCTTATGCTTTAAATCTATAGAAAATGAAGTCCAATCTTGTCACAGCACAGCCCGCCTGCAGACCTTGTCCCTGCTAACCCACAAACCGGCTACTGCAGACTACAATGTGCTGCACGTCTAAACCAGAATCGAGGCAGGAAATATAATTTAGTTATTACGATTAGTGTCACGTAGCTGGTCGTGAGAAGGTTTTAGAGCATCGTAAATCATGCTTGTGAGTCATAGACAAATAACACTGTCAAACTGCTAGACAACACTGGTTCTGTTTTGACTGGTTTGACATAATTTTGTTATTGTGAGACATTGAACTTTCTTCTAATACAAAAGCTGTTTGTATAATTTATTGTGCCTATTATCCTTCAATAACTGACAGAAAATTTTAAGCTGGTAATAATGAAACCTTTGGGCAGGTATCCAAGCTTTTAGATAATACAAAAGGAGGAAGCAACGATCTGAGGCAGCTGATGAAAATTATGATATGAAGCGAGCTTTAAGTAGAATAAATGAATTTGAATTTGAAAAAATAAAAACAACGTATTAGAAGGCGTAGGTACTAGGTACAAGCTGTATTTTGAATAGTGTTGATTACTGGCATCAACAGCTTGCTATTTTCTAATCTGGCACAATATTTTAAGAATTTGAAAGTACGCAGTAAAACAAAACAAACAATCCGAGATCCATTCTACGCCTTCCTACTTCCTACTGCCTCCTAAATTGTTTACATAACAAATTAGTTGATACTTGGTGGTACTGAAACTAGTCCGTTTTAAAGTAATTCTTTGTTGATACTCATTTATCTTGGCCGACTTAATTAAGTGCTAGGCAGCTAACTAATTATGTAAGCACAATGGCCGGTTTTCCTAACGATGCCAACTTGATAGTCTTCCTTGACTTGTTACGGTATTAGATAACTTTATAAATCACTGTTTTAACTATCTTAGTAGTAAGGTAAAAAGTAGCCACTTCATTCATGTAACTATTAGATTTATAAATCACTGTTTTCAGGTTAATTTTAGTAGTGAGGTAAAAGTAGCCACTTCATGTAACTATTCGATTATTTATTGTCCAACCTAAATAAAAGATAGCCCGTAAAATGACTTAAATGATTTGAAAAGAAAACAAATGGACGAAAAAGATAGGAAATGATAATCATTAGGTATTGCCTTACTTTTTCTGTGACATAACCGGACTTGCAAAATTGTGAAAATGGATTCAGATATTTTTGCGAAATGATTAAATTATTTCGTTTAAGCTTCACTGGTTTTTAATGACACTACCTATCTATTGTTTTACTTCGTTAATGTAAGGAAAATAAAATAATTAACTTTAATACTTAAGTAATTTATTTATTCTACTTACTATTTAATACTACTTATGTACAGATTATTTGTATGGCAGCGCAGCGTAATGAATTGTTACAATAAATTAATTATCGAATATTTATTAACCTAACTCCTTTAGAACGTTGCTAAAATTCGAAAAATTTACGCAGTGTTTTGTTTTCTATTGTCAAATCGAATATTATTACAAAACATTTTTTTTTTTCTTTATGGCGTCCGTTGCTCTTCTGGCTATTGCTTGCCAGTGTCATTTAAATTTTTTAACTCGGAATCTTTCTGCATCGCCATATCTATGGACATCCCGTTCAGATATGGCATTTTACTAACCAAGAAAATATCACTAAAGAGAGTCACGTAGCGGTGCAACATGCAATAAATACCTACTGCAGTTTTTATGGTTCGCATTCCGCGGATACTTTGTCCGTCGCTTATTAGACATTTCCTTTTTTACCCGACGTCTCCGGCTGATTGATCCATTGGCACTTGTATAACAAACCGCTTGGGAGATGGCGTGTCAATTTGTCTTGCTGTATTTATGATGGCGAAGACATCTTCTTTAGTGGCTATGTGCAGGATCGCCGATGTCAACAGTGTCTAAGAAGTGTTCAAGTTTTCTTAGGTTCAAATTGGCGTAATCATCGTAGTAGGTAGCAAGCAAATAGTACAGATCGACGGCTTTACGTGCCCTGTGTAGCATTTTTAAGGCAATCAAGTGCAACATCTCAAGAATCTCAATTCTTGGTGGAATTCATACAATATCTAAGTATAATTCGGTCGCTTTAACGGCGTAGGTATATCATTAGTGCTGGTTCTAATAACTTATAACTAACTCATCATCATGAGATCATTTAGTTTCCACTGCAGCTTGTCTTAGAAGTAAATGGAAGAATTAGGCCTGCTTGGGGAGGCCTGATCACCTGATGTTTGCATATTGTTCCAAAGTCAACTTTTACGACAGCCATGAGTATTTTCGAATAACTAACTACTCAATTAATGACCTCTTATAATAATAGGCTAGTTTCCTAAAAAAACTTATAGTCAAAAATATAACAATATACGAGTATTAGTATTAACAAAACTTGACGTCACGGGCCTTTTCTTCTGAAATTTGGCACGCTATATCTCTTTCAATTTTCAATAGTTTGAAAAAGTAAAAAAGTCGTGTCGTTTATTTTTTTTAAGTTAACTGACGGACTAATTTATTTTAAACTCTTGCTTTTTTCCCTGGAAACATCCCTGACTTCCATGTGTTAGAGGAAATCTTTAATGACACAGAAAACAGTTACCGTACTAAAACATCGAAGCACGCTTCAACTGCAAATATCTCAAACAAAATTAGCCAATTTGTTTAAAGGAAGACTTGCACCGCTCTCAATGCATTAGCGGTTTTCCTATTACGCTTAGGTATTCTAACCGTTAAATATCCATGTTAACATAATGTTAACATTTATTTAGATCCGCGGGATGAGTGAAACATTTGCTCACGTAACTAATGTTACGTTGTTAAGTTAGGGTTGTCTCTAGGAGTTATTAAGTGCAATTATCAGACATAAATCGTATCGAATAATTGTTTGTTTACCTATTTTACGATCGTCTAATGCAGGTTATTAGTTTGCATAACTTTACGTGACTGCTTCATAATGTTACGATACGTGGTTTATTTTTTAACCTATTTTGCAGTTTTTTGAAGAACATTTAATGTTTTTACCGGTATTGAATATCATTTGGGTAAAATAGTACGCTTTAGCCTTTAGAACATAACTTAGCCACAGATAAAAATGTCTAGTGACAACCCTAAGGTTCTAAGTAGGTACAGTCTATTTTATTTCTTCCTACCTACTTGTAGACAGTTAAGTATTTGTGGTCTGTTTATAACGGAAACCTATTTCCATGGGTGAAACTGACTTTAAGTTAGAGGTACGTCCGCGGGATATAGCTTGTTACTTATGTTAATTTACCCAATTCTATGTATTTCAATTGTATGTGAAAAACTAACAAGATGTTGTAAAACGTTTTATTAATAAGTTCTTCATTGTAAATTCATGATTAACTAGTAATTTAAAGATTTCTACTGTTTTTTTACATGTGCAGAAAAAATGAAATAAAAAAGCACACTTATGATGTAATCTTTTTAATGCCTCTAATATTTAGAAAAAAAAATAGAGCCATTTCAGCTAGATTACGAACACTTTTGATATTTTTAGTTGCTTTACTCTAAACTATTAAGTATAATTTCCTGGTGGGTTTATGTTTGTGAGTTAGAGCCTACTTATTTAACTTAATATCTGTAACACAATTATTGTTTAAATCCATTCCAAAGACTAAAGTATTTTTCTTAAAAAAAAGATAAAAATGGAGTTACGCAATCGGGTTTCCACCCTAGTTTATAGAGCCATTTTGATCATTTAAATATTTCACACTCTTTACTCAGAATTACACGCCCGTATCAGCGGGCCTAAAAAGGCCAAATCACGCAACATTGCTAAAAGGAATTCATTTCCAGAATTCATAGCAGATCATAAGCAATTCCTCTAATTTTCATAAAATGGTCTTACATTTTGGCAGAATTGCCGCAATTCAATTCATCCGCAGATTCATATTTGGCGTCTATGTTGCCACATGTGAATAATAAAAACCGTACTTTACCGGTTATCATTTCTACGACTTTTTTACATTTTAAACTGAAAATCTTAAACAATTACCTCATATCTTGTTTTAAATTAATAAAAGTAATTTAATAACATCAAAATATTTGAGTTTAGAAGCCAAATATGAGAAATGAAAAATCATTCACTATTTTATTTACGACTGGCAACAAGTTAGGTGTCGACTTATTGAAGGTCAAGTTATTGTAAATAGGGTATGCAAAACCGAAAGTTTATCAAAAACCGATTTTTTTTTCGGTTTCCAAGAAAAAAAACCGGTTTTCGGTTTTTAATCGGTTATTATCGTTCTATTTTTTTTTCAATCAACTAAGTAGTTACATACAGCGATTTGTTACGTCCTGTCCGTTTTGTGTTAGATTACATTATTTTTAAGAGAGGGTTATAACAGTTTTGGTAAATTTAGCTTATTCATTAGACATTATAGGCACATAATGAATAAGCTAAATTTAACTCAAGGGATGGTAGTTTATCTCCATTGTACGTAATAATTGTCAACGAATACGTTTTTAAAATTCATTACCTACTCTGTCGGTTTAGTATTTTGTTAATTACCACCATGTACCTACGTAATGTACATCAAAAACGTATTTGTTTACAATTACGATTGATATAAGCAATATCTTAAATTAAAAAGTAGAATAAAATGTAAAAAGCTTTATTTGTGAACGTTAGGTGGTATTTCTGTCAAATTTCAATACACTAAGTATTAAAGTAATAAGCTTCTGCAGATATCGCAAATAAATGAGATTCAATGTTCAAAACAATTCAGAAATAAAAACTGTTCTATTCACTCACACATAGGTTAATTATTCACTGCAATAATCACCAACTATCTGAATCGCGGGGTGGGTCATGTCAGGTGGCGGGCGCGGGCGGTACGAGTCTTAAATAATTATCGGGGATTCCCCGTTCAAAGGTAAACGACGGAGTAACCAAGTGACAATGTTGCCAAGTTATAAATTGTAAAATAACCAAATACGCGTCAAATATCAAAATACCCAGGTTATATTATAATAAAATTATATTGCTTATTTATGGAATTTGTTACGTGTATACAGATAGAAAAACCGATTTAAATCCGGGTTTCGATTTTTAAAACCGGTTTTAGAATTCGTCGAAAAAGGGCGGTTTTTCCGATTTTTCGGTTTCCGATTAACCGGTTTTGCATTCCCTAATTGTAAACAATACCATTGTAAAGACACGGAATATTATGCTTGAACTAAACTCTTATGATTTAGGCGATAAATGAAGGTTTTAAGTGATTGACATACATTCCAAGCGTTATTTTATGTTATTGACAAAAGAAACAATATTCGCTTAGTGTGATAGGGAGGAATTGTGCGAGGTTTCGTTTATGCAGTTTGTTGTGGAAACTCAGTGTCCTTCAAAAAATTTTGCACTTATTTATCTTAAAATAGAACTCAAACATATAAGAAAATACGTATATCCTCTTAATATGGAATAGTGATCCAGCTAATTATATTTTTTAAACCGACTTCAAAAAGGAGGAGGTTATAATATGTTCGACTGTATGTTTTTTTTTTCTATGTAGGTATGTTCACCGATTACTCCGTCAATTGTGGACCGATTTTCAAAATTCTTTTTTTGTTCGATAGGGTACACTTCTGAGGTGGTCCCATTGTCACCAAGTCAGGATCTGATGATGGGATCCTAGGGAAATCGAGGGCAACCCTCAAATTGTATACTTACAAACAAACAAACTTTTTCATAAGTTATTCAAGTATTTGCTCATCATCATCTCATATTGATGAGCTAATGATAGAAGGCAAAACTCCTTAATGCTTAGGAGTTGGAGGATAATTCTTATTTTATAGATAAGTATAGTTTCTAAAGTTATTCAAGTGTTTCCATCAGATAGTCATCATCTCATCATGATGAACATGGTAGGCACAACTCCTTAATGCATAGGAGTTGGAGGATAATTCTTTAAATATTATAGGTACAAATAGACCAACACTTGTATTCATGTTTTTAAGGTGGGCTGACGGTTTAAGGTCTTTTTAGGTTGCCGATCTGTATTTTGTAGGGAATATTATTTACACTAGACATGAAGAATATGGTCTCAATGTACTGCCTACCTTCAGTGGTACCATCAAGGTCATAATTAGTTAACTAAAAAGCAAAAAATGAGTTAAATTTTATAAAAAAAAGGGCAAGTGCAGGCAAACTTCACACGTTTCATAATCTTGGCACCGACTCCAGAAGTATCAATCATGGTATACCTACATAAATATTAATAAGTAATAATATTAATTCGTCCTAATAAATAAGTTCGTTCGTTCGTTCGTTTCAGCCGAAAGACGTCCACTGCTGGACAAAGGCCTCCCCCAAGGATTTTGTGGGATAAATAAGTAATTAGTAATTATTTTTCTACCTTTTATCGTAGTGTAGGTTTTTTGGAGTCGGTTTAATTTTTTGCTTTTAAATAGCTACCCTCTCCCTACCCTCCTCAACCCTCCCCCTAAATCGTGGACTCATACCTTGATAGTTATTTACTATAGGATTTAAATTAGGTACTTGTAAGAATCGATTGAGGTATAGGTACACATTTTTCGACAAATATTTTATAGTTTTATANCATTATTATTATTATTTTACGATCGTGTAATGCATAACTTTATTAGTTTGCGTAACTTTACGTGACTGCTTCATAATGTTACGATACGTGGTTTAATAAAATGTACTTACTTTTATTTTTTTAACCTATTTTGCAGTTTTTTGAAGAACATTTAATGTTTTTACCGGTATTGAATATCATTTGGGTAAAATAGTACGCTTTAGCCTTTAGAACATAACTTAGCCACAGATAAAAATGTATAGTGACAACCCTAAGGTTCTAAGTAGGTACAGTCTATTTTATTTCTTCCTACCTACTTGTAGACAGTTAAGTATTTGTGGTCTGTTTATAACGGAAACCTATTTCCATCGGTGAAAGTGACTTAAAGTTAGAGGTACGAGTACGTCCGCGGGATATAGCTTGTTAATTTACCCAACTCTATGTATTACCCATTTCTGTATCTATGTAAAAAAACTAAAAAGATGGCGTGCGCGTGATACATGTTATAAATTGAGTATTTTAAAGATTTCTACAGTTTTGCAGACGCACTTTACCATGTCAACTTTTTAATTCCTCAATCAATATGTAGAAAACAGCCATATAGCTCGATTGCGAACAAAGATATTTTTAGTTGCTCTAAACTACTATGTATAATTTCCTGGTGGCTTTAAGTTTGTGAGTTAGAGCCTTACTGTTTGTAAAACAATTATTGTTTAGATCCATTTTCTCTTAGAGACTAAAGTATTTCTTTAAAAAAAGATCGGGTTTTCCTCCATAGTTTATTAGAGCCTCTACTCGCCCGTATTCACAAACATTACTATGAGGACTCACAGTGCGCGTGGACGCACAGGGTGACACATGAACCAATCACAGAGCTCTATCCAACGCTGTGCGTTCGATTTGCTGCTTCACTTATACAAGAATCGTCTGTGAATTCCGGCGTTTATTATCTCAATCCTCTACCTCACGTCACGCATCCGGTGGACTTATTACGGCGGGGTGTCATGTCGCAAACCGACCTTTGTCGTGACATTTGCTGTGTGCTGCGTACGAAATGTCAGATCCGTGCGCCCGCGCATCCACTAACGGCATAACGGGCACTAATAAAAACGTACGTCAAATGCGTACCGTGGGATATAGTAGTGTACTACCTCTAGCACGAAAAACTTTCGTCTTCATTTCATTTGCATATTCAATCATAACACTACAGACATTTGACACCCCCAACCTTCAAATTCAATGCGTTTGTTAGTCGTATACCTCGAAATCAAAAAATCCTTGTAGCTTTTCACCTAAATTTTTTGGTACCAAATAAATGTTTTTTCTTTCTTTCTTTCTTTCTATTCGCATTTCACCGTGATAGCGTTTTTTGTTGTAGCGTGTAATATCGGTAGTATATTTTGTTACTAGCATATATTTTTAACAGATTTTTACAACAGTAGCATGTATTATCAATAGCCTATTTATTAAGTCGCATACAGTGAAGACAGGCAGGAAAGTAAATCTACTATGAATTTTTTAGACAATTGTAATTAACAATCAAAAATTATACTACAAGAATAAATATCTATTCAGAAATTTGCGAATAGGTGAAAAGCTACAAGGATTTTTTGATTTCGAGGTATACGACTAACAAACGATTCAATGATAACATCATAGTCATCGTGCTACCATTTCTCATACTAAGTTCGCTTTACTTTACGTTCACATAATTGATTGAACTCGATATGATAACAAGGTTCGTCCTATTGTTTTTTAGTTCTCGTTACGGCCGTGGAGGCGCCATTTAAGTTTCCATACTAAATCTTTCGATCGAATATGCAAACGATTCGAAGACGAAAGTTTTTCGTCCTAAAGGTAGGTACAGGATAATGATTTGCTCTACATATTTGATCAGTCTCTACATTTTCGGGAATTTTACTCTAAAATAGTTTTTGTGGTCTGTGATTAGAGCCTATCTGAGAGATAAAGTTGCAAAGACTATCAGGAACTTTTAAGCAAGGGTTGAAGCTATTTGTACAAGACTTTGATTCCCCATATAACTAATCACTAAAAAGTTTAAGTTTGCAATTTGGTATCTCATTATTAGCCTAGAATACAGTCACCGAACGTATGCTGTGATTTATCGTACATCAAAGTCTATTAGTTAGTAAATGAGCAGTGAATTAATCATTAATTTAATCATTAATGATTAAGAGCGTTCAAATCAATATGATAAAGTGGCATCTTTTTTCATAGAATNGCAGGCCTCCGTCACTCGCCTATGCCGGCCGAGATAATTACCTACAGCGCGCGACAACTTCAAGTTGCAAATCCGTAAAGGCCGCCACGCGCCGTGACGCGCCTGTGAGCACACGCGTATTTCTATACACGCTCGGTGTATCATCGTCGCAATCAAGGTTTATTGTTTCAACGGCACTGTTATTCTTCTTTAATGGAAAATCGTAATATTTAGGAGTAATAATTAACTGTAGTGATTTAAATTATTATAAAAAACTACACTTTTAAAATAATTTTGAAATACTTATGACAAAAAACTGTAGCAAAAAAATTATTTTAGCTAATAAAAACATTAACTTTACTTCACCGTGTCTATTTTCCGACACTACACCTTTTAAAACTGTTTGTCCAATTTCGAATTATCGCAACACTGAAGTTTATTAATAGGTACTTTAGAGATGGTACGATTATACAAACACCACTAAATTAAAGTTTACCAATCGTAAATACAATAAAAAATTAGGTTTTTATTTATTTTACTTTGCTTATACAACCCTGACGCTTGAGCTGTGAGGTAGTTCAATTCTGAACACAAAAAAATTGCGCTCTTGTGAGCGTAGTAGTAAGGTGCGATTTCGAATGCACCATGTGCGTTGGATATTTTGCATTATTATTATTACCGTTAAAATGCCGGCATCTGATCCTACACAAAGGAGTGCAATTTCTGTTGCTACTATTATGTATTCTGTGCCCGTATACACAAACATTACTATGAGGTCTCAAAGTGCGCGTGGATGGACAGGGTGACACACGAACCAATCACAGAGCTCTATTCAACGCTATGCGTTCGATTTGCTGCTTCACTTATACAAGAATCGTCTGTGAATTCCGGCGTTATAATATTTATATTATCTCAATCCTCTACCTCACGTCACGCATCCGGTGGACTTATTACGGCGGGGTGTCATGTCGCAAACCGACCTTTGTCGTGACATTTGCTGTGTGCTGCGTACGAAATGTCAGATCCGTGCGCCCGCGCATCCACTAACGGCATAACGGGCACTAATAAAAACGTACGTCAAATGCGTACCGTGGGATATAGTAGTGTACTACCTCTAGCACGAAAAACTTTCGTCTTCATTTCATTTGCATATTCAATCATAACACTACAAACAGCAGTCCAGCAGTGGACGTCATTTGGCTGAAACGAACGAACGAACTACAAACAAAATTGACACCCAGCCTTCAAATTCAATGATAACGCGACGATTTGGATTGTCAAAATTAGTATTTCTCATACTAAGTTCACTTTACTTCACGTTCACATAATCGAAGTCGAACTCGATACGATAACAAAAGTCACAAGGTTCGTCCTATTGTTTTTAAGTTCTCGTTACGGCCGTGGAGGCGCCATTTAAGTTTCCATACTAAATCTTTCGATCGAATATGCAAACGATTCAAAGACGAAAGATTTTCGTCCTAGAGGGCTGATGTTTTCAATAAGGAAAGAATGATCTGCTCTACATATTTGATCAGTTTCTACATTTTCGGGAACTTTACTCTAAAATAGTTTTAGTGATCTGTGGTTGGAGCCTATCTGAGAGATAAAGTTGCAAAGACTATCAGGAACTTTTAAGCAAGTGTTGATTGATGTTCTTAGTACAAGACTTTGATTCCCCATTTAACTAATCATTAAAAAAGTTGAAGTTTGCAATTTTGCATCTCATTATTCTAGAATACAGTCACCGAACGTATGCTGTGATTTATCGTACATCAAAGTCTATTAGTTAGTAAATGAGCAATGAATAAATCATTAATTAATTCAATCATGAATGGTTAAGAGCGTTCAAAATCAATATGATAAAGTGGCATCTTTTTTCATAGAATCGCTTAAGTTACAGGTGCTACGGCATAAGAATGCAACATTTTTGTTGCAAAGTCGCTTCTATCACAACCACATAAAATGCAAGAGTTTAGCTTGACCTGCAGTTCCATGGTCAGGTAGCCTGATAGTTTATGTGGGCAAGTTTTAGGTCGGTTGTTAACAGTTTGTCGCCACGGTGTGTACCTTAACGACCGTCATCAATAGTAGAAACCAGGAGTTAATACTAGTTTGTGGTCATTTTATTTGACCTACGGAGTACGGTGTGTGTTACTTGTGTACCTAAAGTACCAAGACCGGTCCAAAATCAAAGGTTATTTAAAAATAAAAGACAAAGTCATACCTAGTTAGTAATACTAAGTAAGTAATGCCAATAAAATTACAATTAATTAATTAATATTCCTGTACAATTATTTTTTACATTAAGTAGAGCCTTTATTGTACATTGCATTAAGAAATATATTTGCCACGAATTTATTATTGTCATATTTGACCATTATATTTATTTGCCATTGAGCTTTAGTAGCAATTTACCAAAGATATACGATTTAAAACCAATTATATTAAATCTTAAACATTGGTTTGGTTTAAATGTAAATTTAATAATCCATTATTATTCGCCTCAAAATATACGCACAAGATTGGTTATTATGTTAATTCAGTACAAGTACAGTAATGTACCGTTCCTTTCAAATACCAAATCGGATACGCACTCGTGTGCTATATGATGGGTGTGCAATTAAAGGTGTGTATAATGCGCCTATGTAAATACATCTCACGCAGAATTCGTTGCGCTCGGTGGATGGATAAATTGTGGCGGTGCGGATATAAGAGCGGAGCGCAGCGGGTAGGGTAGCGTAGCGGGGAGATGAGCGTAGCGAGTATACGAATGTACTCGTAGCAAAGTGACCTTAGATTTCGTTTTTTGTTCGTTCGTTTCAACCAAAGGGAACACTGCTGGACAAAGGCCTCCCCAAGATTTCTATAACGACCGGTCCTGCGCTGCCCGCATCTTCCCGCAACCTTCACCAGATCGTCGGTCCACCTAGTGGGGCAGGCCCCACGCTTCGTCTTCCGGTCCGTGGTCGCCACTCGAGAACTTTTCTGCCCCACAGATTTCGTAGTACCGACAGTCCATTTCGTAGTCAATTCGTAGTTAGTATGGATTTCTCTATGGTCTATCTCTTTTGTGTTTATTCTTTCCTTTCTTGTTTTATGTGGTGTGCAATAGTGTTATTGGTAACTTATTTCATATTAATGTTAGAAATGTTTTGTTCCAGGGCAAATCCGTGATCCGTCCCATAGCGTTCAAGCCGCTCGGCGGGCGGCTGTCGGCGGGCGGCGAGCGGTACGGCTCCACGCCCGTGCTGGCCAGCAGGCCGCCCTCACACATGACTCTCTATGGCAGTAAGTTATAGATTTATGCTCCACATTACGTCGTGACGTCCGCGGAAGGCGCCTTGGTCGTATCTAGCACCCAAGGCACCGACCACTATGTGGCAGAGGTAACACCCCAGGTTTTAGTGGGTTCGAGCCCCTCATAACCTGCCGTGTCCCTTCGGTAGATATGGATAAGCCATATTCCTGGTGAAAAAAAAAACTGCCTGTTAACCATGTTACATGTTTTATTCAAGGGAGCATCCAAAAAAGCTATCATGATAATGAAGACTTATCCGCCATAAACGATGAAAGTACGAGTACCTTACATAAGATGCACAGTATTTGTTAATATTTTTTAGACTGAATTTGTAGAATAATCAAATTGCTTTAATGGATGATGTTATAGTTAGTTTTTATTGTGGTGGAGCGGAGCGTTTGCAATAAGTTACTTCAAAATGAGGTTTTTACAGCTAAACGTTAAAGTTTTTGTCCATTCATCAATTCTTTTACTTTTAAGATACCGTTAATATTTAAAATGAAATCTCCAAACCGCCAGGTTCATCAGACGTGCGGGAGGCGAGGTGGTGCGGCTCGCCGCAGCCCGCGTCGCTGTCCGCGCTGCCGCCCGCTTCCCTCTCCACTCCTTTGCACCAGCGACATCACTCTGCCATAGTGTGAGTACCATATTCAATCCATCAGGTTAGATTCTGGTCAAGAGCTTCCTCCTTGTGTTAAAAAAAATCTTAGAAAAAAATTCCATTACGAAAGTTTATCTTCTTTTTACTAAAATTTTGGATGGAATCAGACGCAGTCATTTAAACTTGTTTGACAATGTTTAAACTCTGAGCAGTTTCAAAAAAAGATTACTTGCAAAAATTTTCTTGAAATAATCCTAAAGAATCAGAAAGTGTTTGTATGAACTAAGATTTGGAGCACAAAGTTCCATGTATGTCGTTAGTATGTAGTGGTTTATTTAATCAACTTTACAATTAAGTTCGTAATCTCAAAAGGATTACTCAAATCGCTGTCGCTTACCAACACGCTACAGCCTGTCAACGTGACCTCAACCTTAACCGATGCCGTTTGAAACGCGAGTGTGGTCGTTACCTAACGCTGGCAAATCTACTAAAAAGTTCATAACTTTTTACATACATGGTTATGTAGGCTAAAGTGTTTATTACATTAAAGGTATTTTTCATAATTTAGAACCCTCATAACAATTATTGTAATTGACGCATAATTGTTCTAAAATATACCTTATTTAGATGCAATAATAATACAATCAATTTAATGACCTTCATAAATGGATTGAAATTACTTTTTAATATAAAATAATATTGTGGCATTATGCGACTTTAATGGGTTCTTGTAACGCCTCGTTTACTAGTTTTTCTAAGGTTGACAACGCTTTGAAAACCATTGTTTTTAAACTTGTTAATAACTACATAGAGAGCTAAAGTCAGAGCTTTGATAGAAATTAGACATTGTGTACATTGCACATTTATTAAAAAAATATATAGATAAAGGATGTCCCAAAAAGTAGTAAAAATAAAACCGTTTTGTGTTTTACTAGTTTCAAGGTCTGAAAACCTGAAAACTCTAATGGCTGGTCTACATTTCATGAAAGTTATTTTCATCATAGTTCTTCTAGCGTTGCTTAATTCGTCTTTATCTGATTGAATATCTTTCTGTCACGCCACAACACACCACACAAGTGTGGTCCCAGCTTTATTGAAACCCCGCCACAAGTGTCGTTGACTCATCAGCGAGCTGAGGCGTAAGCTGTTTAATTGGAGCTATTAGCAAAGATAGTGGGGCTGGGGCTGCGTGTGCGCCCGTGAATGAGCGCTACGCACGCGGGCCGATACGATCGCGCTCTTCCAAACTGCGATGTCAAATTAAATAACGGCTAGGGACTGAAATTCAATGCCTGCTGATAACTTTTCCGATCAGGGCCTACGGCCTATAAAAGCTACGGAGTGAAATCCACTACCTAATGCCTGCTGATATCTTTCCCGAACACTATAATCTATATCTGTTCGAAGCGTAAGTGAATACCTAAGCATTTACAGGACAATTATGTACCACCCTAGACTGCATGTGTGACACTACAGATGTGTTTGCGGTCAAATACCTGCATTGCTTTTTGCTATTAAAGAAAAACTATCTAATGACATTTCGAAGGTGGGTTCAAATGTGTTAATTTTAATTGTTCGTCGGAGGAAAAGCTTGGATAAATTCGTCGCACTTAAAATTTTTTTCTGTAACAAATTGACGCGTACTTATAAGTCAAGTTCACAACGAATTTATTTCATTGTGTCACTTTTTAATGGCAATACTAGCCCCTTCAAATTATTAATGCTTACATGCTTTAAATATACGCAATAAAATAACCTTACCTTGCTCTACTTATAATAAGTACAATAATGAAATCGTGTTTGCTAGAAACGAAAGTAGGAATTAAATTATCTAAACTTAATAAGAATTATGTTTTATTATGATCTTCGTTACTGATAGTAAAACAGTATCTCGTTACGCTCTTATAACTTCGTATAATCTAGAAAATTATGCCATTAATATACGTAGGTTGCGTAAGATTAGCATAAATTAATGCGTTCAATTAGTACGGTCATTAGCTTTAAGTAATTGAGCTTCTAGTGTTAAACACCTACATAATTATACTAAAGATTCATGAAATAATAATGGTGTAAGATCGAGGTGGATTTGTGTAAAGCAATCGTAATCATTTGACAGTTTAAAACGTACGATAAAGTCAGTTAAACATAGCGTTTGACGGAATAATCGTACGTGTCAAATTATTACGATTGCTTTACACAGTTCCACCTCCAATCAATTGACATCGTATCCCATTACAGAATATTTCGGAATTAACAAACATGAAATCCGACAGCAAATAGTCTCCTGTTTTTACAAACAGCATACAAATACAATCACGCACGGCATAGTAGCGGCACGCGCCACTCATAGCACACGCCGCGCTGCGCCCGCGCCGGTCGTGCGATACGCGAGTGAGCACTCCCCTTTACAATAAATAGGTCGAATTGCGAATTCTTTTTTCAAACTTTCAAAATCAGTGACGTTTTTGTTTCTTTTTTTATATTTTTTAAAGCAGCAAATGTGAAGTGAGTTTCGAACTGTGATAAATATGCTAATGTGAGCTAATTTGAATGCGTCCGTTATGATCGTGCATCCGTCGACGGGAATACGTGAGTGCGTCTTTGTTTTTGTTTTTATTTTTATTTACATGCTGGACAGCAATTTGCGAGATACTTTATGCTCCTGATTGATTTATTACGACAATTGTAATTTTATTTCTCAACATGTTCATTCAGAAGACAGTCGTATAATATTTATTTATATTAAGACTTAAACTTTAAACTGCAGAAACTAATCAATATTATAGGACGGTGTTCTAGTACCTAATCTCTCTCAAAATACCGGTTTTTGTTTTTGATATAAGAACGCCCAGTTTCTCAGTACAATCGGCAAATGTTACCAAAACACTAATTGTCTATCAGTGCCTTAGTCATCGCATTGTTTCCGCCGCTATCGGCGCATGCGCAGCGTTTCCTTTATTTATCGTGTTTTGCAATGAAAACAGACTGATTTCATTATTTTACTAATGAGGTCAAAGGATCTACTTACTTTGATGACTCGTCTACTCTTTAAATAAAGTTGAACTACCCTGAATGACACAGGTTTTATAAGGGTTTATAGTCGTCAGATACTACTCAAACGGACTGATGGCGTAGTATTCTCCAGAGCAAGGAATCACGTTTATTTTCAGACAATTCGGTTGATTCAATTCTGCTGTAAATTACCTACATAAAAAACTGAACCTAGTTTATAGTTTAACTGAACAAAGTCCACTTCCAGCGACATTTTAGTGTCGTTTGATCACCCACGGATACGATGCTCTGGGTGATCAAAGTGGACTCAAGTTAAATTATTATTTTAGTGTCCTTTGATCACCTATAAATAATTATACCTCTGAATAGTCACATACATGTCCAATTTGTTTGTTGCGGTTTTTAGAAAATATCCAAAATGTTATAAAACAAAATATGTAAGTATAACAATTGGACATGTGACTATTCAGAGGAGTTGTGATTTGTATGTAGGTGATCAAAGGACACTAAAATAATAATTAACTGGAGTTCACTTTGATCACCCAGGGCATCGTATCTGTCGGTGATCAAAGGACACTAAATTGTCGCTGGAAGTGGACTTTGATCACCTGGGTCATCAAAGCCAGGTGATCAAAGTGGAATAAACCTATTACTGTAACAAAGTGACCACGAAGGTCAATTTTCCATTACTGATTTATACATTATTTTTAAGCAATACGTATAGACAGATTGACTCATCACACGGAAGTCACTTAAAGATAAATAAACAAACAAAAATGATTTACTAATTGTTATTAATAATTTGTATTGATGACTAACATTCATTAGTATAAATTGTACAAACTGAACAACGTGTTCTATTTATTTTTGTATATTATTTTTATATGTTCCAATCCTCCTCTTAGCAATGATATTGATAAATGTCTTACGAAGATACTACTGCTAAACTATTATTTTTATAAATCGTATTATTGATTAGAAAACAAAAATCTTTAATGATGTTTAACAATATTCACGGCACGTAAACTGCTGAGTAGATTTGAGATCTTAGGCAGACGTTATAATACCGAAGTAAATTAACATCATCATCATCATCAACAGTCCCTTTACAGTCCACTGCTGGACTATGAGCCTCCTTCACTATAGTGGAGGGTTTTGCCATAATCCCCACACTTGGCAGGCGGGTTGGAGATCGCAGTTTAAAAGATTGACGTTTTTAGAGAGTGCTGCTGCCCGTTCTCTGTTTAATGTGTTGTTGAAGTAAATTAACGTTATGAGTAAAATATTTTTCTCTTCCTTCTTCAAATTAGGTATAGGGCACAGCAAAGTCAAAAATAAATTCCAACTTTTATAAAACAGATATACCTATATACTTATTTATTTATTAACACAGGTTTTAGACATTATTACGTATTACTTGTATTTACTTTCATCACTCAGTCATTGATCTCCCGTACTCTACACTACTAAGAGCTGTCAGTCATTTCCTCTACGCATGTTTTGCAACTACCTTGATTTCGTTTCAAGTTACGGCTCTAAAAGGATCCATTAGGTCTAGTTCTTGCATAGGTCCTATGTTGTAAGTCCTAGGTTTAATTGCAGGTGAGCTGAGGTGAGGCTTGTAACCAACTTAGCACATAAAGAGCAATTAGCTATCTGCTAAAAAATATCGAAATTGTTAACGGCTAAGTGGGTACTTACTTAATTAAGCACTTAAGTAAGTTTTTGATTAATTTCATAAATATTTCCCTTTGTAAATGTCAAAGTTACTACGTTTTATAACTTTTTCACCCCTGAAGCGCTAAAAAAGGTGTAATATGTAATACGTAATTTTCGGTATAATTAATAAATAAAAAACTGAAAGCACTTTATATTGGACCTTGCCATGAGACTGCATTTAGTGGAGACCATTATTTGGTGAGCTACAAGCAGTGGCGTAACTATTGGGTGGCAGGGCTGACAAAATGCCACGAGCCCGCAACCCAAGGGGGCCCGGGCCCAAGTCCCTAATCGCCAAGCCCCCCTGAAAAAAAAAACAAATAGTTACGCTACTGGTAACAGGCAGCATTTGTTTGAACCTAGTGCCATCCACTGCTGGATAAATACCCAAGGATTTCCACAACGGCCGGTCTTGCACTGCCCGCATCCTGATGCTTCCCGCTACCTTCACCAGATCGTCTGTCTATAACCATTATTGGGTGGTAACTGGGTGCTAAGTAGGTATAGTTCTTGTAACTCACGAAGTCGAGTGAGCTTTGCTTGTGTGTGTACGTGTACATGCACATAACATAACGATAGTGTACAGTCTATCAAAACTTTTGAAAAAAGAACAGTAGTCAACCACCAGTGCCACCACACTCAAAGCTCACTCGCCTTCGTGAATCACAACAACTATACTTCTTCATAACCGTCTGTCTTTCAAGCAACGACTCTACAACTACTACCATCGCTTCACGACACGAACGTGACGAGCATTTTCCAATTAGCGCAAATTGCCCACTTATGTCCAACGTAGAGAACATGTGTTTTTGTTCCATGCAGCTACAATTAGTACAATTACTGTTTCAGACGTAAATGGATCGAAAACCAACGATCGGCACGAAACGTAGTTTTTGTGGGTTTTGCTATGGTACAGTCAACTGTGATCATGTGTCATGTCAGTCATGTGTGAAGATGTAATAATAATAGGATATACTTAATAAAAAGATATGACATGAGGTTTTCTTTATATTCTTATATCTTGTACTCGCAATTAATTTCAAAGTGCTGTTATAATCCTTAAAAAATGTAGTTTCCGGTACATTGGCTTTTCCCTCAACATTTTTCATTATTGATTCTCTACGAGTACAATTTATGATGTTTATGTTTCAATGCTATAACCCTTTCAGACCCACGACGAAACTAAACAAGGTAGTAATAAAAAAACTCGATATTCATTATCTTTGGGGATCAGAGAAAATGAAAATTGAATATTTTCAGTGGTACTATGTTGTTTTCATGGTTTTTCAGGGGGCGTACAATTGTATCATCGTGGGCCCAACTCATTCAAAGTCACAATACAAAAAATTTTGATTCGAGGGCATTTAATGCAATTCATAGTCCCATGAACTCCAAAGATTATTTTGATTTCATTAGATCTACATTGCGATTTCATTTGCTGGCCTTTATCGGCCATTTAATATTGCGCAGCAGCGATAGCAAACGTTACAAACAGATCGGCATTAAAATAAATTTCTAAGTACTCCGCTAATGATTTGGGCTGTTCATTACTTTAATTATCTTGAGCTTGACTAGTAGTCTTGCCACGAAATCTTTTTTTTTTATTCATTTGCCGTCATTTTGATTAGAGGTTGCCCTCAAAGATGAGAGTGGAGCATCATTCTTGGAGGAGTAAGAATCTTCTAATCTTGCACACATGCCTCATGAATATCTTCCATATCTTACTGTTCCAGTAACTCCCCAATTGTATCGTAATTAAGGAAAAATAATGATCTAGCCATGGCAATGTAGTACCTAGTTGGGCCCGCAGTGATACAATTGTGACTTTATACTTCTGTGACACTTTTTCTTGAGAATTAACCAAAAATACAAACAAATTTATTCACTGTTACGTAAAACAGTTCATAATTAACTATAAATCACAATAATAACATAGCAATGGCATAATTTTAATGTAATTAGAATCACTCACACGCAGCGATACCCCAAACAACAGAAACGGCAAAATGAACCCGTTTTAATTTAAACTTCGCGGCGCTTGCTGGCTATCTTTCTCACACCAATAGATAGAACATATCCGTCACAATCGTGCGGCTGTGGGCCCGATCACTTACGCCTTAAAATACCGCCAAAAATTTACTTCAAACTAACGTCACAATTGTGTTCGGCTGGGCTGAAAGGGATAAATCGCACCCTAATACATAAAAGAACTGTTTGACTTTTGTACTCTGCTCATTGATGTTTGTTACTTGATTATAATAATATTTTTTTCTTTTCAAGATTTGACTGTTGGTAAACACTGTAAAGTAGTCCTAACAAATATAGTCATTTTTTATTTGACTTCATCATTATCTGCGGGATCACGACCCTCTCTAATTTACTAAAAGGCAAAGAAGATTTTGCTTAAATCCCGTTTCCCCCCTTAGGGCTGGAGTTTCGTAAAATCCTTTCTTAGCGGATGCCTACGTCATAACATCTACCTGCATGCCAAAAGACAATGCCGGAAATTGGCGTCTTTTTTTTTTCGCGCGGCCATCGACCAAACCTTGTTTTTTGATTACAAAATAGTGTAATAAACCAAACTTAGTATGACATGTATACCTCTAAACTCAGTCTGAACTGAGTTACGAGCATCAGAAGTTTGATGATTTTCATACTAGATTTGCTGTTTGGGCGCAAGTTTTGTAAGAAATTGCAACAAAATAATGACATTTTATGTGTAAACAAACAATACCATCCATTAAAGGCNGGATTGTGGTATATCATTTGAAAGGTGATTTTGTTAGCTAAAAGATTTAAATAAAAGACAATGCCGGAAATTGGCGTCTTTTTTTCGCGCGGCCATCGACCAAACCATGTTTTTTAGTTACAAAATAGTGTAATAAACCAAACTTACTTAATTACATGTATACCTCTAAACTCAGTCTGAACTGAGTTACGACTGTTACGAGCATTAGAAGTTTGATGATTTTACATACTAGATTTGCTTTTTGCGCGTAAGTTTTGTAAGACATAGCTTTAAATGTTGATGTGTTTTCGTTAATGACTCCATGAACAAGTACTGGGATGGACGAAAATTAAAATTATCTCTTCTTGTAGATTACTTTCGTCCATTTGTCTTTCGACCTATTGCAATAATTCCCTAAATTGAGGTAAGAAAATTTAAATCTTTTTGATATCATTTGAAAGCTAACAAAATTACCTTTCAAATGATATACCACAATCTATAGTTCTGTACTCTTTTTTCTACACAGTGGTCGATTACTAGCTAGCGTATCTACTACACTAGGACAAAACCCAATATTTTTGGACGAAAACTAGTGAAAACTATATTATTATAATAAAGACTAAAACGACATAATTATGATAGGTACATAATTATAAGTAAGGGTACCTACTTATTCAAGATTATTCATTTCGCATCACAAAGCTGGTCGCATCGCAGGACGAAAACCAGCGAAATGACCCTTTCAAAATGTTCAACTTTAGGAAACCTTATCTCTTCTTGTTACAATCGGGCAACAATAAATGGAATGATGAATGAATGGAAAAAGGTAGTTTTAAATAGTGCACTAAAGCACAAAATATGATAAATTAGCCAAGTCAAGTCAAAAAAACTGGAGTGGGGATGAATTATGAATGAATTTCATCCCCACTCCTCTGTTTTTTGACTTGACTCGGCTAATTTCAGCATAAGCAGCAAAAGATTCAACCTCCAATCCTCCAAGAAGCGCGCGCTCACCCGCCCCACACCCTGGCTGGCCCCGGCGCGGCGGGGCGCGGGGAAGTCGCGCGCGCGGGAACGAAAAACAAAACTTCTTAAAGATTTCCAATTTTCGTAATAAAATATTAATAGGTAATTATCATCTACCAAACTTTTTTTTTTTTGTTATGGCAGGTACCTACCTACTATAAGAGTAATTAAATATTTTCTACAATAAATTATTTACATAATTTAAATTACCATAGGTACATAGGGTAATTGCGCCGGTTTTCCGTCCAGCTCCTGTTTTCGTCCATTTGACCGACTTGCCAGAAACAAATACGGAAAATTAGAATACAAACCTAACTTTCCGTNTGGGCTGTGCGTTGATAGATCACTATGTAGTCAGTCAGTCACCTTTGAGTTATTATATTTAGATAACCTTAATCAGCGTCTACCTTCAAGTACAGTCACGGAATGAAAAGGTTCGTCAGTTTTCAAATTGATTCCTTCAACGAATCGCGAGCACATATTACCTTTTGAAACTATGTTACAGAATAATCTCGAGTTAGAGAAAATAATCTTTAAATGTTCGTCAGTAAAGTTCAAAATTATTCAGATCAAAGTTGTTTGACGATTTATCTTGTCAAGAAGATGATGATTGATAAACTAAAACCTTCTTTTTGGTTTAACCTGCCATTATTATTTCTTATAAAATAAAAAAAACTATTGTCGGTTGGTCAATGTCATCATTGCATTGCACTGATGGGATAGAAAAATATACAAGCAAAACCTTATTCGTTAGCAAACGTCATATTTATTTAAATGTTAGCAGCACTGTTTCTTGCACTGTTATGTTGGCAGGTTTGACTCTTACAGTACCTAGTGCAAGCGAAAACCGACACTAAGGTGACGAACCTTTTCATTCCGCGACTGTACATATCATGTCGCGTATCGCGCATCGGTTCAGCCTTCGCCTAACAATGGGATGTTGCGAAAAGATGCAGGAACCACGCGCCGGCGCACACGCAGATCTCGTTTGCATTCGCTGTGATGTACAAACGGCACGTCTAGCTTAACACTGTATCTTATTCAGTTGTAATAGAGACGAATTTGCAATCAAAACGGGAAGTTTGATGTGCTGTTGACTATACAGTGATCAACGATACGTCTCTATTAACGAATGTGGAGTATTTTGTGATGAGTGTCATCATCGAGGTAGGAATGGTCGTTTGGAAGCCGAAAGATGTTATTTTTTAACAAGGCTTAACGAAACGCAGTTTAGTTCTGTTTGCATGTTAATATTGCCTTGTCTTTCATTCATAGTAAGTAGTTGCTCCCATGTCTAAAATGACTGAGTTTGTTCCAGCGTTTCTTTTCAGCACTTGCCATTATGTTTGTTTCGAAACGCTGGTAGGGCCCAAAAGATAAGGAGACGTGGTAAACTGCCCCTTAAGGGCTACTTTTTTACTGTATTTGACGTTCATAAGTGCTACCAGTGGTCAAAATTGAATAAAATATTTTTGATTTTGATAAGGAGATTAAGAGACTCTAACGGCTACCGTTTCATAAGCGCCAAATCTTGGTCTAAATTGATTAAAAGATTCATTTCATTTCAATTTAGACCTTCCAAAGTTCCAACATGGATTTGAAATGCATTGCAGTATCTAGAAAACTAATCCCAGTAGCACTATTAGTATTACTCATACCCATTATCCTTTACTTAAAACTTCCAGTAAACTAATTATACAACCTCAATGCTATCGTCACGCTAAATTACCAAGGTCCGACTACTTAAGACACGTTTACACTAACCATGTTTGTTGTTGCTCATCGCTCTCAATCGGAAATGTAATTGAAAATTTTTTAGCTAAAAATGTCTTAGTCCCGCCAATATTTAATATAAAAACTTTACCTTTCACTACCTTGGTCATGGATGAACAACTCTTTTTTTATTAAATTTTTACTTCAAGCGCGCGAGCATCCTAAATATTAGACACTAGCGGCCGCCCGTAATTTCGTACGCGTGGATCCTCCCCCTAAGGGGGTAAACCGGGCCCCTTAGGGGTAGAGTTTCGTAAAATCCGTTCTTAATGAGCACTTACGTTCTAAAAGGAACCTCCATGCAAAATTTGAGACTCCTAGCACTTGTAGTTTCTGAGATTTCATGACAAGTGAATGAGTCAGTCAGTCAGTGACTTTCGCTTTTATAAATATGTATAGATAAAATGTTAGTCAAAATCGAGGTTTCATTGATTTCGTTAGCGCGTCTAAAAGGCGTCCTTGAAGCGTCAAGGAATAGTTTAGTGCGTTACATTTGGTTTCAAGGAACACTGAAAACACATTACATAATAACTACGTACTACGTGTGTATTTGAAAATATTTTTAACCCTAGAGTAGTCGCGCCTTTCCGTGAAACGTGAGTGCTCGCGTATGAGCATTTTGCCGCCCAAACTTAAAGTCCGGTTGTATGTCAATTAGAGGTGGGCGCCGATATACAATTGGCCGGCGGCGGCGCGCCGACTTTTTGACCTCGGCGGCGGCGGCGTCGGCGGCGTGACCTTGTTTGACCTTTGTTCATTAGGTTTTTTTTAAAATCTGCTTTTTTAATATCTGTCATTAAGACTAATCAGGTGATTTGCAGTTGGTTGGGGTTTGAGCCACTAGAGCAGTGGTAAACCCTAGTAAATTAGCTCTCTTGATCATAGATACTTTGATATTTCGATAGCGGGTTTGGCTGACATCAGGTTCTCGTGTATTTCCTAAAGGCGAGCGTACCAGTGTGCCGATAAAAGTACCCTTAACATATTGTATTTTTGAGCTCTTTGGAGGCACATAGTTAATGTTGGATTAGCTGACTGTCGGTGGAATATTATTTTCAGTCCTGTTTTATTTATATTTATGGTCTTTCCATGTCATCCTACGGTCCAGGATTTTAATGCAGGTTGATTGCAGCAATGTGTCGAGGTCTAGATTGGCCGGAGGATAAGTTTCACATCTTAAATGATAATATGGTGAGACTTCGGGGCTTAGGTTAGCACATGCGCCACTTGGTCAGCCAAGCAGTTGAGTTTGCAACAGTCTAGTCACTTTAAGATCACAGTTACATTTGAGGAAGGCCGCAGCTTTCTGGTGTCTGGGCTACTTTACTAGTAGATGTTATAGAGTAACGGACCAAGTACAGAGTCCTGGGGTACTCCAGCTCTGCAGCTAAAAAGAGAATATTTTGTCACCAAGTTTGATTTAACACTGTCTGTCACTGAGATAAGAATCCACCAGGAGGTAGTAGAAGTGTGCTAGAAGGTACTTTTTAATTTCATAGAATAGTCCTATATGATAAACCCAGCTGAAGCCGCAGCGAAAGCAGACGTACAGGATTCTTTCTTTTCCAAACATTGTACTGATTATAGTTGGTATGGTTTCTGCCAAAGTATGTGTTCTTGTTTACTATATTACATGGGTCATACTTAGGCAAGCGAATAAACGAGCAAGAATGATCCTTTTCCATAATTTTAACAATACAAATGTCAGATTAATTGAGCGATAAGAGAATTCGTTAGGCGACTTGCCAGCCTTATGGATCATTTCCAAAGTTAAGAAACTTGCGAGGTTCTCACTCAGTGTGGTCATTGTCAAGACCATGGACTTCATGGTGATCAGATCAAATGCAAGTGCTTTACGAGGGTCCATTTTGGCTATTTATTTAGCTAAGCCATCTCTCTTAGCGTTAGTTCTTTCGTTTCAGCCGAAAGACGTCCTGCGCCGCTCGCATCCAGGCACTTTCTGCGACCTTCCCCAAATCGTCGGTTCACCTAGTGGAAGCCTGCCCACGCTACGTCTTCCGGCTCGTAGTCGCCACTCAAGAACTTTACTGCCCGACCGGCCATCAGCTCTACGAGATATGTGCCCCGCCCACTTCCACTTGATTTTAGCGATTCTGTGGGCTATGTCAGTTACTTTGTTCTCCTGCGTCTTTTGCCCTCAATAAGCGTAGTAGGAATCAATCTTCTACTTTGAACTTGAGGAGGGTAAGCGGAAACATGGCGGTCAACTCCTCAGATAGTCAAGTACAAAAATGTCCAGAAGCAGCATACGAAAAGATGCAAAATGGGCCCTCTCGAATCACAATGGGAAGGTTTGGCAGCGCAGCACCTAGAATGGCGGGAGATTGTGTTATGTAGAGGCAAGTCCGCGAATTCAAGGAGCAGCGCACAACTGAACTCGACGCAAAACGCGATGATGTAAATCCTGTCCATCTGCCGCCATTCACTATAATTATGTTGGCGGCGGGTACTCTCAATGTGCGAGGAGTTTGCCTGACGTTCGCTCGAACGACCCTGGAGAACATCTATTTAAACAAATCCTTGAAGGCATGGACAGACACGCCAGGATTAACTCATTCCAAAACTCTCATAAAAGCCTATGACCAGGCCTGTTCATCTCCGCGAGTTTACATTGGTTTACATCGAAAACAAAACACGCACGATGGCCCACCTACAGGATACTATTCGACAAGGCGTCATACGAGCGAACATTGACTCACGCACGCGTATTNCTAATTGTCTATCAGTGCCTTAGTCATCGCATTGTTTCCGCCGCTATCGGCGCATGCGCAGCGTTTCCTTTATTTATCATGTTTTGCAATGAAAACAGATTTCATTATTTTACTAATGAGGTCAAAAGATCTACTTACTTTAATGACTCGTCTACTCTTTAAATAAACTTTATCTGCCCTGAGATTGTCACTTGTTTGTGATTGTCATTTTTCGTCATTAGTCGTCTGACAATTCTTAATCGGACCAATCCAGTTGAAAAACCTGAACATAGGACATCCGAAAACAATCTATTACTTTAACCAAATGGTCGAGTGATCAAATATCACTTTTCCATTAGTTTTTTTTTATCTTTAGCTTAAATATAAATTACTAATTGACTAAATTATATTAAGACAATACGTATAGACAGATTGACTCATCACACTATCTATTCTTCATGAAAGGAAGTCACTTAAAGATAAATAAATAAACAAAAATGATTTACTAATTGTTATTAATAAATTTGTATCGACTACTAACATTCATTAGTTTAAATTGTACAAACTGAACAACGTGTCCTATTTATTTTTGTATATTATTTTTATATGTTCCAATCCTCCTCTTAGCAATCATATTGATAAATGTCTTACTACGATACTACTGCTAAACTATTATTTTTATAAATCGTGTTATTGATTAGAAAATAAAAATCTTCAATGATGTTTAACAATATTCACGGCATGTAAACTGCTGAGTAGATTTAAGATCTAGGGCAGACGTTATAATACCGAAGTAAATTAACATCATCATCATCGTCAGCATCATCATCATCAACAGCCCTTTACAATCCACTGCCGGACTATGAGCCTTCTCCACTAAAGTGGAGGCTTTTGCCATAATCCTCACTCTTGGCAGGCGAGTTGGAGATCGCAGTTTAAAAGATTGATGTTTTTCAGGGAGTGCTGCTGCCCGTTCTCTGTTTAATGTGTTGTTGAAGTAAATTAACGTTATGAGTAAAATAATTTTCTCTTCCTTCTTCTAATTAGGTATAGGGCAAAGCTAAGTCAAAAATAAATTCCAACAATTTCGAAAACAGATCCTACTTGATTTTTATGCATAAGAAGGCAGGTATTTGACCACAATCGCACCTGATGTTAAGTGTCATCACACTTAACATACTAGGATGCAGTCTAGGATGGTACATTATCTGCCCTGTAAGTAAGTGCCTATTCACTCTCGCCTTGAAAAAGCCCGGAATATAGTCTTATTTATTTATTAACACTGCTTTTAGACCTTATTACACAGGTATTACTTATGTAGTTACAATTTACTTTCATTACATACTCAGTCATTGATCTCCCGTACTCTACACTACTAAGAGCTGTCAGTCATTTCCTCTACGCATGTTTTGCAACTACCTTGATTTCGTTTCAAGTTACGGCTCTAAAAGGATCCATTAGGTCTAGTTCTTGCATAGGTCCTATGTTGTAAGTCCTAGGTTTAATTGCAGGTGAGCTAAGGTGAGGCTTGTAACCAACTTAGCACATAATGAGCAATTAGCTATCTGCTAAAAAATATCGAAATCGTTAACGGTTAAGTAGGTACTTACTTAATTAAGCACTTAAGTAAGTTTTTGATTAATTTCATCAATATTTCCCTTTGTAAATGTCAAAGTTACTACGTTTTATAACGTTTTCACCCCTGAAGTGCTGAAGAAAGTGTGATAATTTTCGGTATATTAATAAATAAAAAACTCAGAGCACTTTATATTGTACCTTGCCATGAGGCTGCATTTAGTTGAAAATTTTATTTGGTGAGGTACAGGCAGCATTTGTTTGAACCTAGTGCCGTCCACATCGGTTGTAGAGGCGGATACAAATCTCGCCGCACGACCTCCCGCCATCTCTCTCTGTTAGCAGACTGTCTGGTGCAGTCACATACGCCGTCTCCCACTGCCGATTTCACTTGGTCGGTCCAGCGCATCTACAACCGATGTAAACAACGCCTCAACGTGACCACGACCGCTCTGCCAAGAGTGTAACGAATAAGAAGAAGAAGTGCCGTCCACTGCTGGACAAAGGTCCAAGGATTTCCACAAGCCCGCATCCAGGCGCTTCCCGCAACCTTCACCAGATCGTCCGTCTATAACCAACATTATTGGGTGGTAACTGGGTGCTATAGTTCTTGTAAGTCTTGTAACTCACGAAGTCGAGTGAGCTTTGCTTGTGTGTGTACGTGTACATGCACATAACATAACGATAGTGTACTGTCTATCAAAACTTTTGAAAAATAACAGTAGCGAGCCACCACACATGTAAAGCTCACTCGCCTTCGTGAATTGCAACAACTATACTCGTACTTCTTCGGATCCGTCTGTCTTTGAAGCAACGACTCTACAACTACTACCATCGCTTCACGACACGATCGTGACGAGCATTTTCCAATTAGCACAAATTGCCCACTTATGTCCAACGTAGAGAACATGTGTTTTTGTTCCATGCAGCTTCAATTAGTACAATTACTGTTTCATACGTAAATGGATCGAAAACCAACGATCGGCACGAAACGTAGTTTTTGTGGGTTTTGCTATGGTACAGTCAACTGTGATCATGTGTCATGTCAGTCATGTGTGAAGATGTAATAATAATAGGATATACTTAATAAAAAGATATGACATGAGGTTTTCTTTATATTCTTATATCTTGTACTCGCAATTAACTTCAAAGTGCTGTTATAATCCTTAAAAAATGTAGTTTCCGGTACATTGGCTTTTCCCTCAACATTTTTCATTATTGATTCTCTACGAGTACAATTTATGATGTTTCAATGCTATAAATCGCACCCTAATACATAAAAGAACTGTTTGACTTTTGTACTCTGCTCATTGATGTTTGTTACTTGATTATAATAATATTTTTTTCTTTTCAAGATTTGACTGTTGGTAAACACTGTAAAGTAGTCCTAACAAATATAGTCATTTTTTATTTGACTTCATCATTATCTGCGGGACCCTCTCTAATTTACTAAAAGGCAAAGATTTTGCTTAAATCCCGTTTCCCCCCTTAGGGGTGGAGTTTCGTAAAATCCTTTCCTAGCGGATGCCTACGTCATAACATCTACCTGCATGCCAAATTTCAGCCCGATCCGTCCAGTGGTTTGGGCTGTGCGTTGATTGATCACTATGTAGTCAGTCAGTCACCTTTGAGTTATTATATTTAGATAACCTTAATCAGCGTCTACCTTCAAGTACATATCATGTCGCGTATCGCGCATCGGTTCAGCCTTCGCCTAACAATGGGATGTTGCGAAGAGATGCAGGAACCACGCGCCGGCGCACACGCAGATCTCGTTTGCATTCGCTGTGATGTACAAACGGCACGTCTAGCTTAACACTGTATCTTATTCAGTTGTAATAGAGACGAATTTGCAATAAAAATGTGAAGTTTGATGTGCTGTTGACTATACAGCGATCAGCGATACGTCTCTATTAGCAAATGTAGAGTATTTTGTGATGAGTGTCATCATCGAGGTAGGAATGGTCGTTTGGAAGCCGAAAGATATTTATCTTCTAACAAGGCTTAACGAAATACAGTAGTTCTGTAATCTTTTTGCATGTTCATATTATTGCCTTCATGTCTTCCAATCATATTAAGCAAGGTAATTTTACTCCCCTGTCTAAATTGTCTCGAAACGTAGAGCCCAAAAAATTAGGAAATTAACGCCCCTATTCACAAACGATGCTTAAGTGAAGCAGCTAATCGAACGCACAGCGTTGAATAGAGCTCTGTGTGAGACCTCATAGTGTTTGTGAATACGGGCGTAAGAGACCATTAATGGCTACCGTTTCATAGCGCCAAATCTTGGTCTAAATTGATTAAAAGATTCATTTCATTTCATTTCAATTTAGACCTTCCAAAGTTCCAACATGTATTTGAAATGAATTACAGTATCTGGAAAACTAATCCCATTAGTACTATTACTCATACCCATTATCCTTTACTTAAAACTTCCAGTAAACTAATTATACAACCTCAATGCTATCGTCACGCTAAATTACCAAGGTCCGACTAGTTAAGGTACGTTTACACTAACCATGTTTGTTGCTGCTCATCGCTCTCAATCGGAAATGTAATTGAAATTTTTCAGCTAAAAATGTCTTAGAACTACTAGAAGAAAAACTTTACCTTTCACTACCTACTGGTCATGGATGACCAACTGTTTTTATTAGGTAGGTAGGTACTACGTGCTTTTATTTATTTATCAAATGCTCGGCCGTTGGATAAGACCTAATCGATTGTGCAAGGCTTCTAAATTCAAAATAGTGGTTCCCAATTCCGACATTGCTCGAAACTCATGACCGTAACGACTGCCTACTTTCGAACGATTTATCACTACTTTTGGCGAGCACTTCACTGCATAGTATAAAACAGTCGCTTTCCTGTCTGTATGTCATGTCCCTATGTATGCTTAGTACTTTAAAACTACGCAACGGATTTTGATGCGGTTTTTTTTAATGGATAGAGTGAATCAACAATACACAACAGTTTCTATGTATAAAACATGCATATTATAGAAGAGAAAAGCTGAGAAAATCCATTACACCCGTGCGAAGCCGGGGTGGGCCGCTACTATTAAATAAATAATAATGTAGAGTTACTTTCTTTCTTTCTTTACTTACATTAGTTTGGCGTACTTTGAACGTAAGTTAGGTACCTAATTACTTATTTTAACAATATTGCAACTATTGTGGCTCAGTAATCGAGTTAAACAACTCTAGTTCAACACTGCTATAGCAAAAAACAATCATTGTATTGGGAATGTATATTTTATGATTCAAAAAACTGTAATCACTATAATGATTCGCTTCATCGAATATTAAACGCAACCCAATTTTACTCTACGTTGTTACTTTTGTATTTCACTTAAAATTATTATTTTCAACACATCATAAAAGAAGGAATTGTGGTTTTTCTTTTGTATGTAAATAGAAAATCTGCATAATTAATAAGTAGAGATATTTTCACTCAATCTTGTAAAGAAAATTGTTCATTAGCATAGAAATCTCAATGGTTTTATGCTAATTACTAAGATAAGTAATTGATATTAAAACTAATTAGCGTTCTTAATTATATATTGAAATAAACTCTTATTTCACTTATCTCTTTTTTATATAAAAAATACATTTTGTTAATTGAATTACAGATAAAATCGCGTATCAAAATGTAAATTAGATTCAGTTTTTTCGCACCATTTTCTCTCATGATCTGTGTGCCGTTAGTACTGTAAATGCAATAAAATGTAAAATACGCCCTTATGTGAACTGGAGTACTGTTCTGTTGATGGGCGAGACACACTCGGAATCAATAATATTTTCCAGGCTTTAAACACAAGATTTATTAACACTAACCTAGTAGTACGGGAAAATTGTCAACAATATTCAGTGTCGATTTCGATTCGTTTGAGTGCCTAATGGGTCGCCGTATCGTGAAACGAATACAAAACTTCAGACACACTTAGTTTTATTAAACAGTTTATGTTGATTCTCTACTGAAAATAACACAAACCATCTTCTTTCGGAGGGTAGGTAAAGGTATTTCTATTTTAAGTGAGACCAAACTAAAAATAAATAAACACAATTATCATAAGGGGGAGACATCTGTCACATAACCGAAGCAAACAATTTTTTCGGAGACCATGATTCTTTCGCTCCAGAGGTATCGATTCCCAGATGGGAATTGTGTAAATTGTTTCCAGTTTGGTTAGTAGCTACATACGTTCAGACGGATACTTAATAATCTGAAGGAAATACCTACAATATGATTCTTTTTATGAATAAAATGATCGAAGCAAACGCCTCCCCCAAGTATTTCTACAACAATCGGTCTTGCGCTGTCTGCATTCAGATGCTTCCCTTACACGACTACCTGCGTCTTGCCGTCACCACTAGAGAACTTTCCTCCCTCCGCGTCCGTTAGTTCTAAGAGCAATATGCTTTGCCCGCTACCACTTACCTTTAACAATGCTTTATCTCGGTTGCTTTGGATTGCCTTCTTGTCATTCTTACCATAAAATATTGGATTCTTCCATCACCGTAGGCAGTTCCCGCCACGCTCGGCGGCCCGCGACGCGCAGCGACCGCGACCAGGCGCAGGGTTACCGTTTCTTTACATATTTCTTGCATCTTGCCCTCGTTATCAAGCCGTTGTTGTTTTGAAGCATGACATGACATGTACATGGAATAGCATGTTTAATGAAATCTGAGAGGGGATTGAAGAAATTTTCTCTGATGTAAAAATAACTCTACCAATGAAGTTTTCGTTTTGTTGGCATGAGAAACGCTTCACGAACATTTGTGTATTTAGTGAAACAATAAGGTGTTCGGAATTTAAATCCGTTGTTTCGTCGAATCCGAATTGCGCATCAGCTGGAATGAAATCGGGACGCAGCCTGACGTGCTATCGCCTATACGTACCAGGTTTTGCTGCAAGAAGGCTTTTTTTTCTAAAAAAAACCCTTCTTTTATCCCTTCGTTATGAAGCTCAGTCAACTGTGGTAACCTTAAAGCATATATTAATAAAGACTTATAGGTACTTAGACCTAAATAAGTACGGCCTTGCGCACAAATGTATAAAAAAAACTTTAATTTTGACTTAATTTTTTTCCTAGTCATACCATTGTAGACTGACGTGTTCATACCGTGAAATGGAAAGGTATCTGCTATGAAAAAATAGATCATTATGTGGTAAAGGTCATAGTTAATTATAATCTTCTTGATTGAGGGGTAGTTGCAACTATAAACTTAATCACCCTGTAGGTACGCGTGGTGGTTAATTTTGCTTATTTAATTAAACTATTTGTAATTATAGTTTTTAAGTGTAATCTTCGCTCTCTACAATTTATTATTTTTTATAATATTTTATTTAGTTAAAATACAAATTATAAATGTTGATGAAAACCAAGCAAACACTTTTATTTACATGAACTAGCTTTTAAAGAGAAAATGGTTTTATTACAATATCTTATCCTGCACTTTTGAAAATATAACTTTTATAATAATTGCAACAGGCCACTTTGCAGGCACAAATTACAAAAAATATTGCCCGCGTAGAATCCCCTTTCATTAGCACTGCCGTCAGCTTTTCAATTGTCACCCTTAACGACTGATTACAAAATGAATCATTCTTAATTACTGACTTTAAACATTTAATTAAAAGAATTAACCGAACATTGATTAAATGTACATAATATCACCGAACTTAATGTTATTTATTAATGCGATAAAAATATAATAAAATACGTAATTTAATATGCCGTCCGTAATTGCGGAACTACAAGATCAATGCAATCGGTACAGTCAAACGCATTTAGGGTTGCCAAGTCCAAGAAAATAAAAGCCGGACTCGTTGCTTAATTTTGCCGGACATTTAACCCTAAAAGACGGACATACCTTTTTAGCTAACATGCCATCTTCGAATCGGTAGCCCAACATCCTGATACGTGCATAATAATATTAATATTATGTGCTCGATATCGTAGGCATCGGTGCATCGGTGCTTTCGACTGGCGCGGCAACCATATAAAAAGCCTAAAAGAAACCGGACAGGCCGGACAAGATAATATTTGGCCAAACTTGGCAACCCTAGACCCAATCAGACGCAATCGGACACCTACTTTCCGAATTATGTATTCAAAGGGGCCGACAAACAAACTAATAAAATAACTTTAACTTACCGTTTTGCCGCAAAAGAGGAACGGACCCAGAAGGCTCCCCAAAAGACAGAATAAGTAGAGTTCGTTCGTAGTTGCTTAAAAGTAAAACTTACATAACGTGATTTAAATTAATTATTGTTCAATAACATTTACATTACCTGATTTACTAATATTTTTTATAACGTGCCAATTAGATTTAATTTATAATTATTTAAACAAATGTTACTTTATAAATTAGTAAAATAGACACTTCAGCAATTAAACATTAACAGTGTTTTGATTAGATAATAAGCCAAATATTTTTTTCTTACGTTCCCTACTTAATTGGTTGCAACAACTGGATTTCTGCTACGACTATTTTATATATTTTATTTTATTGGTTTAACAATGTTTAAAATTAAAATAAAATAACATAATATTGTTTAATTTAATATTCTTCTTAAATGAAATGAGCCTTCTTCATCTTCCTCTAGGTCTCACCAATTAATATTTAGCGCTAACATTATAAACTGTTTTCTCAAATAAAAACGCAATGGTCGATGTCAACGTAATCGTTTATGTAAATGTATGGTTTCTGTTTTCTTTACCGATTGATTTACCGAAATCAATAATAATAAAACTAATGATTTTATCGCACTCGTTCCGTGGCGTTTCCGATTCCGATATTGTGTGGAAACATTTTAGAAGTCCGTTAATTGACGTTAATTGAGTCGTTTATACGACGATCGTATTTTGAATATTTTATCGATGAAAGTTTAGACATCTAAAATAGACTACTGATGTACTGAATTTTAATTAAATTTATTATTTTTAGCCACGAATTTACGTCAGAGTCCTAAATTAAAGCATAATCTATCTAATACTTAATACTTATTCCGTGATAAAACTTATTTAGCGAACAGATTTTAAATAATCATTCCTATTTATCATTGCGGAAAACAATTAGATAAGTAATTACTTAAAGTCGTAAAGTATAATGTAATGACATAACGATTGGGCTGTGCGTGATTCGGGACGTAAATATCTTTGACATTCGCATTACATTGCGGAATAACAATTATTTCACCCACGCCGAATATTTTCACGATAAGGCACACACAAATATTCGGTTACATTTCAGTATAAGTAAATAAATATCCTACTTGCCACACGCCACAATTTTTAGAAGGTGATTTTGTACGCCGCAGTACCAAATAGATTTGGAAAAATAAAATCATTTGAACTCGACGAAATATTTAAAAAATGTGTGTCGCGGGGAATCTCATACGCACTTTTGGTAAAAAATTGACTGCTCTACGAACGAACTATGCATAGCATACGGTCCGCCTTATGTACACTGTTTTATGTGCATTCAAGTTTAAAATAAATAAAATAAATAGAGATAAGGTGGTCTTTATGCTTCATTACGTTTTATGGGTCTTCTGTCATTCCTACATTTCTCTAGAATTTAGAGAGTAATAGAGAATAGAGTGATCTGAAATCTAGAGTCTAGTAGTTATGGTGTGTTAATTAGATAAAATTCTACAATAATGTGTTCTGTTTCTATTCCAGTATGAAGTCGAACTCGGTGGTGAGCGGCGACAAGGAGCCGGCGCCGGCGCCGTCGCCCGCCGACTCCGGCGTCGCTGAGCTTGAGAGAGACCACCATGACTACGGGTAAGTCATGAGACTTACCTTCCTTAGTTTCAGCCAAATGACGTCTACTGCTGGAAAAAGGCCTCCCCCAATGATCAAGATTTCCACACTGACAGGTGCTGTTCCAACCAGGTGCTTCCTGCCACTTTTACCAGATCGTCGGTCCACCTAGGCCTCCCCACAATACATCTTCCAGCCCGTGGGTGCCACTCTAAAATTTTCTATGAGCGATGTGCCTAAAGAGCCCATAGAGCATCCCCTCTTATCTGTTTGTGTACCTTTATCTTTATGTAACTCATGTAATTCCCAAACGCACGAATGAACCTATTTTGATCCAGTTTTGTCCACTTATTTGGATCCACATTTCTCTCATCATCATCATCATCATCATTTCAGCCATAGGACGTCCACTGCTGAACATAGGCCTCCCCTAATGCTTTCCACGTTGATCGATCGACATTTCTCTCTCTGTCTGTTAACTCATTTAGCTCCCATACATACATGAACCAATTTTGATCCACTTTTCTCCCAATTCCAGCACCACCGACCGCCTAAGAAGCCACGAGGTGCGCGTGCGAGCCCCGCGCGGGCTCATGCTGCAGAGCTACGCGCCTCGCTCGCGGGACGAGCGGGACAACGAGCTAGCGAGGGTTAGGCGGGACAGGGCGCTGCTGAGGCAGAGGCTAGAGGATACCGAGTGGAGCCTGTGCCAACGAGCTGGCGAGATAGCTCTGTTGAAGACGCAACTGAAAGACGCACAGGTTGGTAACTTATATCCACAGCTACTTTTATAGTGTAGGGCAAGAAGGGACAGGGCGAAGCTGAGGCAGAGGCTAGAGGACACCGAGTGGAGTCTGTGCCAGCGAGCTGGCGATATCGCACTTTTGAAGACGCAGCTGAAGGATGCACAGGTTGGTCACCTTCTCTAAGATTTCTTCTTAGGCTCGTGTTATAAAGCTACGCGCTTGCGGGACGAGCGGGACAACGAGCTAGCGAGGGTTAGGCGGGACAGGGCGCTGCTGAGACAGAGGCTAGAGGACACCGAGTGGAGCCTGTGTCAACGAGCTGGCGAGATCGCACTGTTGAAGACGCAGCTGAAGGACGCACAGGTTGGTACCTCCTCTCAGACATCTTCTTAGGCTCGTGTTGCAAAGCTACGCGCCTCGCTCGCGGGACGAGCGGGACAACGAGCTAGCGAGGGTTAGGCGGGACAGGGCGCTGCTGAGACAGAGGCTAGAGGATACCGAGTGGAGCCTGTGTCAACGAGCTGGCGAGATCGCACTGCTGAAGACGCACAGGTTGGTAACTTGTATCCGGAGCTAGTCTTATAGTAGAGCGAGACGGGACAAGGCGCTGCTGAGGCAGAGGCTAGATAGAGGATACGTAGTGGAGCTTGTGTCAACGAGCTGGCGAGATCGCACTGTTGAATGTTGAAGATCTGTGAAGACTGTGTATGAAGAATGCACAGGTTGGTATGACAACATGATGCAACAGAATGCATAGGCTATAATTTATGACGATCTGTGACAAACGAAATTTCACGCGTGCGAAGCCGCGGGCGGAAAGCTAGTACTTAATATGTTACCTAGTTACCTATATGGCGAACAAATAATATAAGTTCAGGCTGGTAATATACATCGGTTGTAGGAAGTTCAGAATAGCAAAGGTTCTCTCTAGAGTCTAGACCTAACTTTAAAAAATAATAATAAAATTCGTAAAAACCATTACCGTCAATTACTGTAATGGTTTGTCTACTTTTGAGTATCGCAGAGACATCTACAACAGCGTTGAAACACTACTATTCCAACTGAACTTGAACATTCAAACGATATGAAGTTCGAACCTGTGTGCCTACCATGAGTTTACGTTAGGTGTGCTCGCTAGCGACTGCGTAAAAAATGACATTTAAATGTATGACATATTGTGCAGCGCCCCTAGTGGCTACTTTCAAGAAATAAAATCTTCATAGAATTTTTTGACGTATTCGCTAGCGAGCTCACCTAACGTAAACTCATGGTAGGCACACTGCTCGCTAGATGTCGCTAGTAGTCATAATTTTTTGTTGCCACTCGACAAGTAGTACGAGTAGAACATATCGAGCTAGTGATAAAAAATGTAGATAAACGTGGGAACGAATCTTTTTGTTTCAAAACAATTTACTTTATCTAATCACGAGAATGCGGACCACATGCAAACAAACGACTCGAGTTTACAAACAGTCGCTGAGATTACACAATTATTATGTTGCTACTTACACAAATTAATTTCTTCTATTTTTTCCAGAACGAACAAACAGCGAAAGGCCACGAATATCTCACTCTCAAAGCGGACTGTCGTCAATTGAGAGAGGCGCTCGACAAAAAAGAAAAAGAAATAATGAGACTCCGAGCGGAATCAGAGGAGAAGGAAAAAACGGCCAACCGGCTGCAAGCAGAAGTTGACCGACTAACCAACGACCTGATGGAAAGCGTCTCAGATCTAACCAAGACTAAAGAATCGAGCAAAAACGAAATCGAGCGGCTAAAAACGGAACTGAAAGAGCTCAGACAAGAACTATNACTGTTGAAGACGCAGCTGAAGGACGCACAGGTTTGTCACCTTCTCTAAGACTTCTTCTTGGGCTCAGCTACGCGCCTCGCTCGCGGGACGAGCGGGACAACGAGCTAGCGAGGGTTAGGCGGGACAGGGCGCTGCTAAGACAAAGGCTAGAGGATACCGAGTGGAGCCTGTGCCAGCGAGCTGGCGAGATCGCTCTGTTGAAGACTCAGCTGTAGGATGCACAGTTTGCACAGGTTTGTCATTTAGGTATATCCTTAGCTACTCTTATAATGTAGAGCAAGGCTATTGGTATTTATTTCAAAAATATGGCCGAGTTGGAATACTGTTTAGATAGTATTACCGTAGTTATAGGAAGGTCTTAGATCAAGATTTCAAAAACTGTCACAGCCCTCCTTCTGGCACAGTCGGGTAAAAAAAAATAACAATTATGGTTTGTCTACTTTTGAGTATCACAGCGACACCTACAACAGCATTGAAACACTACTATTCCAACTGAACTTGAATATTCGAACGGTATGAAGTTCGAACCTGCTCGCTAGATGTCGCTAGTAGTCATAATTTTTTGTTGCCACTCGACAAGTAGTACGAGTAGAACATATCGAGCTAGTGATAAAAAATGTAGATAAACGTGGGAACGAATCTTTTTGTTTCAAAACAATTTACTTTATCTAATCACGAGAATGCGGACCACATGCAAACAAACGACTCGAGTTTACAAACAGTCGCTAAGATTACACAATTATTATGTTGCTACTTACACAAATTAATTTCTTCCATTTTTTTCCAGAACGAACAAACAGCGAAAGGCCACGAATATCTCACTCTCAAAGCAGACTGTCGCCAACTGAGAGAGGCGCTCGACAAAAAAGAGAAAGAAATAATGAGACTGCGAGCGGAATCAGAGGAGAAGGAAAAAACGGCCAACCGGCTGCAAGCAGAAGTTGACCGACTAACCAACGACCTGATGGAAAGCGTCTCAGACCTGACAAAGACAAAGGAATCGAGCAAAAACGAAATCGAGCGGCTAAAAACGGAACTGAAAGAACTCAGACAAGAACTATCCGACGTTTCCCTCAGCGGCTACGAAGGGATCGAGTGCGGGCGAACGATGAGGGGAATATACGACGTTTGCAAAAATAACGAGTATCACTGGAATTCTAATGACAGCGCATTAGAAGACGCCGAAGTCCAAAGACTGAATGGGGAGATGCCCGACCCTTGCGGGAGCCCGTGCCCCGCTAGCGTGTCCCTCGACCGACTCAAATGCGAGATGGAAGCAAAAGAAGCACAGTTCAACAACGAAAGGAGAAAGTGGTCGGAGGAAAAAGACAAAGTGCTGAGATACCAGAAGCAGTTACAACTCAACTACGTCCAAATGTTCAAGAGATCGCGCACTTTAGAAGCAGAAGTGGACGGATTGAGGCTAGAACTGGAATTGTGCAACAAAAACATGAAGAACATCAACAAACACGGCAAAACTATTGAGTTGTAACGCTACCAAATTATATTAGTAATATTGTAAAGGATAAACAAAGCGCTAAGATACCAGAAGCGGTTACAGCTCGAAAACACTATATTGAAGATTATAAAAAAGGTAATTTAAATACAACATAGAAAATAAAACAAAAACTATAAGCAATAAATAAGGAATTAATAGAGTTGTAACGCTACCAAATTAGATAGTAATATTTATAAAGGCTATCCACGATTCTGTAAATATTCTAGTATAAGCTCGTATGATTTCTTGCCCCAATGTCAGTAACCTTCAGAACTTATACCATAAGTTTGTCCAAGGCATAATACTCAACTGGCAATCATTTAAATTATTGTACATTATTCAGTATCAGATATTATGTGTACCTACTCGTAAGTGCCTAATTTAAGTTAATGTAGATATTAATAAAAGTATTTTTGATTATAATCGTGGTTTTAAAGAAACTCGAAATGTGCAACACGTGTTTATTGCATTCACACTTGCATACAAACATTTGGGAGCAGAACTTATGATATATTAAGACAATACTGTTGGGTTTGAACACATGAGAAATTCCGTAGAAATTGCTTCAATTAGTTTGTCAAATGTCGAGGTTTAGAATTTAGGTTTCAAATTGGACAGGCCCAAATTTCTGGACCTAAAAGTGAATCCTTCTCCTTTAAAATCAGTGTTAATTCTAGACGATTTTGCTGGTTCCACCTGAAATTAATTTCATAAGTATACATTTATACCTTTAACAGTAAGTAATAAGGCATCTAGTAGTGCACCTTGTGGAAATTTGTGACTTGAGAGACCAAACACCTTCGGATCTGACGTCAAATTTTTATTCAATTCAATAATCTTCCTACAAATGTGCAAATCAAATTGTGTCTACAAATATTTGGAGGCTATAAGTTTATGTAGATGATGTAATGGCAACAAAAATGGAGGTGACAAAAACCCATGATCTGACGTCAATCAATACAGATATTCACAAATCAACATTGAGTCATAACGTCACGTGTAAGTTAAAAATCCATAGCTGTTTTCTACCAATTCAATAACACTAATGTTATGAACAGTTACCATACAAGTGAAAAAATATGAACACAAGGCTGAGTTGCACCATCTTATTTTAACCGTAACAATAACGATAACCGGTGATTTTTGTATGGAGTTTGACAGATTTTTGACGTTTGCTAAAGTCAAAATAAGATGGTGCAAATCAGCCTAAATACAGCTAGGGTTAAAAGTAGCGGAGTCTTATGCTGAGTTGCACCACCTAACTTTGACCGTAAATATGACGATAACCGGCGCATTTTGTATGGAGTTTGACAGATTTTTGACGTTTGTTAAAGTCAAAGTAAGATGGTGCAACCTAGCCTTAAAAAATTCTGATCAACAAGATGCACTCTATCACAACGTGATAACAGTAACTATCTCTTGAAAGTGATTAGGTACCTGAGTGATATCCCCAATGGTGGACCGCTTCCTAATCTTGTACCACCAATATTCGACGCCAAGAGTGATGCAGGCTAGACCAATACCCATGAATATTACTATAAACACCCCTCCAATGTTTTGTATGGAAATACCATCCGACTGAAATTAAACAAACGAATTATGATAACCTTTAGGTGCACACAAATACTTGATTATGTTACTTACTTACAACAACAACTTTGTTGAATACATAATAAGTAGGTACCTACACAAGCTTATTTTTAAACTAACTGTAGATTTTAAGAACAGTTAGCTACAGTTGCCAGAATTTATTATGATTATTCCACAAAAGTGATGTTACTCACTTGATCGTCTTGTTTTTCACATTTCATTGCGTTTGGATTGTTGGTCCACCAGTTTTCTTTCAATTTTTCTAATTTCCGCTTATTGAGCAGCTGAAGAATACTGAAATCAAATTATTATGATTATTACCAAGCATTCAATGGCTGAAACAGCTCTCGTAAAGCGACTGTTTATTGTTTATGCATTCATGTTTAGAACTGTATACAATTTTATTATACCCTTTAGGTACTACTTCTTAGTTACTATTTCTTAAAACAACTTCGAGAACTGCAGCTTTCATGAAAAACTCAAAGTCATCGCTCAAACATTCAAGGTATTGACATTTCCCTTGACCAATCGACATAATAACCATAATAAAACAGTAGCTCGAACATGGTGCCGTAAAGTAAGCATTGTGTATCAACAAACTAATAATTTATACGGTCGGCTATTGGAAATGTCGGCGCGGTCACCTTTGCCTACTATTTGCATAAACTCACTTTGTGCCAGACAGGTTTGTACTGTTACACATGTATTGTTTTAAAAGTCAAAAATAGTTATTTAATTTTTAGCGTTAAGAGTCGCATCTCAATTCCCGCCTAAAAAATCGAACTGCCTAAGCAGTTCGATTTTTTCAAGTTATTTATAATTTTCAAGTCAAAAATACTTATTAAGAGGTATAAAATTTGCTGATGTCTGATGCTAAGATAATTTTAACAGGGTTTAGCTTAAACTTTAAAAGTAGGAGAATCTTATTACTCAATTTTGAAGCCAGAAGTTCACAATACATACATAAACCTACCCTACCTAATCACGGATGAACTGATCATGACGCGTGAGATGAGGTACAGGAAATTGAACTACCGTCCGGTAGAATATCAAATTACATTGCAGGAATCATAAATACCTGCTAAGGCAGGTAGGTACATAAAAGTACAATGATTCGTTGTTAAGTAGGTACGAGTAGGTACAACAGAAGCAATGTCGTCACCGCCATTGTAAACAATCAACGGTTATTCGATTAGTGGCCGCCAAGCTAATCATAGGAGGGCTCGAATTACACACCCACATCGTTGAATAAAGGGAATTCGCTACGCACAGTGAGGTATGTTTCAAGTTTAAATCATTATGGACTGCAATTTGTATGTTAAGCGAATCATTTAAATTTGAAGCCAGTCGACTCTATCTAAGCATTACATTACGGCTTCTGAAATTCAAATTGATTTCCGTCATATTTAAAAAATGGCGACTCCAAAAAAAGTTATTTTATCCAAATGAACTGTTAAGGTTCGGCCAAACCAACGCGATCACACGCGATCAGCCGGCGTGCAGCGATGGCGATCAGACTTAAATGCATTGGTCGCCATCGCTGCACGCCGGCTGATCGCGTCTGATCGCGTTGGTTTGGCCGAACCCTTAGCTAGTATCTATGTGGTTGAGGATTCCGGGTGAAGCTCGCTTCCACCTTCTGCCTGATCATCACTTTTCATTAGGTGAGATGCAGGCCTAGAGCTGCCTCATTGTGGTTAAAAAAAATGGGATAGAAAACAGATGAATCTACACTCACGCATTATTAAACTGGTCCTTCAACGGTGATCCCTGCTGCACAGCGATGGCATACGGCTTCCTCGAGAACTCATCTCCTACCATCTGAAGGTCGCAGCTCGTCAGCACGTGGTATCTGACGTCAGTCGCATCGCCCAGCCAAGCGAAGCCTTCGCTGGAACTCTTGGAGTCTCTCACCCTTTGCAAGGCCTCAAATCAAATATAAAATCTTTAATTGCATCAAAATGTGTTGTATCAAATTTAGAAAGCGCATTTTACCCCCAGTTTTTGAATAGAGATTTTTAGCTGGAGCGTGCTCATCTTCGACTTAGATATGAATTTAATATGAAAATAAAAGGGTCTTAGGTTTGGTTATGTATTGAGATTTTTAGTATGAGCGTGCTCATCCTCTACTCAAGCAGGGAGTCCAATAAAAATTTCACAGTTAAGTAACAAATGAGTATCTATTAACAAATGAAGTCTACATGGCATATAATGGACACCACAAACACTGGCAAAATAAGCAATTATTATTAGGTATGTCAAGATAATCTTCCAAATCAGTTTTTATCACCTCTTCGATGGAGTTGGGGAGACCAGCCTCCTTCATGGCCTGCCACATCTTGCTGTACTTGTCGCTGACTGGGTAGTCCCAGACAGCTAGCTTCGCGCGCTCGACGTCACTCAGACTGTCGTTTAAGCTCATTTCCTTCCATATTCTGAAAATTGTGATGCTAGCTTTTATGGGAGAAGGTGTTTTAAGTTCAAGAGGAATTTAATATGTAGGGATATCACATATATCAGGAGTTTCCCTGCGTGGACGAATCAGAAATGAGGAGATCCGCAGGAGAACCAAAGTAACCGACATAGCTCGCAGAATTGCTAAAATCAAGTGGCAGTGGGCGGGGCACATATAGCTCGTAGAGACGATGGCCGTTGGGGCAGGAAAGTTCTCGAGTGGCGACCACGGGCTGGAAGACGTAGCGTGGGCAGGCCTCCTACTAGGTGAACCGACGATCTGGTAAAGGTCGCGGGAAGAGCCTGGATGCGGGCAGCGCAGTACCGTTCATTGTGGAAAACCTTGGGGGAGGCCTTTGTCCAGCAGTGGACGTCATTTGGCTGAAACGACGAATATCACATAGGTACCTATATGTTTAAATATTTAACTTCTAAACTAGGTGCAGCCAGCCAGTTCGACATAGTTCAGACAAGAATTACTGCCAATTTTAAAAACTCCGACTCTAGAGCACAATTACCTATTCTCCTAAGTCAAAGAGCAGACAAGACAAGCTACTTAATGCTAGTACTTATCGCATTAACAAGACATTTACCTATCGCATATTTTATTTTCCATTTTTAGGCCATTGACCCTGTGGAAGTAGGTATGACTGGTATGACGTAAACCCTGAGCAATAATTGCGAGTGTCAATTGAATTCGCGCCACGGTTGCCCTCGCCCCTGTCCTTCCTCCCATTGAGGCAATTGCATATCCAACACTTAACGTATCAGATGTGTATCACCTTCATAAAGACTACAGATCTAGATCTGAATCAGCAAAGGGATATAAAAATCGGACGCAGAGACAAGTCCCTGCGTAAGATAGAAACGTTTCTTTTCGAATTTCAACAGATTCGTTTTTTCAAACTTCAGAGACGTTGAGAACTATTCAAAAATGAATTCAGCTCGATTTTTTTCCATGAGATTTCATCAGGTACTACTTTACTAAAACTAGGGTATTTGGCCATTTTGATTGAGAGACATTATCATTTAGGTTGTTAATTGTAATAATTTCATCTAGATCAAGGAACTTTCTTTCTCCACTTTCTTCAACATCTTAAAACAGTGCAAATAAAGTTTTTGGCATTTTCGTAACTGCAAACATCGATAACGAGGATGACACTGTTATCAAGGGTTTCTTCCAAAAAGCGGGGTCATTGCCCGATAACAATGAGACGTTTGTACAGTTGTGATTGCGTGCAGTCACAAATTTAAATAAAATTAACGAGTTCATGTCAAATTCTTGTGCAAATGTTTTTTTGATTTTCGTCATTCGTCGTTCCGCATTGACTCTTGGTAGATTTAAAATTTTTTGGTGGCACTGACCTTTAGCAGTACCAAAATACACAAAATACCTAATGATATGTAAGATCCTAAGCACCTAAATCAAGATTCAAAATAATTACTCGATCTACATGAAGCCTTCAGATCCATAGAGTTAGTAACTCTTCAAGAGATAGAGTTCTGTAAAAAAGATGCAGGAACACTAGCAGTGCCTATTATGTTTGCTATTTCCCTTTATGTTCCTTGAAGAAAGAAACAAATCTTCATAAATACTCACTCATAGAACTTAACTTCAATGTGCGCCATCCTTTCAAAGTACGTCATAGCTGCAGACCCGTTCAGCGGTGCATACTGGATCTTATACTGCTTGGAGAGATCGTCCAAGGATTCTATGGGCGTGTCCAGCCGAGAGACCGTAAGGAAAGCCGCCAAGTTTGCTGTGTACGAGGCTATGATGATGAAGCTGTAAGTAAACCATGGGTAAGATTTGTGGTCGCATCAGTGATAGAGAACAACCAGAGAAATAGGTGGTGTACATGTGGTTAGTTACCATTGCAGAACACAAAGCAAAGACACTACATTAATTCGGTAGAAGTAGGTATATGAAAAATAGACTTTATCTAGAACCAAAGCCAACTTCATACTTTTAGCATCAGAGATCAGTGTCTTTAGTAACTTTTGAGAATCGTAAGGTTGTTAATAGTATTAAGTAAGCCTGTACATAACATACTCATTACTCACCCAAACAACCACCAAGTAGCAGCCAGTAACCGTCCAGACAGATTCTTCGGAGCCTCACCACCGCCTTGAGGCGTGAGTGACGTCATGCAAAACCATAGACACTCCTTGAGCGTGAATTCTCGTTTTTCCTCATCGTCTTTGTATTTTTCACGGTTGTTCTGGTAGCTGTAGGGACTCCATTTGTCGAATACCCACATCAAAAAGCTGAAAAACCCATAGTGTATCATAGAAATAGAGACTGAAAGAAGTTTGAAAGTCTAAGTAAGTATCAATAAACTCAAAATGTTTATTTTATTCAACTTTGTTATAAATATTCTGCATAAAAATTAATAAAACTATTTTCCGGTGGGGTTTTAGCCTTATTTAATAAAACTTCATCGTTTATAGGTTTTATTAAGTTTTCAAATTGACTCTGTCATTCAATCTTTTCACTCTGTCATTCTCTATTGTCAGTCAGTGCTGTGGGTGGTTACAGATATCCTGCCTGAAGGTCTTTAATGAATTTAGGGATAAATATTGTGTGATAAATATGGGCACATTGAGTGTTTTGTTAATGTGTTGTGGTATTGTGTTCGTAAACAAGAGTGATCCAATAAAAATTCCAAAGGATTCCCGAGAATAAGTACACGAGTTCAAGATATTTTTAAGGTAAGTCAGCTACCCCATTTATTCGTCTTATCTACAATCTAGTTTTTTCAGATTCTTGTAGCTTTGGCGATTAATGTAGGTAGGTAGGTAAAATTTTGTCAATTTTATTCTGATGTTCTTCCCTATGTTGCCAAGCTTTAGGAATCGAGCGAGAGGTTTTATCGAAACGAAACTACTAGCGAATGTTACATTGTCTAGAAGCAGTTAACTGCTTTAAAGAATCAAGACTAAAATGGTTAGGCACGTCTAAGGCAGGTTACCTAGGCTGAAATTCAGTTGAGATCGCGTTTATACCTGCTTATAAAAAACTTGATTCTAAAAACAACGATAGGTGGAATGATAGATACGATACGGATGTAGGTAACCGGGTCGGTTGCACTATTTTCAAATTAGGTTACCGTTGGGCCGCGCGGTTACATAACTATTGGCACATTTGAGTTAAGTACAGTATCGCCATTTCCCTCCAAAGTATTCCCAAACATTGGCTGGCATTGGCAAACCTGAGTCAGTTTTTGTGAAATGGATTCATCTGTGGATCAACCTATTCTGGTAATTTCGGATTTAATTATTTACAGAGGCTGGTTGTAAAACAGTGATAACTTCGGGGACATAAAGAACCATTAAATCTTACAATGTTACTTACAATACCCTCAATTTCTGCCATGGCGCATCACGTAGTAGGTACCTAGGTATTTCACTAATTGTAGGTAGATCAGTCAGATTTGTTCAGTGGTAGTAGTAGGTACTCTCAGAGGATTTATTTGTAATTCATCTTTATCATCATAATCATCATCATCATCATCTCAGCCATAGGAGGTCCACTGTTGAACATATGCCTCCCCCAATGCTTTTACATGTTGCCCTGTTGATAGCGGCCAGCGCTCAGCGCCTTCCTGCAGTGCTACCTTTACGATGTCGTTGGTCCACCTTGTGGGTGGACGTCCCATAAGTGGATCATCATAAGAGTGGACAAAATATGTAATGAATTGGACTATAAATAAACATGAGGCACCTAAGAATAACTCAAGAATCCCTAATAATTAAGGAAATCATCTTGTGCCCGATTAGATTTGACATTGAAAGGTTTCACAACAATGGGAATTCCCAGAAGTAAAATCCTTATTTGTGTTCAAAAATATTATTATGTTGAATTACAAACTTGTGCCACAACTTGTGCGGAATTGGAATGAAGACTTCGGTCATTGCCTCGTGATTTTTAATAGATGGTAAATTGGTGGTTTCCACATCTGCTACAATAGATGGCGCCTTAGGTCACGAAGCAAACATTCCCTCAGAGCAGCCGTTTGGCAAACGAACTTACAGTGACTGATAAGCTATTTTAACTTCTAAATAAATAAATACAACGTGATATACCGCACCTACTCACTTCTGTTGTGCTGTGCGTCATCGGTTAAAATGATGTGGTCTATGGATATGTAGCGCGAACGAATGCACGTAATAAAATAAACATTAGTCCGGCTAACCCCTAATTTATTAGGACTAACGCCCCACGCTCTAGAAAGTTCGGCCATTGCTAAACCGATCTAAGTTTAGATAACCCGAATCATTCACATGACTTTACGTTTAATATTTACGCGCGGTTTTAAATCAAACGGCCATTTTTGATCTTCGTTTGTTTATAGCATTTTTTTTTTCTTAATAGCCGCAGACGTATAAATTAAGTTTCGCGAAGATTCTGCACATCAAATAACTCGTTCAGATGATGAACGTTCTTCTTGCTTCCCATTCCACGTCACTCTTTTTTTTCTTTTCCCGGCAAAGCTCTAAGGAAGAGAAGATAATAAACTTCCTCTGTGTTACATAATTATAGCTATTTTTGTTTATTTAGTCATACTTATTTTAGCCTTTATTGGCAGAAAGGTCAAATGGCATTCCTTACCTACTGGCTACTGCTATAAATATTTCCAAATTACAAATCTAAATTTTATTATAAAAGTAGCATAATTTTGTTGGAATTTAGATCACTCAAATTAGCATGAAGATCGGATGGTTATAAAAAAGTAGGTAGGTATATATATTATAGAAAGCTTATAGATAGTTTTCCCCACCCTATATTTCTAAAGAATGATAGTTTCACTAGTTGCCTTAGCTGGTCACTAAAATACATTATTGTATAAACTCAATGATGTTGCTTTAAGGTTTTTTATTCTCTTCAAATAAGTAACCTTTAATATTCAGATATTATGGTTATTGCATCTGAACTCCCTGCTTGTACCGGAGTACTTGTACCATGTTCTTTAAACTCATACCACAACTCATACGCTAGTTTTCCGTTTAGATTTGTTCAAAACTTTTTCCACAAAACAGAATTCCGTTTATATTCGCCACAAGTTGCAACTTAGTGTACTCCCCTTGACATATACACTAGCATAGTATCGTAAACAGGTAATTCTCGCTGTGTGAGTTACAGTCGGACATCGCGTCCGACCTCGTTCCACAAATCTGATAAGAAATAATGGAGGTATGGAACTATCGATTTGTCTAACGTGGGTTCGTCCGGGTATGTCTAAATAAATGTGTATAAAGAGTAGTGCTGAAATAGGAGTGCCTTGGGGGAGGCCTTTGTCCAGCAGTGGACATCATTTGGCTGAAACGAACGAACAAACGAAATAGGAGTAACGCAGCGATACGGGGAACTTCGTCGAAAGAGGGTCCCGGGTTCAATTTTGGCCTAAACTGCATGGTTCTTCATTAGAAGTAGATATAGTAGATGCTTGCTACTTGCGCTTACGTTTACCTACTGCAAATCGCAAAGATAAAAAGAAATCGATTGATAATAAAAAAATATTGATCAATAATAAAAGTATGAATGATGATAAATTATATGATAATGAAGCAATCATCGCAGATTTCAAAATATTGTGTAATTTGTGCAAATAACTGTTTGGAAAATAAGCAATGGTATAATTATTAGAAGTGTGATTATTATGATAGAAGAATTGAAGGATGTTATGATAATGCTTAAACCATGCTCTACCTACATCAAAACATAGCTAGTCACAAATTATATTTTGAGACATATAGTGAAGAAACTGGTTAGGGAGTTGACTGCCACAAGGTTGTGTTTCAAATCAATAGTTTCATCAATTCTTGTAAAAAGCTCTTTTAAATCCCCAATGTAGCTTCACCTGAAATTACTTTTAGTACCTACTTCGGCGTAAAGTATTCGGAAACATGACGCCATGGAGTTTTGACCTCTTTTTCGTCTTTGAAACAGGTTTCCCGTGAATGAGCCATTCAATATGAATGTTTGCAGGCGAATTTGGGAATTGACCCACATAAGATAATGCTCCATAAGATAAGTAACATGATGATTCAGACGAAGTGAATGACGACATTTCCTTATTTTATGTTGCTAAACAAAGTAATATCCAGCATATTGTCCAGCAGTGGACGTCATTTGGCTGAAACGAACGAACGAACGAAACAAAGGTAATATCTATAAGGAAACGAGTCAGTCTTTGAAACAATATTATCAGGTGGAAAAATGTAACATTTACTACGGAAATGACATCGAAATGGCGTAAAAATAATTCAATTTTTCTACTTTGATATTCGCTCGATTAACGTATGGAAGTATCAAATATTAAGTAGGGGTAGAAAAATTGAGGATGGAGCCAATCCATATGCCTTATTAGTCTCGTATGGAAAATTGGCAACAAAATTTTCAATGAAATGTCACAGCATGATCATGAATGAGTTTCGAAGACTTTAATTTTTCAGTCTCGGAACCTTTTAACTTTTTATCTTCTTACTGATAATTCATAATAGCATAAGCATATTCCATCATCGATTATGGTCATGATGGTAACTGAGCGTGAAAGTTTTTTAATTCGTTACCTAGAAGTGTTATTTTGTCGTCCATTACCATCAAAGTTATGTTTATTAGTTTATTTATAACTCGAGCGGTTCACGACTAACTTACCCATAAACCGTACACAAATGNTATAAGGAAACGGGTCAGTCTTTAAAACAATATTATCAGGTGGAAAAATGTAACATTTACTACGGAAATGACATCGAAATGGCGTAAAAATAATTCAATTTTTCTACTTTGATATTCGCTCGATTAACGTATGGAAGTATCTATCAATATTAAGTAGGGGTAGAAAAATTGAGGATGGAGACCCAATCCATATGCCTTATTAGTCTCGTATGGAAAATTGGCAACAAAATTTTTAATAAAATGTCACCAGTATGATCATGAATGAGTTTCGAAGACTTTAATTTTTCAGTCTCGTGACCTTTTTTAACTTTATATCTTCTACTTACTAGTTCTGAATTTATAAAAGCATAAGCATTATTCCATCATCGATTATACACTAAGTATAGTTATGATGGTAACTGAACGTGAAAGTTTTTTAATTCGTTACCTAGAAGTGTTATTTTTTCGTCCATTAACATCAAAGTTAACTTTGGTTTATTTATAACTTGAGTTAGTTACGGTTCGCGACTAACTTACCCATAAACCGTACCTACACAAATGAAATTAGAAAGTGCGAGTCACTATGATGAATTGCTCAGGGAAATGCGATGTCAAACGACTCGAGTGACGGGCTCGTATGAACACACTAATAAATCAAAATTGTGAGGCACGAGTATGTATGTAAATTATGTTTTAATAGTACGTACAATTTATAAAATAATGTTTCAGGTTTTGGCACGAGGCATTTTCATAAATTGGACAGATCTGATAGAAATTTTGGGTAGGAAAAAAGATACCAAGTTGTTTCTAGAAGTGAAATTCAAGATACTCTTGCCCCATAATATTATAGGCTAACTAAGACTTAGTTAGCCTATAATATAATATAATAGCCTAGGTAGGCAATTTTTTTTCTCAACTTCCAACGATTTTAACAATAAAAACGCGGATGCTCAAACGGCGTTTCGTTCGTAACAGTAAAAGAAACGCTCTTATGAAGGTATCCACTTCCCTGTTCTAAGCACGGTTGTGCAACAAATACGGCATTGTACGTGTTTAAGTACGTGAATGTTCAGGCAGCGACAATGTATTCTTAATAGTTCACTAACCTTGTAAAGAAATATGCGGCCAGTATCGACAGCCATACGTCGTTTTCCAAAACGGTGAGAAACTTGAAAAGAGATGTGGCCGTCCGCGGCAGTTTCATCATAATTGTTATTCCAACCAGGTCATAGTACGGAACCGTGAAATCCACGACGTTCTCCCTCTCCGCCATTACCGATAAAGAGGTCAGACCTATATCCGCCCTTTTCTCTATCAATTCCTTTATAATCCCGTTCCAATTTCCATTCTCATCCATTGTGCCGAAGTTCCCGTCAGGTGATAGCACAATCTCGTAATCGAATTTGACGATTTGTCGGATTTCCTCGATGAGGTCAATACAGTATCCTTTGAACCCTTTCGGTGCTTCGTCATCTCTTATTATAAACGGTTCTTGCTAAAAACATGAGCATTAAATTAGCTTATATTCAACAAATTTTTATCAAATTATGTATTGTTATTGCTTTGGATACCTATCCTAGGAAAGTTCAATAGACTTACGAATTACCTATCCTGTTATAAGAATTTAGATCGATATTTCAACATCGTAGAAACATCACCATTCCTTAATTCGCACAATAGCTCAGTTGTTTGTACAGTTGTAATTATGTTAACTGACAAATTTTTATCAACTTGCCAACAGTAGTTTAAACAATGGCGGAGTTCATTTACCTACCTCCACTGTCACAACTCTGTACACTAATTGCGCGGAGTAATCGCTCATGTTGTCGGGGTCTGTCAGGGACAAAGGATTGGAGAGACCAGCCTTCCAGGACCCCAACACTCGACTCCCGATAGAAGCCCCATCCTTCACCGTAACCGCTGTTATATCCGTATTAAACTCCATATAGCTCCTGCCATTCATGGGATCGTCCTCCGGTATATAAAAAGGCGCATAAGTCGGAGTTTCTTTTATCTGAAAAAACATTGAACGTCGCGTCTCGTGAATAAATTATCACAGCAATTGTTTTCCACGAATAAACGTGTCAACGCACCTCTTGAAAAGCCGCCTTCAGGTCCAAGGTCCTGTTAGGGGTATTCTTACCGTCGTAATCGTCGCAAGTAATATATTTCATGTCATTTGGCCACTTGCCAGAGTCCAGTAGTGATCTGGAAAATCATAAACGTGTGAAGTCATGGAATATGCCAGGTTATAATTAGATGTACTAGCACGTGGTTTGCTAACATTGGTACGCAAGCACTAGGATTGTAAAGGTCAATTACTTTACGGCTAAAAACGTTCTTAGAGACAGGTCGAAGTAGAATGCCGACGTGATTTCTGGTTCGCCGTTCATGCTGTAGGTGGTCTTTATCTTTCCCAGACGATCTCTGCTCTTGGCGTCCGGCGTCGGCCTCATGTAAACGATGGTGGCGTCCTTGCATCCACACGTAATGTCTCCTTTGTCCAACGACAAGGCGAACCAAGCAGTTTTTCTACCAAAATACTGATTCTCATCTGCCGCATCCAGAACATTCTTTATGGTCCTGAGGCTACCGACCACGAAAAAGTTCACAATGTCCAACTCTCGCAAGCTTCGCAATTGAGTTTTTATCTCGTCTTTATTGAAACTCTTCACAGGAGTTATAACATGGCGTGTCGGAATGTTTTGCAGGAGAGATTTATATTTATGGTCCATAACTGTTGAGAAATGAAATAGTAATTTATCATACTAAATAATAATACGTAAGATTAATTTATATTATCGTACTGGCTGACAGAACAGCAATAGTTTTTCGTGTTTCTTCTGAAAGCAAACTTGCAAACGTAGTAAAGTAAGTAAGTAATGGTTGTTTGCAGTCCCGAATAATAAATCCAAGGATGTTTCTCCTTGGAAGCGTTTTTGTAATAAATGTGGCAACCATCACAAAACAAAAGATACAGTAGCAACAATACAAACCAAAAAGTTCGTCGAAAATAATGGCAGCGTTAGTGATGTCTTGTTTCGTGACGATGGCTCGTATAGATTCCGGCAGTATATCTGCGGGCGGCATCACTTGCAGCAAGAACCTGGTCTGGTTGGCGTCTAAGGAGCGCCATTGCCTCAGATCACCGGCTTGGCCGAACGAGCTCGACATAGTCGGCAGTGCCAGCGCGGCCGTAAACGACTTTATCGTTTCAGAACCCACGCCGGTCATGGTGAAATCTAGGACGACGTGCGGAGTTTTCTTGGCTGATAACATGTCGTTGTACTTTCTGCAAACTGTCGACACGGTCGTTAACGGAATTGGCACGCAACAGAAATAGATTTATTGGTGCATCTAAATCTATCGACACGTTATTAAAAGACGATAGCTGTTCACGTCTTATACTAACCATTTTCAAGAAAAACTTTAGCATCCGATCGGTTGCCGACCACGATGACCGGGTCCACAGCCAACCCCAAGCTCGGGTTCCGCCTGACATACTCCTTCGCTACTTCGAACGCTTTCTCCGCGAGCGCATTGTTCTCCTCGTTGATCAACACTGCAACACCACTTATTTATATCCGATGTTTATGCATGATACGAATTTGTTTACGCTAAAGCTTGAATACCTACAGACGTTTATATTCTGAGTCGTCTGAAAAATTGCTACGCGAACGAACGAAAATAGCAGCAGCAATTTGAGCGAGAATCGACTCTCTTTTGGTTTCATGGCGGAGAGGATGGATGTTAGGGCATGGTCCGTCGTTGGAGTGGTCTGATGGCTTACTGCCCGGCGGTCAGCCAGCCGGCCACGTGTGTCATTGTGTGCTGTCTTGTTACCACGGCGATGCCCGACCTTGCCACTGGGTTATTGATGTTCAGTGCTCATCACTAATAATGTTTGTACGGGCGCCTATAACCATTACTCACATAAAGAGGTTCTAGGCACACTGTAGAAGTTAAATTATAATGTGCGACACACTTTTATCAAAATTGAAGTTAATGGCTGTCTTTCTGTTCAGCAGACATCAATGGAATCGTTAATCAACATAAAATATTAAGCGGTAGGTATTGATGACCCTGCATTATTTGTACTATAAGCTGTATGTTTTCCTAATAAAGAAAAAAAGTATACCTCAGTCACGCTGTTCAGTGAAATGGCAGTCAAAATTCACTACACGAGTCAAGGTTATCACTTCATTGAAAGAAAGAAAGAAAGAAAGAAAGAAAGAAAGAAAGAAAGAAAAGTATTTATTCGATGCTAGTACAAAATAAAATAACAAATAGATATAACAAAACCAAACAGTAAAGTACATGCACCAAAATGACATCTGCTCAGTATAAGCCGTGACGGCAGAGAGAACGTCACGACCACTGGTATTCTGCGGATGCCAGTTGAGCAAAAGGGACCAAACTCCGGTGGCTGAGCTATTAACTTGTTTGTAAACACACTCCAATCGAATGAAGTGATTTCCAAGCGACAGTGATGTCATCTTACTCGCGAGTAGTAACTTACTAATGCAAACTACGCAAGGCAACAGTACATAATCAATTTGCAAGCTAACCGTAGGCCGAGAAGCGAACGACTGCTGGTAGAAACTTCGCATTTAAATTCATCACATTAGCAAAGAATCTTACATTGTTTCTAAAGAACAGTGACAATGTACTGACTTTTATCTATATTCGCTTAATATCACTCTAGGAGTCTGGAAGAGATCGCTTTGTAGCGATAAGACCGTTTTTCTTGTCTTGTGTGGTGTACATCAATAGTGTGATCTATTTAAGTGTACTGTTTTGCATAAATTGAAATAAAACCGAAGCGATCATGATGTATTGTATTCTAATACTTACCTACCTAGTTTCATGTTTTATTACAAAAAAGAAGATAAAGCAAACACTTCTAAAAACGAAATGGATTTTGAAATGTTTGCGTTGTCTTATAAAAATGATGAAGAATTTGAATTGAATGTGTGTGTGTATGATTAACTGGATAGAAAGGATTAGGGTAGTAGTTTGTAAACAAAAGAAGTTTTCGATTGGACTATTTTATTGCCAGAAATGTTTTATAAACACTAACTCCACAAGTGAGAAGAAGTAGAGTGTTAAAACTGTACACACTACTATATCTATACTAAAATGTACTTTCGAATCAAAAATTCAACTGTTAAGTAGTTACGATCCAGAGAAAAGTTAGTCAAAAATCTTAATTATTATCCCTTATAAAGAACACAATGTGTTACGAGTTTGTTTTTGAAATAAACGTTAAGATTCATTTCCACATGACGTGTTATCTTACATTCGAGGTTTGTTATCTATCACATATAAACAAGAAAATAAATTAGAAAAACAGGATATATGAAAAATAAAGTTGTCCATAGAAATACAAAATAGCACACAGAATTAATATGTCAATATGAACTATCACCTTGTCAACTTTGAACTTTTATTTTGAAAATCTTAAAATTAGTGTCACAATGTGAACCACTTCCTACCTCTTTGGGAATAGAAAGGCGTTTAGGAGTTACATTTTGCTTTTAGAAAATGCTGTTTTAGCATGCACCAGGCCTTCCTAAACTTCGATCGATTCACAAAGGATACCTTACAGGCTCACAGTGCAATCCGTAACCAAATGTCAAAGGAATGTTTAAATGGTTAAGTAAATATGCCTATGAAATATATCAATGTGCGACATTTAACTGCTAACTTAAATTTACAACTGAATTAATTATCTAAACTTTTTAATTAATCTTAGTTTATCTAAAATCCTTGTTTTTCGGAAGCTGTCTATTAAACCGCGTCGTTCACAGAACGGATGGTGAATTGATTTCACTCGGAGTGAATACTTTGGCAGTATATTACTGGCGAAATTGTGTTTTATCCAATACCGATGCGTGTAAACCATCAATTCAGTAACCATCTACAATCTATCGTAATAGACACCGATACTCGAACAGCGTATACCTAAACCGACTCGCGAGTGATCGGTCCACTGCGATGCACAGTCACAACACTGACAGTAACATTAAATTTACAATTTACAGGTACTTCACAGGTAAGTAATACACATAGTATTATAAACCTAAACTTAGGTGTGGTCGCAAAAGAGCTCAACTCTTTTGTTTATTCAGATCAATATACATACTTGTATAAAACTATGGTTTGGCTTTGTGTGTGGTATTGGATATGTCGGGCAGGTAGAGTTGAGCCCTAATGGTCGATGCATGCAGTAAACCGGCCGGGGGCCTAGGCCGCCGCCTCCTCCTCCGCGGGGGCGGCGTCTTCGGACACTTTTGCTTTCTTCTCAGGCGTGCTTTTCTCTTCTCCGTTGTCGGCTGCCACGGATTTCCTCTTCACGCCGGTATCTTTCTTTTCTGGAATTGAACAGATGTTTTAAAGAGACTGCTACAAGTGTTTCCAATAGGAGATTCATGACATCAAGTTTTGTAAAATTAATTTAAAGTTATTTTTAAGTAAGAACTTTTCTAATAAGCATCTTCCTACTTCTTTATGAATGAAGAAGTCTTAATTGCCTTGATAATAAATGATGCTAATTAGTATGAAATAACATTTTCTTCACTTCATAAATTAATGCAATTTTAAGTTAATAACAACACAAATTAATTGTTAATGTTCGCTAGATAATTGATGATAATATAGGTAGATAGTAAAAAAGATATAAATTAGACTTGTAAAAGTTGGAACTTGTTTTATAAAATTGAACGCATAACAAGAATGAATTCTCAATGAATATGAACGAATTCATGTAACAGTACAATCGTAATAACAGTTACACACAGTTTTATAATTCCAGTAGGACCTAGCAATTAAAAGCTAGAAATGTAATGTTATAAAAACTTTTTTTCCTGAAACTTCATGTCAAAATATCAAGAGTTTATGTGCGAAAACTTACCATTTGTGGCGTCTCCATTTTCGGTGGCATCGTTGCTCTCCTCGGCATCTCCGTTCTCGGCCGGGGTGTCTTCGGGAGCGTCGTCGCCGTTCTTCTCCTTGCCGTTGCTCTCGGGCTCCGCCACCTTCTTGGCCGGAGACTTCTTGACTGGAGACTCCTTCGCTGCCTCAGTCGAGGTCACTTCCTCGGGGGCGACATCACTGTAAATAATCATCACAAACTTTAGTCAGAAGTTCAGAACTTACGCGCGGGAATCTAAATATATAAAAGGAGAAACTGACTGACTGACTGACAGATCAACGCACAGCCTAAACGGCTAAACGTAGGCACTTGAAATTTGGAAGGGACGTAGCTTAGGTACCGTAGAGGTGCACTAAGAAAGGAATTTCCGAAATTCCCACGGGAACGGGAATTAGCGGGAAAAACGGGATTCACGCGTACGAAGTCGCGGGCGGCCGCTAGTAGGTAATAAGTTTTAAAACTCGAGGCATTAGCGTAATGCTCACCGTAGCCGGTTAGTAACGGCCCATAACAATACATTACGACTTCATATCGTGAATGCTCGCCGGCTAAGTGGGGCGATATAAAAGGAAAAGTCTGCCGGAACAAAAACAAGTGGCTGTTGCGCAAGGCTGCATGTGGGAAAGTTGCAATATAGGAAACCGAACGTAAGCATCGATATACCCAACGAATATGTTACTCGCTCCAGCGGACTTTACCTTTACTCGCAGTCGACGCATAAGCGTTAAAAATAAAGTAATGACAACACGCGGCCCTCGCGATAATGTAACCGACTTTGCCGCCACGAGTTGCAAAACTCGGTTCTTGGCGATTTGAAACGAGCGCGCGCCGATGACGCTTCGCGCCGGCACGCCGCGCATGCAGCGCCATCTTGAACCAAGCGTTGCCGGCGTGCTCACAACTTTGGCCTTCCTTTAATAAAGTAGGTACGCCGTTCCATGGAAATTGACTACACGCGATCGATACCGCCATTTCCCATGATTAAAATAACACAAACATCACATACTAGCACATAAAAGAACAATAACATAACACTTATCAGTTTCAGAACTTTTTCCCGCGTGTACTTTTTGTCGGCGTCGGAACTATTATCAGGCGTCATCAAACTATCAATATTATTGAAAACACTGTCATACTACAACTTAAATTGCCTTAATGAATTACCACTGTTACACTAAACACTAATTTAATTCAAAAACGAACGTAAAACAAGTTAATTCGCATAAAATAGGAAGCCATTTTGATCACGTTTCCGAGCCGCCAAAAAATAATAAATGCAAAACTATTAATTTCTAACACAACTTAGTAAAAGACTTACTTCTTTTCGACGGCTGCGTCTGCCATTATTACTTTTTTGTGTTTATTGGAGAAACTTGTAATCAATTTATTAACACGTGCTACGTACACCGCACAGCAATGTTCACCGCACAAACACCGACGACCAAATGAAGGAGGAAGGGGGAGGGAAAAATATCGTGCGCGACGCCTCGCGCGGGTCGCGCATTTGCTCCGAAGTTCGCGCGCCAACGTCACATGAATGAAATAGTCCTATGCGTCTTTGACAAGACAAAAAGAGATAAATAGCTGATTCTCATTCAACCTCACGTAACCTTGAAAAAGGCGGGCGGGTAATGTTCTACCTTGCTCTGTCGGTCCCGTTTAAAAAAATACAATCGTTAACATTTCAAGAGGAAATTGGAATTCTGGAAAAAATATGAATAAAGTAATATTTCTCTGTCTTTCAAATTAGAAAATTACTTTTCAATACGTAGGCCTGCTATTAAGTACAGGACCTCCCTATGTTTAAATGTTGTGCGATTATCGATTAGGTAGACCTACTTTATTTGAAAATAATTATAGAATCGTAGTAAGTAGTAAAGTAACAGACTGAATCATCAATATTCATCAAAAATCAACAAGTCACTGTAATACCTACATAATCATGACGATTAATTCACTATTTTGTGATTAATTGGTTGTTAATTTGGTACGAAAACAAGAATAGGTAAATATTACTTACTTTACCTACGTACCTAGGTAGGTTACCTATTCATTCAGGTACTTATTCTTTTAAAAAATATTCACGCTTGTGGCTCTTCAGAGTTCATTGTTCTTTAGATAGGTGGGTTTCTACAAAATTGGGGGACTTAAAATTCTGAAACATTTTTATTTCTCGTCCGGACGTTTTAACGTTTAGTTAATTAGCGCTTGCTTTAATTTTAACTGATAATGAGTAACGTATAAGCGGTAGGTAGGTAGGTACCTACTAGGCGTCCGTTTCTCGAATTCGGCAAAACAAAATTCATCTGAATCACAAGTCCATTCTGTCAAGCAAGCAAGAGCCGCTTGAGGTGAACAAGTGAGTCAGGTGTTAATCCCGCGGCATAATGTGCTTTATTACAAAGCTCATAAAAGACAGGTTTAGATGCTGATTCGAACGTCGAAGCGTGCTCTGAGGCGGTCGTTGGCTTTTGAAAGAAATCTTGGCACTAGCCGGAGATTTCGTCAGAATATGAATTCGTCAACCAGAACGATCTGACCGCGCTGGTCGTTAGTACCAAAGTTTTTTCTATGTTAGTATAGTAGGTACCTACCCTCCTTTACCTAGAGTTGGTTTTATACCAAATAAACAAAGCACGTTCATTCCTACCATTCCTAATTTTTTAATAGTAGGTACTATAACAATGACATCATCTCTTGCATAGGATTTAAAAAAAAGCCTAAAATTAGGAATAGGACCTAGATAGGTAAGTAGGTAGGGTAATTTCGCTGGTTTTCGTCCAATTATCGGAGTTGCCAACTTTGTGATGCGAAATGAAATCTTAAAATTATACCCTTACTCATATGTATCATGTTATGTCCTTTTAGTCCTCATAAATAGTCTACTTTACGATAATATTATAATTATGACAATAAGTAGTAAATACCACTGGTTTTTTTATAAAACAATTCTACAATACAGTAACTTTGGATTGTGGTATATCATTATTTTGAAAGGTGATTTTGTTAGCTTTCAAATGATATCAAAAAGATTTAAATAAAAGACAATGCCGGAAATTGGCGTCTTTTTTTTTCGCGCGGCCATCGACCAAACCATGTTTTTTAGTTACAAAATAGTGTAATAAACCAAACTTACTATAACATGCATACCTCTAAACTCAGTCTGAACTGAGTTACGAGCATTAGAAGTTTGATGATTTTACATACTAGATTTGCTTTTTGCGCGTAAGTTTTGTAAGACATTTTTCGACGTCTTTTTTTATTGCACTGATTCTGCTCCACACTGATGGCTGGAGCCTATAATGGATGGTATTGTTTGTTTACACATACAATGTCACTATTTTGTTGCAATTTGTTACAAAAATGTAAGTTTGGTTTATTACACTATTTTGTAATCAAAAAATAAGGTTTGGTCGATGGCCGCGCGAAAAAAAAGACGTCACCTTCCATACAAAATCTGGCATTGCCATTTCTTACCTAAATTTAGGAAATTATTGCAATAGGTCGAAGAACAAAATAATGGACGAAAACTAATCTGCAGGAATAGCTAATTTTAATTTTCGTCCACCCCAGTGCTTGTTCATGGAGTGATGGACGAAAACACAACAACATTTAAAGCTGTTTTTGGTTTTTTATGGGTATAACACTGTTAAAAAGTGGACGTAAACTAAAATTTTTAATGTAATAGCAATAAAGATCATATTGGAAAAAAAAAACATTGTACTTTGTAGGTCCGTTGAAGTAAAAGCCCTACCGGCACATTTTTTCTAACTTGATGACATTTTCCATTCACCTAGCAACAACTTCCGTAGATTTTTTTGGAGTCATTACTAGTCAAATTACATTTTCATGCAGGCAGAACTGTTACTTAGATATTATAGATTGTAACAAGTCCAAACTTGCACGGAAAGTTAGGTTTGTATTTTAATTTTACATATTAATTATTTGTTTGTGGCAAGTCGGTCAAACGGACGAAAATAGGAGCTGGACGGAAAACCGGCGCAATATGACACCTAGTTAATACATACTTAATTTTGTAATGATCATTTTACGTCAACGGACCTATAAAATACATTATTTTTTCTCCCAATATCATCTTTATTGCTATTACAGAAAATATTTTAATTTACGTCCATTTTTTTACCATACAAAACAGTGTAGGTACTTACCCATAAAAAACTATTAAAAAGATGTGGACGAAAACTAAAAACAGCTTTAAATGTTGATGTGTTTTCGTTCATGACTCCATGAACAAGTACTGGGGTGGACGAAAATTAAAATTATCTCTTCTTGTAGATTACTTTCGTCCATTTGTCTTTCGACCTATTGCAATAATTCCCTAAATTGAGGTAAGAAAATTTAAATCTTTTTGATATCATTTAAAAGCTAACAAAATTACCTTTCAAACGATATACCACAATCTATAGGTCTGTACTCTTTTTTCTACACAGTGGTCGATTACTAGCTAGCGTATCTACACTAGGACAAAACCCAATATTTTTGGACGAAAACTAGTGAAAACTATATTATTATAAGGACTAAAACGACATAATTATGATAGGTACATAATTATAAGTAAGGGTACCTACTTATTCAAGAGTATTCATTTCGCATCACAAAGCTGGTCGCATCGCAGGACGAAAACCAGCGAAATGACCCTTTCAAAATGTTCAACTTTAGGAAACCTTATCTCTTCTTGTTACAGTCGAGCAACAATAAATGGAATGATGAATGAAATGAATGGAAAAAGGTAGTTTTAAATAGTGCACTAAAGCACAAAATATGACTTAAATGCTGCGTTTACACTGCGCGGAAATTAGCCAAGTCAAGTCAAAAAAACAGTGGAGTGGGGATGAATATAATTCATTCATAATTATTATGAATGAATTTCATCCCCAAAAACAGTGGAGTGGGTGGGGATGAATTATGAATGAATTTCATCCCCACTCCTCTGTTTTTTTGACTTGACTCGGCTAATTTCCGCATAGTGTATAAGCGCATAAAAGCAGCAAAAGATTCAACCTCCAATCCTCCAAAGAAGCGCGCGCTCGCCCGCACCACACGCTGGCCCCGGCGCGGCGCGGGGCGCGGGTAAGTCGCGCGCGCGGGAACGAAAAACAAAACTTCTAAAAAGATTTCCAATTTTCGTAATACAATATTAATAGGTAATTATTATCTACCAATCTTTTTTTTGTTTTGGCAGGTACTATAAGAGTAATTAAATATTTTCTACATACTTCTTCAATAAAAGCACAAATAAAAGGTAATTAAAAAAGATTGAGTAGGTAGGTAGGTAGTGTAGGACGTAGGTAGTACCTACACTACTACCTACCTACTAGGTACCTACATAAGTAGGTAAGTTGTGTTTGCTGTAGTTTGACTTCGCTGAACCTATTTCATGAGAATGATTTGCAATAACGGCTGAAATTCCTCAAAAGCAATATCTACTGCTACCTACTTATCATTAAACGGGGATTTGTTTATAGCCTAGGTCTATTATTGTTGCGGTCAAATAATTTAATAACATTTCGGTTGCTATGCTGTTTGATAGCCAAGGTTGTCTGTTGTATTTTACTTGATAAATTAATGGTTCTTACAGCCATCAAAATAAGGCACAGTTTAAAATGCCACAGTGGCAGTAGTCATACTGTTTTCCGTGCCGCTCTACTCAACAAAATAATAATTTTATTTTAATTACGTATGAAGTACCTACCTACCTACTACAATATTAGGTATTTAATACCACGTTCATGCAAAATTAAGTTTGTATTTTTGTAGATAAGCAAAAGAATCGATCGGGAAGGTGAAAGTAGGTAACCTGAAAAATGTGTATTTTACACTATCGATCAATTTCCCGCTCTATGACCAATCTTCAGTAGGTTATGTAGTAGTAGAAGAGTTCAATTAAGTACAGTCAACGTCAAATAGTTCGTGACACCCAATGTGGCCAAAAAGTTGACAACACAACCTTATTCGTGTTGCGAACTTTTTAGTTACTTTGGGCACAGAATACATAATAGTAGCAACAGAAATTGCACTTCTTTGTGTAGGACCAGATGCCGACATTTTAACGGTAATAATAATAATGCAAAATATCCAACGCACCTGGTGCATTCGAAATCGCACCTTACTACTACGCTCACAAGAGCGCATTTTTTTTGTGTTTAGAATTGATCTACGTCACCGCTCAAGCGTCAGGGTTGTACGAGCAAAGTAAAATAAANAAAAAATTTACCCAATATTCGAAAAATCCGGATAATCCGGATTTGTACGTAACACAAATCCTGAAAACCGGATTTAAGAAAAATCCGGATTTTGCAATCTCTAGTACCTACTATAATCTCATCTCTTGCATAGGATTTAAAAAAAAAGCCTAAAATTAGGAATAGGACCTAGATAGGTAAGTATGTAGGTGGGGTAATTTCGCTGGTTTTCGTCCAATGAGGATCAGTACTGTTGTAGAAAATTCAATAAAANTGTAAACGAGCACTGACAGGTCCCAACACTAAATGAGCGGCACTGTGTGCGAGTAAATATCTCTCACGAGCGATCGCTGCCGATTGCGGCCGCAAAAACAAGTTTACATGGGCATGAGATTTTTTCAAAGTTACTCTCACGTACGTGTATCGTCGTGTGTAAAGGGTTAAATCTTTTTGATATCATTTGAAAGCTAACAAAATTACCTTTCAAATGATATACCATAATCCATAGTTACTGTATTGTAGAATTGGTTTTAAGTTAATAATTCAACTGCACCCTTTTTTCTACACATTGGTCGAAAACTAGCGTACACTAGGACGAAAACTGATTTTTTTGGACGAAAACTAGTGAAATCGCCTCTTTTGCATAAAATATTTTTTATAAAAAAACCCGTGGTATTTACTTATTGTCATATAATATTAACGTAAAGTAGACTATATAAGGACTAAATTGAGATATGATACATATGAGTAAGGGTATTTTAAGATATTCTTTTCGCATCACAAAGTTGGCAACTCCGATAATTGGACGAAAACTAACGCACTTACCCTACTTCTTCAATAAAAGCACAAATAAAATGTAATTAAAAAAGATTGAGTAGGTAGGTAGGTACCTACATAAGTAGGTAAGTTGTGTTTGCTGTAGTTTGACTTCGCTGAACCTATTTCATGAGAATGATTTGCAATAACGGCTGAAATTCCTGAAAAGCAATATCTACTGCTACCTATTTATCATTAAACGGGGATTTGTTTATAGCCTAGGTCTATTAATGTTGCGGTCAAATAATTTAATAACATTTCGGTTGCTATGCTGTTCGATAGCCAAGGTTGTCTGTTGTATTTTACTTGATAAATGGTTCTTACAGCCATCGAAATAAGGCATAGTTTTAAATGCCAGAGTGGCAGTTGGTCTACTCATACTGTTTTCCGTGGCCGCTCTACTCAACAAAATAATAATATTATTTTAATTACGTATGAAGTACCTACCTACCTACTACAATATTAGGTATTTAATACCACGTTCATGCAAAATTAAGTTTGTATTTTTGTAGATAAGCAAAAGAATCGATCGGGAAGGTGAAAGTAGGTAACCTGAAAAATGTGTATTTTACACTATCGATCAATTTCCCGCTCTATGACCAATCTTCAGTTGGTTAGGTAGCTGTAGTAGAAGAGTTCAATTAAGTACAATCAACGTCAAATAGTTCGTGACACCCAATGTGGCCAAAAAGTTGACAACACAACCTTATTCCATTTGTAACAAAGACGTTTTTAGGACGACGACACGAACTTTTTAGCTACTTTGGGTGTCACGAACTATTTGACGCTGACTGTACCTATTTATTGAGGTATGATAACTTAGGATTTTATTATGTACTAGCTTTCCGCCCGCGGCTTCGCCCGCGTGGAATTTTGTCTGTCACAGATAGGGTTTCTGATTTCTCGACCTATTTTTTTTCTCGAGTTTCGAGAATTCTCGAGGCCAAAGTCTCGAGTTTTCTCGGGTCTCGAGTTTTTTAATGAAAACTGCTGAAATCGGTTGAAATTTAATAAAAACACAGGTTTTTTAATTTAATATACCTACTTTTATGCACAACAATCAATATTAGAATTTAGTACCACTTATTTTGGTAAGGAAATAAACAAAAAATAAAATCTTCTTTAATAATTCATATTTACTAATAATCATAACAAAAGTCATAAAGTCGCGTGCACTTTAAAGATAAATAACAATAAAAATCTGGAGCTACAATTGAATCACTTGTTTTCTAAAGAACACAAGTCCAAATAGCAAAATTACGATACATAAATAAATTTTCAATTTTTTTAGACTAGTCGATACCACGCTTCCACGCAATCTATGCAAATGTCGTGGCAGCTTTTAATTAAGGCTACACTATAAACACGTATTGTTTTCAATGTTTTTTCCAGATAATTGTGTTGGTCTTGTTAGCTGTCCTTAAATAAATAAATAGTTTTTGTTATGAACAAAAAAATATTTTTAATACATTTTTAAATTTCTTACAGATAACGACTTGAATAAACTTTACGAGGAGGCACGAGTACCTAACCTAACGTTTGTTAGGTAAGGTAACTGTCTAGTTAACACATTTTTCAGTCAGATTAAACATACATAATAAATATAGCATACTCGTTGGTGAACATTATTACTTAGTTTTGATTGAGATCATTACTACTTGCAAATCAAATCAGTTAAAAAAGGAAAGACTAGGCCAGTCTAAAAGCAACGTTGACCGATTAAATAATAAAAACCTTACTTTTGTCTAAGAAAATCGGCTTTCAAGAATATTAAAGCTTCAAAACCGAAACTCGAGAATTCTCGAGCTCCGGCAATTTTTTTCTCGTCTCGAATGAAGCCAAATTTCTCGAGTTTTCTCGAGTTCGAGAAAGCTCGAGCAGAAACCCTAGTCACAGAAAAACTTTATCGCGCGCGTCCCTGTTTCAAAAACCGGGATAAAAACTATCCTATGTTCTTTCCCGGGACTCAAACTATCTCTATGCCAAATTTCATCAAAATCGGTTGCGAGGTTTAAGCGGGAAAGCGTAACAGACAGACAGACAGACAGACAGACAGACAGACAGACAGACAGAGTTACTTTCGCATTTATAATATTAGTTGGGATAGTTGGGATTGGGATATTAGTTGGGATTAGTTGGGATGGGATAGGTAGGAATTTAATTTAAGTTTCCTTTTTTAGACAGATAATTATTATTAGGTAAATTACTCATTTCTTGGTTATAAATAAGTCAGTGAAGGAAATAATATGGTGGTCTCCTTATCGAAAGTTGCAAGACGTTAAAGTTGTTTGTTTTTTAATGTTTTGCCTTCAATTTTATAGTAGGCACTTACCCAGTAGGTAGGTGTTATGTGATAGCAGTGATAGTAGGTGTAGGTAGGTATAATACCTACTTTTAAGTGAATGGATAACATTTAAATTATGTAGGTGCCTGTATTAGTAATAGATAGGTCTTATTTCATTTTTGGCCTATTCATGTCGATTAAAGACGAAATAAAATGATTAGAGTGATTTAGTCTTTTACTTTGATTATTAATTAGTTTGCTTAATAACAGTGTCTTTAAAGTGTACTTTATATTAATTTAATTTAGCTACGTAGGTATATGTGAAGTTGCTTTGAAATCGTTTCCGTATCCGTAATCCGACTAATAACAGTCCTAAAAAGATATTAGAATTTTGACGCTTTTGCTTGTATATTAAGGTCCTTTTTCAAGTAAAATAATCTCGTCGACTTATTTAGCGCATGTCAACTGCGTTCGCAAGGAACGTGTGCTGCCACCTGTCGTGAGCTAACAAAGAAGCAATTATTTGATGTTGCCGTTAGTAAAAATTTACAAATTTACAGTAGTTTTCTGGAAAATATTGTTAGGTGGTAAAAAAAGTTAGTAAAACCGTTTATTTTAACCGCCCAGTCACCGGTTGGTCGATGTAACTTAAAGTTTTAGTAATTTTATTTCTAATATCGTTAAATGAGCATTAATGTTCTTCTTTCTACAACGCCAACGCCTTGCCCCTTTCTTTATTTTCGTCTTTCTGTTTTTTTGGAATACCCTTATTAAATTGTGTTTTGTATCATGTTACTTTGTCACTTTTTGTTTTACATGCACTAAAACTAATTAAGACTTAAGCATTCCCAACTGGACACGACTGATAATAAATAGATACCAAAAAAGTCACCATTATAAAAAATAAGGAATAACAGCCAGGGCCGGATTAACCATCTCGGGGCCCCTAGGCACAGCTCGTTTCGGGCCCCCCCACAAAACCGCAATTTGGAATTTTTTACTGTCTATATTACGAAATAGAATGAAGGTACCATCATCATCCACAACAGACTTCAGTCATCACATTGCAATGGTATATACAGGGTGTCCCAAAAACAATGGATAACCCTGTAACCATCGATAGGCCTCGCCATGGTCGCCCTAACGTCCAATTTTGACCCCAGTAAAAATATCACCGTTTTCAAGATTTTTAAGTTTTTGTGCATTTTTAGAAAATTGCCACCTGCGATTACTTTTTCTCATGCCATTTCTACAAATGAGGATACTTTTCAATCTAGTTTTGTTCCTTATCACAAGGGATAGTTGGGCTATCATAAGAAAATATTAAAGTTCAACAAAATAGTTTAAAAGTATGAAAATTTTATGAAATTGCAGAGAAGAAGGAAAAATTAATTCATTGTCTTGCACTTTTGATCAGCCATCGTGTAAAAAAAATGTAGGAAGACCATCGTGCCCATTACTTTAGAAACTTCCTTGGTTAATTGAGATTCTAAAAAGGTATCACAAGCCTATGTATTCTGTATTATTTTTATCTTATGGCTACTTGAATAGCAACTAGTATGAAAACTGCAAAAATGAGTTTTTCTCGTAATAGTTAAACTAGGACTGCATAGTGGCATTAAATACAAATGGATAATTTTTAGCGTAGGAATTTTAATAAAACAACATTTTATCATGATCATCATCATCATTTCAGCCATAGGACGTCCACTGCTGAACATAGGCCTGTACCCCAATGTTTTTCATAAGGATCGCTTGGTAGCGGCCAGCATCCAGCACCTTCCTGCGTACCTTTATGAGGTCGTCGGTTCACTTTGTAGGTGAACGTCCTACGATGCGCTTTCCGGTACGTAGCCTCCACTTTAACCCTGCTGCCTCAGTTCTGCAAACTACTGTGCCCTGCCCATTGCCATTTCAGCTTGCTGATCCGTCGAGCTATGTCAGCGACTTTAGTTCGTTAACGGATCTCCTAATTTCTGATACGATTTCGTAAAAAAAACCGAGCATAGCCCTTTCCATAGCACGTTGTCCAAAAAATTCACGTTTCCGAGCCGTGTATTATCACGGGTATCTGTCTATAGGCACATTTATAAGGTTTAAAACAAAAATTAAATAATCACAAAAACGCAGAACGGACGGCCAATGGGGCAACAGGGTTGAAGTGGAGGCTACGTAACGGAAAGCGCATCGTAGGACGTCCACCTACAAAGTGGACCGACGATCTCATAAAGGTAAGCAGGAAGGTGCTGGATGCAGGCCGCTACCAAGCGGTCATTATGAAAATCATCGGGGTACAGGCCTATGTTCACCAGTGGACGTCCTATGGCTGAAATGATGATGATGATGATGATAAAATGTTGCTTTATTAAAATTCCTACGCTGAAAATTATCCATTTGTATTTAATTCCACTATGCAGTCCTAGTTTAACTATTACGAGAAAAACTCATTTTTGCAGTTTTCATACTAGTTGCTATTCAAGTAGCCATAAGATAAAAATAATACAGAATACATAGGCTTGTGATACCTTTTTAGAATCTCAATTAACCAAGCAAGTTTTTAAGGTAATGGGCATGATGGTCTTCCTACATTTTTTTTACACGATGGCTGATCAAAAGTGCAAGACAATGAATTAATTTTTCCTTCTTCTCTGCAATTTCATAAAATTTTCATACTTTTAAACTAGTTTGTTGAACTTTAATATTTTCTTTTGATAGCCCAACTATCCCTTGTAATAAGGAAAAAAACTAGATTAAAAAGTATCCTCATTTGTAGAAATGGCATGAGAAAAAGTAATCGCAGGTGGCAATTTTCTAAAAATGCACAAAAACTTAAAAATCTTGAAAACGGTGATATTTTTACTGGGGTCAAAATTAGACGTTAGGGAGACCATGGCGAGGCCTATCGATGGTTACAGGGTTATCCATTGTTTTTGGGACACCCTGTATATACGCCTTCCTTCAAGTGAAAAGAAGACTTTCGCCACTATCTAGTACCTACAGTAAGAAGTAACCGAGTCATTTAAAAAATTAAACAGAATAGGAAAATCTTGCATTTTTTTATAAAACTAACAAACATTAAAAAATAAAAACATAAAGTCATGTAAACCAAAGCAATAATGCCAACTAGGCCAGTAGAATAGGACATGAAAATCAATCAAATCGGAAATAATTCCTAAGGTTTTCTTGTTTTAACTAGCTTTTGCCCGCGGCTTCACCCGCGTTATATTTCGTTTGTCACAGATCGTCATAAATTATAGCCTATATGTTATTCTGGGTTATAAACAATAATACTGTAAAGTTTCATAAAAATCCGTTCAGTAGTTTTTGCGTGGAAGTATAACAAACATCCAGACATCCAAACTTTTGCATTTATAATATTAGTAGAATGGTTTCATTGGTTGTTCTTTAAGACTATCGTAGGTTTTCGACTTCGACGGAGTTGTACTCAAGTGGTGTAGGCCCCCGAAAGGGGCATTTTTGCGGTTTTACGGTTATACCGTGTAATGGACTTGCAGTGTCGAAAACTGAGGCTTTGGAGCTTGCGGGTGACGAGCCATTGGACGTAGAGAGGGTTATTAATTATACGTATATTTTCTACTTTGTCGAAGACAGGCACGAGAACGGTTTGTCCAAAATAAATGTATTTGGTCTTATTCAATGCAGGATTGAATGCCCTTCAATCATCATGAAGATCAGTTTTCGATACAGTAAGTCCTTTACGCGGTATAACAGTAAAACCGCAAAAATGGCCCTTTCGAGGGGCCCCACCACTTAAGCACACTCCGCTGAAGTCGAAAACCTAGGATAGTAGTAATGGGCAACAAATGAAGCCATTAAAACAATAAAATCTTTTGTAGGAATTATTTCCGATTTAAAATCTAATTCTATGGCCTAAACGTTACGAAAATGAATTAACTTCCACAATATCGAAATATGACGATTGAATGTGCAAACCAAAATAAGGCGAAGTTTTGAGGTGGTTTGAGTTTTGTTGCATAAAAATAATCTTTAACATATGTTTTTTTTTTAATCGGGAGTGCTGGGCCCCTGGTCATAGTGGGCCCCTAGGCACTGGCCTAAAGTGCCTTATGGATAATACGGCACTGATAACAGCTAGACAAAGGCCTCCCCTTTACAGTTTATGAATGATATATACAGGAACCCTAAAAATAATGGTATTTACGTAAAATACGTCACTTCTAAATTAATGTAGGTGGCTAGTGTTAAACGCGTTATGTACCTATAGGAACCAGTATAGGAACGTGCTATGTGGCTATGACGCATGAATTTAAGTTACTGAAATATGTAGGTAATTTATTTTATCAATTAACATAAACCAAGATAATAATATTAAGTGATATGTGAAAAAGGTTTAAGTATTTGTTTATTTAAATAAGATAACTTAGCTAAGGAAGAGTTGCTTCCTCTGACACAGGCACTCCGTTGCTTAATAGAGCAAGTCAACACTTATTAATGTAAAGTCGACAAAAGGTAAGTACTGTGTAAATGTTACGGTAAATATGATAAATTGAAAATTATTAATAATCGCAAGTTATTGTGAATAATTCCCGACAGTCGAGGTAAAAGTAATAAATTAATTACATTTATCAGTGATTTTTAATAATGTAACCTTAATACTAACAAATATCATAAAAGATAATACCGGCTCGTGTACAGCGCTTGTGTACAGCCACACATTTTGAACGTTTTGATATCATAATACATATTAATATAATTTGGAATAATAAGTTTGGACTGTTTCTTGCGTAACATTACTTTTCGATAATGCCCATAAATATTGTTTTTAGTGAAAAATAGGTTAAGGTGCGGTGCGGTGTGAATTAATTATTCATAATAACCGGCGATTATTCACATAATTATTCATAATTTATCACTTTTACCGTAACTTAAACATTTTTATTTAGGAAAATAATATTTGTATTGAAAAGAGTAAGTAGGTACAGCAAATTATTGAGCTATCTATCTAGAAAAATGTAGTGATAGGTACCTAGAAAAGTAATCAATTAGAAAAAATGGTGTCAGTTATTTTATTAATTGGCGCCCTTTAAAAAAGTGTTTAAAGGGGAAATGAATTAATTAAGGCCTTCTATATTAAGGAAACGCTTGTTCTAATAAAAATCTTATAAGATCATTTTTCAAAAAGACTTGCGGAAGGCAATGGTAGTTTTTATTTTGTAATAGTAGTTTTCAGTACGAAGTTGGCAACATCGTCATAATTGGCCGCCACCCGTGAGCAAATCGTTCGCTCGATCTCGCTCTGTCGATCGAGTCCGGTAGTGGAAGCCATTTTATTCTTGTGAATGTGACAAAGTATTTTTGGGGATTTTTGTATCTAAACTAAACGTGTCAATGTGTGCCAATAACGAACGGCGATTGTGACGTGTGATAGTGCTCTCAAAACTGAGAATGTACGTGTTTCAAATTGGTTTGTGTTGACCTGCCCCGTTTCTTACGCGGTCGCACCAGGCAGGCATCGATTAGTGCAACAAGGCGGCCTCTAATAACGGCAAATCGAGGCTCCGGACTATTTTGTGGTGTGCGCCATGGGCAATAATGCTGCCACCGCCAACAAGAAGGTGGACGCCGCCGAAAGCGTCAAAGAATTCCTCGACCAGGCCAAAGAGGATTTCGAGGAGAAATGGAAGAAGAATCCTACCAACACCGCCGGATTGAACGACTTCGAGCGGATAAAAACTCTCGGCACGGGGTCCTTCGGCCGAGTTATGATAGTCCAACATAAACCGACGAAAGAATATTATGCTATGAAAATATTAGATAAGCAAAAAGTCGTAAAACTGAAGCAGGTTGAGCACACACTAAACGAAAAACGTATATTACAAGCTATCAACTTTCCTTTTTTGGTGAGCCTCAAATTTCATTTCAAGGACAACTCGAACCTGTACATGGTTCTGGAGTATGTGCCAGGTGGTGAGATGTTTTCGCATTTACGTAAAGTGGGTCGCTTTTCAGAGCCCCACTCGCGTTTTTACGCGGCGCAGATAGTGCTCGCCTTCGAATATCTACACTACCTTGACCTCATCTATCGAGATCTCAAACCGGAGAACTTGCTTATCGACTCACAGGGCTACCTCAAAGTGACCGATTTCGGCTTCGCCAAGCGAGTCAAAGGTCGTACGTGGACGCTATGCGGAACGCCAGAATACCTAGCGCCCGAAATTATTCTTTCTAAAGGGTACAACAAAGCCGTGGACTGGTGGGCGCTGGGCGTGCTCGTCTACGAGATGGCAGCCGGCTACCCGCCGTTCTTCGCTGACCAACCGATCCAAATTTACGAAAAAATCGTCTCTGGCAAGGTCCGATTCCCCTCGCACTTTGGGTCGGACCTGAAGGACCTCCTACGCAATCTACTGCAGGTAGATTTGACCAAGCGTTATGGCAACCTGAAAGCTGGCGTGAATGACATCAAAGGTCACAAGTGGTTCGCCAGTACCGATTGGATCGCCGTCTTCCAGAAAAAGATCGAGGCGCCCTTCATCCCTCGCTGCAAGGGCCCCGGAGACACGAGCAACTTCGACGACTACGAGGAGGAAGCATTGCGTATCTCATCGACTGAGAAGTGTGCAAAGGAGTTCGCCGAGTTCTGAGCGAGTAGCTGGTGCCTGCGAGCGGACACTACCGTGAGTAGGAGTTTTGTATTAGTGAATCTTCCGTGACATTGTGGTCGTGGAATGGTGACATGTGCAACTGTTTGCCGGCAGCTCTGGGTGAACATAGACGCTGAAGCGCACCCCGGCTGGCACCTCAGATGAAACAAGTTCAGAGTGTAAGCGAGATGGTAGTAGATCCGGTTTCCAATGTTTTGGTGGCGTTCATTTGCTTTGTGCCCTTTCAAGTTGTATATTAGAGCAGAGAGGGAGTGGAAAATTTCTCATTTTGGTGATATTCCCCGATATGTTTTTCTGACATCCAAACTTACACAATACATTGCACTCAGACATTATTATTGTATTTTAGTTTCAATATTTTGTAGATTGCTGTTGATAGTATTGAAATGTGGTTAGCTTATATCATATTTTATATAATTATTTTTACATATTAAATCAATTTATAGCTTTGTATTAATTATCAAAATTTTCCACATTGCTTTTAAGGCGAATCTTCACAATGAAATATTTTTATGAATTTTATTCTAAGTACATCACTAAACCATCAATTTAGAGCTATTTTGATCACTTATTTAAGTTAGAAAATCAATTTCCTAAAATCATATTGATGGATTGTTATAATAGGTTTTAATTAATAGACATTTTGTTATTGGTTTTATTTATAGTTGTATTGTTGTATCAGTTGATATTTTATGTAAGGGACTGTAACTACATCAACATATTGAAGAGATTAATTTATTGTAATATGTATAGTGTAGTTGTGTTCATTTGTGCAATTTGACTTATGTGTTTGTGATCTGATGTGAGCATTCATTTCTATTATGTGTAATTTGTATTAGTTCCTTATTTTGTAGGTTTAAGAGTATTTTTAATTGTGAAATCTGAAAATCATGCATCCACAGCCAAAACTGTAGCAACCATAAGGTACCTGCAACTTATTGTTAGCATCAGTTGTCATAAAAGCAATAAATTCTTAAAGTAAACATATTCCGACTATAACTAAGGCAGTTTACCATTATTATTACTGTGTATAAAGTCACCTACAAATAAATCCAATATTAAAGTCCAGCACAAACTAAGTCATGAGAGAGTTTTTATATTTAAAATGTGTTTTAGATGTAGTAGGAATATGTTGAATTTTCCTTGTAGTAAATCTCGTAAAGTGCCGCGAAGGCGATATCTTATTTGAGACTGATGTTACCAATAAGTGTGTGAGTAAATGAATGGAGAATGCAACTTTACACACACCAGTCCCACCTGTGGAGTGAGTGGTACAGAGATGACACTGGCAATGTTTAATAAAGTTTGTTAGCTATTAGATGTAGGACTTGAATCCAGGCTGTACAAATAAATATCTAGTTATTTGTAGTGCATTTTACATTGTGAAAACATCGTGCGCGTCTGTGGTAATAGTCAGTAGGTTGATAATGTCCTGGAAAGGTTACTTAATGCACATTTACACTCCCTATTAAAATTAATGAGTAACATTGACGAAATATTTTCATGATTTTATTTTTGACTAATCAAGCTAAAGTCATTGTGGACGAAATCATTAATTAAAATTAAATTATCATATCAAATTATACACATAAACATTTTTCTAATTATTGTCAGTGTGTTTTTATTGTAATTTGTAAATCAATTACTTTCTCTGATCCTAACCAGACAAATAATGAAACTTTATTTTGGTGTTATTATTAAATAATGACTTTGGATTGGCTTTATTAAATCCAAGTAATATTATGTGATAAACAAGGTTTATATCACTTGAGGTTTTCATTATTTTGAAAGTGTGCTATTTTTCTGGTTAGGCTTAAGCCTGTTTTGTATATTGACATCTATTTACTATAAGTTACCAGTGTTAAATGCTACAGAATCTTCAATCATGAAGCACTAATCTAACATAAAACAATGTCTTATGTGGTGAATTCTGGATTGTAGATGATTTTCTTTTATTGAGGAATCAGTGATGAATTGTGAATAATCTTGTTATATTTTATTTGGTGCCATAATTAATTTCTTGGGGGTGGTCTTGTCATTGTAAATACTTAGAATATAACTATGATTTGTTTGCTTAGTTCTATTAGTAAAATCTGTTGATATTACCACATAATCCAACAGAATCAGTTGTCACACTTTTCAGTATTAAATTAATTCTTTGCACCAATTTAGTGCGTCCTAAGATGGATAATGAAATCATATATCGTTCAATATAGCTAGTCACTTAACATATTTCTTTTCATATACGACACACGCAATGTGGTAATAGCTTGGTGTCTAAGGCTTTAGATTTTAGTAGAATATCAATATAAATCGTCTGCTCATTTCATTTTTGCACAGTATCACAAAATTACCCAGTCCAAACTTAATTTCATTCATTGCAATTACAACTACAACTAGAATTTTCGCTCAAAATCCTTCTTAATCTAACCTATCAGAGTCCAGAAATTGTGATAAGCTTGAATCTGTTCTTTCGTGTAGATTTATACTCGTGTGTCGTTTCAAAACTGCCTTAAACACTTCAGTGCACTTATAAAGTCTGCTTCTTATCGTATTCAGGTGTACGATTTTCGGTTGATCGGTTGTAAAAAAGTTGCATTAATGAAATGAGCTGACTTAGATCGTCTAGGTATTCTTAGGTTCTTTTTCCCTTTCATCTGGTGCTTATATTGCAACAGCTGCTGTATTTTTTTTCTGTAATAATTGTAGTATCGCGATTAACGGCATTATGAACTAGCCCATTCTCAGATCACTTTCAACCCATTGTGTGGTGTGGAAATTGTTCAAACCGTTTTTCAGTGAGAAATCGAAATCTATTGTTTAGTACACTTCCAATGATTGCTTATTTTGTTAGAAAAGAAAGCGACATTCACCATTTGGACATTGTTTGATACCTTATTGCTGCATATTTTAAGCGTTTCGACATCGCGTTTTTCATGTGCTATGCGACGGTTTTTAGTCGTCTCAATTTATAACAATTATTTTTAAAATCGTAAGGATAATAAGAAATTTCTGATATGTACCCTTCGTTACTATTATCATTGTATATAACTCTAGAGTGATTGTGTCCCCGGTAATTAGGAGATTCGATATCAGCTTGATATCCGCAGATACCTTCATTCCAGTAGCTTCACTACTTGCTCATCAACACAATTACGTTCTAATGTGAACATTTTAAGGCCATTTTGGATATTATAAACATTAGTGTGACAGTATGTGTATTTGCGAACAGTTGTCTTTTTATATCTGTGCGTATTAATATTAAAATGTTCACGTTTAGATCTATTATATCGAGTGCCTATAGCATTGAAGTTCAAGTGTAAAAAGTCAGTTAATTTCAGTAATTATTTGTCACCATGTATTGATCTTCCATAAAATTACGATGAAATTAAAAATATCGATGTAACAGTAAAATATTTGTTTAATTTTTTATCAATTAGTTTTATATTGTGTCGTAGCACCTCTATTCGTAGTTATCGTATTGATAACCAAATCGAGCATTTTAAAAACATTGATAAGTGATAACATTCAGCTATCGAATAAAATACTACTGTATTTTAAGAAGAGACAAATGATCGTTGCTTTCAGTTTTCATTTAATATTTTATTCTGCAGTAATTGATTGCAGACGTAATGTATGTTCAATGCGTGAATTCTCTTTATCGTGAGTTATAGTCTGTATCACGTTTGGTGTAGCACGAAGCCGGCACGTGTAGTGCTGGGAGTTTAATACGTGGCTTCCTAATAAAGCGAAATACACCGGCTGACTGCCGTCTGCTATTGCCAACGCACTGCCAGATAAAAATGAATTGTTTTAACACGTGAACATGACTGAATTTGGATTGGGAATTTGAAACATTCTTTCGATGTTCGTTTAACACTAGAAAGGCCGCCGTCCCATTTTTGTCCCACTCGCGAGTTTGATCAGCTCTAACTTTTTTATTTTTCAACGAAAGTCCATGAAACTTTTTGAATTTTTCTGATTTATTGACATTTATCATTTTTTAATGTTTTTGATAATATAACATTAATAGATTTTTTTTTAAAATCGGTTTTACCTAGAAGCGCCACTGGGTCAATTTTGTCCCACCCTGATATTTGCTACAATAATTCGATGAAGAGTCCTTTTTTCGAGGAGATACGAAAGTAGAGAGGTGAGGAGAGTTTAGGTGACTCGTGACAATGCAGAAATGTAAATATATTGTACTAGTTTTTGCCTGTGACTTCACCCGTGAGAAATTAAGTTTATCATAGAAAGACCTAATTTCTTGACACTTATCGTTGCTTTTTGACCAAATAACTGAATATTATTCTAAATTATAGCCTATATTATGTTATTCTAAAGTATTAACAATAAAATTGCAAAGTTTTATTAAGATCGGCTTAGTATTTTTTGCGTAAAAGAGTGAAAAAACATCCATCGATCTAACTATGAATCCATGCTCACTTAGTTTAAGTTCCAGGCATATATCCACCTATTCATCCATCCTATCCATTCATCAGTCCATCCATCCTTCAATTCATCAATATTTATTAACTTTTACATTTATAATATTAGTAGGAAGATGGCCTCTAAACATAAGCCAGTTCATACATTGTATGATTTGATACATTTTTAAAATGTGTGACTTATAAAATTTTGAAGATTAAACGTACATACTTTTCATTGTAATTGGTCAAAAACTTCATTGTTTGTGTACAGATAACAGAAAAATAACCATACCTATAGAAATTCCTAAACACATAGTACACCAGATAGACAAAAAACCATACAAAAAAACTTTGTGCAAAATGTGCACTATTATTTTTAAGATATTTATTTTTTCTTTAAAAATAATAATGACTAGTTAAAGTAGTAATTTCATGATTTTAATACAGTATACCACCACGTAATATGTGACTATTTTTAAATGAAACCAAAAATATCTAAATTTTAATAATTCCAAATTAAAATTGAATACATTTATATTTTTAAAGAAATAAGTACATATTGTTTTAACCACATAGATAAACCTTTTTTTAAGGATACTACAAATAGTTTTAACCATAATATTCATGCCTGAAACTAAAAAATGTTACAAAATACATGCTGGGACAAAATTGACCCAGCGGCGCTTTTAGGGGGGTCGTAATCTTCGGCACTTCTAGTGTTAAAGGTGTGGCTGTTATTGAGAAATCATCAAAATATGTATAAGAGTACACTTTGCTACTAAAATGTTGTGTCAATTGAAAACGTGTTCGTCTCACAACTTCAATAATTAATTTATAGCTTGCTTGACAGTCAATGTACAGTCTCTAGCACATTCGACTGCTTTTTTATTCCAAAATAACACATATCACAACCATATAAGATGCCGGTCTATCTCGATGCCCCTTAGTCATTGCTGAAAATTGCTGATTTTATGGGCGGCTCATACGTTTATTTCGATTGTACTGGAACACTAAAAAACTGCCTTTGTATCTAGTATGTTACCGCCCACGGCAATTCTTGTGCCAAAATAATATCACCGTGTAGTCTAAACAAATGTTCTAAAACGAAACATCTCTGAAATTAGCAGTGTACCTACAGGCGCGGATCCAGCCCTCAAAAAAGGTTGTGGGCACAGCCACCAAAAATTAGCAAAGAGAGAGTTGGATCACTACATGCCCGGACATACATACATGCCTATCGATCTTATCAATAGATCATAATTAAAACAAGCAAATTAGGGTTGTGGGCATGCCCACAGTGCCCACAACGGTGGATCCGCGCCTGTGTACCTAAGATTCAATTTTATCGTAGTATTTTCTTAAATGAGCTTATTGACTCGTACTTATTCACGAATGTCGGAATATCTTGTCGTAACACCATTTGCTGTCCAATGTCCCTTAAACTCAGTAGCTTGAGCAAATTCCGTATTGATTTTTAAATGCATCAGTCCAGCTTCAATATTCAGTCGAATATGCTAGAGTCATTTGAAATTATGTGAAGTCTTAGTGACAGTAATCAATAATAGCGTTGCTGCTCTATAAATGGTTGTGTGGCATAACAACCACGTTCAAACGAATCCGACACGCAATGGTTCGGTGTGGGATTGCAGGTTCATTATCCATCCTCACAATGGATGCTTAGTTCGAATCGCCGAGCCGCACGTGCCTACAGGTAGGTATTTCCAGAAACAATTAATATTCCACTTACGAACATCTGCTCCTGTGCCTTAATGCGATATTATCCATATCTCAGCCAATTAAGGCAATGGATGTTCATTTTCTGCTGATCGCAGTCCTAATGGATTTGTTTTGTAAATTACCTATTATGCCAGTGTAAATTTCGCATTGGCCGAATTAATACCGCTGATGGGTGTGTTACCGATTAATGGTATGTTCGTTCTCGCAACCGTCTGTCGTAACCTTGGAACTGAGAAAGCGCTTGTTACGTAGTTACAGTATGTAATCTTGCGTATGTGTGCTAGTTGAGTGATCTTAGCTCGAGGAATGGCCAAGGTCTGCTCATTCATTACAACATCTGTTAAGGTAGTGCCAAAATGAGGTAGCTAATTTATGTTGTCAACGTTTACTTTAAAACTTTCGTCTATTTTATCACGATATTCAGGTGGTACGAGATAACTAGGTATTTTCATTTTAAAAAACAAGATAAAAATATGTTTCAAGTCTAGCCAACGCATGTGTACGTGAGTGTTCCTGTTAGTTTCCAATTGATTGTAAACGTTTATTTCTATTTGGTGCTACTGCATAGTTATTTCGGTTCCATCGCGTTGTGAAATCCATTTCAATTTTATTCATGCTGTTGACCTAAGTTTTATCAATTCAACTGATCTATTACATTTACACCTCCGTCCGTTTGCCTGGCTCGGTGCATTGTTCTGAATAGTTTTTAGTTAAATGATTCGATGTTGCTAGGTTTCCATTACTCTCAGATGTTTGTACCAGATGGCCGATTCTCACTCCATTACGTTTTGCGACGTCATCAACGGCACAACAGATGCTAATTTCCACATTCAACGTGGCAATAAAATACAAGGTCCAGTCGAACCAGTTTCATCCAGTTCGTGATTGTCAGATAATGGTGGTTCGAAATTAATTTCTCAATTGTTTTCTAATGTTTGAGATCCATAATGTCCCAGTGCCAGTTCGGTGTTATTTTATCTAAATTTTAGTACATATTACAATATTTTATCAAACTTCACAATGAACGAGATGTTTTATTTGTTCCATGGAACTTATTCAATCTCGTTGCCAGTTTGAAGATATCGCACCTTCGGTAGAACAAGGGCACAATTGTCAAAAATTGCAAAAATGAGTTAAGTATGCAGAAATACTTTAAAAATGTGTAGCTAATAATTAATAGCTCTCCTGTAAAATTGCAAAAAGTGCAATTGTGCCCTTGTTCTACCGAAGGTGCGATATGCCAAAAAAGGTTTTACGATCACTATTCACCATTCCAAAATTTGGCATTGTCTGAGTTGGACTTTGTTTAATGTAAAGACATTTTTCAAGCACATAAATGTCTTAATATTACAACACCCCAGAACATTAAATTGGACATTTACATAGGTGCGAATTGGGATGGGCGGCTTTGTTCGGGTGTCATGACGTCTTTAATCCCTTCCTTAGGGCTCAAAGCTATAAACAATGGATGTTATGTATTAGTAATGTCGTAACATGCTACCAAAACAGGGTATTTACTTCATAATAAAGTTCAAGATCTATGGAATCAAAATAAGATACGTAGACAACATAACCGATCGACGAGATTAGTAAGTTGAAATGTCAGTAAGCACATAAAAGAACTGATTGCCTAGTAGAGTGCATACTAACAGTGGAAGAGATGATTCGATGAAATCCGCAGCATATTACAGTTGTACGATATACATTACTGTTACTGATGGACGACCCATAAAAATGGCAGAACTTTGTTACATATTTCCACAACTCGTTTTGGAAGTCTTATGTTCAGCAATGTTTTTCATGACTAATAAATAAATTATGAGGATGTTGCGCTCATTAAAATCGAGTGGTGTTATACTTGTACTCATCCTCATTATTATTATTAGCGGTAAAGCTGAGTGCCTTTATAAGAGATCGTGCATTAAGGTCAAATACGTGTGCAAGGCCTATAGGAAACGGAGGAGGTATATTCTGTTCTGTTCCTTTCATTCTCGTTGTATATTTAGTTTTTTAATCATTCCGCTACTTTGCCAGTTCTTACAAAAAATAGGAAAAGTCCGAAGTGTCTTATTAGACATATTCTTACATTGTTGATTGAGATTTCCATCACAAACACAATGTAATAATTTTAAACGAGAATGGCTGAATAACAACTAAATGAAATGTTTATGTTAACGTAATCATTAAGATCAAAGTTGTCAAATACCTTCACATAATTATGGTCTTGTAATAGAACAATCTCTTAAAGATCATCTTAGTTCTTGCCGATGTTACTTTCATGTCAAAATGATCTTACCTTGCNCCTTATTTGTATCAAGTACCTTACCTTGCTTAATCGATTATAAATTATTATTATGTTCAAGTATCATTCAAATTAAAACTGCACATTGAAATAAGAACTACACATGGAAGAGCAGCTGACTTTTAAACCACCGCGCATGTGGATATAAAATACTTAAATTCTCTTCAATCGTCATGAAGATCAGTTTTTGATACTGCAAGTCCTTTACACGGTATAACCGTAAAAATGCCCCTTTCGGGGGGCCCCACCACTTAAGCACAACTCCGTAAGTTTAAGGATATCGAATATAGAATTATTATTTTAAACGTCCTTATAATTACATATTTTAAGTTAGCTGGTATCTCTTACACCTCGACTAAAATACTTTACTTAGTATTAGAACATTTTGTTACGCAATTTTCTAAACGTTAGGTTGAGTGCAAAAAAATATTTGCTCTTATAATGTGACGCCTGTAATAAGCGAAAGATGCTTCATCCAGTCATCAATCATGTAAGATAAATAAGTCTGGATAAAATTGCTATTTAAGAATTACGTAGGGATCACTAATGGCCTCGCGTTTATTTCATGCAAATTTTCTTGCGAGACATTAAACAAGAGAGCAAATAACTTTGAAATCAGTTGTTTTTATATTCCAGTTAGATGCCTAGGCCCGGTTTCTGAATTGAGACTTCCAGCTTGAGAGCTTATCTTCTACTCAAGAATGAATTTAATATGAAAAGTTCTTACTAGATTAGAAGTAGAACACGCTCAAGCCAAAAATGTCAATTCAGAAAGCGGGAAATTCAGGTATAGTTTTCAAATTGGTCACGGACTTAAGGTGACTTTGCTGAGGAAATATGTGACATTTAGGTCTACACCGTTTAGGTCAGTCAAGGATACTAGAAGTATTCTTGCCAATACCCATCTACCGTATTTAACTGTGCTTGCGTAAACACATGTCGACATCGTCCTTGCCAGAGACCGTAGGTAAATTCAGCGGTACAAGTTGAATGTACCTAAGAATTGGTAAGATTACCAAAAACTGAAATTTATCTAGCGGCCTCTTGTCAGGGGACGGTATCTTATCGGGGGCGATAAAAGCGAAAAGTACTTTTTGTTGAGGGTAACGGGCGAGGTCACTGGATTTTAATAACTACGCCTTATATTTGTTTGTTTTTGTTTTCTTTAAACACCTACTATCAGTTTTTAAACTCAAATAGTAGAGAAATTGCAGTCTCCTTTACAAGATTCTGCACCATTTCAGCAAAAGAATAATGGAGATATTTTCCAAAAGAAAAGATGTGTGGAAAGTTTTCCAGAAGAAATCGTTTTACTTTGATTTTTCTTCTAATTTAATAATTTTCCTTCGCCTCTAATTACATACCTTTTCACTTACCTACCTCTGACATCCATTCGCCAAGTAAACAAGAAAGTGCAGTGATGCGTTATACACCTACGTCATACTAGCTCGTTACATAGGTTATTTACATCATTAGAAACTTACTGATTATACAAATGATACACCCTGAATTTACTTAGACTAGGGGAGAGGGGGGCAGCTTTGGACAGGGGCAGCTTAGAACAAATGAATTTAAAAATCACTGGTTTAGGCTACAATGGTATAAATCATAATTTATATTGCCAGCACTGATGCGCATAGCCGTCACATCTCATTTTTAATATCTAACTGTAGGTTAACCGGCAAAAGTGGTTTTTTGTTTTTGACTGCCAATTTCGCACTTTTTTATTTTGGTTCTAAGGATTTTGTGGACGTAGTTTTATAAAATAGTGAGTAGTTTGTTTACTATAATGTAAACGTAACGTCGCGCAGGCAAAACTAATTATCAGCTCCAGTAAATCTGCTCGGTGTACTGCACGCCTAAAAATATTATTTACATTTCGGTGCCATCAACATTCTTCAAACAAGTGTCGCCAATGTTCTCTAGCATTGAATTTTACATAAGTTAATTTACATTTTTTGCTTATTATCCGGTTTTAGCGGTATTGTGCTCGTATTTTTGTACGGCTGTCGCCGTCCGCGATTTGGCAGCATTTCAAAAAAGTTTTTTGTCGACGATTTCCTATCTATTCCTGGATGACATTGCTCTTGTGGACGCCACAAGGACAAAAACCCGGAGTTCACGTTACATAACCTTAACTGTTTATTTATATGTTCTTGATCGATAAGGATGCGTGAGGTTAGTCTATTTTGAGTAGATAAGACCGAAACACTGGCTACAAAGCGAACCACTTCTAAAGCGTTACATTTTTAATGAGTTTCACATTGTTATTCGTTCTCTTGTTTTGCTTTACGTTTAAAACATGCGAAATACTAAGCGGCTACAGTCGTTTGTCATTTTAAAATTAGTAGCGCTCCGCCGCCTGATTTAATAATAGGCTTGCTACCAAGCTGGAATAGTGCAAAAGATACTCATATTATTTCAAAGATAACGATTTAACTCACACTTGAAGTAGAGCCAGCCAGCATTATCATAACTTGTACATTTTTGTAGCAAGATTCCATCTATTACAACATAGCCAGTGTTGCCACAGTTGTTTAGTTTGATGCGCTGTCCCAGCTTACTCGTACTGCTTAGGTTATATGAAATTATTTTTATTACAAGTTAAAGAGAAGAATCAACACAAACCAAAAGGAATCGTCTCAAGTGGTGATAGTAGGGTTAATACTGGGACGTGTAAAAGTGCTTTTTTTAAGCCTATTTACAGAAATAAATGAGTTTTATGAGTTTTTTATGAGTTTTATAGCGAATGTAAGTTTAATGTTAAGTAATTTACGAACTAGAACTGTATTTTGTGCTAAAACTTAAGCGAATGTAGGTACATAATAGAAAAAAGTTTGGTACAGAGGGGATATCGCCCATCATAGCAGAAGTTCAAACAGACGTAACACTACAAAATTATTATACTTTTGTGCAATAATTTCTATTTTGTTGGTGGGTGAGAGGTGTAGGTTTACGGCCTTAGGCTCCGGTCGTTGATTAAATCGCCTTCGCGACCAATGTCGACTTTGTTAATTACCAAATGTTATTCCGAACGTTGCCTTTGTCCGAGCGTTGGCCTTAAAATGCTAAATATGTTGTGCTAACCAAATAAAATAAGACGTTTTTGATGGGAAAACCCTAACAATTTGAGGCCCATTTACGAAATGACACTCAGAACTACATTCGAGTCAAACGTGTGTGATTGCATAATAAAACAAATCACGCCATTCTTAGGTATCGTTCAATGCGTTTCTTAGTCTGTTGTTGCAGAATGTAGTTCATTCAACAGTTATTGACCATTTCAGAAGTTATTGCGTCATTCATTAATGTAATTAAAGTGGATTTTTTGCGACGCACATTGAAAATAATGCAAATTGTAAGTCACATTTATTATCTTTAAGCATTTTTGGACGTCTGGTTTTCGGTAGATTCTTTCGCGTTTATTAGAACTTACTTACTGAAGTTTTTTATTATTAATTTTGTTTTTCGCGTCATTCGATCAATTAAATAAGCAATTATAAGTAATAACTTTTTTATACTTTCTTTTTTACGGAACACTTGTTTCTATTTCGTAATTGAAGATGTTAAATTTAAAAGAGTGCATAATGTTATCATCTATTTTATTTAGTTATTATTAAGGTTTATTGTCATGATTCTTACAATTAACTTCTTCATTGACGCAATTCTTATCCACAGTAGTATCCACACGTAAACAACAATTTTATTACTGTTGCCGCAGTAAGTAACTTCCAGGAAAACTTTTAAAACAAAATGGCCTCAAGGTCGCCGTGAAATTATTTTTTCGTTTTTTATGCGTGTAGCGTGAATGATAAATTCGCTAATCTGCATTAGATAACCATAATATTATGTTGTACTGTTAAGATATCATCGAGCTAACTACGCTCTGTTTACCAACCCGACAAAATTTAACAAAACTGGTTAAATAACAATTTGGGTACCTATTATAGGAAAACATGCTACCTACATAAGCCGGTCTTTCAAAAAGTTGCTACGCTTTGCGAAATACATGATACAGATTCCCTTTCGTTTGGAGATGAATAGTATTTGCCTTATTGATAGAAGAAAACCGTACCTCTACCTCGTATCTATCATCATAATAATCTGTTGGCTTTTCGGAGCTTTCTTAATCTAGATAGAACCACTATTATGGTAGATGATTTTGACCACTATGTGCCTCTATCCGAACCTCAATTGGACTTTGCTTTTGTGGGAAGACGACAATAGTTCCGATTTATTTTGATCGTTTTTCCAAGTAGACCCAGTCCCCCTTACCATATTAATTCCNTACTTAGAGGGGATTTTAACTTGTGCGAATAATGTTTAAAAGATTGCAATTCGTTACACCTCTTGAAAATGCTTGTGGAGTCAGCTTTGTCTCGCCAAGTGTCAGCAAACAAAATGTATGTTTTTGCGTGTTATTTCGCTAAATCACAGCTGTTGGTGTAATTGGCATGTCAAAAAACAAAACCTGGTTAGACTTGTACTCCTCTATTAAGTTTTAGTTATTCTTGTGTTTTTCCACAGTTTACCGCTGAAATTAATATAGAATTGCAGTATTTTTAAGTTTTAAATTGTTATGTCCTTGTGTAGTTCTTTACTTGCTGTTATGGGTGTTTAAGTTTCATTGTTAGTTTCCAGCGAATCTTGCTTTGTAGGCATATTTCTAGTGCGAACTAGTGTCACGAAGACTGAATCAAGATTGAACGAGCCCTTTCTCAAGTAAGATGTTTCTTTTTATTATAATCAGTTTGTTGATCCGATTCATGTGCAGCCAAGAATAGACTGTTATCGTTGCTCGTGTTGATATGAGTAAAGCGTATATTTAATTTGCATAATTATTGTGATCTCGTATCTATGTAGATAACGAGACCCTGTCAGCCATGTAAGCCTAATTGTTATGAGAGCTCTTTTGAATAAAAATACCTTTCTTAAATATTTGTCTCACTCAAGTCACAATTTTATATCTACTTTTGGGACATTACCTTCATTTGATAATGACAATTGAAAGTCGATCAAAAATATGTAAATATTATCTGACACAATAATGCAAATAATAATGTAATTTTGTTGTTTGTCACAAAGCATATACGTAAATCTTTATCGGATTAGGGATAATCTTACTTCACTTGTGTGTCTGTACCTACTTGAATCGAATAAATCTAGGTACAGCAGTGGTAATAGCATTGATATTCAGTGCGAATTTTCACCTTCGTCTTCAAACCTTTAGGATTTTTTAACATCAAGAAGCATTTATGTTTAATTATAACGTACATACCTAGGTTTCGTCAGTGCCGGATTAAGCCAGCGCGGGGCCTGTAGCAAAGAAGAACGGTCANATGTAAACGTAACGTCGCGCAGGCAAAACTAATTATCAGCTCCAGTAAATCTGCTCGGTGTACTGCACGCCTAAAAATATTATTTACATTTCGGTGCCATCAACATTCTTCAAACAAGTGTCGCCAATGTTCTCTAGCATTGAATTTTACATAAGTTAATTTACATTTTTTGCTTATTATCCGGTTTTAGCGGTATTGTGCTCGTATTTTTGTACGGCTGTCGCCGTCCGCGATTTGGCAGCATTTCAAAAAAGTTTTTTGTCGACGATCTCCTATCTATTCCTGGATGACATTGCTCTTGTGGACGCCACAAGGACAAAAACCCGGAGTTCACGTTACATAACCTTAACTGTTTATTTATATGTTCTTGATCGATAAGGATGCGTGAGGTTAGTCTATTTTGAGTAGATAAGACCGAAACACTGGCTACAAAGCGAACCACTTCTAAAGCGTTACATTTTTAATGAGTTTCACATTGTTATTCGTTCTCTTGTTTTGCTTTACGTTTAAAACATGCGAAATACTAAGCGGCTACAGTCGTTTGTCATTTTAAAATTAGTAGCGCTCCGCCGCCTGATTTAATAATAGGCTTGCTACCAAGCTGGAATAGTGCAAAAGATACTCATATTATTTCAAAGATAACGATTTAACTCACACTTGAAGTAGAGCCAGCCAGCATTATCATAACTTGTACATTTTTGTAGCAAGATTCCATCTATTACAACATAGCCAGTGTTGCCACAGTTGTTTAGTTTGATGCGCTGTCCCAGCTTACTCGTACTGCTTAGGTTATATGAAATTATTTTTATTACAAGTTAAAGAGAAGAATCAACACAAACCAAAAGGAATCGTCTCAAGTGGTGATAGTAGGGTTAATACTGGGACGTGTAAAAGTGCTTTTTTTAAGCCTATTTACAGAAATAAATGAGTTTTATGAGTTTTTTATGAGTTTTATAGCGAATGTAAGTTTAATGTTAAGTAATTTACGAACTAGAACTGTATTTTGTGCTAAAACTTAAGCGAATGTAGGTACATAATAGAAAAAAGTTTGGTACAGAGGGGATATCGCCCATCATAGCAGAAGTTCAAACAGACGTAACACTACAAAATTATTATACTTTTGTGCAATAATTTCTATTTTGTTGGTGGGTGAGAGGTGTAGGTTTACGGCCTTAGGCTCCGGTCGTTGATTAAATCGCCTTCGCGACCAATGTCGACTTTGTTAATTATTAAATGTNTTACCAAATGTTATTCCGAACGTTGCCTTTGTCCGAGCGTTGGCCTTAAAATGCTAAATATGTTGTGCTAACCAAATAAAATAAGACGTTTTTGATGGGAAAACCCTAACAATTTGAGGCCCATTTACGAAATGACACTCAGAACTACATTCGAGTCAAACGTGTGTGATTGCATAATAAAACAAATCACGCCATTCTTAGGTATCGTTCAATGCGTTTCTTAGTCTGTTGTTGCAGAATGTAGTTCATTCAACAGTTATTGACCATTTCAGAAGTTATTGCGTCATTCATTAATGTAATTAAAGTGGATTTTTTGCGACGCACATTGAAAATAATGCAAATTGTAAGTCACATTTATTATCTTTAAGCATTTTTTGGACGTCTGGTTTTCGGTACTTACTGAACTTTTTTATTATCAATTTTGTTTTTCGCGTCATTCGATCAATTAAATAAGCAACTATACTAAGTAATAACTTTTTTGTAGGTACTTTCTTTTTTACGGAACACTTGTTTCTATTAGATGTTAAATTTAAAAGAGTGCATAATGTTATCATCTATTTTATTTAGTTATTATTAAGGTTTATTGTCATAATTCTCACAATTAACTTCTTCATTGACGCAATTCTTATCCACAGTAGTATTGAATAGGTAAACAACAATTTTATTACTGTTGCCGCAGTAAGTAACTTCCAGGAAAACTTTTAACACAAAATGGCCTCAAGGTCGCTGTGAAATTATTTTTTCGTTTTTTATGCGTGTAGCGTGAATGATAATTCGCTAATCTGCATTAGATAACCATAATATTATGTTGTACTGTTAAGATATCATCGAGCTAACTACGCTCTGTTTACCAACCCGACAAAATTTAACAAAACTGGTTAAATAACAATTTGGGTACCTATTATAGGAAAACATGCTACATACCTACATAAGCCGGTCCTTCAAAAAGTTGCTACGCTTTGCGAAATACATAATACAGATTCCCTTTCGTTTGGAGATGAATAGTATTTGCCTTATTGATAGAAGAAAACCGTACCTCTACCTCGTATCTATCATCATAATAATCTGTTGGCTTTTCGGAGCTTTCTTAATCTAGATAGAACCACTATTATGGTAGATGATTTTGACCACTATGTGCCTCTATCCGAACCTCAATTGGACTTTGCTTTTGTGGGAAGACGACAATAGTTCCGATTTATTTTGATCGTTTTTCCAAGTAGACCCAGTCCCCCTTACCATATTAATTCCTTATTTCTTAGATATTATAATAACAACATCCCTGATATATGCACACCGGTTTTATTGTGTAAACAATCTCGCAAAATCTGTGTATTAATATTTTATAACTACGCGGGGATTACTCATGACAATATTTAAGTTTTCTTCCCAAACATGCGACACAGATTCATAGAAAAGATAATGTTTTATAAACACAACATGACGTCAAATGCGCGGATGATCGCGGCATCGGCAGAGTAATTTTGCTATTCCGGTTATTCGAGGCAAAATAAACAAGATTATTTAGTCGCGCCATTTAATGGGCTGGTAAAATTAGTCCGAAAAATATGCCAAGTGCGTGCAGATCTCATTTTATGGTTCCGTCTCCCACCGGTTTAATAAAAAGCCTAATCTCGATTTCACGAGAGACGAAGTGATGAGGGCTTATGTATCAGTGATAATAACTAAATAATATCCTAATCAATCACAGCTTGAAAAAGTAAATTAGGTATGTACGCATTGCACTGTTACTAACCTTATAGTTTTGACGGACTCAAATAGCGGTAAAAGTAACTGGCAATTTTAAAACTAAATACCAACTATAGTCATTTAACTGACATTTTAATTAAGGTCACCTGCAGCTGACATGCGTTTATTAGAAGGAAGTCCATTGTGTCAATTGTGTGCTACTTACTTTCTCTGAAGGACAATGTTAGATGACTATGGCTACCTTTTTATGAATGAGTGAGGCTATTACAACTGACCCTCCGACCGTCATGACAGTTTACACAATAAGTCGGTTCCGTTTTCAATCCGCAAACTTCCGTCATACCCAGTTCCGTTCGTGTGTCCTGCTTACGGAACACTAAAAACTGGCTAAATGAGTGTCGGGATACGCGTAGTGTTGGGTTCTGTATCTGCTAATGCAAATTTTGTATGATATTTATGTGCGACATAATTACATAAGTAAGTATTCCAGTGCAAAAGTAGGTACTTTAAAAATATAGTGGTCGCAATACTCGCAATTAAGTAGGTACTCGAACTAAATTATAAACAACTTGTAAAAATCGAACTGCCTAAGGCGGGAATCGAACCCACTTTCGATTAATCGAATCGAAAAAACAGGCTTCGAAAATCCGCAACAGTTTTTAAAAATTTATCCAATGATAACGTCCTACTATAGTATAGTGGGGACGAAAAAACAAATCAGGCTCCCTAATTAAACGTGAGAGTGAAGATGTTTTAAGGTAGCTTTATTTTTGCCAGATTGTCGACTTCACTAATAATTACTACCATGCCTTACAATTTTTCTAGTTCCACCAAGACCTGACACCGTACAATTAAATTATTCTATGTTGACTACGGAACCCTAAAAATGAAGCGTATGTCCTCGTCGCGATCGCATTCGCGTGTATAACACCAGCAGCTGTCGCGCGTAAATATCCCGTTGATCTCTGGAACAATGCCGAGGCTCCCGCGGTTATAAATCGGTATGCGGAAGGACGCTGGAGCGGGTACGACGTGTACCTACTGTTCCTGGGCTGGATTAGTTGGGTACATTTACTTGGGAATGAAGACTTAGAGGAATAGATACATAGATTAATTTACTAAACCACACACCTATTTTGGCACCACTGCTGGGGCAGGAAAGGTCTTGAGTGGTGACCACGAGCCGGAAGACGTAGCGTAGGCAGGCCTCCCACTAGGTGGACCGAAGATCTGGTGAAGGTCGCGGGAGGCGCCTAGTTGCGAGCGGCGCAGGACTGGTCTTTGTGGAAATCCTTGGGGGAGGCCTTTGTCCAGCGGTGGACGTCTTTCGCCTGAAACGAACGAACACCAATTTTAATTTAAAAAAAAAAACAATTTTGTATAGTAACTACCATAGTACAGTCAGCCCAAAAGTTAATAACACAACCTTATTCCAAGACATTTTGCGAACATGACTGTACCTGCCTACACTTTTACAGTGTAAAGTAAACACGCTTGCATAAAATGTATTTTTATTTCAGTGAACTATTTTAGTACTGTTCAATGCAATGAATCGACAATATCAAGAATAGATCTAGAAGTGGCTGAATGGATATGGATGGAAAAAGCGGCTTCTACAGCAGCAGCGGACGAGTTTTAGCTAAAATTGAGCTAACTTTCCATCAAAACACAGCAGTTCACCAAGGTAAGCCAATTAATTTATTGTTGCATTAACAATTTTAGAATCTTCATGTGTAATAGTAGGTGCTTTAGAACCTAACAATGGGTAGCTTGAATCATGGCGTCAATTGAATATGGGCAACATGTTCTCAAAAATATATGTGTCGAACAGTCAACGGTATGACGCAGGTTGGAAAGAAGTCACCAGGAAAAACAAGTCATGTGTCTTATACCTACCTAGTAAGTAACGAAAGGGGTGTCTTATTTTTGCCTTACATAAGTGAGCGAGGTATTTTCCTTTTTTTTTAATCCACAACGAGGAAGCTCTTGGCCTGCATCTCATATGATCACTTGAAATCTTCAACTGTAACACTGAGGAACTGGCTATCTTACCTCTAACTGTCGGAACAAAAATGATGTTAACAATATTGTTATGGTGACAAACAGAGGTATAGCTAGCATAGAACAAGTCCTACCACTAACCAAACATATTTAAAGTAAAACAACACATTTTAAACCATTATGGTGGTAGGTGGTACTTACCTTAATAGAATGGCCGGAATATCAAAATTAACAGCAATATCTGTAATCCTTAAAGCTGGAAGTCGATTTCATTAGCGCCATCATGCGGAACAGCGGCTTACGGCTGCCATTCGATAATTGTTTGTTCATATTTTGGAGCTTAAATTCGTTCGTCATTTGCATAAAGCATCGCTTCGAGAAAGTACACACATTATTCCAAAACCCAAAGCTACAATGGTTAATTATTATTATTATCTAATCGCTAAATGGAGAGAACAAAAGATCTATTTTTATTCCAGTTTGTAAGTATTTCGGATTTTGACGTTCATAAGTGCCACCAGTGCTAACAACCGGGTAACATGGAAAGCATTGGGGGAGGCCTATGGCTGAGATGATGATGATGAAGTGCCACCAGTGGTCTAAATTGAATAAAATATTTTTGATTTTGGATCAGACATTATGGCTCAATCTGACACGTGTAAATAAATTGTTGTTACTCATCAAAGAAAAAATCTGTCTGAGCGACTTTAATTAATCGGATTATTGTAAGGTCAAGAGGTTAAGCCTTCGTTATTACAAGTTTTTTAACAGTCAAATACCAATTGGTTTAAGCACAAGGAAATATCAACAAGTTATTAAGTACCTACACAGCGCAGTAGAAATATTGCAGGTAAAAATAAAGTAGGTAACACAAGTCTGAGTTCAAATAAAGTTATGTAAATACATCTAGGTAACTGTTTATAGAACAGAAGTGGTCTATTGGAGATGTCTCTGCCTGTGACATGAAATTGTAAAGTGCGCGGGCGGCTGTCGATCACAGATCGGCTGATAGGCGTGAAATCGTGACGTTGTGTTGTGCTAACGAACGGCAAAACGGTTTATTATGTTTTATATAAGGAGTTTTAAATAGATAGTTAGACCCTTATGTAACACCTAAAATGTACGTAACATGTTACTGCTACGGATATTTCGGGAACGGGTAATTTTTAAACGTGTCAGGGAAAAAATTGCAAAAAAAAGCTTCAGAGGAAAAGAAAAATACATTTTTCATAATTTTCCAAATGTTCTCATAGCAAACAAAGCATTTAGCTGAGAAAGTGAGGCTTTCAACTTGTATACAAAAGAACATCAATTAAAAACGACGTGTCTGAGAGTGGTTGATAGTCAGCAATGTCTCGTGCGAGTGCCAAAACATCTCTCACTGGCTTAAAACAACCATTATTTATTCGGGAGACAAAATTTTATACACTTGTCGTGGTATGTAGAGTTCGGGGCTCTATAATCCGTTTAGTCGGTTATTTGTAAATGTTATCATTATTTTCGCGAGCTATGCTAATCCAATTTATCTTCAATGCATCTAAAGGTCGAACTAACATACTTACTTACTCTAAACTCGTAGTGTTGTGTCGTTTCAACAACTGCAACTGTCAACCAGACCTCACCAAGCTTGTGGTGAACTATCTTTTCCCTTTCCTACCATTCCAACTAAGATCTCCAGTCAAGAATAGATAGCTAGCTAGCTAACCTAAAATTACTAATACCCAAAATTTAATATCTAGAAGCTGACAAACAGCATAGGTATGTTGATAGAGTCGGCTGGCAAGTTATATCCTTTAAGAAGTAAAGTCGCAGGTTTAAGTTTCACCACAGACAGTCTTTTAAAAGTGTCTTGGTAGACGATGATTAGTAATGTAGCCTTATTACAGTAATAATAGTGACAAGCTATGTTTAAAAAATGAAATGGATATTCCAGTGTTTTCCATGTTTGTCTCACGTCATATTTTTGTTAGCCTAGTCTAGGAATAAGGTCAGTATCAGAAAAGGCGATGGGCGTATCAGTCTGGAAGTTTGAGTAATCTGGATGTTATCCAGACCATGAGCGCATTTGTTAGGACTGGAAAAACAACATTGAATTAATGGAATTGACACCGTAGCGTTATAGGGATACTGCCTCGGATATCCCTAGATTTCTAAAGTCCAAGGCCATGACTGCCCATAAAATTTTCCCATAGCTAGAGTAATAACAAAACTGGTTACTCAACGGTTTTGTTTGCGACTCCATAGGTGTTACGAAATTACTAACTTAATAGACCTTTTCACTCGATTTGCTCCGAAATCATAAAACTGCTTATTGCTACAAGAAAACTCCATCGTAACCTTGGAAGTTACATTAATAGAAGTTCACACAAGTTTGTTGGTAATGCTCGTGTACAATGTCCGCTATTGTTAAGATTATTATTGTTTTAATGGCTTATAAAATATTAATTACAGCCGTAAGAATAATAAATGTGATGCATAAACTTGGTAATACTTTGATAATTTTATAACATAAATTAAATGTAGATTAGATACAGGTGAATTCCTGGAGGCAAGACTGCAATGCGTGAAGCAAAGGGATGATTTTTTTTTACAAAGTGGGGTCAAATACGTACTACGATTCAGTAATTCCAATGGTCGCGAAAACTGGGTCTTCCATTAGCGTATTGGTTATTCACTTACGGGGTTTTGAAGCGCTCAGGTGTTCGGAATTTCGGACCCATTATTTTATGGGTATTCCTCGCTTTAGTGCAGGTGTGTTGGGTCAAATAGGGTTGTAAGAAAATAATTTAGTGTGCCCTACTTCCAAGAATTGGGACGAGAGAATCTCGTTTTATTTTTTCTTAACGTTTATGTCTCATGTATCCCTGTGATAGACGAAGTGAACTGAATATCAAAGACATTTGGTGAATTCCAGCTATTCAGCGATCTTTGTTATTAGGGCAGGGGTTCCCAATCTTTTTCATCCCCTGGCACACTTATAAACGGCACGCGGCGCCGCCCTACCCTTTGAAAAAGATACAGTCGAAAGACGGGCGGGTTAAGGATTGACTCATAGCGCCCCTTTTTACTTTCTACGGAGCACACTTTGGGAACCCCTGTAATAGGGGGTAGGGGGAGGGCCTGTCTAAGAAGACGCTTACTTCCCGGTACAACTATGTTGTTAAGGATGTAACATGTTGAGTCATGATGATGCGTGGCATAACAACAGTGGCATAGCAACACGATGTTTCTTTCCAACCGTTTGTTATTGTAATTTGTAGTTAGGTACATATTTGCATCAGCTTCTTCAGAGTGGATTCGTTTTTCAATGTTGCTTGCCAATACAAACATGTTCGAAGTTCATAAGTTGCATAATATCAACTGCTATACGTCGTCCTATTTAATCAAGTGTGGATTATCATTAAGCAAAAGAAAATGAGGTCACAATTCGTTGTTACTTAGATTTTACGAGTCACTTAGGGACTGACATTTTCTCCATTCTTTTTGAAGAATTGAATATTTTTATGGAATTTCCAATTGATTCGCTAAATGTTTTCCACTTAAAACATGCTAATGTCATAGTAAATGGATCTGCAATAAATTGGCAAATACAGCTTCGAGCGTTAAAGACGCGTACTGTCAAACTTTTTATTTTGGCCTAGAGCCACGTTCTCGCATATTTTGCGCGATCTATTATGGCTGGCTAGACGTATAGCATTGTTATATCAGGCGCATTGACGTTGGTGCCCGTTTATTTATTTATGCAACTCATCACAGTATAACTACTCTACCGAGCCACCAACGCACACTCACGCTTACTCTGAGATTTTGTACTTCCTGTTTGTTAAAAAAAAATTGTACGGCATATGTTTCGTATACTGTAACTGAAAGATATTGTCAGTTTCGTTCGTTCGTTCGTTTCAGCCGAAAGACGTCCACTGCTGGACAAAGGCCTCCCCCAAGGATTTTCCTGCGCCGCTCTCATCCAGGCACCTCCCGCGATTCGAACGATTGTCAGTAGTGCAAATAAACATAGGTAGGTAACTAGTCTATGGTTAGTTAGATCTCATTAATTTTATCATTATTTATGAGTTAGTTTGGTAATTCAGTTAGGTCATCTTGTGGCACGGGCATCTTATAAGCTATGCTTGATTTTTGTCTAGATGGCGCCATATTTATTTATCTTTGGGTCATCCATCTGGTCGATTGTTTTAAATGAAGCAGTTCTTTGAATACGTCCTTAATGTTATCATTACAGTGAGCTCGAATGTAGGTATTCGTGCTATATTCCTTCCCACTAGAATTCGCATTGATAATTATTATTATACAGCTTTGAGGAAACAGCAACAGTTAAATGATAGTGAAGTCTATTTTCGTCTCCATGTTAGATAAATAATAATATCGTCGTTAATAGACAAAGACGAATGTTTTACATATTTAGAGATTTGACTTCGCAAGAAGACGTGTTTGATCAAAGTCCCTCTGTATTTTAGACTAGTAAAGTAACAAAAGAATGAAGTCGATAGATAGATGATAACACTTCATTCACTACACGAAACAAGAAAAGAAATATTATTTTTTTAAGTATGTTTTACATTGTGCTCAGCAATTTCAAACGTTTTAATTTTCATGTAGAAATTAAAAGGTTGGTTTCCTTATAATAATGACGTGTTTAAGACCTCGGAGACTCATCTGTTTCACAATAAATAACAATTATTAGGAGCTCTACAAGAAAGGAGTAAAATTTATGATAATAGTAAGTACCTGTCTTAGTAGACTTATCAAAAATGCAATATTTTAAACTTTGTTTGCATTTTTATCATCATTTATAACAAACGATTTGATAACGAAGTCTGTCTACTATCTGTTGACTTTTCTTTTAGTAGCTAGAGCACGTGACCCGCGAATCCAATTTGTTTAGTAGATGCAATCATAGATAGCGTAGTGGATTCTTTTGTGTACCCACCCAGTCATACAGGCCTGGTTCAAATAAAAATTCAACATCTAAAAACTAGAAAATGATATGCAGTCTAGGATGGTACATATCTGCCCTGTACGTGCCTATTCACTCTCGCCTTGAAAAGGCCCGGTAGTGTTCAGGAAAGACAGCAGCAGGCAGTGAATTCCATTCCCTAGCTGTTCGCATTATAAAAGAGTCATCGAAACGCTTAGTGCGAGCTGGTGAAATGTCGACAATGTAGGGATGGTACGCTAAACCTGCGTCTGGTTCCCCGGTGATGGAAGGATGGATTCACACAAACTAGCTAGGTTTTTTTTTGCTAGAGCGGGAAGTTTTAGTGCGAATTTGGGTGCGTTTTATGAAGTTCAAATTCTATTTAGACTGCATTCCGTTAACATAATTTATTGATACTACGAGGATTCTTCCAATATACATACTTACTTACTTTCCATGACTTCACATTAATAAGGGTTTGGAGCTTGAGAACATTCTGTTATGTGAATAATATTATTTCTGTGGTTCGTATTTTTGATGTGAAAATACGTCAATATCTACGTAGGCAGTGACGAGGCATCGTTCAGGCGTTTTCCACGTGTGCAGTTGACGTATAACCATACATTATTATTCTGTGGTATAACGCATTTATTATGAACTTGGCGACATACTCATTAACATTATGGTAAGTTGCATGGACATACGTAATGGTTAGGTATAGGGTTTTTTAATTTATAAATATATTTGACATTTTACTGTGGAATGTTTAGGTGAATGATTCTTAATTCTTCTTGTTCTCTCGTTCACGTTTCAGCCAAATGACGTCCACTGCTGGACAAAGGCCTCCCCCAAGGATTTCCATAACGACAGGTCCTGCGATGCCCGCATCCAGGTGCTTCCCGCGACCTTCACCAAATCGTCGGTCCACCTAGAACCTAGTAGGGAGCCTGCCCACATAGGCTGGTTTTTGTGTCACGCGGACTGTCAGTGGGGATCGCTCCGCACAGGCGATCTGTATGAACTGCTAGGGAGCGAGCGGTTCCTCCAGACCGCATTATTCTAACGNCTCTAAAACGCTCCCTAGAAGTTCATACAGATTGGCCGCGCGGAGCGGGTCCGCACCGGACGGTCCGCGTGACACTAAAACCAGCCTTACGCCACCCTAGAACTTTTCTGTTCAATCTTAATTCATAATCCGTTGCTATTCGATAAAATTTGTCAGTCTCAGTTAACAAAAAAAATTCCAAAACCTACCTCAGTTAGTTTAAGCTATGGTCCTAGTGACCAGGATATAGATAAATGTTTTTATAGGTGACAATTTATGTAGAGTAGGTAGGTACTTATCGGAAAATTAGGAAATACCTGTAATAGATCGAGGGATTTGATACGTTATCAGCAGCTGATAGCATTGTTATCTACGATTTACAATAATTACAGCTACGTTATTAAAGCAAAAGGAAGCTTTTATACTCTGACATCTGAAAGTCATTTTCTGATTGGATCGGAGTTTTTCAGGAAAAATTTCGCGACATTTTGACAACAGGTCTTCCATTTCGACAATTTGCGTCAACTTTTCTATCAGATGATTTGACTTTGAAATGGATCTATAGTTTTTGGATTGATTTTTTACAATGGTACATTAGAAATAGTTTGTTTTACGTGGCAAATTATGATACGCAATGTATTTATAGGTATTTAGCAGTTATACATAGAATGCGAAACAATAACCGATGTGAGTAGAAACAATCGTCGGAGATAAGTACGTATCAGAATTATCATTTCATTCAGATAATTTTATTAAACTTACGAAACAGGGTTATAAATTATTGAAGAGACTGACAGTGTTATAACTTATAAGTATCTATTACACATTTAACAGAACATTTAGTAACCAGATGTAATCAGTTACAAGTTGGGTAACGTTGACCTCAATCGCAAAGTAAACAATGCGAGCGTCATCGAATATCAGTGTGACGTCGTAGCACTGAACATAGAGTTCGAAGTTCGAATGTTTTTCAAAATGAGGTTTTAGGTAAGTAAATTGTTTTAGTTATTTTATATCGTTTGTGTGTAGCCAGTGTTACAATAAAATTAAATGTAAAATGATCCATGATTTTGTTGTTCTTTTCTTAAAATTTAGCGGCCAGTGTTATTGAGTTAGAAAAAAAACAGATGAAAATGATTTACCTTTCTTTTGCCAGATTTATTGGCGTGTGTTTTTGTTTTTGTATAAGAAGATAAAGTGTGGGTTATTTTCCCAAGAAATAATTATATTGTTATAGTAGACATTTGTACCTACTTCAGACGGGAAGTATACTCTGCTTCATTATTTAGTTTTATTCCCAAGAAACAGGATGTCCCTGAAAAAAAAAACACATTTTTCTTTCTTTTGCAGTACGTTACTTCACAGAAAAAGTGTTTTGTACTTAATTACGATTAGTTGGTTGGTATATGTGCTAGAGTAGGTAAGTACATATTGTTCTTTTTAGGGCTGATTTTTCAATCGTCAGATATCTTTTAACTGAAGAATAAACTTGTCATTTTGACATATTTCCCATACTGAAACTGTCAATGTGCCAAACTTATTCTTAAGTTAAAAGTTATCCGATGATTGAAAAATCAGCCCTTATTTAATTATCTCTAAGTGACAGCTTTATTAGAAAAGAAATGAAACTAGATTAAGTGGCAATTTTTTTGTTTCTTCGTGTCCAAAGACACTTTAATTGATTTACTNTATTTACTGCTGTTTGCCAATAAAGACGAGATAACAATCAAGATTAATTTCATCTTGGGTCTATCTAGATTGGAATAAGTCTAGTTTTATTGGTACTATTTATTATTAGCCTCTTCTTTCTTTTTAATTGGTACTATGGGTATTGACCTTAATTAAATGTGCGGATACTTAGGAAAGTGCAAGAGCGCAAAGCAATCTCTGGTAATTGAAATTAAATCCGGCTCGAAGGATTACTATTTTTTCTTAGTCTATTCCATCTTCTGGTAGGCAAGTACCTACCTTTTCATGTTGAAGGTTAAAGTCGTGGCTTTATATTTCTTACAATTAAAAATTAATAGACGAATTAATAGGGCCTAAGACAGGGATGGCGAACCAATGGCACGCGTGCCATCGATGGCACGCGTCACAATATTTAGGGCACGCCACCAATCACAAAATTTAACTTGTACTATCTATACCCCTCATTGATAGCATTAGGTTTTATTTGATGACACGTCTATGACTACATCAAACATTTTTTCGGAAAAGTGACATAAAGGTTCGCCATCCCGGGCCTAAGATTTTAATAATTTGAAAAATTGAGTTGCCTAATGTGGGAATCGAACCCACAAATGGAGCACAAAAATACAGTAAGCTTTTTATTAATGTTCTTAGTTTTTTAAGCCATAACTTATCCATATCCCTGCTCAGTATTGCCAACAAAGCCAACCAATCATCCCAGAGTGTATCATTCGTCCTTAACAAACTGGAAACTTCATACATTCCCTCACTCACATTTATGAAAGCTCTTCAGTCGACAAACGGGCGCGCCCGGGGAGTGAACCCGTCGCGATTCGATGTGCATTCAATTGGCTAAGTGACAATCGATCTGAAAGAACTCGATTGAACTCGAATCGATTTATAAGATGTCACGAGGTTGCCGGAGGCGCCCGAAGATTTGTTACGTGCGTTCAATTTTAAATTGGGAACGTTTCTTTCCAGAACTCTCGAGTCTGAGAATAGTATTGTACCTTTTAATCTTTACGTCAGTAAAATGAACGTCTGTACCATTTGTACAATGATAGATTCTTAATATGTACTGTTATTATATGATTACTTCTTATTCTATTAGATATTTACTTAAGTCTACCAAGAATTTCTTGTTCGGAATGCTCGGACACGTTATCTTCATTTTCAAAAGCCTCTTCCGTCTCTAATGGCTCTGTTTCACTCTCATCATCCTCAGCTAAATTATTTAAGTACCGTACAAACTCCAGCATTACGAAACGCCATAATGAACTGAAAATAGCATGTAATAAAATTCAGTAACAAAAAAATACCTACGTAAATAGTACACAGGGATAACGCAACACCCCACACATACCTGTAGAACGAAATAGATAATGTTTTTCAATAATTTGGCCCATGATAGCTCGCGTGGGTCGTTAGGGCACCCCTGTTACCATCGTATGGTTAACTTCACCTTATACTCAGCTGCTGAGGCGTGCGAGTCTTTACAGTAACACATTTCGGGCGACTAAGATTAATTCTGCAAATTCTGCGTAGGAAAATCGTAAAATATGGGCTTTCAAGTTTATTCGCTAGAAGACGTTACGGGCGCGACGCGTAAGAAGGCGAGCCGTTATTTATAGACGACATAACTCACGGGCGATAGGGATAGGGAGACCATGAGTTTAGTAATTTATAGAGTAGGTAGGACAAGGAAGACCACGGATCACATGGACGTCCCTAGTGAATAAGAATCTCAAACAAGTTCACCTCAACAAAGAGTCGATACAGGATGACAGGACCGAGATGCCTGGAGAGAGCCGACCCCAAATAAAATGGGAAAGGGCCAGACAAAGAAGAAGTAGGTACTAGCTCTTGCCTGTGGCTTTGCTCGTGTGGATTTCAGTCGGTCGCAAAAGCACAGAATAATAGGACCACTCCGCAAACGAATTTAAATAGCGAGTAGGTATTAATACAACACAATTAAGTGCAACTCATTTTTACTCAATGTTAATAAGCTAAACTATCCAGCTAAAACAGTCTCCTCTCAGTGACAAGCTAAGTTCTTTAGCTAAAACAGTCTCTTCCTTCCGCGTATGTCCATTTTTATGGCGATCTACCTATAAAAATCCAGCTTCTTTAACGAGTTAGATAGAAAATTAACATCAATTGGGTAGCTGTGGTTGGAAAACGATGCAGTAAACATATATGCTCTCAAAATTTTCCTAAAGTACCTACCTAATACAAATAATGAACCGTCTTGTAGTCACCCTAGCGGCCATCTCCAATGCGATTGCGGTGGCCTATGGGTTCCGTCGCTTACGAACCTTAAGTGACCCTTTCCTGGGCGGTTGCATGCTAGTATACTAATACAGGAGTATCTGGGTATAGGCATGTAATGTCACGAAGCTTAGCGACCATAGCGCAATGGTGTCGGTGACCGACTGGACGAATCGGGATCTGAGGAACGCGACCATCGGACTCCGCCGCTGGTGGGACTAGGTATATCATCCCAAATGGGACGATGACTCAATCTTTATTAATTTGGAAGTAAATAAGCGTTTCTATGAACTAAGTGATGAATTTTGAGTGTGTTGTGTAACCGGCCTATTGCCGAGTGGAAAATACACCAAGCCCAGCATATTATAGTAGTATAGTTATAGGTACTTTTCAATTCGTTCGTTCAGCCCAATGACGTCCGCTGCTGGACAAAAGCCTCCCCAAGTATTTCCATAACAACCGGTCCTGCAATGTCCTCATCCAGACACGTCCCGCAACCCTCACCAGAATATCAGTCCACCTAGTGGGGGCCCTGCCTACACTACGTCTTCCGGCCTTTTTCAATGATTAAATCCTTTTTTTTAATCGCGGTTCTTCGATGCATTTGTTCCCGCGGAACCCTAAATTGGCAGTCTTTTGCAAAGCGCATCAAGTGGCAGGTTATCGACCTTTGACTTTTGACGCGTCCACCGTGACCCAGTGAGGCGAAAGGTCACGATGCGATTGACGCACTCTCGATTATTCTTAGCATCTTTTCCGATTGCATCGATACTGCGATTCGATAAGCAATCTATGATTCGTGATACACATCGTTCAATGAACTCGAGACCTATTTCTTACTAATAAAAATGATTAAAGGTTTAGTGCACCCGTATGCTTGAAGGAAGATGATGTCTCGGCAAATATAGTTTAGAACGTACCCAGCTCGATGGACCGACGACCTCAAATGATAGCTTGCTTATCAGCTAGATGAAAAAAGCGAAAGATTGTGCTCGTGGCACCCTTTAGGGCTTACCTACCTACGTCCAGTTAACTGTAATTATCTGATATGAATGATTTAATTATCGTACCGAAATATGTAATCCCATCAAAAACAATACTTGTCAAAAAAACCAAGTCACGCAACTCAGTTGTTCTACGGTAAAAAGTTGTGAGATCTATGTAATACGAGTACCAAGTCCAGGCCAGGAAATCTTTAACGTTTTACATAAATTATTGACTTGGCCATCGCACTAAATAATTTAATTTATCTACACGTGTTTTCATGCGATGGCCAAGTCAATATATTTATGTAAAACGTTAAAGATTTCCTGGCCTGGACTTGGTATTACATGGATCTCACAAATTTTTACCGTAGAACAACTGAGTTGCGAGACTTGGTTTTTTTGACAAGTATTGTTTTTGATGGGATCTCATTTCTTTTTGTATTTTGTAGACAGCAGTTATGTATCTAGAAAACTGGACCAAAATTGAAAAATTTTACTCGACTTGGCGGGGACACTACCGTGCGCCTTTGTATTTATATGGTATTACAAAGTTATTTAAGTAAGTAGTTAAATATTTATAAAACTGGACCGAAATTGAAAAATTTTGCTAGACTTGGCGGTTGCACTACCGTGCCCCCAAATATTTTAGTTTCTCCTTGATTCATACACCAAATACTACTTATATATTCCAAATTTGAAGCTTCTAGGTCTGCTAGAAGTGCCTTAGAATTTTGATGATCGGTTGATCGGTGAGTCAGTCAGTCAGTCAGTGAGTGACAAAATTAAGAAACTTTGACCCGTTATAATTCCTAAACTACTGGTTCAAATTGAATGAAATTTGAAATATACCGTGTCTTTACAATGCCTGCATAGCTAATGAAAATTCAGCCTTCTAGTTTTATCCACAACGAAGTTACAGGCGGTCGATAATGGCCTGAATTGCTTCGAGAAAAGGATGGTACGGCCGTGCCGCTTTTTTGCTCGATTTGGTGGGGGCACTGCCGTGCCCCCAGATTTAATGATCCACTTATGCATCGGTGATAGTATCTTTATGCAGTGCAAAGCTTATCAAATCATCTTAAATAAGCGATATGCCTTAATTTATACTTTAAACCTGTGTAGGCTGGAGAATAATTTAACTTTATAATATCTAGGACATCTTCTCAATATAATAATATGCTTGAAACCTACTTGAACAGACGAACGTACGTGAATCACTGACATCATACTTACCTATGTAGTGGAAATAGTTGCAATAGAAAGGTAATAAGTCTGATGTTTGTAAAATTATTGTTTTTTTAGACTATTTTTATCTATAAGTTTACGAATACTTATCATAGTATTATGCCTATGTCAATCATCGGATTCAGTGGTGAGCGGAGATGTGTCAGCAATTCTATAGGTACAGTGTGATTCAAACATGGCTTCGCCACCCACGTCCCATACTTATGTTTACAGCTGTAAAATAATCTGAAAACAGCCACGATGCGCGCACGCGGACTTCTTCTCAAGTTGATTAAGATAAGATTGCAGAGTTTTGTCGCTAGACATGTTACCGAATGAAATGTAAATGAATCAATGTTATTACCGTTTAACTTCGTCGGAATGGTGACCTTTTTGTTTGAAAGGTCGTTACGGCATTGACGCTATGTAGGTACGAAAGGTTCCGAGATCGTAGAACTAGTATTACATGTGTTTTATGACACAAATAATTATTTTGAACTCCCCTTAAAGTCCGCGAAAAAGTTTGAACCTATTTTTTGAGCTAACTTTTAAAAAAATGTTAAAAGTTAAGTCGGTTTAAAGTTTGATTAGAATTTTTCGCTCTTAAAAAGTTCCTTTGTATTTCAGACAGTGGCTGCCCGCACTAAGCATCGCAGGCGGTGCCTTAATACAAGGCAGCAGGGTCTACAATAGCGCTTGTCGTTGCTTGAATAGGTATGCTGTGATGCTAATCTATGATAGCCTGAGCCTAGATGGCTTATCACTTATCAGTCATGGCCGTGTGACCTGATTTTGTTTGACGTTGGAGAATAGGAGATGTGACGTTACATACAGGGTGGGCGTCTTAATTATCTGTATAGTAAGCGCCAAATACGTAGTTCGTGACACCCAAAGTGGCCAATTGACAACACAACCTTATACCCATTGTAACAAAGACGTGTAGCGAGCTTAGTGGCAACTTTGGATGTCACGAACTGTCACTGACTGTGTTCGCATGCATGTGAAAACCTTGTCCAATACATAAGGCGTTCACTTCTAATATTTAATTAAGTTACAATTTCTATGAGGATGTTAATTCTTTTAGATTTCGATGGTTAAATAGAAAAAATAATTTGCATGCTTTTAATTTAATGAGACGATGGAGTCATCTAAACGTTTAGGTACAACAGCATAAATAAGTTGATTGTTGATTTTGACATCGCCCATATCTCTTGCGGAAAAAGAGTCACTTGATGCAACTTTGTGTCACCTCGTAAAGTAATAAAACGATTTCAAAGACAACAAACGACGCATAAAGCTCAGGCCACACGAAAATGTTATTTGCTAACATTTCTGATAGGTTATGTAATCGCGTCGCCCGCAGATCGCTGCTTATCGCTATCTCCGATCTAATAGATGACGTGCGTTAGATATCATGCTAGGCTAGTGCGAGTTTCAATCGATAGCTTAGGACGAGCGTTTTAGCGTAAATCTTTCAGCAAAAAAAAAAAAACACTTTTAGCGACACCAAGGGCATCACTAAGATTCCTCGAAGACTCACAGACTTTTTATCGCTTTTGGTCAGACTGAATAAGTATGAAAGTATGTACATTTTCAGTTACACCGATTTGTTATTTTGTCTATTCCTTACAAAAATTAAAAGCCGAACAAACCATTGGCTGATAAAAAGTTTGTAGTTTGTGGGCGCTCTTTTAGTGACCGGTGTTTAGTTTGACGACATCGCGTTTGTCAAAAATGAAAGAATAACTCATTAATAAACGTCGCGTTAAGACCCGTGTCTTACTATTTTAGTAGAAATGAAAGAGATCAATTCATATAAAGCAAGTAGGTAAAATATGTAAAATACCTACATCTGGAAGAGATAAGCATAGGCACAGAAGATTAGACAATTCAGTTTTTGACGGCCATTGACGGTTTCTTTTTACATTAGGAAAACGTTTTTCTTTAAAAATTATGCATGGATATAGAGTCACCGTGCATTCCTAAAGTAATTTACGTTTCGTTAGGCACGCATTCATATTTTGTTTCATACATTATTTCCCGTGGTAAACATTTTCACATTTATTGTAGTTTTCATAAATCGACCCTCTCATACGAGTTTTCCCTGTAAGTGGGTGCTCAAATCCTTGTTTGTTAGCAACTGAGCTTGTTAACGCCACAATTTATTATTTATCTACGCAAACTAAACAAACATTTGTGAGCGAGTCCTACGATCCGTCTGCTATGCTAAATGCGCATGTTTACATTTTAACTTCCAAGGTAAATGAGTGTTAACCAACACGTAACCAGAGTCGTGCGATACATTATTGAAAGGTAAGATTTAACCTTCACAACGGTTTATATTTTCGTCAGTAATCGATACTTGTAAGGCATTATTTTCAGTAACTATGCTGACTGATTCGTTGTCGTTTTTATTTCTGTCTTGTCCGTCGAAACCACCACTTAAATATGAATCTATTTTCAAGAATAATTGATTCAAGTCCGTCTTTCATTTGTCATTTAGGTATCGATATATCATTTTTTTTATGTTCTTTCGTTATATTCGTCATTGCACAAGCTTGAAGACTAGTTTGAAGACTAGGGTATATAAGAATAGTATTTTTGGCTATACATATATGGGCCGTGTATAAGTTATAACTGCTCTGGAAAGGGCTATGTAGTATGTACTGAATTAACTATTTTATTAAACTAAGCTCTGTTCTCTCTGTTCGTCTACGTATTCTGTGTAGGTGGGTCTTTTAATTAAGTTCGTTTTGTCGGAGGTACGCAAATGACAGCTCAAAATTCTTCAGTAACTTTACCTCTTCTAGTGAAATGGCGGCTATTAAAAGTTGCCTGAAATTTTATACTCTTTCTTATTTAAAACTCCCTAGAGGTGTATTTTTTGCGCCTCCAACTTTTCGCTTGAGTTATTTTTTAATTCTGATAAAATTGTGTAATCTGAAAGCTAAACAAAAAATAATCATCTTTGTTTTTATTTTCTTTGTCTTACAAATCCTTCACTATATTGTCAATTTCACACATTTGTATCCATATTATTTATACCTAGGTATTAACATCATTAATTTCAGCCACAGGACGTCCAGTGCTGAACAAAGGCTTCCCCCAATGATTTAGAGATTGGTCGGTTGGAAGCGGCATGCATCCAGTGCCTGCTTGTAACGTTTATGAGGTCATCTGTCCACCTTGTGGGTGATACATATTTTTATAATACATTATGCTCATTCGTAGTAGGGTCTTGAATTGAAACTTGAAGTCATTGCACATTAATTATAAGGACTAGACCTCGTGCTAACAAGTTTTGTTTCATTTCAGTTGAACTTTCAACTCTTTCTTACTTGTCCTTTAAAAATAAACTGGCCATTACATTTTAATGTGGCAAAAGCGCTTTTTTTTTTATGCTGCCAAGGCAGGTATTTGACCGCAATCGCATCGCTTAATCGTTCTCTTAATAGGTTTCATGACCCGGTTAATTGGTAGGTATTTACCACAAGCCTTATCAGCGACTGTAATCAGAACGAAACGACCTGATTGAGGGGCTACTCGGAATCTGCTGTGGTTGACCCTAGAAATGTGATGGTATCACTACAATACGCCACCATAAGCAGTGGTTCTTCGTAAATTCTGCAATTTTTGCACGTCTGCGAGCAGACTGAACACACATGATCCGACTTCAGTATTGTCACCCTGTATTACTGTTTTTTTTTAACAAATAAACGTTTTAACAAGAACTAAAAATTGGGTAGTTGTTTACACCATCAAACCATTCATGCATCATCCAATCATCAATTGCCATATTTGCCATTCTTTTTATGAGCTTAAATTGGTAAACGTTGTCAAATACCAAACTGTCAATTGGAACTTTCCGGTTGGTTTTAAAGTGTGGAAAACTTTGTAAATCCCGATTAATTTCCACTAGGATATGACAGTAGAGACGAGCGTTAGTCCCTGACGTCACTGTCAAACAGAGCGATTTACAGACAGGATTTGACTATGGGTATCCGCCCTGTAGTTGTCCACCACAGCGCCGTCCCGGCTATGAAATTGTCAGGAGGACGTTACACTATCAATACTGGATTACTAGTTCCGATTTTTACCACGTTGGATAACCATATAATTATGTTATTTGCAGGAGGGCGCAGTAGTAGTCCCGATTTTTTCCACTTGACTTTGAGTATAATACCATACTGCAACGTCCCAAGCCTATAAAATATTTGATTAAAGAGACACTATGTAGAGTCGATGGCATCTATAGAATAACTTTCTTGTATTAGAGTATGCGGGACTCTATCGCTGTTCCTAATAGAAAATTCAAGCACTATTTTAAAATAGTTTCGCCATTTCTATCTAAAACCAATATTTCCCAGACGCGTCAGCGTGTGCCAAGTATCTTTTGTCTAGCTGATATTGTGTGCAAAGAAAAACACTCTAGCAGACCTCTATTGACTTTCAACAAAAGGCTAACATATTTCTTTCATAAAATAATGTGTGAAAGCGCCGGTCGTGCGGCAAACAATATTTTTGACACGCTATATTTTTCTTTTTCACTAGTCTTAGTGTTATCTCGTATTTCACATTTATAGTTAGCAATATCTTTTACAAGAATATAATCGTCTGTCTGTGGAGATATTTGTTTTTTATGATCATTGCACGTAAAGTAGTTACAGAATCATCGTTAAAAGAGTTTCATGTGTAAGAGCGTGAAAAATCAATATTAAATTCTCTGTTCCGCAGGGAAGGAAATGTAGGCCAAATCCTCCATTTGACTTACTTGACTTATGATCCTATGTCCCCTAGATGGGGCAGAGGGCGTCCACAACAGTCCTCCATCTCGTTCGGTCTTGAGCTTCTCGCTTGATCTCGCTCCAGGTCTTGCCGATCTTCTTCGCCTCGTCCGCTACAGTGCGCCGCCAAGTTTGCCTGGGTCGACCACGTTTGCGTTTTCCTTGGGGATTCCAATCCAGAGCCTGCTTAGGGATGTGATCGGGGTCCCTTCGGAGAGTGTGGCCAATCCAGTTCCACTTGCGGCGCTTGATCTGCTGGTCGATCGGAATTTCGTGGCAGCGTTCCAATAGCTCGACGTTGGAGATTTTCTCAGGCCAGAAGGCAGCGTTTGATGAAGACCTGGTTATCTCGCACCAGCTGCAGGTCTTCATCAATCCTCCATTTGCCTTTGGTAAATTAGAGAAGTCGTGCTCCTACAGCGGAGACTAAAAGATCTGATGATGATAGAATTAGGCTGAGTTGCACCACCTAACTTTGACCGTAACTATAACGATAATAACCGGTGGTTTTTGTATAGAGTTTGACAGATTTTTGATGTTTGTTAAAGTCAAAGTAAGATTGTGCAACCCATCCTTAGTGAACTACGTAAGAAAGTAAGTAAGAAGGTACTAAGGTAGTTTGCATTTCTGCAACTAGATAAATCATAGTCATAAAGTATCAAGATAATAAAACTGTGTAGGTTATTATGCTACTTCTAAAAACCAGTGTAGATACAATAAATCGTTCATTCATAAAAATTCTCAAGTGGCAACTACCTAATGTATTTATTGTGATCAATCATCATTACTTACACCGTGTGCTGATCTTTGATAAGGTGTGATAACATTTATGGATATGCAAATTTTAGTTACGTTAGATAGCGGCATACAAATAGGATACGTAACTAAAAAAATAAAATGTTCTATAGATACTGTTATCAGTCGGCCGTTTGGTGTAGTGGTTCGAAACGGACTTCCAGAGGTAGTGGGTTCGATTCCCGCACAGTACAAACATTTGTGTGCATGAACATATTTGTTTGTATTGGACTGGGTGTTTTCTATGTATAATAAGTATGTATTTACAAAAAAAAAGTATTTAAGTATGTTTATATCAGTTGTCTAGTACCCATAGTACAAGCTTTGCTTAGTTTGGGGCTAGAAGCGCAATGTAAAAAATGTCCAAGGATATTAATTAATATTAATACTATATTCTGCCATGACCACGATGTCGTCGGCAAACCGAAGGTGAGTGATGTACTCGCCGTTAACGTTTATGCCGTATCCTTTCCATTCCAGGAGTTTGAAAGCGTCTTCCAATGCCGCGGTGAAGAGTTTCGGAGATATAACATCTCCCTGTCTTACGCCTCGCTGTAGAGGAATCGCCCTCGTGCTTTGCTCCTGTACTCGGACCGACATGGTGGCGTTTTTGTACAAGCACTTTAGTACCTCGATGTACCGATAGTCGATACGGCACCGCTGGAGAGACTGCAGCACTGCCCACGTCTCAATCGAATCAAAGGCCTTCTCATAGTCCACGAACGCCAAGCATAGTGGCAAGTTATACTCCTCAGTCTTCTGTATAACTTGTCGCAGCGTATGGATGTGGTCTATGGTACTATAACCTTTCCGGAAACCGGCTTGTTCGGGAGGCTGGAAGTCATCGAACCTACGTGCGAGACGATTCGTGATGACTCTCGAAAACAGCTTGTAAACATGGCTCAGAAGCGAGATGGGTCTATAATAGGCTAGTTGCCTAAAAAAATTTTTTTAGTCCGTAATGTTTAATATCAAAAAATATTGGACACGTATATTTTTATTTGTCAATCTAACAAATAATTACATAGTTATGGTGCGTTGAAGTTGCGCACGACGTCACAACGTGCGGCATTTTTAAGCAAGCGGTGACGTCACGGGCCTCTTCTTATGAACTTTGGGGCGCTTATCTCTTTAAATTTTCATTAGTTTGAAAAAGTGAAAAATACGTGTAGAGTATTTTATGATAAGTTAACTGACGGACTAATTAAAACTCTTGCTTTTTGACCCAGGCAACATCCCCTAGTTGCCTAAAAAAATTTTTTTAGTCCGTAATGTTTAATATCAAAAAATATTGGACACGTATATTTTTATTTATCAATCTAACAAATAATTACATAGTTATGGTGCGTTGAAGTTGCGCACGACGTCACAACGTGCGGCATTTTTAAGCAAGCGTTGACGTCACGGGCCTCTTCTTATGAACTTTGGGGCGCTTTATCTCTTTAAATTTTCATTACTTTGAAAAAGTGAAAAATACGTGTAGAGTATTTTTTGATAAGTTAACTGACGGACTAATTAAAACACTTGCTTTTTGACCCAGGCAACATCCCCATTCTTCAGTAAGGTGTTATCTCCTTTCTTGAAGAAAAGCACCACCACGCTTCTGTTCCATGCCTCTGGCGTTATTCCCTCGAGTAAAACGGAGTTAAAGAGTCTCTGGAGGACCTTCAGAGGACCTCGGCACCATGCTCGAAGACCTTAATCGAGTTTCCCAACAGGTGGGCCTTCGGATGAACATGGACAAAACGAAGCTTATGTCGAACGTCCATGTTGCGCCCTACCCGGTGTCGGTTGGGAGCTCGATTCTTGAGATTGTTGACAAGTATGTCTACCTCGGACAAACGATCCAGCTGGGTAGGTCCAATTTCGAGAAGGAGGTCAATCATAGTTATTTAATTTTTAGCGTTAAGAGTCGCATCGGGAATTGAACCCACGACCTTCCTTCGTGGGTTCAATTCCCGCCTTAGGCAGTTCGATTTTTTCAAGTTATTTATAATTTTCAAATTAGTTTGAGATGCGACTCTTAACGCTAAAAATTAAATAACTATGTAAAAAGAGCTGTTTCATCTTAACTGACAGTTAAATATTTGCAACAATATTTCTGTTAGATGTAGGGTAGGTATACTCAATATTGATGAAACAAACGCTGGCTGTAACAGCGTATTACACTTGAAAATTTCGAAAGGAGGTCAATCGTCGAATCCAACTCGGCTGGGCAGCGTTCGGGAAACTACGCAGCATCTTTTCGTCCAAAATACCCCAGTGCCTGAAGACGAAAGTCTACAACCAATGTGTGTTACCTGTGATGACTTATGGCTCGGAAACGTGGCCCCTCACTATAGGCCTTATACAGAAGCTCAAAGTTGCACAGCGTGCTATGGAGAGGGCTATGCTCGGTGTTTCTTTACGAGATCGAATCAGAAATGAGGAGATCCGTAAACGAACTAAAGTCGNGCCCCCTAACCGGTGTTTTTTGTATGGAGTTCGACAGATTTTTGACGTTTGTCAAAGTTAAAGTAAGATGGTGCAACCCAGCCTTAATGGTTAATGCGTAATATTAGGTATCGATGACTCGTTAAAGTGTACAAAATGCGTCAAGAAATATAACAAGGCAAGGAACAAAAGCCCGTCGTCGGATACCTAATAATTTAGGTATTTGTGGTTTCCANAGGCAGCGGTTGATGAAGACCTGGTTATCTCGCACCAGCTGCAGGTCTTCATCAATCCTCCATTTGCCTTTGGTAAATTAGAGCCGTCGTGCTCCTACAGCGGAGACTAAAAGATCTGATGATGATAGAATTAGGCTGAGTTACATCACCTAACTTTGACCGTAACTAGGTATAACGATAATAACCGGTGGTTTTTGTATAGAGTTTGACAGATTTTTGATGTTTGTTAAAGTCAAAGTAAGATTGTGCAACCCATCCTTAGTGAACTACGTAAGAAAGTAAGTAGAAGGTACTAAGGTAGTTTGCATTTCTGCAACTAGATAAATCATAGTCATAAAGTATCAAGATAATAAAACTGTGTAGGTTATTATGCTACTTCTAAAAACCAGTGTAGATACAATAAATCGTTCATTCATAAAAATTCTCAAGTGGCAACTACCTAATGTATTTATTGTGATCAATCATCATTACTTACACCGTTTGCTGATCTTTGATAAGGTGTGATAACATTTATGGCTATGCAAATTTTAGTTACGTTAGATAGCGGTATACAAATAGGATACGTAACTAAAAAAATAAAATGTTCTATAGATACTGTTATAAATGCGAGAGTAACTCTGTCTTGTTGTTTGTTGAATTTTCACGAATACTAAACAATAAGGTAAGCTAGAGATAGTAGAGAAAATGACGTCATAAGTTGCTTTCTATCATCATCATCATTTTGGACGTCCAATAATTTCCATATCCTTTATGAGGTCGTCGGTCCACCTTACTTTCGATCGCGCGCATCGTAATAAAAAATTGAAAAAAGTGTGTTGTTCACTGACAGGCCGAATTCAAAATAGACGAAGCCGCGGACAAGAGCTAGTTTTAAATTCTGGGGCTAAACACGTCTTTATATCAAATATCTTTTATGTAACTCAATGCTAACTTTGTAAGTCTTTTAGTACCCATCTAAAAATAGTCAAGTTATATAAATTCCCAACAAAAGTATTTTATTGTAAGTTGAGCCATGATTATTTGTTATTCGGTGATTGTGATCGAAGGCGACATTTTCGATCAGTAGGGCGTTTTATTTTGGGATATTGTGTCTTTATTAAATCATCCGGGACGTACCTGTTCTATCTATTCCTTTTATTGGATGTTTGAAGCCTGTTTAGACGAAGACAAGAGAAAGGTTTATAGTTTAATAGGTATGTACCTATATAAATAAGCAGAAAATGATACTTGCGGTGACTTTAAGCACTTGAGGCTTAGGACCTCTCACGATCTCCGAGTAAAGTTCTAAACTTCTGAGTAGTTGCTTTCTGATTAACACTATTTGGCAAGTAAGGCTGAGTTGCACCACCTAACTTTGACCGTAACTATGACGATAACCGGTGTTTTTTGTATGGAGTTTGACAGATTTTTGACGTTTGTCAAAGTTAATGTAAGATGGTGCAGCCCACCCTTAAAGTAAGAAGTATTATTACGTCTGTCTTGTGAGTGTCATGGTTTCGTTGATGCTCGTGACTTTAAGGCTGGATTGCACCATCTTGCTTTAACAGTAACTGTATCAAAAACGGTGCTTTTTGTATGGAATTTTACAGATTTTAGACGTTTTTTAAAGTCAAAGTACGTATTTTGCCACGAGACCCCATTTGCCACCTTACTCAGAGATGGTGAACGAGGCCCATATTTAACTTTGATTTCGTTTATAAGACGAATTTTAGAATAGGTTCTGCAATATTTAGGCTGAGTTGCATCACCTAAGTTTGACCGTAACTTTAACGATAAGGGGGCGTCCATAAATTACGTGAGACAATTTTGGCTATTTTTCAACCCCCCCGCCCCCCTTGGTGAGATTTGGTGAGATTTTGCCTGACCCCCTCCCCCACCCCCAAATCTCACGTGATATTAAAAAAAATCCGAAATTTTATAGTTTTGGAGTAATATAACTGAGAATCATTTTTTTTGTGTGCTTTAACGTAGTCGCTAACGAGTGCATCAAAAAGATCTATAAAGTTNTTTAGGTATTTGTGGTTTCCAGTTTCTACAGGGGAAACTGTCATATCCAATAACTACAGTTACTATTCATAGAATCTAATTCAGCACCTCACAATTTGCGTAGGACCAAACTTGTCATGCGGCGCCACAGACAACTTAGTGCAAAGATAAAACACACCTTTTTAACTTTTCTGTAAGTAGGTACAGAATGCTAAAGTCGATCAGCAAAAAAGTAAATTCCGAAATCATTTCAGTGGTTTAACTATGTATTATGTAAACCTAGCACAGAATTTCATTATTTTGCCTTATTAAACAGGATGGAGAAGTACTTGATCAGCTCCACCGTCGGAAATCTAACAATGTCTCATACAGTGAAACTACTTCGAATGAAAGAAGTGGATTTCTATGAGTTTGGTCTCATCAAGAGTTTATGTAGATACCTGTATCAGCAGCTGCCATGTAAGTACTTTCTAAATAGTGTCGTATTGTCTTGTCTTCTTCGCCCCGTAGATTACCGTAGAAGGAATAACATTACATTATCGTCAGTGAAGTTCTAAAAGTGCGCAAGTAAAAAATATGCATTTTTCAGGAGATTGGTCGGAAAAAAGCACGCGGTCTTTCTTCATCCATAGTATCAAAATGTTAAAACCGTCAAAAATGTTAGAGCTTCACGAACGATGTGTGGTATCTTTGNAATCTTTGCGTTCGTTCGTTCGTTTTTAGCCAAATGACGTCCACTGCTGGACAAGGTTTTCCACAATGAACGGTCCTGCGCTGCCCGCATCCAGGCTACTCCCGCGACCTTTACCAGATCGTCGGTCCACCTAGTAGGAGGCCTGCCCACGCTACGTCTTCCAGCCCGTGGTCGCCACTCGAGAACTTTCCTGCCCCAACGGCCATCGTTCCTACGAGCTATTTTAGCAATTCTGCGAGCTATGTCGGTTACTTTGGTTCTCCTGCGGATCTCCTCATATCTGATTCGATATTTGCGTAGTAGCAGTTATTGGCTAGCCTGTCAAGCACCTTCTTTCCAGTCTATTGCGCTAACTTGTCTGCGATCAGCGCAAACACTGCCCGCCATTATGCAAGCCGCCGGTGACTTGATGCATAATGCACGACCCCTAGCAAGCGACTAATGAACGGAAGAATCCTGATTCTAACCTGATTACACTGGGGACTGGGGAGAATGGCGGAAGTTTTAGCTCTTGAATTAATTAAACCCCACCTGCTAATGATTTGCGATGGTGTTATGTGAGATTAAAGTTAGTTTATAGCTCATATAGATCGTTTCATCCACGAAGACGCGCCCCACCATTCTTTCGCAATGTTTGAGTGTTATCGGTAGGTACATGCTAAAATTAAACATGAGTGCACACACACATTACAATAATGACGCTCGGATTGCTCGGATCAAACTCCCCGCTCCCCGCGCTTCCCTCGACCAAAAATTGGTGGGGCGCGTCTTCGTGGATGACACGATCTATAGTATGTTGTTGATTGTATGACATTTACAAATCGTCGATTTCGATTCGTTAAATCGCCCCAATCTACTTCCCCTTTAAACATGACAACATGCGCGATAGTTTCAATTCAGAAATTGTGTTGCTACTTCATTTTGTTTTGTTCGTATTACATAAAGTACCTACCTACCTACTAAGTACTTCTGTTAAGCTATCTCTAGGGCAGTGGTTCTTAACCTTTAAGTCATGAGGGACCATTTTACCAAATTTCTGTCTTGTCAGGGACCACCTTATAATCGGTCAAAACCAGTTTGCCTGCAAAAATCAGTTAAAAGTGGTTTTAACCAAGGTGTGCAAGTGCACTTCGTGGACCACTTGGAATGTCTCCAGGGACCACCAGTGGTCCGCGGACCACCGGTTAAGAACCACTGCTCTAGGGGAACTGTTCTGTACCTTAACTTTGCACATAACGAAGCAAATATGACATCGAATCTATGTTACATTTGTCTAGGTTTTGGTTTTATAAAGTCTGCAACTTCTGCATCTTCTTATTTCTTAACAGACTGCCTACATAATCATTTATCACATTCATACCCGTATTTAGTTCATTCTATAACAAGTTTCAACTGAGAATCGAGAGTCCAGGATCCCTAACTAGGTAATACACCTGGAGGTATCAAAGCGGTCTTAAGCCTACTTTCGTAACTTTCTTGTAGTAGGTACCGATTTATACGCAAAATTATTCAAAGAAATTATCTTATTTTTTCTGTTCGAAGGCCTTTTATACCTTATTCAAATCGTCTCCGATTTATTACGGCATACCTAATTATTCTTTTGCGGTGCGGATGGCCATTTCTCTTTCTTTTCTTTAATACGATTCGCCTTACAAGATTGATTACTTGTGTTTTAATCTCTTCTGTAAGGTGCGGTTTCGAATTGTTTTAGTGTTATTTCTCTTTTAGACTTAAAATTACATTAGCTTAGAGCTACAAGTTCTTTGGTTGGATCCGGAATGGATCTAAAAATCGTTGATAGTGTATCACTGTAAGTTTTCATTAATATGATTTTTTATTTTATACCAGTAGTGTAAGGTCTACTTTCTACTCGGTCTATCGAGCTTCCTACAATAATTTCAGGTAAGTTGTTTGTAAAATAAATCTTATTTTTTGTGTGATTCATTAAACTTGTTTGGTGAAGTTAAGAAAGCGTAGAGAGAATAGTTTTAATACAAAATTGCTCATTACTTATTTGTAGTTAATTTCATAATGTTGGATATACGTACAAATAAACGTAACGATAGTAGTAGTATATCCAGAACTGAAATCTGATTAACCCTACTTAGGACGGATAATTTTTCCTCATAACAATCCACAATTTATTTGTATAACAAAGATGGATACAGCAGGTTATCTATATTATATAAAGCTCGATTACCACTCACTGACTGACTCACTCACTGATCAGGGGTATTTTTAGGGTATTTAGAGGGGAGAGGGGTAAAATTGTTAGTGTTTGTTTTAAACTAGATTTTTCAACACCCAGGTTTTTTAGATTTTTTGAACCAAAAAACAAAATGGCGGCACTGTTTGAAACACCAACTTTTTTGTTTTCGGTCCTGATTTTTTTCTTTTTTGGTGGTTGGTTGGGGTTGCCAAGGTGTGCTAAAAAATGTGAGAAAAAAATGGAAAAACAAAATGGCCGCGCCGCCATCTTGGATTGAAAACGCGTTTTCAGGGGTGTTTTTGGGGAGGTGTCACTCCGAGATGCGCAATTGTTTTTGAAAAATTCTTTTGAGTGTTTGTGACTTATATAGTCTGCTTCAGAGCCCCATTCACAGATTATCAAAAAACAAGATGGCGGCTGAGCCGTCGGCCATTTTGTTGCGATCAAAAAATTCCCAAACTTTGGTAGCAATTTTCCGGNACTACCTACCACTGCTTCAGGACAATAAATGGGCCAGTGCTGAGAAGAAGCAGCGCAAGAAACTCAGTCACTATTGTCAGCCTCTTTTTCAAAGGTTTACGTGACACCCAAAGCGGCAAGAAGTTCGCAACTCGTCTTTGTTGCATTTGGAAAAAGGTTGTGTTGTCAACTTTTTGGTTACTTTGGCTGTCACGAACTATTTGATGCTGACTGTACGGATGACATTACAATAAGCTGAACACTGTAGTATCTTATACAGTTGGAAAAAGAACGAGTGTGCCACAAAAATATAATAGTCTGAAATGCTGTTTTCTGTACATGACGACATGACTGTACAACTAATATCATATCGAGTTTAAATTTTATTGAAAAATCGCACCTATTGCAGCCAGATAAGATACCATATCGTTAAGCAGAATGCGTCCTGCATAATGTATGAGGAGATAGATTCATCATATTTTTGCTTTACTGGCAAAAATACAAAAATGTCCAGACTACAATATGGAGGCGGGTAAGAAAATATGGCTACACTAGTTGTCATAATTTATGATGATGTAGTGAAAACTTTAAAGCCTACAAAATAAATAAAACTTGTCAGAAATATTTATGAAACATTGTTGGTCGAACCCCAAGTTCCTCGACCCACTAGTCACCTAGTGGGTCCAATTGGTAGGTCACATAGGACAAAACGCGTCCTATTCATGAATGGAACCTAAAAACCTTTCACAAGCAAATTCGTTAATTTTTTTCATAAGTATTCACCAACAGTAAATAAATGTTTGTTTCTTTCCGACGCCTAGAGAGGATTAATCACAGAATTCCTTGGATAATATTTTGAAAGCATGCAAATAACCTGCCTACACGCAAATTGAACCGTGATCCGTGAAGCGGCGGATGACGGCAGAAACTCCACCGAACCGGCGCGCGCCGCTCACGCATTAGCATGCCTGGACCACGCCTGCTTGGTGGGGGTGGGATTGTAAATCGCTCGATACTTGAAATGTGACAAAATTGGGTAGTTCAAGAGACTCCTACTGAAACAGTTTGGGGCGAAAGGCCATATAAGCTTTTGATATTACAAATGTGAGAAAATTTGGCTAGTATCAGTACTAGCCAAATTTTCAGTAGTCAGCTACTGATACCATTAATTCAAGTGTCTCATTGGAACTGTTTGTGACGAAATGCCCTATAGAAGTAATGAAACCCTACGGCCTTCAAAGGCACGAGTGAACTGGCATATTATGGCAAGTTCGCTCCTTTATAGATAGCATCTGCACTTCTGCACCCACCTGGTGAGATTGATATTATGTATGAGCAATTATCATCATTAATTTATCTTAAATCATTAAATAAATCCATACATTACACATACAAAAAACAATATTACATATTGATGGGGGATGATTATAGACTGTTGTTAATTTTATCTAGAGCCGACTACTTTTACCAAAACTTTCAATGCATTATTTTCGAGCGATTCCAAAATAGCGGCTCTATAACGTTTTCGCGAATCGCTTGTTAAAATTTCATACGCAGCTAAGTGACAGATTAGGCGGTAGACACACGTGCGGAATTGCGACGCGGCGTTTTAGGAATTCACTCAGCGTGCGCACTGGCCTTATTAGTGAGTGATATTTTGACGATCAAATTGTTCATAGTATTGTTGAGTAAGTAATCGTTCATTGAATGTTACTCATGAATCGCTCTTTCATTTGATCTCCTTTTTATTAAATGATCTACTTGCTCAATATTTTTCCTAAGAGGAAATGAAAATGTCAATGATGCTGCTGACAGTACATAAGCGTCATTATATCCACTGCGGCGTGCATAGAGAGGCATATTCTTATAACAAAAGAAAATTTTGGAGAATGATTCAGCCATATTTACTATGTCCTCATTTTCTCTCCAACACCCTTTAGGTTTGGTTGGGGGTTTGCTCTCTACAATTAGAGTTCCTAGGTATTCGGATAAAATCGGAAAAATGAGACAAGGTCCAACTTTATTAACCTTTGGCAGGTAAAATTATAAAACAGTGCAGTGATCTTTATCTTTCAGTAATCCTCACACATCAATTCAATTCAATCAACGAAGGCATAAGTTTATTCCTGAGATCGACTCCAGGTGTGAGCTTTGTTTCATCTGAATCTGAGTCAATCTTTGTTTCAGCTATTGGTATAGCCAGTGTTCCGCAAACATTTTGTGTTCAAGGTATGTACATCTAGAAAAACGATTTTTTTTAAATAACTTTATTTTTCCGAGGCACACCATCTAATGACCACGGTACCTACACCAGTATGCAGTTTGCGGATCACTGAGTTATTATACTATCAATATTTTTGATACTTTGAATTTTCTCGATGATCATTTCAGCTTTATATCGATAGCAACTTTCTTTTTAAAACAGCTGTTCGTCAATTTGTTTCTAAGCACGTTGTGTTCCAAAACCTATCATGATGTACAGTCGACAGCACATTAGACTATTTTTTTTGCAAAATAGCATCTGCTACAACAAAATAAGATCTCACAGTGTTAGCTTGATAGGCTGTCGTACTTATGATTTACTCGTACTTACAAAGACATCTCAGCGTAATAAGATAAGATTAATATTGAGATCTCCACTTGAGCGGTTCAAGTTGCTGGCGCGTTAAGGTCAGGCGACGTCGTTAAAAATTCAAAGTGAAGTAACTTGTACAGTTACAGGCATAATTAATCGTCTCCTGATTGAGTTTTCTTTAAAATCTTGAAATAAACAAACAGTTCTGTACTTTTTGTTGTCTGTTACAGAGAGGAATTTGTTTTCTGTGGTTTCCTAGAACCATTATAACTTTGTAACTAACGGGCTAACGTGGTCGTTTTCACCATAGATAATACCGAGTTCTTTTGGTTATTGCAATTTTTATCTTCTTTAAGGAAAAATATTTATGATTGAGGTTCTAAAGATTGTTGAACTTTATGTTTTTCAAATAAATATTTACTGTTAGGTGGACCGACGATACCATAAAGGTATCTGGGAAGCGCTGGACGCAGGCCGCTACCAGCCGATCAACATGGAAAGCATTGGGGGAGGCCTATGTCCAGCAGTGGACGTCCTATGGCTGAGATCATGATTTACTGAAACAAGTACATTGTTACATTTTATAATTTTCATCTGTTCTTTGAACAACTATCATTAATCAATTCCTTTATACCGATTTCTTTGTCGGACTGTACTCCGATGCAATTCTTCGGAACTTTCAATTCAAACTTGCCTTGAATTTATTATGAAGGGAATGAAGTTACAGTTGCGAGTTTGATTGTACTTCCATCGATAGAATGAAACCCTCATCCCTTTGAAATAATGTAAGGCATTATTTGCGCATAACAAATTACATTCCTCAATACTATTTTTATGTAGACTGGTCAGCTTTTACAATTGATACGGGATTTACGGGAACATGGATTTTATTTTTAGATTTCCATATTATTCCCACCGCCCCCCCCCAAAAAGTGGCTAAGAGAGGTGTCAGGACGCGATTTTGGGAACCAATGTCACTAGTTCGCGTATTCAATTGACTACTACAATTTATTTCAAAGCTACTAAACGGCAGGCAGCAAATTGAAAACTAGTTTTGTTTTCAGGGCTAGCAAAGCGAATAATTACAAGAAAACTTTTAAAAAGTTCATGTTTTTTAAAGTTCTCTTGTAAATATTCGTTGATGTTATCAACTACCCGAATACGAGTAGTAGCATACCTAGTACTTTAAGAAAATTGAGAAAATTATAATTTTCTAAATCCGACAGGAAATTGTTACCGCTCTAGGCGGTTCACGCCATTGCAACTACTTGTAGCCTATGGGAATGGTCGTTACTAAGTCGTGGGATAGCCGACCACAGCCGGATGTCCAGGGTTCGGTGCCGGTTCGATCATAGTAATCGGATACATGCCCCGCAGTTTTGACGCCTTTTAGCGCCCGTGTGAAGAGCGGTTGACCGCAGGGCTGGCTTTATGCAGATTTACCTATTGTCTTAAAATAATCGAGTGTTTCAATTCAATGCATAGTTCTAATAGCAGTGTCACAGGTGATTTAGTTTTTGGTACTTCTGCCATGGAACAATTACTTATTCAATTAAAATTATAAAATCATTTTGTCAGCCCGTTTAAAGACACATATTATTATACTCGTACTAAGCTAAATATACTTGTACTAAACTTTGTCCTATCACCATTATCGTCTGGTGCTGTGTAGTAATTTTTCTAATGGTGTGGTATGTTGATATTTTTTGAGATTAATATAGGTAAGTGTTGACAAGTGTAGTGCACACTAATATTATTTAAAAAATGTTTCTGAGTTTGTGTAATATTATCCGTAAATTTTTAATGTTATGTAAATAATGTCAACGACCTCTTAAAGCGCTGGATGCAGGCCGCTACCAACCGGGCGATATGGAAATCGTTCAGCAGTGGACGTCCTGTGGCTGAAATGTGATTTACGAGTGATTGATATTTAATGGCAAAAGGTACAACAATGCTTTTTCGGTTCCCTTCGGAATTCTAGCTCGCAACTACTGACATTGTAGTGATGTGAACAAACTATNTGACATTATTTTGTGGTTAATTCAAATTAACTTTTGACTAGTGTAGTGCATACTATTATTATTCAGAAAAAAACTGAGTTTGTGATTTATGAAAATAATCCGTAAATGTTGAATTTTATGAAAATAATGTCAACGACCTCATAAAGGTAGCAGGAAAGTGCTGGATGCAGGCCGCTACCAACCGGGCGATATGGAAATCATTCGCGGAGGTCTATGTTCAGCAGTGATGATGTAAATAATGATCATTAAATATCATTAGCAAAAGGTACAACAATGCTTTTTCGATTCCCTTCGGAATTCTAGCTCGCAACTATTGACATTGTAGTGATGTGTACAAACTATCCCATGATAATTATATCGTGAAAGACTAAACTCATCAGTCGTCGGTCACTTCAGAAATCTTGGCAGGTCTCGCAGAATTCTAGATATTTACATCTCATCCAATTAATGTTGCTATCTTTATTACATACATCTCGAATTTTGGCGTAACACGAAAGATCGCGTGTTTGTCGTTTGGCTAACGTTTGCTTTCATAACATTTTAATGTTTAATGACAATTAGTTGGAACTATTTTTAGTTTTAACTACGCAGATGGAATGTGTGTGAGAGAAGTATTTTTTTAAATTAGTATAGTTGACAGCACTTCAGAGGGCTTAGTGTGAGTTTTTATGTCCTCACTATTGAGTGCGCTAAAAAAATATATGAAAATTTTAGTTCTTGAAAGTTTCCGCTAGGGGCGCTGTACAATCCGTCATACATTTAATGTCTTTTTTTTCGCGCCCACTAGTGACGACGTTTGATGTTAACTCACACTAAGCCGTCAGTCTACAACTCTACAAAATTTTGTTGCAAAAAAACACCTTAAATACAACTGCATAAAATTGCACAGTGTTTAGCCTGATGTGAAGTTTTCCTACTTACATAAATGTAATTTCAATTTGCAATCACTTTACGAAGTTTTTGAATTTATATCAATTTATTTATCTAATCAGTTATCTAGATCTGACGTATTTTTTACGCGTTATTATTTATTTAGTTTATTATTCAATGAATAATCTTAGATGTATTAATAAGATTATAACCTTTATATTCTTTGATTTTCATCTGAATGCCTAATAACACACCTTTTTGCTTAGGTTGAGTTGCACCACCTTATTTTAACCGGCACATTGACAATAGGTTTTGACAGAGTTTTGACGTTTGTCAAAGTTAAAGTAAGATGGTGCAACCCAGCCTGAGTATTGCTGTAGTTTTGTGTAAGATCTGAAAGGTAGATGTCTGACAACAATCTAAATTATCATTTTAGCAAAATAAATAAAGATAAACTCATAAGTATCTCTCGTTTAATTCACTTTCAATGTTAACGGTAACTACACGCTCTGTAAATTCTTTTGTTTTGTTTTTTTTTGTCGTGTAAATAACGTGAATTGGCGGAAGGGTTACTCTGTGGGCCGTAATATCCCTGATCTGGCCATAAACAAAATAAGAAGAAAGAAATATTACAAAAAGAAGGTTTACTTTGTCATTGACATTGTTAAAACGTACATCGCTCGCAAACAAGGCAGCTGGCTTACTCTATGATAGTGATAAATACACAAAAAATAAAAAATAGGTGAACAACAGAGGGAAAACAAAAGTCAGCGATAAGTCGATGCTAAGCCATAGAGTAGGACAAATAAGTAGGACCGCTGTTATCATTTACTCCCACATAGTCGCTTGGCTTTCATTGATGCTTCCAGACAGTGAACGGGCGTTGGCATACCATACTGCAAAATTACAGATACCCAGATCTCAATATTCAAGCTTTGTATTTACGGCATGTCAGACATAGTCATTCAACTCAACAAGGTGATTTGAGTTTATTCCGCCACTTCTCAGCACCAGTCGTTATTTTATCCAGAAGTGGTGGAACATAATTGCTTTGACAATGGTCTAGGTATTGGGGCCTGAACTTAAATTTCGTTTTTTTTAATAAGTGCAACTTTTAACCTAATGCTAATAAGGTACTTAGTAAAATTTTAAAACAAAATCCAGTAACTTTTAAAAAATAGGCAATTTAATAAAACTATCTTTTGTTCACAGCGAATGAGCGAACCTACTGCATCCATCCACTTTGCGCCTAAGCTACGATATCTAGAACAAATTCGGCAGTCACGTACGCTATTGAGCGTAAATGTATGTAAATACGTTCGGAACGAGTTTATGGTAATTTTGGACGTACGTAGACGCTTTGTGTGGAACAAGAGATTTCCCGCGGTCGGCGCGGGCGCATCTACCGCGGAATACAATATGAGCAGTTTATGGCAGTTTGAGTATGATGTCAAGCACCCAGATTACTATCATAATAGCTCAAACGTCATGCTTTAAAAGATAAGTTGTTGGGAGGTAAGCATACCATTGGATTATAACCCGCATAAGCATAATATGCGACCTATTATGACCGCGTAACAATTGGTTTGTGTCTCGAAGGGCTACAAAAAACAATAATATTTTTTAAACTTTGATAAGGTTGTATTGTTAATTAATTGATGTTTTTCATGAATAGTGCAGAAACATTTAATGAACGACTACTAATTTATACTTATAAGAAAAATGTCGACTGAGATGGACGTCGATAATGTATAAAATAAAATCTGAAACTGGGTCATTCGGCAGACAGGTGACCAATCAAAAATAGTATAGTACAAAATATAACAAGCATAGTCAACTGGCTCGGCTGGCCATATCTGTCGCAGAATCGATGAAAGGTAGAGAAAACAGGTTTCCATATCATTCGTGTTATACTTTTTCAATTTAGCTAAGTTTTTTCTACTAATTAAATAACTTGAGACTAGAGTTTTAACATGTCAGTGACTAGACAGCCGCTGACAGCTCATTAATTTGTTTTCTACTAAAACAAATATAGTATACTGCCGCTAGCACATGAAACTATACATTATTGCGTGTAACAAAATTTCACAAGATCATCATAAATCTCACAACATATGATGCTAGATCTGCTTTTCATACTGGTGTGCGGTAAGTATGGAGTTTAAATAATTAAACGACCACGTTTCTTTATTGAAAACAATTAAAACTGTAAACGTCCACGAAGCGTAGATTACAATCGATGTACATAACACCTTGATAGAGGTATTAACATAGTTTTGATGATTAAACTGTATTATACTTAGTAATAACTATTTTTTATCTTTCATACATCAGAGAATATCAAAGTACACTTAATAGAAAGTCGTAGTTAAAATAAAATGTGTAGACTTGTAGAGTTTATAAAAGGAAACTGAGAGGCGATTGTGAGATTGAGGTTGTGGTCCAATCTTCAATTTACCTTCAGTCAAGAAAAAAAATGCTATGTTCTGTGTTTCTTTACGAGATCGAATCAGAAATGAGAAGATCTTTTGCTTTTGCTGTCATAGCCCGACGGATTATCGAGCTGAAGCGAGAAAAGGCAGCAGTTAAGGTTCTGGAGTGAGGCCACGTACCGGAAAACGCAGCGTGGGACGTACACCCATAAGGTGGACCGACGACGTGATAAAGGTAGCAGGAAGGCACTGGATGCAGGCTGCAACTAACCGTGAGATGTGGAAGTCATTGGAGGAGGCCTATGTTCAGCAGTGGACGTCCTGTGGCTGAAATGACGATGATGATGATGAAGAAGAAGAAAAAAAACTGATTGCGATGGAATACTGCCTTCAATTAAATTACTTAGGGCTGGACAAAAATGCAAATCGTGTCGACAGTTATCTGTTCGCGTGGTCGAAGGTGAACTATGGAAGACATAATCATTGGTTATTTCTAATTAAAATTCACGCCGACCTTCGTTCACGCTAACTATTAGCTCAACTGTTATATAACATCGTCACGGTACATAAAATAATTACATTTTTCTCAATAAAACTACAAAAAAATTGATGCAGTAGGTCTCTTCTCTTCTGACTACAAGAGAGGGTAGGGTCATTATTTTTCAGGAACTAAGAGTTACTTAAAGGCAGTAAAACTGACTGTGACTCTTTAATGTGCCGCAGTATCACATTATGTAGTTATTATGATTGAAGAGCTAACATTTATGAAAAGCTTTTTATGTTCATCCATGCATGCAATTAAGTTCGTTGCGGGCCCTATGACAGTTTAACTTTCCCCGGGATAAAATTGACCTTAGTTACTGGTTGGGTTTTTATAAGCTGTAGGTAGATCCTGGCTACACAGGAGTTGCAGCGGTGGGAACGAGAGGTGGGAACAGTCCATGCAAGGAAAAGGCATAAATGGAAACTTCGGATGCGAGTATACTGGATATCTAATGTATTGCATACTAGAACGTAGTTCTAAGGTCATAGCAATAACATAGATTAATGTCAGTTTTATCCTGAAGTCCTATTTGGATTCGACTGAATTCAATTAAAATAATGAAATTGCCGAGTGTTTATTCAAAGTTTTGTTTGTACTGAGTACTTATAGTAATAAACGTTTCTGTGGTATACGCCAACGCGCTGTCAGTCTTGAATCGATCGTGTAGTATAAAATTCTTAAGAAATTGATGCCTATTTTTGGTTTGTAGCTCTTTAATTCTATTAATTTTTAATGGCATGATAAGTAAGTGAGTCATGAAGATTACTTCAACAACAAAAAAATTACAAATAAATACATTAAAATTTTCAGGACAAGGGAAAAATTCCGTACTTATCATCCATTTTGCCCCATCTAATTGTATGAGCTTACATAGATAATATTTATAGCAATAGTATTAATAAGTACCAAAACTACCACAACATTTTGGTATTTTTTTGTAACACATTTTTTATGGTTTATTCTGTTTATGTACTCGTACGTTGCGGGTACCTACTAAAGACAGATGACAAAATGTAATTCGTACAGAAGTAGGTACTACAGATTTGACCTGTCATTGCCAACCTGTCATCTCTAGTACAAATAAAAATGAATGGTATAAGCCACCAAGATTCTGATTTACTTTACTGATAGGAGCATGACTGTTGGTTTCAGTGATAATAAATATTTTATATTATGAAACTGTTATGATCAAATATTTATAAAGAAGCTGCCAAAGGTGACCGAGTTTCTTCCGTCACTTCTTCTCAGGACCAGCACATATGCTGTCACGAAGTGGTGGTAGGGCAAGCTATACAGGGTGGAAACGTTAAGTCATCTCACTCGATTATTTCTAAACTATACAAGATATTGAAAAACTGGTTACTGATCCTGAAAGTGCTTCATGAGCTCTTTCAAACGGTACCAATAATAGGTTACAGAATAAACTGGATCTATCTGAAAATTCAATGTTTCCAGCTTCCATACTAAATGTATGCCAGACACACAATATTAGAAGTGTATTTTTTTTATTGAATAATAAACTCGTAAAAAAACTCGTAAATTGTATTCTTCTTTAAAAATATTCATAAAAACATTAGTTTTAGGCTTTAATTGTTATAATATTGTCAAGAGATGAGTATCATGACTGTAGTAGTACTAAATGTATGGAAGAAGGAAACATTGAATTTTTGGATAGATCCCGTTTATTCTGTAACCTAATATTGATACCATTGGATAGAGCTTATGAAGCACTTTTAGAATCAGTAATCAGTTTTACGATATCATGTGTAGTTTTTAAAATAATGTGACTACCAAATGTATGGAAGCTGGAAACATTGAATTTTCGGATAGATCCAGTTTATTCTGTAACCTATTATTAATACCATTTGATAGAGCTTATGAAGCACTTTCAGGATCAGTCACTAGTTTTTTGATATCTTGTATAGTTTAGAAATAATCGAGTGAGATCACTTATCGTTTCCACCCTGTATTTTGAGACGTGTATAAAGTGCTCAGAGCTGAGTGTGAGTTTACATCAAACGTCCTCACGCGTTAAAAATACCTATATCGGTTTGGTTGGCGGTAGGGCTTGTTCTAAGTCCGCCTGGCTAGCTACCACCATCTTACCCAAGTCTGTCGCCATAACAACAATGTTAACAGCATTGTTGTGTTCCGGCAGTTAGAAGTAAGATAGCCAGTTCCTCCGTGGTTGAGGATTCCGGGTGAAGCTAGCTTCCACCTTCTCGGCCTGATCATCACTTACCATTAGAGATGGGTAGTGGGTAAAAACCCATTTCACCCGATTGGGTTAAAACTGGGTGAATTGGGTAAAAACTCGGTTTTTACCCATTATCACCCATTCTGGTGGGTGAAAACAAAAATAGCTTTTTTTTAAAGTGAGAAGTGGTATTTGTTGCTAAGGGGGCGTTCTAGTGTTACGTAATGCAATCTGGGGGGAGAAGAGGTCTTGAAAAACGTTACAATGCGTTACAGTGGCGGAAGGGCGGTTCGATTTCAAGTTTTTAAGCAGAAGTACTTTGTAGTTGGTGTTGTTATTTGTAACTTTATACCGTAATGTCATCAAAGAGAGAGTTTGGCATCTTTGGCATCCCCCCCCCTCCCCCCCTCCATGTCCTTGCCATGATCACAAATTATTGTGTTCCTACTAAATTTCTTCTAAATCGGTTCAACGATTCTTGAAATAACACCATTTTATAAAATAATTGGTCACATCATCGTAACGTGATCAATTTTACGATTTGGCCACGATATAAATGCATATTAGTGTTAAATTTGAATTATTACTTATTAATCAATAAACTTAAATGAGAAAAATTCAATAAAAATAAAGAAAAGATACCAATTAAAATAATTATAAAATTATCTGTTTTCACCCGGTGTAAACACCCACGGGTGGAATGAAACGGGTTTTTATTGGGTTTTTACCCTCATGTGGGTTTTTAACCCATCTCTACTTACCATCAGGTGAGAAACGAAAATTTTTGTACTAGAAAGTTTCCGCTAGGGGCGCTGTACAGCTGTATCCGTCATACATTTAATGTCATTTTTTACGCGCTCACTAGTGACGTCGTTTGATGTAAACTCACACTAAGCCCTCTGTAAAGGCCATTCATATTTTTTTGTGATTGTGTATAGTTATACCAGGCCTGTTCATCTCCGCGAGTTTACATCGAAAACAAAACACGCACCATGGCCCACCTACAGGATACTATTCGACAAGGCCTCACATACGAGCGAACATTGACTCACGCACGCGTATTCTTGTGTATGATGGAAGAAAATAAAGAAAATGGTGTACTAAAAACTGTGCAGTATTTAACTGCCTAAATAATAATAAAAACACAGAATGTACTTTTTTAAGTTGCCTCAAGACACTAAGAGGTAAATAAGTAGTTAATTTCATGCTAAGTCATGTATTTCCTCCGCCATTTTCCGCAGTTTGGCACCTCACGTCACATCATTTTACCGAAGTCAGCCCTATAGCTTCGGCGCAGTGCCGATCACTGACGTTTGTCAACAAAATGGTGCTTGACTCTTGAGACAGGCTAAATTACACCATATTGTTAATGACATTGAGCATACATTTTTTTAAATACCTTCGCGAAGTAAAACTTCTGCTTATTATTATTCTGTGGTTATACTTCAACTATTATACTCTGTTGGTGTTGGAATACGAAAGCTCGCAGCAATCGTTGCGGGTTCGAATTAATTGAAAATGTTAGTGTAATGAGCACAACATATACTCGTATACGTTTATGAGTTTAACTGCAGTATATTCAAATGTATTTAATTAAGTTTATTGTTAATGTAGACATTGCACAGTCGGCTTAGTTAATGCTAGCTAATTAGTGCAAATCTTAGAAAAATTAATTAAATATCGCAACTTAATTTTAATCTCACTGAGATTAAAATTTCTCTGTCTTCTTCAATAGAGCTTATCCGACTACTAATCCCTGAACTTATAATAAGCTATTCCATTTTTCATTTCATCTCTAGGGTAAATTGAAAAGAATGGAACCCAAACGGAGCGTTCTCACAAGCGTAAAAGCGTTGAAAGCGCTTTTCAAATGAGAACCGCGAGAAATGGAACCTCCCTGAATAGTTGCCTCTGATTGCGTAACTCGCTTCTAAGAGGGTTTTAAAAGTCGCCACTCAAGTAGATCTTACATAAAAGTTGTATTTTAGGATAGGTTTACAGTAGTCTTATGCCCGTTTTCACCATCAATCCCTAATTTATAAGTGACCCCTATGGTAACCATGGGCCACTTATAAATTAGGGATTGATGGTGAAAACAGGCATAAGTCACATAATACTATAAACTTTTTATTGCATAAGTAATTGCATCTATTGACTACACAAGAAAGACATTTTAATAGTGCAGAGTTGAGTTGTTCATAATCGTAAGTGTCAAAATACTGGTCAAAATTGTAGAAAATATTTTTTCAGCTGCCTAGCACTAGTGTCTCGTATTGGAGATCACTACATAGTACAAAACAAAGTCGCTTTCCGCTGTCTGTCCCTAAGTATGCTTAGATCTTTGAAAATACGCAACGGATTTGGATTCGGTTTCTTACCCGTACGAAGCCTGGGCGGGTCGCTAGTATTTTATAAATATTATTCGGAGAAAAGATCGGAGAGTGCCACTATATTACTAGCCGTATAGAGTTGTAGATTGTACTTTTCATAACGTAGCAATTTAAAGAATTAGAACATAACTCAATGATTAGAACTTATTTTCTTCCAACAGCTATGGCGGCCTTTCTTTTCAGTCTGCCACGAAAATTAAAAAATCTAGAATATTTCTTAAATGTTGAAAAAACCCAGTGAAATAAGCCTCTTCATTTTTATCTTGTTTGTTATTCACAGTATCAGTAATTAATGTACACCTACTCAGTTTGTAATTATTTGTTAGAGATAAAATACTAAAACTGAGAAATGTTTAGTTTCAGATTATCCAATTTTAAAGAAGCATTTTCTGGAACTTGACATTTGTGTATGTATATCTTTATTTATATTTATCAAATAAAAAGATGTCAATTTGGGGTCAACTCGGTACATTGTGCGTAAATAATTGTTTTCATGTAGGATGTAAAATTGTAGTGAAATTTGTGTTTTCCTGGAAAAATCACATATGGTATACAGATATCAATCCACGGGGATTGAAACGAAGTTTTCGTGAATATTACTACTTAATACTGTAAAGGTAACGTAGTGTTTTTTTCTAAGATTAAGTTCCGTATAAGTGTATAAATCATCACTCAAGCTATGAATGTTAATAGTTCCGATTGTTGTTTAAGTAATAACCGCTTATCGAGAAAAATACAAGTGGAGAACAGGCGATGTAGAACCACGGGCTTATTTTTGATCAAATCATTGGGTCTTATGAATTTGGCATCATATTTTTACTCCCCACGTTGTGATCCTACTTATTGTATTGTAAACTAAGATGAAAATGGGAAAGCTATTTTTGACGATGTCTAATGTGGGACCGAATCTGTCTTACGCTATCTGATTGTCAGGATGGACTCATCTAATTCTGTGATTCGCCTCATTCTGTGATATCTGTTAAGTTCGTTTCACACCTCACGTAGCTAAAAAGATTATTTCAAAGATACCTTATCTAAATGAACTGAATATCCTTAGACATAGAGTCATGGAAAATTATGAGAGCACATCTCGACTTGTCCTACAAATAATTGTCTCTCAGTCTGTTACACACAATTCGTCCCTCGCATGACTAACTATCCTATCTCAGTCTTTTGGCGATTTGATAACTCAAGTCCTAACGGACTACAAATTTTTTCTTGCTTCCATTGTCTACGATTTTCTCTAACTCACGTATCTGTATGTACCTATTTTTCCTCCCACGAGGTCCGTAAAGTATAAACAGAAACTAAATTTGAAATGACCTAACTGAAAACCCGTGGTTTTGAGAAAGTGGCAAAACTGAGATAGGATAGTTAGTCATGCGACGGACGAATTTTCTTGGAGCCATTGTTGTCGTATGTTTCACAACGATTGACGATAATTAGATGAGCTCTATTAACATACTTTATTGTGGATGATGAATTACGTGTTCTGCAGAAACTGTGGATTATTTGACTCTGTCTACGCTTAGTTTTGTATTGAAATGAAGACCAGTCGGTGGCCTAATATTCACGTATTTTGAAACAATCAAAATGTCGTTGACGTTTAGAAGTCGTCCTTTTGAAAAACAGTCCTAAATCCGTATTCACGTGTCATTTCGATAGAACGATTACTCGATAGTAAATATAAAGACAAATAAACTCATTGGATTTGTCTCTTAATTACCCAACTGCGTCAGAAGGAGGGTTATGTTTTTGAATAATGTAACTATGTAGGTATGTGTCATTAGTAAAGTCATATTTTAAAAGGATGCCAATTTCAATTTCAGCCTGTAGTTAATAATTATGTAAAATATACTTTGCTGCTAAAGATTTCAAGTAAGATTTTCACCAAATTTCAACCCAACTAATCTTAAAGAAAAATAAAAGTGCGTGAGACTGGGTGTAATAATTCAATGTTTGCTTTCCATTATTTCGACATAACCATAAGCCTGCTTGTTTGTTGATGTTTTTGTACTTGATATCATATTTACAATGAAAGAAAGAAGATATATTTTATAAAAATAGTAAATTATTGAAGGCAGAGAGATTTAAGGAAAAAAAAAAGATTTTTTTACGAAAGTTTCGTAACTTCGATCGAAAATGCAAATAATATTTTGTTTTATCTAAATTAGTCATTTGACAGCTTCAATCTGCCAAGGAAAGAACGAATTTCCTGTGCACACTGCGTGCTAACAAATCTTTGTGGCAATAAATTGTTCTGTCTAGCAAGCAGCTCAATTTTGCAATTGTGACCCCACCGGGAATTGACCCCTCACCTTCAGTGGGAGACTTTTGATTTAACGACCACTGACGTGTTGGTTGTTCATTTTTGTTGTACGCTGTTACATTTTTATGTAGGTGTACTACTAGCGGCTGCCCGCGACTTCGTACGCGTGGACCCCGTTTTACCCCGTTTTAACCAATGGTACACTGTGATTCAAATACATCTTTAATTAATATTCTTATGCCCGTTTTCACCATCAATCCCTAATTTTTAAGTGACCCCTATGGTAACAAATAACAGGAATATTGTTTTCAGAGGGGTCACTCAAAAATTAGCATAACTCTCTTAGAACGTTTTAAATGAAAAAGTTTTGAATGAAAAGCAACCACAAAAAGCAGTGCAGTGATTCTGGGTCGACATTGTTAATTTATTCATTTTATCGTTCATCCATTTCGCAATCCTTTAAAAGAGTTTTTCGAACAACGCAGTTGAATTACACTTTGTGATTAAATAAGATTGCCTTAACTACAGCAGAAATCCTACAATATAAAACGAAAGGAAATTACGTTTGTAAATTGGGTACGTTTGCGTTTACATACTAATTGGTGCGCTATTTGCGCAGCTCTCAGTGGGCAGTGTAAATACAGTTTTCATGAATAAAAAATGGCGGGCGCCACTACACGAAGCGCGGGAATACACAATTTGAAATTCGAAATTCTCATCAGCATACGCGGGACATGTTTGCCGGATTTATTTTTAATTTCGGCTTTGCGTTTCGGCCAGTATTACTATCGTGGTTTTGGCATAAAGTTTGGCTTTGGTGTATTTGCAGTAAAATACTTTTTGGTTTGTAGTGCCAGTATTTTTTAATTAGCTAAGTGCCTTGATCCAATAGAGCATATTAGTATACCTACAGGCACACATATTTATATACGAATTATATTTTGTATACGAATGTGTTTTTTCCCGTGGAGTCCTAAATGTCCTGTTTTGTACACAGAGACTAATTTTCGTGTTTATCTCTCACAGTAGCATGCATCAGCATACGAGGCGCGAGTCAAATTATAACAAAAGCAGTTTGACATGAAACCAAATGGTTTGTCATTGGAGGTGGTAATCAATGTCTAACATAACAGGATGATTGGGTGTTAAAATTAAATGTACTTGTGTCTAATTGATAGATTTCTTGTCAATTTATCATATTTTGGAGTAACAGCAAAATCCTTAAAATTACTTAAGTTACACATAATATATATATCTTTCTTTTTTTGTCTTGTGTGGTATACAATAAAGTATAACTGTGATATCTTTGTACGCAACATAAATGAATAGTCGATGTGTGACTGTCCATTTATTGAAAACATTATCCTTTTCTCTGCAATCGGGTCATCCCACTCTACACTGTTGCTCCATAAACAATTCAATTACAAGAGGATTGGGGCCGAAGTCAAGCTGGAGTTTACATCATCCTACAGACAAAACTACTAAAAGGATAGTGAACGGTGACGTCAGCGGTTGGTACAGTCAGCGCCAAATAGTTCGTGACACACAAAGTAAATAAAAAGTTGACAACACAACCATATTTCAATGAGGGCTATCGTTTTAGCGCTCACCAGTTGGCGCCACTGTAGAGTAAGGTCCTGTCACTTGCCAGTCGCGAAGACAGTGGCGCCAACTTGTGAGCGCTAAAGTGGTAGGAGGACTATCGCATTTGCACTCATCAAGATGGCGCCACTGTAGAGTATGGTCCTGTCAATCACCAGTGGTGCCAACTGTTAAGTATAAAAACGATAGCCCTCATTCTAACAAAGACGTGTTGCGAACTTTTTGGCTACTTTAGGTGTCACGATCTATTTGACGCTGCCTGTTTGTTTCTATACAGTTACGGTTACGGCTGTCAATTTGTATGGAAACGTCACGTCGCGCTCACGTCAGGGTTTAAAAGGATTATTGCGGTATACCTTGATGTCAGCTAGTTAGTACAGTTGGAAGCTTCAAAATAAATTTAATGAGCTTAACTCAAATTCAAATCTGCACTATCACTTCGGAATAACAACGTGCTGAAAAGAAGTAGCAAAGGAAAATTGTGCACACTCTTTTGTCGTCAGCTTCAATTCTGATTGACTTGAGTTTGTTTCCGGTGTTTCTTCCCAGCACTTGCCAAAAGTTTGTCTCAAAGCGGGCTGGGTAAGACCTAAAAAGATAGGAAGCATAATATGAAGATGGCTATAACCTTCTTTTAAATTATTTTTAACACTTTTCCGAAGCCGACTCTACCTAGAGCAGGACTGATTAAACTAGTGCCACGAAGCAATTGCCGGAGCGTTAGTTGTCCAAACTGATTAGTTTTGACGTTATTTCATTAAACAACACATCGGCTCGTCAATTTAGGCAATTTATATTATGGCAGTCGTCGGGGTCGAACGCATTCTTGACAGTATATGCGTGTAACAAAGTGACATCATGAACAATACATATTTGAAACATAACCTTATGCTTTCTTGAACTTTTAAGCTGAGTTGCACCATCAAACTTTGACCGTAACTATAACGATAACCGGTGATTTGTGTATGGAGTTTGACAGATTTTTGACGTTTGTTACTATCAAAATAAGATGGTGTAACCCAGCCTAAGTGTTGAGTAAAGTGGAAGAATAGAATAGAATAATTGTTTATTTGCATAAAACATGGTATACAGTTGTTACAGCTAAAAAATAAGTAGATACCTAATTTGTCATAACAATCAATAAATCCGTGTGTTTATATTCTTTAGGTAGCTGTTGGTTTCATTTTTTTTTTAAAGATTATTAGCAATTTGTATTTGCTCAAATTACTAATAGTCCCGTTAGTCCCTCGTGTTAAGCTAAATAAGCTTGTGTTACGAGTGGGCTCACCACAATAGTCGAGCGACGGTGGGATTCGAACCCGCGTTCCTCGGATCTCGCGTCGGCCACTCCGACCCCTTCACCGTTCGGCTATCGTGGCTATAAAAGGTTCGATTGTTTTCCTTCCAATTATGATAACCTACCCAGTGTCACTCACAATAATAATTAAGACGAATCTTAATCTAAAGACCTACATACACTGGAAAAACATAACCCTTTTTCTGGTGTAGTCGGTTATAAACTGTATTGCCCATAATAATGTTACTTTCTACCTTACCTTCCCAGCTTAGTGTGGTGTGCACCAGAGATGCAGATACCCATCCTGGGTACCTTACTTGGAGAGTGTACTAATGTACTTACTTAACTTTGATTAGCAATTCAGGGTCACCACTAGTGCTATTTTTATCCAGGTGTTCACTGTTCATATTTGATGAGTGTAGGGATAGAGACTCCATTATGGCAGCAAACATCTTTTGATAGAGATATTATGACCCTTCTGGTGATAGTAAATTAAGTGGGACGATGCAGTTGGGCGGGTGAAACGTGGCGGGTGAACGCTACGTTCATGAAGCGCAGTATTGCGGTTTGGGACTTTTTGATGTCGTGAATTTACTCACTCAAAGGTTTAGCCTGAAAAATGCAAAAATAAGAACAAGATAATAACTGCCAAAATAAAGACAGGTACTTATTGTAGACTATTTTTTATTTTAGAGACGGAAGAAGCATTATTACTTTACTTTTCATTAACAATAACTAGTGTTTCGCATGCAGTTGGAATTCGGCTTTGTTTTAAACCTAGGGTGGGTTTCTGAATAATAATGTGTGCTGAAGCAGCGAAAGAAAATCACCCAGGTGATCAAAGTGGACTTCCAGAGACAATTTTGTGTCCTTTGATCACCCATGGATAATGCTCTGGGTGATCAAAGTGGACTATTATTTTAGTTTACTTTGATCACATACAAGCAAATCACACCTCCCCTGAATAGTCTCATGTCCAATTGTTGTGCTTACATTTGTTATATAACTTTTTGATATTTTCTAAAAACCGCAACAAACAAATTGGACAGGCATGTCACTATTCAGAGGTGTAATTTATTTATAGGTGATCAAAGGAAATTAAAGTAATAATTAAACTAAAGTCCACTTTAATCACCCAGGTCATCTTATCCGTGGGTGATTAAAGAAAACCGCTCGTCTACAGCTTCTCAGAATCTCGGCCGAGGGCGTTGCAAGGCCACGAACATCACCTACCAAATTTAATTCCATCCGAACCCTTGCCCGACGCCCGTGCTTAGCCACCTCCGTAATGGACCGGGTTATTGCCAATTTCATATTCGTTAGCGAACAGCTTTTGATTTATTAGTAGAAATAGTTGACAATGTTTTAATGTGTCGATAATGTTTATGCGATAATTCGCTTTGTTGCTTCAGATTCAAATGTTTCAGAAACAGTTTAAGGGGTATTTTTGGATACACCCAGGTGTTAGGAAAAAATTGACTTCACCTATTGAATCACCCTATACTAATCCTACTTAGGATCGATATTTTAAGAATTATGATCAGAAGCAGTACTTACCTACACAATCATTCCAAAGAGTATGAAAGTGGTAAGTGTGAGACAACAAAATGTCTGTTTTGTGGTTAATAGGCGCCAAAGCATTTTGTGTTACCAGTTGCTAAGCGACGAAAAGACATAAAATTTATATTGTGCAAATAATTATGCGCACTGAATATTCATTAATAAAGCAAAACATGTATTTTACAGAAGTACCTAAGGTTTATTCACTTGATGATTTAGTTACTAACTTAACTAAGGTATTTGGCATTATATGTAGTTATGGTATTAATAGAACTTAGCAATGTTGTGTATTTGATAACGAAATGTGTTTTAGACATGATATAACATAAACACTAATTAACTACTGCCATTATACCATAATGTGTGCCTAAATTCAGAAGAACACGGGAAAAAAGCAGTACTTGTATTTTGACGAGTAAAATAAAAGCGTGACTTCTACATTGCACGGTAATTCCGACATTCCGGAACCTGCTGTTATTTTCAAAATGGACCTTAACACAATACACAAACACGTACTTTTTCCACGAAACACTAAGTTGTTAATAAAACCTTGGGCACGCAAAAATAGCGCACGCGACAATCTACTCGCAAATATGGGGCACATCTCGCCCGAGGTGTAGGCGGTGTAGAGACACTGTGATATTGTGAGTATTGAGACAAATTTTAATTGAAATTCCGATCTCGATATCATGCACCTAAAAAACAATAAGTATAGTAATTAAAGTGCAGTAAGTTTAATAGTTATTGTTGTGTTCCGGCAGTTGGAGGTAAGATAGCCAGTTCCTCTGCGATTGAGAAGGCCTGAGTCTTTCCATCAGGTGAGATGCAGGCCAAGAGCTTCCTCGTAGTGGATCCAGCTCACATAGGTACCTAGTTGTTTTTGCAAAAAATCTCAATACACTTTATTAATATTTGTTTTTATTGCGTTAGAAAATATGGTGGTTCATCAACTTACTTTCTTTTTCTTTCACTTTCTTCCGAGGAATGTCCTAAGTATTCCAAAGTTTTGGTCACATTAGCCACAAGTAAGTGAGACGGCAAAGGCTTTGTGCGGCGAGCGTAACCAGAGCTATTGTTCTACTATTGGACTTCACTGGATTTGCCTTTATCACACACACACACCTACTTTTCAGGAAATCATAGGGCCCTCGCCCACAGCATCCCACAGCGACGAAAAACTGCACAGTTTATTGTTTTAAACATTCTTATAAAACAAGTAAGTATAAGTAATGTATTTTGTAGAAACAAATAATATTAAGTATTCATATAACTCGTTATTAATTAAAAATATCTTTATTTAAAACTTTAGCACATCCTTAATCCTTACATACTAAGCACTGTTTTAAAAGCTCACGTGGCTCTACATTTCGTACAGTAGTGCTGAAANCAACATGGCGAGGGTTTTTATGTTCCTGGTCAGGCTATAACTGTGATATCTTTGTACGCAACATAAATGAATAGTCGATGTGTGACTGTCCATTTATTGAAAACATTATCCTTTTCTCTGCAATCGGGTCATCCCACTCTACACTGTTGCTCCATAAACAATTCAATTACAAGAGGATTGAGGCCGAAGTCAAGCTGGAGTTTACATCATCCTATAGACAAAACTACTAAAAGGATTGTGTACGGTGACGTCAGCGGCTGGTACAGTCAGCGCCAAATAGTTCATGACACACAGTGACCAAAAAGTTGACAACTACAACACAACCTTATTCCAATTGTAACAAAGACGTGTTGCGAACTTTTTGGCTACTTTGGGTGTCACGATCTATTTGACGCTGACTGTACCGTTGGTAGGGAGTGAGTTCAACACAGGATAGTTAAGGCGGTAAGTATTATAATATTTATGTTTGTACTTTCTATACAATTTGACCCAAAAAGCAGAGACCTGTGAGTGAAGAACTCGTACATTTCATTTACGTTCATATGTGCCAACTATTGGTAAAAACTGAAGAAAGAAATTTCGTTTAACAGTTTTTCGAAGCCGACTCTACCTAGAGCAGGACTGATTAAACTAGTGCCACGAAGCAATTGCCGGAGCGTTAGTTGTCCAAACTGATTAGTTTTGACGTTATTTCATTAAACAACACATTGGCTCGTCAATTTAGGCAATTTATATTATGGCAGTCGTCGGGGTCGAACGCATTCTTGATAGTAGGTATATGCGTGTAACAAAGTGACATCATGAACAATACATATTTACAACATTACCTTATGCTTTCTTGAACTTTTAAGCTGAGTTGCACCATCAAACTTTGACCGTAACTATAACGATAACCGGTGATTTGTGTATGGAGTTTGACAGATTTTTGACGTTTGTTACTGTCAAAATAAGATGGTGTAACCCAGCCTAAGTGTTGAGTAAAGTAGAAGAATAGAATAGAATAATTGTTTATTTGCATAAAACATGGTATACAGTTGTTACAGCTAAAAAATAAGTAGTTACTCGTACCTAATTTGTCATAACCATCAATTAATCCGTGTGTTTAATATTCTTTAGGTAGCTGTTGGTTTCATATTGAGTAAATACTTTTGTTAAAAAACCCAAAAAAAAAAAAAAAAGGTATAACTTTCTACCTTATCTTTCCAGCTTAGTGTGGTGTGCACCGGAGAGTAACTTATGCAGTTAATACCCATTCTGAGTACCTTACTTGGAGGGCATACTCAACTTTGATTAGCAATTCAGGGTCACCACTAGTGCTATTTTTATCCAGGTGTTCACTGTTCATATTTGATGAATGTAGGGATAGAGACTCCATTATGGCAGCAAACATCTTTTGATAGAGATATTATGACCCTTCTGGTGATAGTAAATTAAGTGGGACGGTGCAGTTGGGCGGGTGAAACGTGGTGAGCGAACGCTTCGTTCGGAAGGCGCAGTATTGTGGTTTAGGACTTTTGTTGTTAGTGAATTTATTCACTAGATAATAGGTACATAGGTTTAGCCTGAAAAATACAAAAAAAGAAGAACAAGATAATAATTGCCAAAATAACGACATTTGTTATTTTAGAGACGAGGTTGGAATTGGGCTTTATGTTTTAAACCTAGGGTAGGTTTCTGAATAATGTGTGCTGGAGCAGCAAAGAAACAGAGGGAAAAAGAGTAACTATCAGACTCTTTTTTCAATAATTTACAATAGTATTAATGCGATCTTAAAGCACCTACTTTTAAGGTCTACAATAAGTATCTACTTAGATTGTATTTCCGTAATTTTTTGAACACGGATCTAAGAAAAAGTCGGTCCTTGATTAAAAAGTGTATCTACGAGGAAAACGTGAATTGAAAATGGATATAGTTACTTAAAGAAAACCGCTCGTCTACAGCTTCTCAGAATCTCGGCCGAGGGCGGTGCAAGGCCACGAACATCACCTACCAAATTTAATTCCATCCGAACCCTTGCCCGACGCCCGTGCTTAGCCACCTCCGTAATGGACCGGGTTATTGCCAATTTCATATTCGTTAGCGAACAGCTTTTGATTTATTAGTAGAAATAGTTGACAATGTTTTAATGTGTCGATAATGTTTATGCGATAATTCGCTTTGTTGCTTCAGATTCAAATGTTTCAGAAACAGTTTAAGGGGTGTTAGAAAAAAATTGACTTCACCTTTTGAACCACCCTATACTAATCCTACTTCGGATCGATATTCTTAGATTATGGTCAGAAGCAGTACCTGCACAATCGTTCCAAAGAGTATAAAAGTGGTAAGTGTGAGACAACAAAATGTCTGTTTTGTGGTTAATAGGCGCAAAAGTATTTTTTCTTACCAGTTGCTAGGCGATGAAAAGACATAAAATATATTGTGCTAATAATTATGTACAAATATTAATTAACTAGCGGCCGCCCGCGACTTCGTACGCGTGGATCCCGTTTTACCCTATTCATCTATCTCACGCGGTTTAGATTTTTTCATACAAATGTTTTTTCCCGCTAACTCCCGTTCCCGTGGGAATTTTGCAATATTCTGTTGTAACTAAGCTTTGAGTTTACTAAGGTACCTACATGCCAAATTTCAAGCGTCTAACTTAAGCGGTTTAGATTTTTCATACAAAAGGATTTTCCCGCTAATTCCCGTTCCCGTGGGAATTCCTAAGTATACTATAACCTGCCCAGGAGTATGAAGAATAATTGTACCAAGTTTAGTTAAAATCCGTCGAGTAGTTTTTGTTTCTATAAGGAACATACACACAGACAGACAAAAAATTTTCTGATTGCATTTTTGGCATCAGTATCGATCACTAATCACCTCCTGATAGTTATTTTGAAAATATATTTCATGTACAGAATTGACCTCTCTACAGATTTATTATAAGTATAGATAAAGTTAAACATGTATTTAACAGAAGTAACGTTTATTCACTTGATGATTTTAAAGTTACTGACTTACATTGATGTACCTATATCTGACTTCACTATTTGGCATTCTGGTTATGTTATTAATAGAACTTAGCAATGTTGTGTGTCTGATAACAAAATGTGTTTTAGACATGATATAACATAAACACTAATTACCTACTACCATTACCATATTATGTGTACCTAAATTCAGAAGAACACGGGGAAAAAAAGCAGTATTTGTATTTTGACGAGTACAATAAAAGCGTGACTTCGACATTGCACGGTAATTCCGAGATTCCGGAACCTGCTGTTATTTTCAAAATGGACCTTAACACAATACACAAACACATACTTTTTCCACGAAACACTAAGTTGTTAATAAAACCTTGGGCACGCAAAAATAGCGCACGCGACAATCTACTCGCAAATATGGGGCACATCTCGCCCGAGGTGTAGGCGGTGTAGGGACACTGTGATATTGTCAGTATTGAGACAAATTAAGAGTCTCTTAAAGGAAAACATTGGAAATTAATTTAAATTCCGATCTCGATATCATGCACCTAAAAAATAACATTATAGTCAACTAGCTTTCCGCCCGCGGCTTCGCCCGCGTGGAATTTTGTCTGTCACAGAAAAACTTTATCGCGCGCGTCCCTGTTTCAAAAACCGGGATAAAAACTATCCTATGTTCTTTCCCGGGACTCAAACTATCTCTATGCCAAATTTCATCAAAATCGGTTGCGAGGTTTAAGCGGGAAAGCGTAACAGACAGACAGACAGACAGACAGACAGACAGACAGACAGACAGAGTTACTTTCGCATTTATAATATTAGTTGGGATTGGGATAAAGTGCAGTAAGTTTAATAAGTTATTGTTGTGTTCCGGCAGTTAGAGGTAAGATAGCCAGTTCCTCTGCGATTGAGGAGGCCTGAGTCTTTCCATCAGGTGAGATGTAGGCCAAGAGCTTCCTCGTAGTGGATCCAGCTCACATACCTACCTAGTTGTTTTTGCAAAAAATCTCAATACACTTTATTAATATTTGTTTTTATTGCGTTAGAAAATATGGTGGTTCATCAACTTACTTTCTTTTTCTTTCACTTTCTTCCGAGGAATGTCCTAAGTATTCCAAAGTTTTTGTCACATTAGCCACAAGTAAGTGAGACGGCATAGGCTTTGTGCGGCGAGCGTAACCAGAGCTATTGTTCTACTATTGGACTTCATTGGATTTGCCTTTATCACACACACACACACCTACTTTTCAGGAAATCATAGGGCCCTCGCCCACAGCATCCCACAGCGACTTTTACGAAACGCACGACAGCATCGCTACTAACGCGCGTTAGTCGCATTTGCAACGCACTACAGAAGTGATGCCAACTCGCTACCAACGCGCTACAGCAACGCGACTGCATCGCTACATAAAGTCGCCATGGGCGAGGGCCCATAGACTTCTAGAAATAAACGACCTTATTTTGTGACATTTACTGTCTATTTTCGTTTTCTAATGACAGTTACAAAGGCAGGTGGACTATTTATGAGTACCTACTAATATTTCTAAAATAAGCAACCTTATTCTCTAGCTAAGTAGGGGAAAGTAGTACGAGATGATCCCCTTAAGCGGGAATCGCTGTAAAATACATATTTTTCAAGGTAAACCAAAAATAAAGACGATTACTACTAGTATATTTATCTATCCAACTTTCCTTATACTCAAAACCAGAAATTAATTGAGTTTTCATTAAAATATTTCATTTTTTGCAAAACCTTACAAAGTGATCATCTTGTACGTACACCCCTGTGGGTAAGATGATCCCCCAGGTAGGGGTAAGATGATCCCTATGATTCTGGTCTATGATCTATTCTTTTCTGGTTATATTCCTTTCGGAGTACCTAATTATGCGAACAAATCGTTAAAAAGTTAGAAAAGAAAAACATTTACGAATTAAATAACGAAAATAACTTATTTTTTCTTAGTACCTGTTAAAAAGCGTTTAAATAATTGAAACGCTTTTTGGCTGGAGCTGTGTTGAATATATCACAAATAAATTCAGCTGCTTCATCACCCTCTACCGCCGCACATGCTTTATGGCCCCATTTTCCACATGCATAACATTTTATCCATCCTTCACCCTTGGTATCGCTTGAAAACTTTTCTGTTCAGTACAGCCACTCAGTATCATCTCCTTCAGACTCAGGTGAGTTATATGAAGTTCTCTTTCTTTTATTTCACTTCCCTTTACCTACTCCAGTGACTTTTTGGTTTTAATTCCCAGGGATCATCTCGTACATATAGGAAGGGATCATCTTGACCCAAGTCCCACTTTTTGTTAAATATTTGCTAAAATAATCTACAAGTACGCGGCTACGTTTTTATGGCCAAAATATTAAAATTAAACATAATAGAAAGCCTAACGACAACAGTAATTACATTTAACATTGTTTGAATAAAAGTAACATAAGCTCAAAGTCATGCCTATTTTAGATCAGAAGTCCACAATTTTTCATTTTTCTCGTCAAATTCGATGTATCGCTCACGCCACCATTACGATTTGACTGAGGCGGGGATGTGTCCAGAGCTATGTTTTACCAGTGAAAGAAACTAAATGACGTTAGTGGTTTCAGCACAGTCGCGAAAGATCATCTTACCCCAGGGGATCAACTCGTACTACTTTCCCCTAATTATTGTCAAATATTTCGGTAGAAATTGTATGAGCGAGAATGAAATACAGTTAAATATCTCGATAAATTGAATGGTTCTGCCTTGACAACATAAGGTATAATAATTAAACGAAGAAAAAAATTTAAAGGGAACTACTGAAACTAGTTATTAAAATATCTTTTTAAAAACTGCACAGTATATTGTTTTAAATGTACTTATAAGCGAGTATAACGCACGTATTCACAAACGATGCTTGCTTAAGTGAAGTAGCGAACGCACAGTATTGAATAGAGCTCTGTGATTGGTTCGTGTCTCACCCTGTGCGTCCACGCGCACTGTGAGACCTCATAGTAAAGTTTGTGAACCTACGGGTGTAATTAAAGTATTTTGTAGAAACAAATAATATTAAGTATTCATATAACTCGTTATTAATTAAAAAAATCTTTATTTTAAACTTTAGCACATCCCTAATCCTTACATACTAAGCACTGTTTTAAAAGCTCACGTTAGGCTCTACATTTCGTACAGTAGTGCTGCTGAAACAAAGGCAGCGGCGGCCATTAAAGTAATCGTGGCCGAGATTCGCCGCTGTTAAATGTCACGTAGTGATGTGGTGACGTTCAAATATTAGTATTTTGTTAGAACGATGTACTACCTACTTAAGTGCCTACTTACTTTTAGAGAATTTAACTTGGTTTACACACCATAAGTCAAAAATTTCAAACAAAAACTCTTTTAAAAAATCATGAAATTGTAGTCCTGAAAACCGAAATAACACTGAAATTTACAGTAAAATAAAATTTTTGACCCTCTATAAAAAATTAGTCAATTGACTTGGCAAAAAATGTGTGACGTCAACTTGATTAACTTTGCCATACAAAATCTATGCAAAAGTCGCGTTTTGACAGTCCATAAAAAATAAGTATAGGTACTCGTCAATTGACATTGTGGTACCAACAAAAAACCATTGGAATGTAGATATTAAAAATGAATCGTAATTTGCAACCATTCACTCACACCGTTCAATCACTCATTCGTTCGTTTACATTATTACGATCCAAGTACCAAATGGTCAGTTGCTCTCTAACCTCCGCCGCGAACGGACGTCTAAAAAGTGTTACTGTGCGATAGTGATAGTGATAGTGATAGTGATAGTGATGGTGATAGTGACAGTGATAGTGATAAAGTGATTATCATCAAAATTGGGCGTTATGCTGCTGGAGCGAATACAGGTCAGTGCTAGTTAATTTATTTTAATTTATGGGTGATACATGTACTACCACTGTACACTAGCGTTATCATGCTCATCGTATTATTTGTTTAAGTACTTAATAAAAGAAAATACAGCCGTTTTACTTATAACTCTTACCGTTAAAATGAACTTCAAACAGTTTCAAACCTTTTCTCAATAAAATTACTATAAAACTACAAGTAAGTAGGTACTGTAACGTCTTCACAATGGTATATTCTTTGAAAAATTTAATGTAGGTACTCGAACTAAAGTAAAAAAAGCAATTTAATGATTTCAAATAGAAAGCAATTTGATCTTACCTGCTAAGGAGAAATTTAATTTGTTTGATAGTCTTCCTTTTACACAAGTAACGAAGTCTTATTGGGCATCATTTGCATGTTCCTTTATCCTGAATATGCCCAGGAGGGATTTTATTCCTTTTTTTGTTTTGCGTAGAAATAAAAATGAAAATATATTCCTTTATCGGAATAATGGTTACGTGAATCTGAATGTTTCTCGTCCCACGTGTCTTTGTTAGTGGATTCTGAAAAAATACATTTGAATCTATAAGTATTTTCCTTTTTAGACATTGTAGGCGAAAAAAGTTTTTTTGTAAATCTTATTAGGTAGCTTACTACTACCGCCATTTTTGAAAATATTCCAAGTCTATGTTGATCAGGGCTTATTTAGGACTTTAATAGTGAAAGATTTTTTCAAATCGATCCAGTAGTTTCGAAGCCTATTCTCAGAATTCTTTGCTCTATTATAGTTTGTAGATGATTTATAAGCAAATACAATAATAAATATTACAAATTCGGTTAATTTTGAACTTAATTTAAATATTCAAGTTATCTCAAACTAGCGAGTGAACGCGTTGGAGTAAGTTTCCTTTCTCAGCAAATAACATAATGTAAGTTAAGTCCTGCAAAGCAAAGCAAAGTCTAGTTCCTACTTAAGTATACTTAAGTACTACTGTTGAAATATAAGGAGAACAGCCAGTTCACAAAACAAAGAGAAATAGATACTTATCTGTAAATAATGTATGTCATCCTATAACGCACACTTTCTAAACATTAGGCGGTGGTGATCTTGTAGTCAAATACCTAATAAAAAGGCTAATCCTCTCATTAGGTCATTTTTGTATCCTCTATAGGAGCACGAACCTCTTTAATTTTTCAGAACCTACGCTTACATAGTTACATACCCTACGCTGACTAGGTGGGTTGGGAAGGCCTGATAGGTATGCTTAAATGTCCTTTAGTCGCTTTTTTCGACATCCTCCGTAAGAGTGGGAGTCCCGGCTCTATTCAGCTGAAACCGTATGGTCGTTATAGTTGACTTTTTTGTTTAACTATGTCCTGAACATAGAAATCTAGAGAGATGTCAACTAATGCGCTGAGTTCAAAACCCAGTTCTTATAGCTTGAACGTGCTCATTATCCACTGCGGTATTAGTACTCAACGTTTGAATAATCTTTAGTACTACACAAGTAATGTAACGTTTACACATAACGTCGCTGCTGTCATCATTGCTGTCGCGAGTAATGTGTTCTGTTTTTGGGCATATTGCTGAGACACTGGCCCCGCCTCTTTTTCTCATGTCCCTTTAGTTTCTGTGATCTGTGGTCCTGAAGGATGATAATGCAAAGTTTTCTCACAAGACTATAAAATATAGTCTTGCTTATAGTACTTGTCTGGAAAGTCTACTACCGCATAAATAATTGAATTTACGTATGTTGACGGGTGCTCATAACTTTAGCAATTTATTATTTAGTTTCATAACTTATTTACTGCGACAGCGATACAGTAACTGAGTAGGGGTGTGTTCACTATGAAGACTTATTGTGTAAGTGCGGTTCCATGTACGGACGATAGTGTTATCTTATGTAGTTTTGATACGTGCTTTTTTGAAACAAAATAAAAACAGTATTTTTTAGAGTAAGAGAAACAAAAACGTAAGGTGAACATTGTATTAGGTCACGAGAAATTTAAAATAATCGTACGAAAATCGATTCGCGGTAACTAGGTAGGTACAGTACAATGCTGAGTACGATTAGAATCGTTGTGTAAAATATACAAAAGACGTCTATTTATTACATAGCATATAACTTACCTGCGAGAATTTTGTTCTGTCGCAGAAATACTTCACCCAAGAATTTATTAGCTTTATAGTCCTGAAACGGTCTACCGGTTCAGTAGTTCCTGATAGAGATTAATAACACACAAACTTATGCCCGTTTTCACCATTACTCCCTAATTTTTAAGTGACCCCTTTAAAAACAAAATTCCTTTTAAGTGTTACCATAGGGGTCACTTAAAAATTAGGGATTGATGATGAAAATGGGCATTAGTATCTTATTAGTGTAGATTTATTTAAGCCATGAACTTGCTAAGAACTCAGCTTACGCATAGACGCGGTCTTATATTATGAGGCATTTTGGTATAATAGATTTATTTGGCAAACAAACATTTTGGTTGGTATGCCAACTGTTCAATATTCATTGGCCTAAATCACAAGATGAATCTGAACATTTCGATCACGATCATATTCATATTCATAGATGAAGAAAGGATTTTTGTATTGATTAACGTGATTCGGCAAAAGTATCAGAAACATGGAAAACTTATCTTGCTTATTCTGGAAATCATGATAAACATAAAGGAAGAAGGTGTTTTTCGTTTCATGTTCCAGAATTAATATTTTTACTAAACAACACATAATCATTTGGCTTGTGTAATAATAATAGCTTTTTTTTAATGCTAGACAAGGCAGGTATTTGACCGCAATAGCACCTGGTGTTAAGTGAGATGCAGTCTAGGTACTACTTGCAGGTGCATTATTATTTTGCAATTTTATATGAATTTACAATTTATATTATCTTACAATTTTTAGATGTCATAGTAAGCAACAAAAAATATTCACATCTTCCTATATCCAGTTCAGTTTTCATCTCATCATAATCATCAACGTCACCATACTACAGCATGGCTTGACATTATTTTGAACCGCCTCTGTGGTCTAGTGGTAAGATCACCTGCTTCAGACGCAGAGGTCCCGGGTTTGATTCCCAGTGGGGGCAGATTTTTCTGTTCGGTTTGGTTGGTGGTAGGGCTTGTTCTAAGTCCGCCTGGCTAGCTACCACCATCTTACCTAAGTCTGTCGCCATAACAACAATGTTTACAGCATTGTTGTGTTCCGGCAGTTAGAGGTAAGATAGCCAGTTCCTCCGTGGTTGAGGATTCCGGGTGAAGCTCGCTTCCACCTTCGGCCTGATCGTCACTTACCATCAGGTGAGATACAGACCAAGAGCTTCCTCGTTGTGGATAAAAAAAAAAAAAATGGTGTTACCCAGCAAGGCTTTTATGGAAATTGGATTCCGTCAGTGCGCTCCTAACTTTCCCATCAATTAGAGCAGACAACTCCAGCTCTAAAACCATTTAGTGTCAACTACATCTGCACTTAGTGGAACCAGGTCACAGTGTAGGTCAGTTACATTGTATGTCTTTGTTGTTGCGATTAACGCCCGTATTAACAAACATTACTATGAGGTCTCACAGTGCGCGTGGATGTACAGGATGACACACGAACCAATCACAGAGCTCTATTAAATGCTGTGCGTTCGATTTGCTGCTTCACTGTAAACCGTGCAACTTTTTGATTTTGAGCTGAAATATTAAATATAATATGTTACTTTCCTTTGAAATTTCATTTAAAAAAAATACAGTGCACAATTTTTAGAAAAAATATTAGAGTTTTATTCAACTTACAGCCTGAAAACATTTTCTAAACAAGAATTCAGTAGGTAATACATTTCTGAATTTCTGCATGACAGTTTACTAAAGAGAGAAACTTCAAAAATTTGACAAACTGCGTACGAAAAGCTCTGGTTATTCTTATTGTTACGGTTACAATAAGGTGGTGCAACTCGGCCTTATTTTAATTAAATCTATTAACAAAAAGAATATAAACGTATAAGTAAAGAAAAACCCTGAACTAGTACTTTATTGCTTAACAACACCAAAAGTAACTTAAATTGGAACAAACAAGTGAGGAATTTCATTATTGTAACGAAATTCCTGGCCTTGTACACGTTGCGAGCGTTGGGAGAAATTGGTTATTCTCTAAATTGTCTAACGATGATGAAACGTGAGTTGCAAAATCCATCACTTCTTACGTAGGTACCGAGGTTAAAGGTGTTCTATGTATATTATAAGCTTAATCAACAGTGATAGTCTAATATTTATAAAAGATCGCTTTGCAAATAGTTTCGGTTTTGCTACCGCGTTCAAAACATGGTAAATTGTTTCGTTTTCGTCTATAATGGCAAATTCTGACAAGATAAATCAACGTAGAAATGCTAAGATCCTAAAAAGATCTCATGATTTTAACCTTATGTTTAAAGCAATACCTAGCTATACTAAAATAAATGTTTTAATGAGTAAGCTAGAGCAAATGTTCCTACTACTGAAAAATTAATCTGAACTAGTAAAAATATATTTCCAGGAATCTATCCTATCCAAATGAAGTGAAAATTTGATGATGATGATGAAAAGATCTAAAAATCTTGAGATAATAGGTTACTTATTATTAAGATAAAAAATAAAGTAGAATCAAATAAATAAATTTCTAGGCCTGTTTCTATAAATCCACTTTCATACAATAACTGCAACATAGGTTCACGCTAGTCAATACGCGTTGTAGTGAAAATTATTGGGCAATTTCTTTTGCCCTTCAAATGCCAAGTTACTTATAGTATACGTGGCCTATAAAAATGCGGGTAACTTTAAATTAGTTCGGACCCAATCAAGAGCTTTGTTTTCTATTCTAATTAAAGTAACTACTTACCAACTTTTTGTGTAAAAGGTATTATTTATAATAATATAATAATNCACTTTGGTTCTCCTGCGGATCTCCTCATTTCTGATTCGATCACGCAGGGAAACTCCAAGCATGGCCCGCTCCATCGCCCTTTGATCGCCCTTTAGATGTCATAGTAAGCAACAAAAAATATTCAAATCTTCCTATATCCAGTTCAGTTTTCATCTCATCATAATCATCAACGTCACCACACCACAGCATGGCTTGACATTATGGTGTTACCCAGCAAGGCTTTTATGGAAATTGGATTCCGTCAGTGCGCTCCTAACTTTCCCATCAATTAGAGCAGACAACTCCAGCTCTAATACCAGTTAGTGTCAACTACATCTGCACTTAGTGGAACCAGGTCACAGTGTAGGTCAGTTACTATTATTATTCGAACCAAGTCGTCATTTTAAACACCTAGGAGAGTTGTGACAGGCTGTCACAACTCTCCTAGCTTACTTAATTTTTCTGATGGACCATTTCCACGATGTTTTTAGATGTTTTTTTTTGTGTGTTAGTAGGTTCATAATTTGTATAATTGCCTGCTGCTACTTTTTTGATGCTGAATGCCTAATAACTATACATGAATGCCATATAGAGGAACTGCTTGCTGGAGTCGAAATATAGGACCTGGCTTATGAAGTGATTAGGTTAAAAAGGGTTAAAGTTTCAGATAATATGCTGCCTGCGACCTCTTACAATCTAAACTTGTCAAGATATATTAAGAAGAAAGAGGCTTATCAAGTAAACCCAGAAGGCGAAGCTCCGTCTATGGATTATACCACCGTGACTATTTTATTTTTACAGAAGAGGAAGAAATAATTATATTAAGTGACTATTATTAGTTAAAAATATAATTAAAAAAATCTAGTGTCGTGGGAGAAAAATGAAAGCTGGAGAAATGTGGCTCAATCTGTGTAACGCCATCCTATAGTACAGATAATAACTATTTGTTTTAATTAGTACTAAGGGATGATTAAAATACTTTTTTGCTAAAAAACCATATTTGATTGAGTATAATAGTATTTTTATTTATATCTAATAAATGAAATTCAATGCTGTCACAACTCACCTCGGTACCTGTCACAACTTACCTCGGTGCTAGGAGAATTGTGACAGAGGGAGTGGTCTAAGATTTTGGTGATTTTCTTAGAAACCCTAATACTTTAGTTAACTTTGGTGATTGTTTTGAAAACAGAAGGAACGGCGCTTCATTAATTTGCATGATTCATAGCTGTGGAATGTTTTTTGACCGAGATATGGCCCCTAAAGTAAAAATTGTCACAACTCTCCTAGGTCTCCCCTACTGTAGAGAGAAACTTCAAAAATTTGACAAACTCCATACAAAAACCACTGGTTATTGTTATTGTTGCAGAAAATAAGGTGGTGCGACTCGGCCTAATTTTAATTAAATCTATTAACAAAAATAATATAAACGTACATATAAGTAAAGAAAAACCCTGAACCAGTACTTTATTACTTAACAACACCAAAAGTAACTTAAAATGGAACAAACAAGTGAGGAATTTCATTATTGTAACGAAATTCCTGGCCTTGTACACGTTGCGAGCGTTGGGAGAAATTGGTTATTCTCCAAATTGTCTAACGATGATGAAACGTGAGTTGCAAAATCCATAACTCCTTACGTACCGAGGTTAAAAGATTTTCTATGTATATTATAAGCTTAATCAACAGTGATAGTATAATATATATAAGAGATCGCTTTAGAAATAGTTTCGGCTATACTTTCGCCATCAAAACGTGAACTGTTAATTCGTTTATAAAGGCAACTTTTAATAAATCAACGTAGAAATGCTACGCCCCTAAAAATATCTTATGATTTTAACCTTATGTTTACAGCAATACCTAGCTATACTAAAATAAATGTTTTAATGAGTAAGCTAGAGCAATGTTCCTACTACTGAAAAAATAATCTGAACTTGTAAAAATATATTTCCAGGAATCTATCCTATCCAAATGAAGTGAAAATTTGATGATGATGATGAAAAGATCTAAAAATCTTGAGATAATAGGTTGCTTATTATTCAGATAAAAAATAAAGTAGAATCAAATAAATAAATTTCTAGGCCTGTTTCTATAAATCCACTTTCATACAATAACTGTAACATAGGTTCACGCTAGTCAATACGCGTTGTAGTGAAAATTATTGGGCAATTTCTTTTGCCCTTCAAATACCCAAATTACTTATAGTATGTATACGTGGCCTATGAAAATGCGGGTAGGTAACTTTAAATTAGTTCGGTCGAAATCAAGAGCTTTGTTTTCTATTCGCTACTCCCATTAAAGTATTAACTACCAACTTTATGTGTAAAAGAAAAGATATTATTTATTTGGCTACTAATTTAACAAATAGGCATGGGTTATATTTAGTTCGTTCGTTCGTTCGTTTCAGCCAAATGACGTCCACTGCTGGACAAAGACCATATCACAGAATAAGTAATAGTACCAAGGGCTATATTTAGGTTTATATTTAGTACTTTATTTTTTTCATTGTGTGCCGGCTCGAGGACAGAAGCTAAGTTCCTTTTACATTAACAAGATGACAGTTGGCTTGTTAAATACTTTAATTGATAAATGCGCTTTTATCTCGTAACAATCGACTTAATAGGAAGTCTGCAAAAACGGATCAGTCGTTGGAATTTAATTTGCGGGCTCACCCGGCCGGCAAGTCCGTTATCCCGTTTGTGTATCCCCGATAAGGTCTGGAGCTCTGTAGTCTGTATAATAACAAATTTCCGAATAAGTGTATAAAATTTTGTCGGTAGGTAGTCGTTTGGGGAAAGGAAATTCTCATAGGAATCCTAGATCTAAGACTTATGGCGTAGGGCAAAGTGGGAGAAATTTCATCATCATCATTTTAGCCACAAGACGTCCACTGCTGAACAATGAACATAGGTCTCCCCCAATGACTTCCACATCGCACGGTTGGTAGCGGCCTGCATCCAACGCCTTCCTTTTCAGGTCGTCGGTTCACCTTGTAGGTGGACAAAGTTGCACAGCGTGCTATGAAAAGGGCTATGCTCAGCGTTTCTTAACGAGATCAAAAGTCAAGAAATGCGGAGATCCGTAAACGAACTAGTCACTGACATAGCCCGACGGATTAGCAAGACGGAGACGCAGCGTGGGAGAAATTTATTACATTATTATTTAGTTTTGGTATCGGTATTATTCTGCACCTCAATGAAGTTGGTCAGACGTGTAGAGCAAGTGATATAATTGTCAATTTGTAAGCAGGCGTCGCGTAGGCGCGATAGCCAACGTCCATCGAGATTCGAGATTGACAATAGAGATGTCAAATATGTACATATTTTGTTCTTAAAGTAAATTCTCGTAATTCCACTAACTTGATTCTCTTTTTAGAAGTTACGTACTCGTTTGCCCTTTGTCTACGTACTATTATCACAGTAGCTATTACCTTGGCACTGGACGCAGGCCGCTACCAACCGGGCAACATGGAAAGCCTATGTTCAGCAGTGGACGTCCTATGGCTGAGATGATGATGATGATGATTACCATGCTTGCATCTGAAAATGACGAAGTTATGACTGGCATTTAAACTATTCAATCGGAATATCATTTCTTCACTTTGTGTCAGAAACATGATAGAATCACTTCGCACGTATCAGTGATATATCAGGAAAAATGTCGTCTCTTGTATAAAGGTCCTAGCAGACTTATCAACTCGGAAAGGGATCGGAAGTCTTCGCCTTTCGCGCGCTGTCAACCGCGAGTCGAGGCGTTTACGTTACGGTGCGGATAAGTGTGCGTTGCAGTTTGGAGTTTCATACAAAGAATATTACGATACCTATCTGGGTTGATAAATGTGTTAGGTACGTCCTTTAGCTATCTCTCCTAGAAATGTCGTTACACAGTTGGGGACTATAACTGTTCTAGTTTAAACTTCATCATTTAAGTGATTCATACACTCCATTAACCATTTAAGGTCATTGTTTTCAAGAAAATAGGTTTCCAGTTGTACGGCATATGGCGGCATATCAAGATAGCATTATGGTATCTTATGTAGTTGGCGTAAGAGCGATTTTGCAATAAAATGTAGTCTGATATGCTTCAATAAAATTGTACGACGACAGTGTGATCACAGCGTGACGATAAGTACGAGTAGATTTTTGGCACAAAAAATATAGCTGAGGTAGTTACTTCGTAAATCCTTCCTCCTAGTTGTAAAAATATAGGCTAACTGTGTTTACTTTAGGAATAATAGGCTTAATAATCTGTGGGTTGCAAAACTGAGGTCATTACCCCTATTGTCAGACTCGTGTCTCCTTACGCGTTTGACATCGCTAAACCAAGCCGTATATTGTGTTTCCTAAAACACGATATCATTTAAAAACATGTAAGTTACTTGCATAACATAAAGTCTGATTCATATTTTATTATGATTAATAAGTTTTTTTTACACTGGTATTACGGTTGTTGGCTAGTGAGGCACCCGCTGAAAACCTTTTTGGCAAAAAAATATCATCTATGTATTTTTTTTCTTTGTTCATTTGTATTTTCGTGTGTTTTCGTGTCAAATAAAGTTTTTCTATTTCTATGTAGTTTGAGCACTACACTGCATAATCCTCAGGGCCGGATCTACCTATGGGCTGATTGGGATGCAGCCCAGGGTCCCGGGGTTACAAGGGGCCCCCAGATCCCGATAAAAAGTAGGCCATAATTTGAAAAAAAAAAAAAAATAGTTGTCTGTAAAGTCGGTTTACGGACGATATTTTTACGTGACAACGTCATAAGAAGTTTCAGCCCAGGGCCCCACAAATTCACGATCCGGCCCTGATAATCCTATTAAATGAGAGGTCTTATTTGTCTGGAAAGTAATGCAAACGTTAGTACGGAGGTTCTATAATGGAATAATATTTTCTCTACAAAGTTGCGGGCACGGCCAAAGTAAATAAAGGAAATATCGACGGCCATTGTAAAAAGTAAAAACCTCTTCGATGTCGACAAGCCTCCGCTTTTAATTGGCCGCCTTTGGATAGTGCTGTGTCAACTATCACTGATCAGTAGTCGATATTCCCTAGTAATCTATACTAATATTATAAATGCGAAAGTAACTCTGTCTGTCTTGCTGTCACGCCAATTAACAGATTTTGATGAAATTTGGCATAGAGATAGTTTGGGTCCCGGGAAAGGACATAGGCTAGTTTTAATGCCGGTTTTTGAAACAGGGACGCGCGCGATAAAGCACTNGAAATAAAAACAAAAATCACTAAAATCATTTTTCCTAATTAACTGAATGCGTTTACGAAGCACTTAATACGCTTATTACGTGTAGTTTTAGGAGCTCTATGAAGTATTATATCAATTCTGAATTAAATGTTATTAGTTAACGAGTGAGAATATTTTTGCATAATTTTGAAGTAAAAAAATAGGTAACTTTGAATTTTTATACCGCGCAAACTACGTGGAATTTTCAAACGGGAGTTTTACTATCATGTTTGTATAACTGAGCTCTATACGTTTCATCAAATCAATGAGAATGTCCGTTTATACAGTCCCATAACACACTGTGCGTAGGGCAAAGTGGGAGAAAAGGCTAGTTTCCTAAAATATTTTTTTTAGTCCGTCATGTTTAATATCAAAAAATATTGGACACATATATTTTTATTTGTTAATCTAACAAATAATTACATAGTTATGGTGCGTTGAAGTTCCGCACGACGTCACAACGTGCGGCACTTTTATGCACGCATTGACGTCACGGGCCTCTTCTTATGAACTTTGGCGCGCTTTATCTTTTTAAATTTTCATTAGTTTGAAAAAGTGAAAAATACGTGTAGAGTATTTTTTGATAAGTTAACTGACGGACTAATTAAAACTCTTGCTTTTTGACCCAGGAAACATCCCTAATGTCATCATCATCATTTCAGCCACAAGACGTCCACTGCTGAACAATGAACATAGGTCTCCCCCAATGACTTCCACATCGCACGGTTGGTAGCGGCCTGCATCCAACGCCTTCCTGCTACCTTTATCAGGTCGTCGGTTCACCTTGTAGATAGACAAAGTTGCACAGCGTGCTATGAAAAGGGCTATGCTCAGCGTTTCTTAACGAGATCAAAAGTCAAGAAATGAGGAGATCCGTAAACGAACTAAAGTCACTGACATAGCCCGACGGATTAGCAAGACGGAGACGCAGCGTGGGAGAAATTTATTACATTATTATTTAGTTTTGGTATCGGTATTATTCTGCACCTCACTGAAGTTGGTCAGACGTGTAGAGCAAGTGATATAATTGTCAATTTGTAAGCAGGCGTCGCGTAGGCGCGATAACCAGCGTCCATAGAGATTGACAATAGAGATGTCAAATACATATTTGGTTCTTAAAGTAAATTCCCTGATAATTTCACTAACTTGATACTCTTTTTTAGAAGTTACGTACTCATTTGTCCTTTGTCTACGTACTATTATCACAGTAGCTAACTAGCTATTACCTTGGCACTGGACGCAGGCCGCTACCAACCGGGCAACATGGAAAGCCTATGTTCAGCAGTGGACGTCCTATGGCTGAGATGATGATGATGATGATTACCATGTTTGCATCTGAAAATGACGAAGTTATAACTGGCTAAGCTAACATTTAAACTATTCATTCGGAATATCATTACTTCACTTTGTGTCAGAAACATGATAGAATCACTTCGCACGTATCAGTGATATATCAGGAAAAATGTCGTCTCTTGTACAAAGGTCCTAGCAGACTTATCAACTCGGAAAGGGATCGGAAGTCTTCGCCTTTCGCGCGCTGTCAACCGCGAGTCGAGGCGTTTACGTTACGGTGAGGATAAGTGTGCGTTGCAGTTTGGAGTTTCATACAAAGAATATTACGAAACCTATCTGGGTTGATAAATGTGTTACGTCCTTTAGCTATCTCTCCTAGAAATGTCGTTACACAGTTGGGGACTATAACTGTTCTAGTTTAAACTTCATCGTTTAAGTGATTCATACACTCCATTAACCATTTAGGGTCATTGTTTTCAAGAAAATAGGTTTCCAGTTTGTACGGCATATGCTATGGCGGCATATCAAGATAGCATTAGGTATGGTATCTTATGTAGTTGGCGTAGGGGCGATTTTGCAATAAAATGTAGTCTGATATGCTTCAATAAAATTGTACGACGACAGTGTGATCACAGCGTGACGATAAGTACGAGTAGATTCTTGGCACAAAATATATAGCTGAGGTTGTTACTTTGGAAATCATTCCTCCTATTTGTAAAAAATATAGGCTAACTGTGTTTACTTTAGGAATAATAGGCTTAATAATTTGTGAGTTGCAAAACTGAGGTCATTACCCCTATTGTGAGACTCTATGTTTGTATCTCCTTACGCGTTTGACATCGCTAAACCAAGCCGTATGTGTTTCCTAAAACACGGTATCATTTAAAAATGTTAGTAACTTGCATAACATAAAAGTCTGGTTCATATTTTAATGATTAATAAGTATTTTTTTATACAGGTATGACGATTGTTGGCTAGTGAGGCACCCGCTGAAAACCTTTTTGGCACAAAAATACCATCTATGTATTTTTTTTCTTTGTTCATTTGTATTTTCGTGTCAAATAAAGTTTTTCTATTTCTATAATTTAGGTCCTAAGATGTAGTTTGAGCCCTACACTATTCATATTCCTATTAAATGTGAGGTCTTATTTGTCTGGAAAGTAATGCAAAAGTTAGTACGGAGATTCTACAATGGAATACTATTTTCTCTACAAAGTTGCGGGCACGGCCAAAGTAAATAAAGGAAATATCGACGGCCATTGTAAAAACCTCTTCGATGTCGACAAGCCTCCGCTTTTAATTGGCCGCCTTTGGATAGTGCTGTGTCAACTATTACTGATCAGTAGTCGATATTCCCTAGTAATCTATACTAATATTATAAATGCGAAAGTAACTCTGTCTGTCTTGCTGTCACGCCTAAACCAATGAACAGATTTTGATGAAATTTGGCATACAGATAGTTTGAGTCCCGGGAAAGGACATAGGCTAGTTTTTATGCCGGTTTTTGAAACAGGGACGCGCGCGATAAAGTTTTTCTGTGACAGACAAAATTCCACGCGGGCGAAGTCAAGGGCGGAAAGCTAGTCATAAAATAATTTATCTTCATTTGTTTCTTCTTTTATCGTGTATTTGTGAAAATAAAGGTCACAAGTAATGTAAGAAAAACTTTAATTTTGTAGATGATTGGGTCACCATGTTAGTTAAGCACTATTTTTTCCGTAGTTTACAACAAAGTCATTCTCGCTGTCAATACGCTTAGATCTTTTAAACCACTCAACGGCTTTTAATCCATTTCAGCAATAAATGGACTGATTAAAGAAGCCTGTAATGTCAAAAATGTACCGCTCTATTAATATCTAAAATCTCTCGTCGATAGCTCTACCGAAACTGAATAGTTTCCAAGGCCAAGTCAAGTTAAGCGCAACACTAACTACTTTGGAAACTGTATTATGTGTAAGCGGACTTCTTATGGAAACAAAGGCGACATTTTCTAAGCGGAATAGCTCGTTTCTTAGCCAAATTAAATTAAAACTTTGTCTAGCAGATAGTACATGAAAAGGGTTTACAATTAAAGGCATCAAAGAAGAGATTTTTTGATTCGTTGTAAACAGAGATGCACCGAATATTCGTTTGGTATTCGCTAAGTATCCGGTATCTTTTTCACTATTTCTATTCGGTCGAATTATACTACTGCAACTTTAAATAATACCAAAACTGTTACGTTAACCTCTGTGGACAATAGGGGCTATATTTGCTCGCAGTTGCTAAGGAAAAAGGAAAGCTACGAGGCTATTAAACTATTGTCACTACCTGTCGTGTTATTATTTTATTAGGTTGGCATTTGCTGCTTTCATGTCTCTATTATGTTGTTATGGATGAAATACGGACTGAAACTGAAACTATTTGTTTTGAAAATAAAGGCAAAAATTACGACAAGTTGTAATCTGGATGGTTTACATTTTCAACAATAGGTAACATTTTTTATTTTAGGTACGGATAAAAAAACTGGGCCTTATGCCCGTTTTCACCATCAATTCCTAATTTTTAAGTGAACCCTATGAAAACAACATTCCTAATATGTGTTACCATAGGGGTCAATTAAATGGATTGATGGTGAAAACGGGCTTTAGTCTAATAATCATTTTGTACTGCTACTTAGTGCTCAATTTTGCCTAATTTCATTTATTACATTTTTTCAACCAATATGAAATGATTACAAATACTAAAATATTCATAGTGTTATGTTCATGTTAGGTAGGTATATTAAAAAGGACGAGAAACATACCAGCTGCCGTGTAAGTTAAGTTCGTGACCTATGGATGATATTTTTGATGTTAACATTTAAAGATTTAGACTTCAGACTTATTCATATTCATGAAAGGTGAAAATAATACGGCTTATACCTCCGTGGTTGAGGATTCCGGGTGAAGCTCGCTTCCACCTTCGGCCTGATCGTCATTTACCATCAGGTGAGATACAGGTCAAGAGCTTCCTCGTTGTGGATAAAAAAAAATATATTAGAAAATGGAAGATTTTAAATGAACCTAACTATTTTAGAACAACTAGATTTAATTTGAATTCTAACTAATAATCTCAAAGATGGCGGCCCTTTAAAGTATTTAAACTATTTTATACTTGATCAACAAAAAAGTTGACTCTGCTTACTGCTCAAATGTAACAACTTTTCTCAATAGACCGAAGTTCAAATATTAATAAAATCTCTCCATATAAATTGTCATCAGCAATCAGTCTTAATTGTATGAGGAATTAATTTTTATTCAAGAATTTGATATCGGTCCTGGAGGAAAAGTTATTTGAGCCGTAGCCGAAGTATCAACCCTTTCTGTTTGATCGAGTATAAAAAACTGTCTGATACTAGGATTTGTAACAAAACCTGTTATAATAAAGAGATTTGAATTGAAGTGTCTATTTTAGGAATAAGGTGAGCATCCACATTGCCCCAAGCTGAAACGTATTTCGTAAACAAAAGCCGCTGGAATTAACCCTACATTTCACTATCAACCTGTTTCAGAATTACCCTCCCTTAATTTTGGGGCCTTCAGATTTATCACCCACTTAGGGCAGTACACTTTATACTTCAGGATCCAGCGATTGAGCCGTTTGTCAGGTGGCTAATATGTATGGCGGCATGGCTCTATGAAAACCGTGCACTGAGTAAATCTCTACATAATGATATAAAACCACGATAAGAGTTCACTAAGAATATATGGTTAGATTTCCACCGCTTACAACTTATTTTTCAGTATAATTGGCCTCAATAGGCCAGGTTGCACCATCTTACTTTGACTGTAAGAAACGTCAAAAATCTGTCAAAGTCCATACAAAAATCACCGGTTATCGTTATAGTTACGGTAAAATTTAAGTGGTGCGACTCAGCCTTAAGATAGCATTCGGATCAAGACGACCGCGACGAGAGACCACGACCCGAGACCGCGACAGGCAACCGGTCGCAGGTCGCAGGGCGACAGCTACTTACGAATCTTCGCGACACGAGTCGTGCGACCCATACGAAACTTAATAATTCTATTAAAATTTCGTCTTCGTGCGCAGAAAACACGACCATTTTGCATCTGTCGCGTCACGGCACTGCCTTGTGAGCGGCAGTGAGCGACCGAGTCGCGCGACGCAAGTAGCGGCAGGCCACGCCCACACGTCGCGCGACTCGGTTGCTTGCATCCGTCAGCCAGCACTTCCTATTAATTCATATAACGCAGTGGGTCGCGGTCGCCGGTCGCGGTCTCGAGTCGCGGTCGTCTTGATCCGAATGGTACCTTTAGACAATCTTGTAAACCAATTACACCGAAGAAACTTCTTGAAAGTTAAGAAGAGGCTGGATTTTTTTTAATAAGACATTGTGTTTTGTTATTAAACTAACTATTAATAATGTTGAGATCACGCAAGGAGTAAGTTCACAATAATACATTGATTTTCGTCAAATTTTATAATACTTACATTTTTATTGCAATTTCGCACCTTTCTACATACATATTATAAATTATTTTGATACTGCAGTGTAGCTTAAATAGCTGTCGTGTGAAAAATTACCAATGTATCCTCATTTATTCATAAAATCGATTTTAATAGAGATTGTGCACAATTCTGCATTTTCGATACTACTATAATTATTATTAAGCAGCAGAGACACGAACCAAAGGAATTCAATTCGGGAAATTCCAATTCACGTGGAACATTGGAAATTGGAAGCTTTTAGACGTGATCATAGTTTTGGATGAAATTGAATGTATCAAGCTGAGCGGTGATGCATTGGCGCCGTTGCAAAGACTAATTGAATTCGAATACAGAACCTGTGTCAATTTATTCTGCTATTGAACACTGGTTCTGTGTCAATTTATTCTGGATTAGAACTGTACTTTTCGAGTTGATAAATAACAAGAATTATCCTTTTTGGCTCGTATTAATAAAATATTTACCATATTGGATGAAAAGGTTTTAAAGATCTTAAATTAGGAGATAACCACTACGGCAATACGGCAGAAGATGATTGTAAAATTTTAAAGTCATAGGCTGGGTTGCACCATCTTACTTTAACTTTGACAAACGTCAAAAATCTGTCAAGCTCCATATAAAATACACCGGTATATCGTTATAATTACGGTCAAAGTAAGGTGGTGCAACTCAGCCATAAAGTTTCACGGCTACATGTCAAAGTCAAAGCTTTTATTCAGTGCTTAGGCCCTTACCAGTGTTTACATGTCTGTGTTTACATCACCACTTCGGGACAACATATCTGGTGCTGAGAAGTTAATTTTTAAAATTAGCCGAACTCAGGAGTCGAGTTAATAGACGTTCGATATGCTAATCAAAATAATTATTATTGGTACAGTACAGGTATTTGTTCTGAAAAGCTTGTCTAGTAGCAAGCTTACCTGAAGTTTGTTCAAAGTATAAAGTGTGCGGAGCTTTTACGCAAAAGCTTCCAAAGTTGCCGCCGTATTGCGAATACTTACATTACTTAACCAAGTAATTTACCCTCAACCTAAAACATTGTATTTAAAAATAAACTCATTGTTTGTATTCTTAAATAAACTCCACAAAACTTAAAACGTGTCGGTTTTTCCAAGTAGGTAGGTAATTTACCTACCTACTTAATTCTATTCTTAGAAGTAATTTTAAGTTGGCCTGTTTTGCCATTTGTTAATTAAGCCCCTGGTCCCTAACGTATCGATCAGTTAACTTCCAGTCATTATAACGTTACACGAAAACGGGACTATTCCCATCTCTCGTTCCCACCGCTGCAACTCCTGCGTAGCCAGGATCTGTATAGCTTGACCGCCAATAAAAATCTGATAAATAACGTTACAGGAAAGATAAATTATGTACTGAAACTTATGAAAAATCGGTGTTTGATCCTAAATTCCTAAGTAAGTACAAAATAAAAAATATAAAGCATGGTCAATTATTACACTGTCGGCTCCATTATGCTTCATTGAAATTACATTTACATATTATATCAAGAGTAGGTAAATTAACCTTTGATAATTTCTTATCAAATACGTAATCAAAGCAAGCAAGTGAAGGTTTTAAAATATTTATAACAGCAAAATTCTATGAAAAAACATTTTAATATTTTTGTAAATGTACCTACCTTATTAAGTAGATGTTTTATGACAATAATAACCCAAGAAAAGCAGTATCCGCATTCACAAAAATAATTCATGGCGCAATCAAAGTTTACGACATTCAGACTCGTAAATTACAAAATTGAAACGTCTGAGAGACCGTTTATTGTCATATAGTTCCAAAATACTGAACTGTCCTATGCATAACATTGACAGTGGGGCGCCACCGTCAATACCGGACCGCTGGTTCCGATTTTTGCCATGTTGGAAACCATATAGTTGAACGATGGTAGGGCCCCCCTGTCATTGAGTTTGGTGGGACAGTTCAGCGTGGGTCATCTATAGTTGGGTACTAAATACGGAGACAGCAATATAAAGATAATAATTTAGATAAAAGACATAGAATATTTAAAGTTACTGCTTCCATATCGTTTCGTTAATCGAAATTAGACATTTTATGTGGGTAATTTTGGTTGTACTTTTGATTTATTTTAACTTCGAACGATCCCTTTCCATTAGGTAACCCCCAAACTCTTTTGCCTTCCACACCGTATACTTATAAAAAAAATCTTATAGGAATTATGGTCATCAGCATAGGCTGTTCTATAAGTAGCAGGTTAAGCTCTCGAAGCTTCTGTGAAAATTAAAAGTTTCGATCTTTCCTAAAATCTATCTAAAAGTTTCTATCCTATGTAGATACGTGAACTTTTAGATTGAAAACTAAACATAACCGTAACATTTTTTTATTTAATCTCGTCTAATCGACGCCATTATGTAGTCTGGCTCATAAGGACGTAAACAAATCTCAATTTGTTTGATTAAAAAATCTGAAACAACTGATGATCGGTGGGAGTTTTAAGTTGACCTTGAGACACGTTTGACCTGCCAAACATATGCATAACAACTAGGCATTATTATCAATTGAGTTTATTAAGTATAAATTATAATTAATAGGGCAAGGTTGTAGAATACTTAGGTATTAATTTCCAAGCGAATACGGTTCGTCGTTCGCTCGTTTCAGCCGAAAGACGTCCACTGCTGGACAAAAGCCCCGGAAACGGAGACAAAGACCGGTCCTGCGCCGCCCGCATCCAGGCACCTCCCGCGACCTGCACCAGATCGTTGGTCCACCTAGTGGGAGGCTACGTCTTCCGGCTCGTGGTTACCACTCGAGAACTTTTCTGCCCCAGCGGTCATCAGCTCTACGAGCTATGTGCCCGAAGCGTATGTTTTATGTTTTTTATTATAAAAAAAAGAAAAGAATCATGTATGACAATGAAGGGTTAGTTGTGTCATAGAGCAGTATTGATACAATTTTTTGTTTTGTTTTGCGAGTGGAAAATGCATTGATTTTATGGTATTTTATTGATACCCAATGGCCCAAGAGCATGGACCAAAACATGAGCCTTTATTTAGACAAATCGTACCTATTACAATAATAGCAATGTTAAGCTTACGATTAAGCTACTATTTCTTCATGTTGATATACCCCATCTTATCTTACAAAGCAAATAAAGATTCCTTTTATCTCCTTACGTTTACTCTAAAAGTTTTATAACGTCGTCGGGCGAACAAACATTTCATTAGAAGATTGGGAACGCCTACCCGTCCTCAAGTTTGAATTCTGGTAACGTCTAAAAATAAAAATAAAACGGCCAAGTGTTAGCTGTAATTGCGTATCGAGGGCTCCGTACATTTTCTTTGCTTTATTTGATATCCAGATGTTTACAAAAGTAAGTTGAAAGTGGTTTCTAGAATCCTGTTCGTCCATTTCATGTTGCAGTGCTGCAGTAGAATGAAAGGTACTTAGGAAAAAAGTATATTTTCTAACACCGCATTTGTTTTTTCTTTACTTCGAAATTAAGGGAGGGGATTGCTCCTAGAATAGTATTTTACGTTTGGAGGACCCTTGGTTTCAGGTTTTCAAAGTTGTACGGAACCCTAAAAAGAAACGTAACATGGCAATTTGAGTTTCGTAAAAGTTCGTACAACTCGAATCACCGTGAACGTTTCGACAAGTAGTCAACCAACTATTTGTTTTAATTATAATTATTATTTTAATATAATACCTTAATTAAGTCAAGTTAGTCATGAAATTAATTACCACTCCTTTGCGTTGCGCATTCAGGTAAAAATAGAGGTGGAAATTATACCGAGTACTTCATAGACAAACATCAGCCATCGCTGGATTTATCCATCCAACTTATATTTTTGGTTTATTAGTAGGAAATCTACAGTTGTTCAGCGGGATTACCTTTTCTAGCTGTTTTTTTGTTTTTTTTTTCTAACTAGATTCGCTCTGTTAGGCTGCTTTTCCACTGGAGATGTGCTATACAGCTATACTGCGATTTTTTTTTCACTCTTCACAGGAAGCTCTTGGTTTGCATCTCAATTAAGCAGTCTGATTTTCATTAGGATCCCTTTGTCATTATTGATCAGCAAGTAATTTAGTCTCCAATGCAGGAGCACAATCCTCTTTTATATACCAGATGCAAATGGAAGATATGGATTGCATTCCTACGTTGGCTAGATGGGTGAGGCCTGATGTTTGCACATTAATTTGTCCCTTAGTCCCCTTTAGTTAGATTGGCAACATAATAATATTATTATCTTCTTCTTCTTAATCGTTTCGCTCTTGACACAGCGCTCGTGGTCACGTTGAGGCGTTCACGTCGGTTACAGAGGCGAATACAGCTCAATCATTTCAAACGTTACTATATTATTGTACTAGCGTAGCATAGCATGTCTTTAGTGGAAAATCTGCTTGTTCAAAAAGGCAAGGCGATCCTTCAAAGTTCGGACAAATCACTGACTGTGTGGGTCCTTCTAGTTTGGAACTCGTCTAATCGTCTATAATTGATTCGAGGCCCTGTGTTTTAGGGTTCCGTACACAAAGGGCACCAACGGGACCTTTTTAATATGCCCCTGTCGCTTGTATTTCTGTATTTTTAGGAACGTAGGTAGGTAGGTATTATTATTATTATTGGTTTTTGGGCCTTTATTTGCGCCAACTCGACCAGGTTTGATCTATTGTGGCAGCCCTTGTCTTTAAAGTTCACTGCTTAGTCCCGTTGAGTCTATAAATTTCCAGATTCTTTGGAGCGTGATATCTGCTATCTCATCCGGGTGCATGATGTGTCGCCCGAGATGGATACTTCTTTTGCTCATAAGCGGGAAGCATGAGCAAAGAACATGCATGGCCGTTTCTTCTTCTGTATGGCAGAATCTGCACAGAGTTTCCTCGGTCATGTTCATGTTCGATTTATGTTTGTTTAGTTTGCAGTGGCCGGTCAGTATTCTAGTCACTGCACAGGCTTTGTATCTTTTGAACTTTAGCAGTTCCTTAGTTACTTTATTGCTATATCCCTGAATGAGTGCTTTTGAGTGTTTTTGTCCCGATGTAGACTTCCACCACTCAATAGCCTCTTGTTTGCAGAGGGCGGTTAGTAGCGTGGTGGCTCGTTGTTTGGTAATGCCACAGAACGGTTCTACGCCGATTTGAGGGTTATCGGCTCCATCTCTGGCGAGTTCATCTGCTACTTCGTTTCCTTCTATATTCGAATGTCCTGGTACCCATGTAAGCGTTACTTTGTTGGTATTTCCCAGTGCATTCAGTGTCTCGGTGCATGTTTGCACCAATTTTGACGTGTATTCGAAGGATGTTTTAAGATGAACCAATTCCAACAAAAGTCCCATGCGCTCGGAACACTTTGAAACTTACGGTCGCATATTTTTCCGAAATATCTGATTATATGACAGAAACGTCACTAAATAAATTTAGAATGGTTAATTCTTAATAGTAAACAGCCACATTTTTTTCAAAAGTCTTCAGTTTAATAAGGGAAACTGGCCAGCATAGTCGAATCGTCATTCGTGACGAAAATGTGAGCTTTTACACGTCTCGTCAAACAACTGACTATTTGAACACTCAAAATATGAAATAAACAGATCCAACGCTACAAAATTCTTGCTTGGAATCTAAACACTTCTTTTGGTCCCCATTATATTAAAATTAAATGCGTGAACAGCGATTTATGTAGCCAGAAGCAACTGTCGGTGCGGTCAAAAACCATGCTTTGGAGGTGCCTCAAGCTGAGTGGAAAAAATGCTATGAAAAGTGTTTCGGACACATTAAAAAGTACATAAATCATGAAAGACAATACCAATAAACGCAATCAATACCATTTTAATAATATACTACTTTGTTTTCATAGTTAGGCTCACAACTTAAATAGTGTCCCACGTAAAAGGTAGGTAGGTAATAAAATGTTAGTTATAATCACACAAAACTGTAAATACCTTTTATTTTGGAGCTTTTTGCTCAATTTACGGATGTTTTAAATAGATGATAGGTATTTCGTTTACTTAAAAGATGATATTTTATTTATAAATAAAGTTGGAGAAAAGCAACCCTTCAGGACCCATCGAACTCACGCACTTTGCCAGTTAATTATCTGATATTTTTTAAGGATTAAAGTCATCGATTTACTAGTACATTACTATAAAGACTGCGCATTAAAGAAATCAATTCTTTAGTTCTTTATAGTCTCATCAAATATTAATATCCATAGGAGCAAGGTTCGCCCGTGAAAGGTACAATTATGGCATCGATCGATACCATGGGGATGCCGCCACACAGTCGATGGGGCGTGAATAATTAACGTGGGGATTCCTTAGGAAGCTTAGCGATAGATGTCGATTAATATGCCATCGTACGTTACGGTTACTATGTGTGTATAATCGCCGAAGAAATGTTAGGTCAAGTCAAAGTCAAAATTACTTTATTTGCTTGGATTATTTAAATAGTGCTTACGAATCGTCAAATATTAAAATAAAAAAATAAAAGACTGATAAAAATACTTTGAAATAAAGGTCGAATTGGTATCTATTTCTTACTTCTTTTACAGTTGTAATTGAAAATATTTTGAGACATAACGGGTACATTTGTGACCGTAGATACTCGTACCTAAAAAGTTTCTGAAAATAATACAGCCATTCTTAAAATCCCATTATTTAATTAATTAATAGGTATGTTATCGTCATTGACTTATCTTGACAGGCACCTAATGCAAACGATACTCGTCTGAAAAATTACTGTAATTACTGGCCTGTGTAATGACGGTTAGTTACGTTTAGAAAATTTAAAAGTAGTAATTTTTCTCGGTCTTAGCTGCCCATTCAGGTTTTTAAGCACTATAAAACTTTATTTCTTCGGGATATCATGCTGAAGTGGAGCGAGCAATCGAAGAGCCCTCGACTTGCAGGTTATTAAACTCGCCGAGCCCCTTATCGGGAAGAGCTCAGAGCGTGAAGTTTGCACATTTTTCACAGCGCTTCTCAGTTTTAAAGAATAAAGATATGAAATTCCAATCGCGAGAGTCGTGCGACTTGGGAATTGAGACTTGCTGGGATTCGTAGCTGTTTTTCTCCGAATAATTGTTGGGAAAGTGTGAGAAATTAATATTTAGGTGTTTTTTAAAAGATCGGATTTTGCGTAAAAGAGTAGAAACATAAATACAAACTTTCGCGTTTTAATATTATTAGTGGGATTGGCTTTTCAATATTTAGATGTTTCTTAAAAGATTACATTTTGCGTAAGAAAGTAGAAAACATTCATACAAACTTTCGCGTTTTGATATTAGTAGGATTGGCTTTTCAGCTTTAATTTTATTCTTGTTTTAATTTGACCTCTACCACGCCAGCAATTTTAAATCCCGTCGAACATTCGTCTATCTCATTAAAGACAGTTACATAAATGCAAATAATCTATACTAATATTGTAAATGCGAAAGTAACTCTGTCTGTCTGTCTCTCTTTCACGCCTAAAATACTGAACCGATTTTGATGAAATTTGGCATAGCGATAGTTTGAGTCCCGAGAAAGGACATAGGATAATTTTTATCCCGGTTTTTGAAACAGGGACATGCGCGCTCAATTTTTTATGTGACAGACAATATTCCACGCGGGCGAGGCCGCGGGCGGAAAGCTAGTACCTAATAATGTTCAAATTATATGGTAACAATATCTAAACAGAGTCAAACTCACATTGTATAAGGTCAGTGTGACAGAAGTAAATAAGCCTCGACTATAACATTCAATGGCATTTAATTTACCAACCACAAACATAAAATAAGATGTAAAATGTATATTTTCAACTATACTGACTGTACATAAAGTCTTAATGGACCATCCAAAATTTTGTTTACCATAAACCATTAATTTGTAATGATGGTCACTCGACATTAGGGATGGGTTCATCGTTAATATTAATATTCGATTGTTGTTTCAAATCGAAGTAAAATCGATCGACATATAATCCTACCAATATTATAAATGCGAAAGTTTGGATGTCTGGATGGATGTTTGTTACTCTTTCACGCAAAAACTACTTAACGGATTTTGATGAAACTTTGTAGTATTATTCTTTATAGCCCAGAATAACATATAGGCTATAATTTATGACGATCTGTGACAAACTAAATTTCACGCGGGTGAAGCCGCGGGCAAAAGATGTATTTTCGATTCTACTTAAACGGTTTCCCACTTGTTTCATTGCTAATAATTACATATTTACTTAATGACAATGACGGCACATCAAGCTGAACACTAAATAGTCCGATATTCTAGCGACATTACATCAAGTTATCACAAAAAATTGATAACTTTTTCCAACATCTCATTCAATTTATCATCGAGTATAGGTAACACTCCAGTCCCTGACCTCTCTGACTTTAGCTAGAGTAAAGTCGCCTAAAATAAAAGACTACATTTTTTCAATTATTACGACTCGACACGATTCAATTCGATAAAAGTATCGATATTTCACAGCTTTATCGGCGTTTACAGCGCCCAATAACGATAAAATGACGCAATTTGCTCGAGAACGAATTACAGCTGCAAAAAGTCTTCAGCTGAACAAACACGGTGGGGCCAAAACTGGGAATTTTCGACTGGGCTGTTATTGATTTTTATTATCTTGACTCTACTACGACAATAGCTAGGTTAGAGTTAACCATTGATACCTATTTAGTAATAGAAAAAACAATTCAGCTACAATGTGGGTACGGTCACGGTGGGTAGTCCTGACGTCCCCTCCCCCCCTCTAAAAACTAAACTGTTGGCTTGAAAAATCTTTAAAAATTCATGATAATAGTGCTTTTTATGAACTTTCAAGGAAAACTATAGCGGTTAAAATAGATCAGTTAGTTTAAGAGTCGTTTTACTCATGTATTATAAAATTTCATACCTAATAAAAATTCTTTAGAAGAAAATATTAAAAGTGACTTTAGATGAAGTAATTGTTTGCTTCTGAAATATACTGTGGTAACGAAGGACAACTACGGAACCCTACACTGCGCGCTAGGGTGTCCNTTTGAAACCCTAATACTTTAGTTAACTTTGATGATTGTTTTAAAAACAGAAGGAACGGCGCTACATTAATTTGTATGATTCATAGCTGTCGAATGTTTTTTGAGCGAGATATGGCCCCTAAAGTAAAAATTGTCACAACTCTCCTAGGTCTCCCTAATTAAGCAGCAGAGACACGAACCAAAGGAATTCAATTCGGGAAATTCCAATTCACGTGGAACATTGGAAATTGGAAGCTTTTAGACGTGATCATAGTTTTGGATGAAATTGTGTATCGAGCTGAGCGGTGATGCATTGGTGCCGTTGCAAAGACTAATTGAATTCGAATACCTACAGAACCTGTGTCAATTTATTCTGATAATGAACTCTGATTCTGTGTCAATTTATTTTGGAATAGAACTGTACTTTTCGAGTTAGTAAATGACAAGAATTATCACGTTTTTAGCTAGTATTGATAAAATACTTATTATTATGTATATGAAAAGGTTTTTAATGACCTTAAAATAGGAGGTACGGAGGACGGTGAAATGGCAAAACATGATTGTAAAATTTTGAAGTCATCCAGTCTCATGGCTAGAGGTACTAAAATTTCATTTTACAATAATGTATTTTTCAAATTAACCGAACTCAGGACTTCGAATTAATGGACGTTCGATATGCTAATCAAAATAATTATTATTGGTACAGGTATTTGTTCTGAAAAGCTTGTCTAGTAGCAAGCTTACCTGAAGTTTGTTCAAAGTATAAAGTGTGCGGAGCTTTTACGCAAAAGCTTCCAAAGTTGCCGCCGTATTGCGAATATATTACTTAACCAAGTAATTTACCCTCTACCTAAAACATTTTATTTAAAAATAAACTCATTGTTTGTATTCTTAAAATATAACTCTACAAAACTTAAAACGTGTCGGTTTTTCCAAGTAGGTAGGTAATTTACCTATTTAATGCTATTCTTAGAAGTAATTTTAAGTTGGCCTGTTTTGCCATTTGTTAATTAAGCCCCTGGTCCCTAAAGAACTTATCGATCAGTTAGCTTCCAGTCAGTATAACGTTACGAAAATGGGACTATTCCCATCTCTCGTTCCCACCGCTGCAACTCCTGCGTAGCCAGGATCTGTATAGCTTGACCGCCAATAAAAATCTGATAAATAACGTTACAGGAAAGATAAATTATGTACTGAAACTTATGAAAAATCGGTGTTTGATCCTAAATTCCTAAGTAAGTACAAAATAAAAAATATAAAGCATGGTCAATTATTACACTGTCGGCTCCATTATGCTTCATTGAAATTACATTTACATATTATATCAAGAGTAGGTAAATTAACCTTTGATAATTTGAAGTTTTTAAAATATTTATAACAGCAAAATTCAAAGCAAGCATTCAGCAAGTGAAGGTTTTAAAATATTTATAACAGCAAAATTCTATGAAAAAACATTTTAATATTTTTGTAAATGTACCTGAACTTTTTAAGTAGATGTTTTATGACAATAATAACCCAAGAAAAGCGGTATCCGTATTCACAAAAATAATTCATGGCGCAATCAAAGTTTACGGCTTTCAGACTCGTAAATTACAAAATTGAAATGTCTGAGAGACCGTATAATGTCATAGTTGGGTACTAACTACGGAGACAGCAATATAAAGATAATAATTTTCATACAAGACATAGATTACGTAAAGTTACTGCTTCCATATCGTTTCGTTAATCGAAATTAGACATTTTATGTGGGTAATTTTGGTTGGATCCCTTTCCATCAGGTAACCCCCAAACTCTTTTGTCTTCCACCCCGTATAATAAAAAAAAATCTTAAAGGAATTATCGTCATCTGCATAATATGCTGTTCTAAAAGTAGCAGTTTAAGCTCTCGAAGCTTCTCTGAAAATTAAAAGCTTCGATCTTTCCTAATATCTATCTAAAAGTTTCTATCCTATGTAGATACGTGAACTTTTAGATTGAAAAGTAAACATAACCGTAACATTTTTTTATTTAATCTCGTCTAATCGACGCCATTATGTAGTCTGGCTCATAACGACGTAAACAAATCTCAATTTGTTTGATTAAAAAATCTGAAACAACTGATGATCGGTGGGAGTTTTAAGTTGACCTTGAGACACGTTTGACCTGCCAAACATATGCATAACAACTAGGCATTATTATCAATTGAGTTTATTAAGTATAAATTATAATTAAGGTTGTAGAATACTTAGGTATTAATTTCCAAGCGAATACGGTTCGTCGTTCGCTCGTTTCAGCCGAAAGACGTCCACTGCTGGACAAAAGCCCCGGAAACGGAGACAAAGACCGGTCCTGCGCCGCCCGCATCCAGGCACCTCCCGCGACCTGCACCAGATCGTTGGTCCACCTAGTGGGAGGCTACGTCTTCCGGCTCGTGGTTACCACTCGAGAACTTTTCTGCCCCAGCGGCCATCAGCTCTACGAGCTATGTGCCCGAAGCGTATGTTTTATGTTTTTTATTATAAAAAAAAGAAAGAATCATGTATGACAATGAAGGGTTAGTTGTGTCATAGAGCAGTGTTGATACAATTTTTTGTTTTGTTTTGCGAGTGGAAAATGCATTGATTTTATACCCAATGGCCCAAGAGCATGGACCAAAACATGAGCCTTTATTTAAACAAATCGTACCTATTACAATAATAGCAATGTTAAGCTTACGATTAAGCTACTATTTCTTCATGTTGATATACCCCATCTTAGCTTACAAAGCAAATAAAGATTCCTTTTATCTCCTTACGTTTACTCTAAAAGTTTTATAACGTCGGGCGAACAAACATTTCATTAGAAGATTGGGAACGCCTACCCGTCCTCAAGTTTCAATTCTGGTAACGTCTAAAAATAAAAAAAAACGGCCAAGTGTTAGCTGTAATTGCGTATCGAGGGCTCCGTACATTTTCTTTGCTTTATTTGATATCCAGATGTTTACAAAAGTAAGTTGAAAGTGGTTTCTAGAATCCTGTTCGTCCATTTCATGTTGCAGTGCTGCAGTAGAATGAAAGGTACTTAGGAAAAAAGTATATTTTCTAACACCGCATTTGTTTTTTCTTTACTTCGAAATTAAGGGAGGGGATGGCTCTTATCTAGAATAGTATTTTACGATTGGAGGACCCTTGGTTTCAGGTTTTCAAAGTTGTACGGAACCCTAAAAAGAAACGTAACATGGCAATTTGAGTTTCGTAAAAGTTCGTACAACTCGAATCACCGTGAACGTTTCGACAAGTAGTCAACCAACTATTTGTTTTAATTATAATTATTTTAATATAATAACTTAATTAAGTCAAGTTAGTCATGAAATCAATTACCACTCCTTTGCGTTGCGCATTCAGGTAAAAATAGAGGTGGGAACTATACCGAGTACTTCATAGTCAAACATCAGCCATCGCTGGATTTTCCCATCCAACTTATATTTTTTGGTTATTAGTAAGAAATCTACAGCTGTTCAGAGGGATTACCTTTTCTAGGTGTTTTTTTTTCTAACTAGATTCGCTCTGTTAGGCTGCTTTTCCACCGGAGATGTGCTACACCGCTATACTGCGAATATATTTTTTTTCACTCTTCACAGGAAGCTCTTGGTTCGCATCTCTATTGATGCAAAGTCTGATTTTCATTAGGATCCCTTTGTCATTATTGATCAGCAAGCCATTTAGTCTCCCATCAGGAGCACAATCCTCTCTTATACAGGGTGTTAGGTAAATGGGTATATGAGCCGACACTAGCCCATGTTAACATGGGCATAAAATATAAATGGTATGGTGAAGTCAGAAATTTGATATCATCATATTATTTTTTTTATTTTCATACAAAATAAATTTTATAAAATCCGATTTGTATGAAAAATAAAATTATTAAAATAAAGACATCAATTTTCTGACTTCACCATACCATTTTTATTACCATGTTAGCATGGGCTAGTGTCGGCTCATATACCCATTTACCTAACACCCTGTATAGGTACCAGAGGGAAATGGAAAATTTGGATTGCATTCCCACGTACGCCAGATGGGTGGGGCCTGATGTATGCACATTTAATTTTGTCCCTTAGTCCCTTTTGGTTAGATTGGCAGCATATTATCTTTTTCTTCTTAATCGTTTCGCTCTTGACACAGCGCTCGTGGTCACGTTGAGGCGTTCACGTCGGTTACAGAGGCGAATACAGCTCAATCATTTCAAACGTTACTATATTATTGTACTAGCGTAGCATAGCATGTCTTTAGTGGAAAATCTGCTTGTTCAAAAAGGCAAGGCGATCCTTCAAAGTTCGGACAGCCGCCCAGGGACAAATCCCTGACTGTGCGGGTCCTTCTAGTTTGGAACTCGTCTAATCGTCTATAATTGATTCGAGGCCCTGTGTTTTAGGGTTCCGTACATAAAGGGCACCAATGGGAGTACGGGACCTTTTTAATATGTCCCTGTCGCTTGTCTTTCTGTATTTTTAGGAATGTAGGTAATAAAATGTTCATTATAATCACACAAAACTGTAAATACCTTTTATTTTGGAGCTTTTTGCTCAATTTACGAATGTTTGAAATAGATTATAGGTATTTCATTTACTTAAAAGATGAAATTTTATTTATAAATAAAGTTGGAGAAAAGCAACCCTTCAGGACCCTTCGAACTCACGCACTTTGCCAGTTAATTATCTGATATTTTTTAAGGATTAAAGCCATCGATTTACTAGTACATTAGTATAAAGACTGCGCATTAAAGAAAGCAATTCTTTAGTCATAGTCTCATCAAATATTAATATCCATAGGAGCAAGGTTCGCCCGTGAAAGGTACAATTATGGCATCGATCGATACCATGGGGATGCCGCCACACAGTCGATGGCGCGTGAATAATTAACGTGGGGATTCCTTAGGAAGCTTAGCGATTGATGTCAACATGCCATCGTACGTTACGGTTACCATGTGTTTAATCACCGAAGAAATGGTAGGTCAAGTCAAAGTGAAAATTCCTTTATTTGCATGTAATATTATAAATAGTGCTTACAAATCGTCAATATACAAAAAAAAACTTTACAGTTTTAAAGATCGAATTGGTATCTATTTCTTACTTCTTTTACAGTTGTAATTGAAAATATTTTGAGACATAACGGGTACGTTTGTGACCGTAGATACTCGTACCTAAAAAGTTTTGGAAATTATATAGCCATTTTTAAAATCTCATTATTTAATTAATTAATAGGTATGTTATCGTCATTGACTTATCTTGACAGGCATCTAATGCAAACGAAACTCGCCTCTGTAATGACGGTTAGTTACGTTTAGAAAATTTAAAAGTAGTAATTTTCCACGGTCTTAGCTGCCTATTCAGGTTTTAAGGCACTATAAAACTTTATTTCTTCGGGATATCATGCTGAAGTGGAGCGAGCAATCGAAGAGCCCTCGACTTGCAGGTTATTAAACTCGCCGAGCCCCTTATCGAGTACAGCTCAGAGCTGGAAGTTTGCACTTTTTTCACAGCGCTTCTCAGTTTTAAAGAATAAAGATATTAAATTCGAATCGCGAGAGTCGTGCGACTTTGGAATTGAGACTTGCTGGAATTCGTTGCTGTTTTTCTCCGAATAATTTTTGGGAAAGTGTGAGAAATTAATATTTAGGTGTTTTTTAAAAGATCGGATTTTGCGTAAAAGAGTAGAAACATAAATACCTACAAACTTTCGCGTTTTAACCCATGTTATTAGTAGTTGTATAAGGTCAGTGTGACAGAAGTAAATAAGCCTCGACTATAACATTCAATGGCATTTAATTTACCAACCACAAACATAAAATAAGATGTAAAATGTATATTTTCAACTATACTGGCTGTACATAAAGTCTTAATGGACCATCCAAAATTTTGTTTACGATAAACCATTATTTTGTAATGATGGTCACTCGACATTAGGGATGGGTTCATCGTTAATATTAATATTCGATTGTTGTTTCAAATCGATCGACAAATAATCCTACCAATATTATAAATGCGAAAGTTTGGATGTCTGGAATTCTGGATGGATGTTTGTTACTCTTTCACGCAAAAACTACTAAACGGATTTTGATGAAACTTTACAGTATTATTCTTTATAGCCCAGAATAACATATAGGCTATAATTTATGACGATCTGTGACAAACTAAATTTCACGCGGGTGAAGCCGCGGGCTAAAGCTAGTTACTTACTATATGTATTTTCGATTCTACTTAAACAGTTTCCCATTTGTTTCATTGCTAATAAATACCTTATTTTACACTTACTTACTTATTTTAACATTAATATTGTTGTTAGTTTTAAGTACCTACTACATCGTAAAACTGTCTCCTGGCCTCCACGACACAGGCTTGCCTAGTGTGGAGTCCAACGTTATTATGTGAAAATATGTAATGATATTTTGGTAATAAATGATTTTATTTATTATTATTTATTTATTTATTTATTTACTTAATGGCAATGACGGCACATCAAGCTGAACACTAAATACCTAGTCCGATATTCTAGCGAAATTACATCAAGTTATCACAAAAAAGTGATAACTTTTTCCAACATCTCATTCAATTTATCATCGAGTATAGGTAACACTCCAGTCCCTGACCTCTCTGACTTTAGCTAGAGAAAAGTCGCCTAAAATAAAAGCCTCTACATTTTTCAATTATTACGACTACACGATTCGATTCGATAAAAGTATCGATATTTCACAGCTCTATCGGCGTTTACAGCGCCCAATAACGATAAAATGACGCAATTTGCTCGAGAACGAATTACAGCTGCGAAAAGTCTTCAGCTGAACAAACACGGTGGGGCCAAAACTGGGAATTTTAGTCTGGGCTGTTATTGATGTTTGTTATGTTGACTCTACTAAGACAATAGCTAGGTTAGAGTTAACCAGTGATACCTATTTAGTAATAGAAAAAACAATTCAGCTACAATGTGGATACGGTCAGTCTTTCAGAGATTTAGCTCACTTTTAGCTCGGTCCACGGGCCAAGTTGGATTGATTTTTTAAATATTCTTTCTTATAGCAACTGGGCCCACTTTAAGATTCTAGAGTAGAATTTTGTTGATTTGGTGTATAATTTGTGTCTATGCATATTGCATATTGAAGGTGGTTCCAGTTGCCAGAAGAAATAATATTTATTTAAAAATTCAATCTAACTTGGCCCGTGGACCAAGCTAAAAGTGGGCCAAGTCGCTGGAAGACCCCGTTTCGAGTCGTTCCACTCTATCTATGTTTATGTTCTCTATATACTTGTCACGTTTACCTTTTACTTCTAAGAAATAATTTACTTGAAACAATATTTTAATTGTAAAATTAATTAGTTGTTGTTCTATTTGTCATTACATTAAGAAAAAACACATACGGGTATTTCAATGTCATGTTTCTATAGAATTACAAGATTTAAGACGGTTAGGGAAGTTTCACTTAAAATTAGACCATAGTCAGTATATCGTGCGTGAGAATAAACCATACTCGTACATCGTATTTAGGGTTCCGTAGTCCTGACTTCCCCTGCCCCCCTCTAAAAACTAAACTGTTGGCTTGAAAAATCTTTAAAAATTCATGATAATAGTGCTTTTTATGAATTTTCTAGGAAAACTATAGCGGTTAAGATATATCAGTTAGTTTAAGAGTCGTTTTACTCATGTATTATAAAATTTCATACCTAATAAAAATTCTTTAGAAGAAAATATTAAAAGTGACTTTAGATGAAGTTATTGTTTGCTTCTGAAATATACTGTGGTAACGAAACAACTACGGAACCCTACACTGCGCGTGACACGACAGGCACTTGGCCGGTTTTTTACTGATTTGATAGGTATTTAAATTGATGGCTTAGATATTTGTAGAGAAATAGCTTGCCTACTATGCATACTATATTGTCACCATGGCAACCTTGGCAACTAAACTAATAATAGAGATTGCCTCATTTTAAACTAAGTATTGTCTTCAACTAGTTTTAACATACACCATACAAAACATCAGATCCTAAGCCATAATAATAAAAATAATTTCCTCACATTCAAACGAAAAGAGTAAATAAAGCTAACTGCTCTCATACACTTCTATTCATACAAGTTTAAATGTAAATTATTTTGAACAAGCAAAAAATACAAGCACATTTGCTGGCTATTGTATTTGCTGTGTATTATAAAGATTGACGTATGCAAAATGGACGCCGGCGCAATGTCCGAACCAATTGGAATATCGCGAGTGCGTACACAGAGCGATCGCAGACAACAATAATCCTGAAATTTTAGTGTAAAAATAGAGCCAAGTTATAAATACACTATTTTCAGAAATTCATACTCTTTAAAACATAATCCTTCTGGCGCAGTCGAGTAATAGGTACGTGAGTATTTATCTCCCTCATTATTAGTACGTAATTTTGATTCTACTCAAAATTCCGGTAATGCCTGTCTCATCTTATTTCAATATGCTGGCTTCTACCCATGTGCGTCTTAACTCAGTGACCTGTTTTGGGCATACTACGTAGCCTTAGCGAGCTTACAGAATTCAATTTACGAGTATGAATTCGAAATAATTAGTGTAAATGTGCTTCTTCAATATCATTATAAATTGTACGTTTATGATTAATTATCTTGAGAATAGAAATTAAGTCACATAAATTGAATGATAGATTTTTTTAGCATAATCCTTATAACTTTTTATACGGGACAGGAGGAGGCAGACGATTATGTGAGTTACATGGCATAACACATCGCATTTATTAATAAGTACATAAAAGCGAAAGGTCGTAGGTTCGATTCCCGCCTTAGGCAGTTCGATTTTTTCCAAGTTGTTGATTTCAACATTTATTTAAAATACATAAATGCTATTTGGCGAATTGAGAACTTGGCGGTACACTACAGTGCAACCGACGGTTTGTTTATATTATTGGCGATATCCGAAGTCTGCGACTGACAGCGGCAGGTGCGCGTGACGTCACGCCCACCATTTCCCTTTGCAAAATTAGACGAAAGTCGGCGAACGGTTTACAATATCGGAAAATGTTTTGGTATTGTTCTTATTAAAATAAATATCGATAGAAGTTTGATAAAGCTTGAAGTTCGATCGACTGATCTGAAGGTATCTTACTTTTTCATTACAGAATGAGTCCGATTTCGCTACGAAAATGTACTTAGGTATTTTTACTCTTAGTAGGTATGAGGTTCTACATTCGTCAAAACTCAAGTCTAAGGCTGGGTTGCACTATCTTCTTTTGACTGTAACAAACGTCAATAAATCTGTCTTACTCCATTATAATAATCTTTTCTTAAAGGTTTTAAACCTTTGTTTGTCACCTGTCATCCGCTTTGCAATGGAGGGAAGTCGAACCTTAATTTCGAACTCCTCCTATGTTCTTCTGATTAAATTCGTTGCGGGTCCAATGACAGTTTAACTTTCCCCCGGGACAAACTTGACCTTCATTGGTTGGGTTTTTGTGGCGGTCAAGCTGTAGATCCTGGCTACACAGGAGTTGCAGTGGTGGGAACGAGAGGTGGGAATAGTTCCATTACTCCATACAAAAATCACCGGTTATCGTTAAAGTTACGGTCAAAGTTTGGTGGCGCAAGTGTGCAACTGAGCCTAAAACCTATCCATTGTTTTCAGGAGAATACAAGGTGGTCCTATACAAAAAGTTTTTATATTTGAGCACCAGAATCACTCCCTTTTGAATCTAACAGCTTTTTTACTTAGAAAGTGTATGAAGAACTCAGGTGCTCAGTATTACAGAACGAATTTTTTTTAAGTGCAATTCAGAAACACAAACTACACCTTTGGGCGCAACTTATCCGAAAAACCCCTCAAAGGCCCAAACTCTGCCCATTTTGAATACAACACGATCCACTCTTTAATGTATCACGAATATTTACATAGAAATGAGAATTATAACTTGAATAGAATAACTCTGCATACGCGGCCCCTATTAACATACTTCGTCAACTCCTTATCGAATTTTTTCGCTTGACTTTTATGTAGCCAGCTTGTAAATAATTTTGTTTCTTATTTCTTTCGGAACAAAGTTGATTTTGAAAGGAGAGCGCTTTCGTATACAACATTGATGAGCAAAAGTACTCTGGTAAACGATTTGAGTATTTGACTTTACCTGCCTCTTTCAAACACCCTGAGATTTATGTCAGATAAGTAACTGCAAAAAATAACTTCTATTTTATATTAATTTTCTTTTGTTTTTCATTAAAGCAGCAGTTTACTATTTTATTATGCTAAATGGAACATTTTTTTTATTCGTAAGAACATTACCCATTTTCGGGAGCATGTTTTGGATTAATGTACATCACATCAGACTGTACATTTTTGTAGTAAAATATCACCTGAAAACTTTTTAGAAATTTTTTTTTGTGAAAATAGTGCTTTCGGGGATTGGACTCGTCTAACCGAACAAAATCAGCTTTCTATTCTTATAAAATTGGTTTTACAAATCACATTCCCTACCACTAATTACTGGCGCCTCCTTCACACAATTTCTGGGAAACCGCAATTACTTAAGTATACAAAAACTGTGGCACTCTATCTAAATTAGAATTACCGATGTAGACATTTCATCAAACAGCCCGAGTTTGGGCAACAAAAATAGCGAAGTTCGTTAAAAAGTGGCCAAAAGTTTGGGGCAACATTGTTTGGAATACTGTGTCGTACATTAAATTACAAAATTTTACCCGCTGTGCCTTTGCACTGTTTATAAAAGGACAAAAAATGTAAAACGAGAACCAATTTCATACGTTGTGCCTTTCCGATTAGGCTGATGCTGTGAATTCTCAAATCTTCAAGTTAGTATTGCCACTTTGTTTCTCTAAATAAATACTTTAAAAAACTCTTTTGCATTGTATGTATACGAATAGCATGAACCTATACTTTTCACATTATAAAGCTGAAGAATTTGTTTGTTTGCGCTAATTTTAGGAACCTACTGGTCCGATTTGAAAAAATCTTTTTGTGTTGGATACTTATCGAGGAAGGCTTTAGGCCACATAACATCATCCTACAGCCAATAGGGGCGGAGTAAAGAAAAATGTTGCAAAAATGGGAAATATGCTGGCACAGCTAGTGGTTTAAATAATTCTAGACCTGGTAGAAATGAAAAGTTATAGATTTCTTGAAGACAAGAAAACAAAAATACTACAACTATGAAAATTGACATTTTCACTCTTTACGGTGCACAAAGAACAGTAATCTTTATCTACCTTCAGTATAATAACAGGGCGTGTATTTATTATGAAATCCACTCAAGAAACAATAGGCCTTGACACGAGATCAATCAGCGTGTAGTATCTCATTGCTAGGTAATGCTGTTTACATAATAGGTCTTTACTTATTTCCTATAGTTTATATGTAGTTACTAGAGTAATAACTACTGCACTTTTATTTCATGTGATGACATGAAAGGAATTTTCATTATACAGGGTGTTGATTTCAATCCTCGCCATATTTATTCAGGTGATCTATTATGACTTATTGACTAATTTAAAATACGAGTAGGTATATCCCACGTCAATAAAAATTACCACTTTTCGATTTTGATGACAGGTAGGTACAGTAATATAAGTTTTTCACTGATTATCATTTAAATCTGTCTGCTCGTTTACCTCCTGTCCCATAAAAAAACATATGTTAACTCATCTGCAGGTTACTCGATCTGTATCACCGTAGTGACATAACCACCAAGATCGATAAATAAATAAATAAAATAGAGCTCTAAAACGATTACTTTACAAAACACGACAAGAAGACCAGCTGTGGCAATAATTTCAGTTATTCAAACGTTGGTAGAGCTGATCCTGAAAGTATTAAAAGTGATCCTAGTTGTTTCATTAGATAATGGGATTCATTAGTTTAGAAAGGTTCATATCCTGAATGAGGTCATGGAACTGATATCGGTAGGTGTTTGAGGAGCAGAGCACGTATCGCATGCAAATGGATTGAGAGAAATTCGTACGTTAAATGAGTCCATTGCTACACGTTATCAGAAGTATTATCAGTGAATCCTTCAAACTTTAGCTGAAAAACTTATTCTTCATGTTGTTTCAGCCAAAAGACGTCCATAGCGGAACAAAGGCCTCACCAAGGATTTTTCCACAAAGACTGGTCCTGCTGTCCGCATCCAGGTGCCTCCATTAATGGTTAAAGTAACTTAAGCCTGTTTTCGCCATCAATCCCTAATGTTTAAGTGACCCATAATATGGTACTTAACACATAACAGGAATTTTGTTTTCATAGGGGTCACTTAAAAATTAGGGACTGATGGTGAAAACGGGCATTAGATTTATAAGTGAACCTATTCTTTTTAAATACTTATTATAATGTACTTAATTATACATCTTGCGCGATAATAACTAACTGATTAGCATATATNGCATATATCAGGCGATACGACTTTATTAATTTACATCTAGTCACATACTACAAGACCTTTCATTTTGCACTTTAAATCCATACTATTAAAGAGCACGACTATGTTTATTTTATCACCAGCACATAAGTCAATCCATTATGGTTCTTGTTTCCATGTAATTAAAGTGCTAACGAGTTTCTTTTACAATGCACTCGGGTTTTTCAATTAGAGCGTGTTACCGTAACCCACACGTGACCTGGATACGGCTGATGTAACATACGGCAGAATAACGCTAGAAGTAGGGAAATAAATCTTATTTTTGGGTCACCATTTTCTGGACTTTTCATGTATTAAATTGGTGAATAGTANAAATAATAACTAAGGCATCTTGCAAATATGACCATCATCATCAGTTGTAAATATTGTCTCGCGTCATCGGCTTTTTCAGTTTGCTCGTGAAAAAATTGCGAGAAACTATTCTAGTCTTTCAAAACTCAATAAAAGTAATTTAATGATAACTCAACATCAATTGTTTTTGATCATTGATTCTGATAGCAAAATACCTACCAGTTAAAAACATGATTATTTTAATGATTAAGTCAAGTCCCCATTTTCACCCTAATTTAATATGAGACGACTTTGTCAATGTCTGTAGATTTAGACATTTAGATTCGATTTCGACTCTACAAACCCGTATCATTAACTTATGCCATAGATGCTTATGGTCAATACATAGTATAGTCATCATTAAATTTAATAAACGGGCAAAAGCTTGTACCTATGCATTTATCTTTATTCTATCGACTACTCTACTCGGCTAAATTATCTTTTTTTTTAATGGCAACCAAATCTCTCTGGGAGGTTTGACAATTGACATAGTTATCAATAGAACGTGGGTGTTTCAGTTCTATTGTTTTTTCATGGATTCCGTGGAGTTAAGTAGGTATGCCCGTAAGCAGGTTTCAAGACGTCACCGGGTCCAAAGCGGGTTGTTCATACGACACTCGATGCGCGCTCAAATTCGAAGTATTTCAATGTTTTTTATAATTTATCACTTCACTGCACTTTAGAACACAAAATAACACCAAATTTGTACACAAAAGTCCATTAAATAATAAATGAAAACCATTAAAACAGATCGACCATGCTTCCCGTTCAACTACCCTCCACGGAATCCCTAAATTATCTTCTTAGGCTGGGCTGCACCATCTTACTTTAACTTTGACAAACGTCAAAAATCTGTCAAATTCCATACAAAAAACACCGGTTATCGTTAAAGTAACGGTCAAAGTTAGGTGGTGCAACTCAGCCTTAATCTCGCACTTTTTTACATGTAAGATTGTATTTTATCTTTTCATTTAGGTAGGTACTAAAGAGAAAAACAGAGGTCGCAGGTAATTTAATTTAGTAAATGCTTTAATACAATTGTCACCGTAAATATGCGCCTCGTCGCTTATTAAACAATAAACTACAATTTCTAGCAAAGCAACTCATATCCAGAAATCTCAGTTTTATTGTCCACAAACATGTTGCTAAGGAACATTTAATTTATTAGTTTTTGGCTAAATATAGCAGCGCCGGCGCAGAGCAAACTATAACATCCTTACAATAACGGATTTCTTGCGTCTATTAATAACTCATGTTGCGTACATCGTACCTTTGTAGCTATAAACAAAATGGCTTTAAAAAAATTGTCTAGAATTAGAATATCATTTTGGATTGGATCGGAGACTTAGGGCCTTGCCACACTAGCGGATCACAAGCGTTTTCAAAGCGGAGCGGCTCCGCTGCGCGACTAACACGTCGCGGATGCGAAACGTTTCCGCCTAGAGTTTTCGTCTCAAGTTCGCCGCCCAACCGCGACGTCTCCGCCGCGCAACCGTGGCGTGTACGCTGTGTCGCCGCTCCGCTTTGAAAACGCTTGCAATCCGCCAATGTGGCAGCTCACGTAGTGTTGCCAGGTCTCCCACTCGGTGGAACGATTCTCTTCTAGTTGAGGTAAGCACATCGGTTGTTGTAGAAATCCTCGGACCAAGGCCTTTGTCCAGAAGTTATTATTATTCATACCAAAGCAGGTATTTGACTGCAATCTCACCTGATGTTAAGTGAGATTCAGTATAGGATGTTACATACTTGCCAAGTGCCTATTCATTCTCGTCTTGAAGAGGCGTGAAAAGAGAGTTGACATCTCTTGATTGAAACGAACAATAATTTTGGATTAAATACGTATAAGCGATAGGTAATTTTAGTAAGGCGCTGGATGCAGGCCGCTACCAACCGGGCAATATGGAATTCATTGGGGAATGCCTATATGTTCAGCAGTGGACGTCCTGTGGCTGAAATGATATCTGTGTTCAGCTATTATATGGTAAATGCTCTGCCATTGATAGCTTTAGGTTAGGTTTCAGATTAAGTTTCGTGTTTTGATATCGAGCATAATATTGTAAAAGTCATTTAGTTACCTGGTACCTACCTGGAGTAAGTGTGACTTAGTTTAAAATTGCAAATTTTACAGTCAAATATAGTCAGCCCCATTTCCAAAATGCCTTTAAATTAGACCTAACTTTCCAATGTCTTGAGAACTCACGTTGCCAGACAACTTCGGCAATTAGTTACGCTCAGCAGCCAAGGAATATTTACGGCCTTCACAGCCAATTGTCACGTAACGCCAGTAGAGGAGACAAACGGAATTAATACGTGAGAGACATTTTAAAATGTCTATTAATTTTATGGGCTGTGCTAGACGATGACTATTGAGTTTTTTGAACTACTTATTCAGCAGATCATCCATATGAGTATTAATAAAACACCGCGACTGACTACTTCTTCCTTGGCCCCTCACTGGTGAGGATCGCGTCCACATATACAGCTTATGACCGTGAGAGCGAATACCTCCCTCCACAGACGAGCACGTCTGCCTTCCTTTTGACCGCGACTGACAGATAAATGAAATTTAGGAAGTAACGACTTCCTGATGGCTGTGATTGACTATAAATCAGCATGGATAAGTTATTCCTGAAAGTTGATCCCAAAATAGGTATAATTATTTTTGAGTTTAGTCTGACGCCAGCCAGGTCAAGCCACTTGTAGTTTAAATAAAGATCTCTTTTGAAATTTCATCGCCAATTAAAAAAAACATTAAAAATTCCATCGAGTCGAAAATTCAAACTGATTTACGAAAAATATTCAGTTGTAAGTTATAATAATCTTGAACGCGTGATTAAGTACCACTTAAATTCAAACGAACTTAATAAAGCCTACTTGAAATAATTTAATTTTTGAAGTTCAAAATGTTCACTCAATTCATAATAACGTTATTTACTTCGGTATCTCATTTCAATGATAAAAAGGTCTTCATAATTTTAAAGAAATAAGTTTTTATAACGACCTAACTTTTGCCAAGTTATATCGTTTTCATCGCAAGCCTTTAATAGATATTTATTACAAATTACTTGCCATTATTCCTTAGCCTTTTATGCTGTTTTTAGAGGACACCCATAATTACAGCAATTAAGAAATATCATAAAATTAATGGATGCATAATTCTGTTATAAACTAAAGGCTCTCAGTAAAGTCAATATTTTAATTTAATATACCTAAGCTAGGTATTTAATTAAAATCCTAATAGCAAGGTTACTTTTGCTATTAATTTATACGACAATTTTTACATCGCCTTTCGCCTTCATTTGGATACAAATTATTAGGCCCTGGGGTTCTAGGTATATCACAATACAAAAGACATTAATCATGTACTCGTATAAAGGATATTTATCATTTCACATCCTACGATATTTTTACATTCGATCAATGAACAATAACTCACTCCATCCGTTCAATCAATCATTCATTCCTCATTACAATCTCCATTCAAATCTGGAACAGAACAAAGCTCTGTTCGTTTTGCGTGACGTCAGCGATCCTCGTTTGTTTCTGGACCTATATTTACGCTGACGTTGACGAGCGAGCACCTGTTACGTAATTTATGTTTACAGATTTATGGTATACTAGCGGCTGCCCACGACTTCGTACGCGTGGATCCCGTTTTACCCCCTTAGGGGTTGAGTTTTTCAATTCCGTTTTGGTCAGCACCTACGTCCTGAAAGGAACCTTCATGCAAAATTTGAGACTCCTAGCACTTGTAGTATCTGAGAATTCGTAATGAGTGAGTCAGTCAGTGACCTTTGTTTATGTACCTTATGTATGTATTTTTCTACAATGTATGCCTACTTACCTTATAAGGTGAGTGAGTATGTTATATTTATTTACTTCCACTAGAAAGCTCCTTCATTCGATAGTACATAATCTCAGTTTTTTTTTAAGAAGACCTGACGATTCATACAAATGAAGTCATAAGGTTTCTTATATTCGTTACAGATGACTATTATCATGTAACATCGTTACGGTAAATCCACTGTAAATCACTTATTGTTACTTATAGCAGTATTATTTTGAAACACTGTTTTTTATTATCAGTCTATTCAAATTTCAATTTCATGATCACATTAATATTACCCTTCAGCACCTGTAAGACAGTCTCATCTAATCCCAAATTTGAAATTCAGCTATTGTCTACGGGCTTGGAGCTACGTCAATCTGGCTCAGGTGTGAACGGGGAGAGGGAAGCAGGGTTGTCGTTAAACTACTTGAATATAATAGAAAAGGTAAATTATGCCCGTTTTCACCATAAATCCCTAATATTTAAGTGACCCCTATTAAAACAAAATGTGTAACCATAGGGGTCACTCACAAAATTAAGAATTGATGGTGAAAACGGGCCTTAGTTTATTATAAAGTTTCTCTTAGTAAAGGTCCGATTAACATATCGTAAGAGCGATTACGTAGAGCACAATGAAATATTAGCATTTCATATTCAGATTTTCATAAGTGTTCATAAGTGCCACTTGTGGTCTAAACTGAATAAATATTTTTGATTTGATTTGATTTGATTTTTATCGCAAGGCACATGATTTATGAAGATATTACAGCTTAACTGTGTCATTAGCCTTAAAACCGACATTTCATGAACTGAAAACTATTATGAGCTTGTTTATTAGGTTCCATTTTTGTTTATTTATTTCGTAAAAGTGGCAATTAGAACAAAAATGAAGTAAAAAGTTTACTGACAGTCGTTATTATGGGGTTCTTATTGATTTTTATCAAAGGCACACGTACACTAAGATATAGGTCAATAAAAAACAAACGACTGTCGCATTCTGTCTACGGCGAGCAGTAAACTTTTTACAACGTATTAAAAATATTCCGAGGTGGCGGTTGGCAACCTTAGAAATTTGGTGTGGCACGCCCTCACCCCCTCCGGGTGACGTCACAAGATCAAGGCTACCAATACACTTGTAATGGGTATTGACTTCTTTTCTGTATGGGAATGCCTGCTGTCAGTGACCGTGATTTTGATGTAACGCCATAGAGCATTATATCGCTGTTAGTAACTTTCTTTATGTGCACTTACTCGACTTACTATTAGTTTTTAAATTAGTAACTAAGTAGTAATACTAATCTGTAACTGAAGTGATGAACGTTTAAAAATAATAAGTAGGTATTTGCTTAACTACACAATACCTATTGTTTTTTTAGCTTTTAGTAAGATAGGCACTCTCCCGCTACAAATGTTTACAGCTCGTAGCTACGTCACTTTGAGCTTTATCGTTGTACAGTCCTAGTAATAAAATGGGTCACAAATAAATTTATCAGGTCTTTAAATAAAGACTGAAGTAATATTGTTGGGCTTAGGAACTTGAATTTAATTATGATAATGTCTGTTTTTGGTTTTGATAAGAATTAAAGCTTTTTAGTTTGTGACGACTTTAAATACATACATTCTGTGATAATCTTAAATCCGTATGACGGGCAGAAGCTAATGACCTAAGAGAACAAAATTGCACTTCACACTAATAGGTATAAATTATAAAGGCAAAGTTTGTGAGTAGTGAGTATGTTTGTTACTTCTTCATGTCTAAACGGCTGGAGCGATTTTAATAAAATTTAGGTATGGAGTTAGCTGACACCCTGGAATTATCACATAGGCTACGTTTTACTGCGGATAACACCGCGGGGCACAGCTAGTAAAGTATATAAACCCACATAATTATTGTAGTGAACTGTACTTATACGTCTATTGATATAAGTTAGACGTCATTATGCCGATGCTATTTTCGTTCAGCTAAAATATGGCAAACACAGGCGTTGGATGATCTTTCTGAAAAGTTATTCTTGTTTAAACAAAAAACCTTTTTCAAAGTTTACTTCAAATATAAATTTGTTTGTGAAATCCTATTATTTATGTTGTCAATATTTGAGACAGAACCAATAAATAACTAATGGTTTTATGAATATTTTATGTATCACATGCTAGGTTTCGTCTGTAACTCGACTTTTTCATATTATTATCTTTTGTCTCTTAGATATTTGAGGACGTTGCTTGCTCAATATTGAGAAATTTACCAATTTATTACTTTTAAAATATGAACTTTGTAACAACTAGCCTTAAGGATCCCTAAAAAGGATCAGATGAATGGAATTAACCAACTTCTTTGCCGAAATGGCTTAAGTTAGAAGTGTCTGCTTAAGTCCTACAAATTTAAAATCGGGTAGAATTACAAAATGGACGGATTTGTCGACCACGCGAAAGTTCTGGAAGCTCCAAGAAGGGCTTTTGGTAAAAAAAAATAAGACCGCTAAAAGTGGATTATTGGATAGGTATGTTAGCTGTGAATTCAAAAACTGCTTTATATTTTGATCCACATAGTTTGATAGTATGTTTTACAGCTTTGAGTGACTTCACAAACGATGCTTGCATAAGTGAAGCAGCAAATCGAACGCGAAGCGTTGAATAGAGTTCTGTGATTGGTTAGGTTAGGCGTCCACGCGCACTGTGAGACCTCATAGTAATGTTTGTGAATACGGGCATTAATTCAATTATCACCTTCTTCAGAAGTAAAGTGTCTAACATTTCCACATTGTAGATTCAGTATCAAAATCTATTATGATATAGGTACTCGTATGTATCAAAATTAGGCAACACTTGTCTAATTTAAAACAGTTCTAAAACCATTTTTAGCCTATTCTTTTCTAAACCATAACTTACACAACTTTAATCTGTAAGTATTCAAGAATTCAGAATCGTTGACCTGAAGACGAGCCAGGTTCTTGAGATGCCGCGAACTTGCTATGGCATAATTGTGTTCTACTCTGTTAAGTTTCGGAACTAGGTCGCCCCAGTTTGATTGAGCGATGACGAGATTAATTATTATTAGAGAATGCTCATTTGATGCATACTTGCTCTAAAATTTGGAGTAAAGTATTCGTAACTTGATGAAAATTTTAAGGATCCCTTTAATAGGCATTGGATCAAGAGGCTAGAAATGTAGTCAGTGACAATTTCGGACTTGTTTGGTAGTTTGTGTATGGACGGTTGTAGGTTTGAATCATGTTAGAGTCAAATGTTGATGTAGTGAGCACTAATATTTATACCTACTCGAGTTGACCTTAGGTCAAACAATCACTTTGCATCAGGTTAAATGCAGGTCAAAAGCTTTTCCATAGTTCTTTCGTTTCAGTCAAATAACGACCACTGCTGGACAAAGGCCTCCCCAAAGGTTTTCCACAAAGACCGGTCCTGCGCCGCTCGTATCCAGGCTCTTCTCGTGAACTTTACCAGATCGTCGGTCCACCTAGTAGTCCGTTCTCCGAAAAATAACTAGGTAATGTGTCTATTTCAGTATTTTACATCAAAAGTGAAACTCAGATTCAAACACGATTTCTTCAGAGTATTTGAAACTAACCTTTGTAGAACCAGTTAGTTAAAATTAAATAAAAGAACTCTAAATTCTCCAGTTATCTTGACAAAGGTTGTAGTTCAACAGTGATTTATTTAGAAGTCTTCAAAGCGAAACGTACTCCTTTAAGTATAAATCAAGATGCAGACATAGGACCAGAAAATTTATAGTCAAAACCCCCCATGGGAGGGGGATGTAAGAGACTTAGTAAAAACTTGCAACTTTCTTATTAATGCTCTACCTTGGAGTAACGTCAAGACACCAATGCTATTCAAAGATAATAAGTATTTATTTGTAATTGGTATATTTCTTAATTTGTTTGTAATATTTTTTTAGGTAAGCAGTAGGAGAAGAGAGCTGGCAGTGGCTGGAGGAAAAAATCAGGAGATTTTGCTCTTCGGTTAGATCGGCTATAATAATGAAGTTTTAGGTAAGTGAGTGTTTAAAATATAATACCATTTTCATAAAAACATGGTCTGTCAGTTCATAAAAACTTAAGTACCTACTTACTAACTGATTTAATTATTATTGATGGGATTGCTACCATGTACCTTAATTTTGAGTTTCCGCGCGATATTTCGGCACTGTTGCCAGCGCCATGGTCACGGAGTAACTGAGGAAACTTGCGGGTGAGATGTTATGAATAGTAATGTAATAAGATCAAAACAATATATTAGTAACTGATTACTTATAAATAATAGTACGCCATTTTCAAGGTAATTTACCTTTAATAGCTCCTTTAGTAATAACGCTCTCGATTTAGGTACGAGTTTGTCGTGTTTGTTTTAGCATTCGACATCAGGCTACTGAAACGTTGATCACGTCTTCTGAAACAAAAACGTCAACCTTATAGATGGATCGAGTGTGTAAAAGTACCTACTTTTACACAGACAGTACCGTGTACTGACGTATCTATCAAAATGAGCTCAAAAATGATCAAAAGTACCTACTTTCGATCATTTTTGAGCTCCGATATTTGGCAGGCCTTCATTCTACAATATGTGGATCCTATACATTTTGACAATCACGGTCGCCATTTTTATAGATAGTAAATTCAGCAGTAAAAGTACATGAAATATTTTTAGAAATACCTTTGTTACAAAGAAACTTAAAACAATATCTGAAAAAGAATGAGATTCATACATCACTTTTATAAAAAGGCTTGTTGTATTTGATTTCGTGACTAGACTTTTTATTTTCTTTCAAAGTTATGGCTACTCCTAAATCTGACTGGAAAGATAACGATCTGGTTTTAGATTAGAAAAGTTACATTGTTTTTATGATAATGAAAATATGAATGAATTGTGATTCACATTCAATTGAAGATCCATTGAGGTGAACTACGCTTGATAAAGTATGTTTTCTTTTCGTACTTATTAGGACTTCTGCATTATCAAATGTAATTAACTTTAAAAAAAAAACCGACTTCAAATGCGTGAAAACAAAAAAAAAACTAAAAATTAAAAAAAGTTCTACCCTTGGGGGTGAAATATTTTCTTCAAATTCGCATGAAACCACCCTTTTGATAATACCTATTCAACAAAAAAATAATCGTTCAAATTGGTTCATAATCGGCGAGATATTGTGTATAAAAAGGTTCATCCCCAATTTTCCACCCTTGGGGGTGAATTATTTTCTTCAAATTCGCATGAAACCACCCTTTTGATAATACCTATTCAACAAAAAAATAATCGTTCAAATTGAATTATAATCGGCGGAGATATTGCGTATAAAAAAGTTCATCCCCAATTTTCCACCCTTGGGGGTTGTTTTTTCTATTATCAAATTTAAATGGGACCACCCTTGAGGTATTACCTATACGCCGAAAAAAGATTTGTTCAAATCGGTTCATAATTGGCGGAGTTATCGCGTAACAAACATAGAAAAAAAAACATACGGGTCGAATTGAGAACCTCCTCCTTTTTTGAAGTCGGTTGAAAATTAAAATGATCCTTACCACATTTTAAATTAACGCTTAACTGTATAATAGACTTCTGACTACACAACAACTATAAACCAGGGATCTTATGCATATCCGTAACCGTAACCGAAACTTTCGGATATCCGAAATAAAAAAGTATCCGAAACCATAACCGTAACCGATTCAAAAGTTTCGGATAATTTCGGATGTAGGCAGTTTAAAAATTGTTTTTTGTATAGCCTGATTTACCTTTATAATGCCATCTAGTATCTTTTTTAATTTTTTAATTACTTTTTATTCGATGTAAAGTGTTGGATAACTATTGCAAATTGCATTCTAAAGCACAGAATATCAGTAACCGTAACCGAAACCAGTATAATAATATACTTATATCCGTAACCGTATCCATAACCGAAACTACATATCCATAACATCCCTACAATAAACATAAACTGTGGAATCGATTACAGATAAAAAAAGTCTCGTCTAGCCTACTCTTTAAACTGGAATAAGAAACAACAGCTTGGGCCTCACTGCGTTTTTCTTTCAAGGCAGAAGCTACCAACCAACTTCAAAAACTACTCTTAACTTTAGGTTGAGATCAATATTTTAGATACCCATTAAAACATTTAGTTAAATAAACATTAAGGGAAGGTTTACGTAAACAGTTAGAACCTCCAATAACAATACATCAACACTAAACCCCATTTAATAAAACCCATACCCTCAGGCGTACAACCCGCAAACCTTCATTCCCAATTAAAGAGGATCTAAACCAGACAAGTTTCCGATCGAATCGGAAGAGAATTCCCTCGTTTTCGAAAGGCCAGTTTCCTACAAACAAGGTTATAGTCCGTTGTGGTATNCAATTGTAGTAAAATATTGGACACGTATATTTTTATTTGTCAATACGAAGTTATGGTGTGTTGAAGTTCCACGTGACGTCACAAAGTGCTGCACTTTTAAACACTCCTTGACGTCACAGGCCTTTTCTTTACAACTTTGGCGCGATTCATCTCTTCCAATTTTCATTAGTTTGAAAAAGTGAAAAATACGTGTCGAGTATTATTTTGATAAATAAGTAACTAACGGACTAATTCAAATTCATAGGCTGGGTTGCACCATCTTACTTTAACGTTAACAAACTTCAAAATGCTGTCAAACTCCATACAAAAAGCACCGAGCATCACCTACCTTTGACACGCTAAACGCTAACCGGTGCTTTTTGTATGGACTTTGACAGAATTTTTAACGTTTGTCAAAGTTAAAGTAAGATGGTGCAACTCAGCCTTAGTTTTTTACTATCCCTATTCTAAGAGTAGGCGCACACCGTTGATTTTTAGTTGGCCGATAGTTGTGCCCGATTTAAATTGTATGAAGAATCGGCTAAATCGAATCGGCGTAGTGTGCGCACTCCCATACATGCCCATACTGATCAACTGCCCGACTAAACTATCGGCCGATGAAAAATCAACGGTGTGCGCCTACTCTTAAAGTAAGATGTTGCAACTCAGCCTTAGTTTTTTAACCAGGAAACATCCCTATTCTAAATACGGTTACGCAACCAAAACAAGTTGCGTACAACATTTAGCTCCGGGTATCGATCCCGCGCCCTTCACCTTGAGCCCCCGCCTCCTGGACCCGGCAAAAACTGCCGCCGACTATGGACACCATGAGTTTAGAGTTAAGAAGGATTTAGTAGGACGGTAGATAGGTCAGAAGGATTTAAATTAATTTATTTAAACTTTAACTTTAATAGTAATGTACAGTGGCGGACTTAATGCCGAGTGGCATTCTCTACTAATCAACCACGGGTCAAGCAGAGAAACTATAAATGTGGCGCAAAATTTTAGGATTCAAGATTTTAAGGGTCCGTACTGAGACTTACACAAACTCAATCGTTCACCTTCGAATCCATTGCAAAATGGTCTGTCTACTCCATTAGAGGTGTTGTCGGATTATTTTGGCGTTTAGACATAGCCTAGTTTTCATTATCAATATTTCTTTGTGGCTATCGTCAGCAACAAAATTTCAGCGTCAGAATCAGATGATCAGAAGTATATTAAACACCAAACAATTGATTTTACCACACAGTTACTGTAGATACTGGAGTTTTTTGTATGCCTACGAAGAAAAATATATTTTTTAGTATCATAGGGCATCGACATTTTCTTATCGAATCCTGAAACTGCTGACTGAAACTCAGAACCAACTTAATGATTATAATATTATTATTCGTTACATTGCGTATTTGTTATACTGGGACTGGGACTTAAACTCGTTGTATTCAATTTCCTACAACACAAGAAGATGTCTCAGTTGTTGTTTTATCCCATTACAAATTAAGATCATGGGCTTCCTACGAACGCGCCTACTACGGGGACAATAATGTAGGGTACCATATAATTGCTGAATGTTTTGTTATAAATCACATTTTATCTTACTGCTGAATACCAACCGATCTGTGAATATTATCGCAGCCGTAAAACCGCCGTTGTTTATCTTCAAACTTTTATTTGAATTTTTTCCTATTTCGCGGCGCCTTTGTATTGTGTGAGTTTCAGAGAATTTTCCTCTGTAAGGGTTTGTGGTGGAGTTTCCTTTTTTTTAGGTCGAATTTCGGTACGTTGACTCTTTAATTCAGGAGCTCTATGAAGAGTAAATCGATGTATTTATAAAGGTGCGTTGTGTGAAAGTCGAGGAAGTAGTAGTAGTAGAAAATGGGTAATTTTGTTGAGGAAAATCAAGAAATTTAAATCAATCTTATCACCTGCACTTAAGCACAGTTGTACACTGTACTATTTTGTAGGCACTCTATTACTGTCATTGTATTTTTAATAGAGTCAGCAATGTTCGCATCCACTAGTTACTCCTTAGCAGTGGAAAATAACCATAACAAACTAACGCTCTTAAGTATTTTCCACTGTTTTTAAAAGTAATCTGTCTTTTATGACGCGTGAAGTTAGGAGAACGCAAACAGGCATGTAGTCTATTCGCATCACCAATTATTCTTTAACAGGGGAAAATTACCATAATCACTGACACTCCTTATATTTTCCTCTGTATTTATTTTAATTTTCATCCGCGACTTAAATGCAAATAGGTAGATGGACGCGAACAGGTGACATTACCCTATTATCACAATAACAACTACCACGATTTTGGAAGGAAAGTCCATAACGTATATTTAAATGTATTGCTTGAACAATTACTTAAGAAGACCCAAAGTAAGAGTTTAATTTCCTACGCCCTTAACGTTTAGGGAACTCAGTGAGAGACTGAATTTGACCTTTATAAATATTTGCCGAGGCCGAGAAAAGTGCCTCTCTTCAACAATATAGCAATTCTGACGTTCCTTGAGAAACAGTCGAGTCGCGTACATATGAAAAATGTTTTGCAAGTAGGTATATGAGAAAATGCCGCTCATAATGTTTCAGGTCGATGTATGGTACTTTTACGTATATTGCCACAAAGAGGCATACTTAGTAATGTAATAAATGTGACATCTAGAGTGAATTTCAGTGTCTTGCCTCGAAGATGAAGACTGTGGTGATTATAATAGCGGAAATACTAACCATGGTTCGGATACTGTAGGAAACTTTAATGTATTGAGCACTAGGAAGTAAGTACGGTCGAATGCATTAAAGTTTAAGGTAGGGGAGACCGAGGTGAGTTGTTACAGAGGGGAGTGTGACATGCGATTTTTTGGAACTTATGGAAAAAAAATTGATAATGGTGAAAAAAAATTAACATAATTCTGGTCCAAAATTAACGCGCTTTCAGCTTTATGTCACGTTACCCTAAAAACTAAGGTTTGTAGTAACAGCGAAGGGCTCTTCTGACGCCTTCATTTTTCCCCTGCGACAAGGAAAGGGTTAAGTGTAACGAGGATGTAAGTGTGATTTATGTATTTTAGCGCCTAGGCGATGGCACGAAGGTAAAACTTTGTAGTTGGTAACTGCACCATATGTGGTTGGAATAAATGTTAGTTTGCAATAGAATTTGGATAGTTTTAAGTTCTGTCGAATACATCGAATTCCCTGTTTGAAATCAAGTTTTTTTTCTAAACACTAACGAGATTACTTTTAATTTAATGAAGAATTGTTTTTATTAAAATAAGTAGGTAGTAGTTTAATGGAGTTTCTATGATTTCTAAAATAGATCTTATATTTTGTACTACGAGACGTCTTAGAGACAATTGTAATGAAAATATACCTAAATAGAAGTAGGTACCTTAAAGTCTGAATTAGGTCTGAAGAAAATATTATATCATTTTTTCTTGAAATTCCGTAAGTAACCATGCATACAAGATAAATTGACATTGATAGGCCTTTCGGGTGTCTCGTTTGTGCGTGATTAAATTGTAGATCGAGTTTAAAGATAAAAACAAATGCTTTGACAGCAATTTTCACTTTGTAATTTTTGTGAAAATTGTTTTAGAAATTGTTTTTCTAAATAAGTAGGCAGATGGTATTTTTTAAGAGCTTTTAAAAGTAAAATTATACGCGTATTTTGTTTGTAATAATACTGTGGCACAAACGAAGTGTAGAAACTTAGTAATTTATTGCACAAAACATTACTTACTCAACTAATGTAATGGGGGTTATCCATCTAGGGATTTCAGAGGGCCTAGTGTTTTACATTAAAATCTCACTAGTGAGCGCGTCAAAAAATGACATTAAATGTATGACGGAATGTACAGCGCCCCTAGCGGGAAGCGTTCAAAAACTAAAAGCCCACAGTCCTTGTTTACCAATGAAAATACTATTTGGGACTCGCCCACGGCTACTTTTTGTAGCAATGCAGTCGCGCTGCTGTATCGCGTTAGTAGCGCGTTGGCATCACTTCTGTAGTGCGTTGCAAATGCGACTAACGCGCGTTAGTAGCGATGCTTTCGCGCGTTTCGTAAACGCTTTGTAAAAATTCGCCATGAGCGAGGGCCCTTAGTCAGTATAAAACTTTAGGCATTAAAAGTTCGAAATTAAAATCTATACCTATGTCTGTTAATATTTCAAAATCCATTTCATCTGTTAGAAAAACTTTATTAAGGTTGATTGCACCATCTTACTTTAACTTTGACAAACGTCGAAAATCTGTCAAACTCCATACAAAAAGCAACGGGTAATGTGATTGTTACGGTTAAAATAAGGTGGTGCAACTTAGCCTTGGTATTTTCTTTGCGCTTTGCTAAGTAAATGTGCTTCACATTAGGAGCATACTGACAGGTAAAGTGCCTTTTGCAATATTCATTATCTCACCCTTTTTATAAAGACTATCTCAAGTCAACGACATAGTAAAAATGAAAATATCAAAAAATTACCTGAGTTTTTGGTAATTATTGAATGAAAGTATTTTTGCACCACACATTGTTTTCGCAAAACCAAATATCCACAAAAACCAGTTAAAACATACGATAGTGAAATTGGTATAGTGAATGGCTGTATAAATACAAGCATATTAATGTAAATACCGTGTACAGCAATTACATAACAATATTAGTCGAACATCATTGAAGTCTTCGTCTTTGTCGTATTTATACAAATATCAATTCGATCGAACAACCCAAAGAACTTTATGTATCCTTCATGAATTGAACTCGTACAAGGACAGGTTAAGTAATTTCTAATGACCTCCTTCGAATTATCCTGTAGGTACATTATTGTTTTCTGTTATTTGCTTACGCCCGTATTCACAAACATTACTATGAGGTCTCACAGTGCCCGTGAACGCACATCACACACACGAACCAATCACAGAGCTCTGTTCAACGCTGTGCGCTCGATTCGCTGCGTCACTTATGCAAGCATCGTTTGTGAATACGGGTGTTAGATTAATGAAGGCCAAAGGGTATTTGAAAGTAATCTCTCTCACGTCTTGAATTGAATTAAAAAAACCTACTTTATCAGGCCTTTTGGGACTTTCTGACATATTACCGCTACCTTAGACGTCATTTGTCATTTCATGTCCTTCAATAAGAGGTAAGTTAGTGTATCCCCCGGGCCGTGATTGGCATTCTACCCTCGCACTCCTCCGTGAGGGGAATACCCGAATACCGCACGTTTGTTTCAGCTACCTTTTTCTAACGAATGTTTTAATCAATGTTGGTAAGCAGTTTGACGGGAATTCGGTTGGCTTACTTTGTACGGGTAATACGATAATCCCGAAGGTATCTTAGTACGGTTTTCAGAATTTTCCCTCGCCTATTTAGTATGCCAATCAGGTCTTGAAGTACAGTCTTTCATCTCGCCTCTTTTTCAAATTTCCGAGCAAAAGCAGTCTAGCACTGGAATTACGCTCTGTGAGTGGAATTGCTAAAGTGAAAGACGATTCGTTATTGTTTTATTGTAAATTGTTTCTGTAACATTTTAGAGATGCTCAAGCGATGTAGGGTGAAATAAGTGTCTCATTGGATAAATTTAATTAAAAATCATAGAAACACTTGAACATTCAATAATCATTTTAGCTGTTTTGATTGTAACGTCCAAAATGCTTTTTATAAAGTCAAGCTCAGTATAGTCGAATGCTACGATCAGCTACGGCGTAGCCTCGTAGCACTTCCATAACCATGACCGTGACTACCAACGTAATGGGACTTCCCATGTCAAATCAATACTCAAATGTCTCTCTTCGACCATATTGAAAACAAAAACATTCAAGTGTAGCGTCAACAACACAACAGAACTATACCCTTTTATACTAGTGTGCCTGCGACTTGACGCATGAAAATAATAATAGTTTGAATTAATATTTCCCGTTTTTGCAACATTTTTTTTACTGTTCAGCCCCTATTGGCTGTAGAGTGATGTCATAAAGCCTTCCAACACAAAAATATTTTTTCAAGTCGGACCATTCGTTCCAGAGATTAGCGCGTTCAAGCAAACAAAAAAACTTTTCATCTTTATACCTAACATTTGTACAGATAGGTCGTATTACAACTGCTTCTGATGCCATAGCGTTAAGTTTAAGTGGTGTAAGGTCGGCTGTACTTAAGTGTACTTGTCTGAATATTGTGTTCACACATGTGACACACATTTCTGTGAGTTCTGACGGCAAGTTGTAACTTGTAAGGCGGCGTGAGATGAGGCCCCGCCGAAATTCCGCCCGCCCAGCCTGCCGCCTACGTCACGACGCATGGCCATAGACATACGTTCGAATAGAATTGGTCAATCAAGTATTAGTAGGTACTAGCTTTCCGCCCGCGGCTTCCGCGTGGAATTTTGTCTGTCACAGAAAACCTTTATCGCGCGCGTCTCTGTTTCAAAAACCGGATCAAAACTATCCTATGTCCTTTCTCGGGACCCAAACTATCTCTATGCCACATCAAAATCGGTTCAGTGGTTTAGGCGTGAAAGCAAGACAGACAGACAGAGTTACTTTTGCATTTTTTGTTTCGAATTTGTCAGATTTTTGACGTTTGTTAAAGTTAAAGTAAGATGCAAGCAGTGCAACTCAGGCTTACCTAATTGTGTAAAGGGGTAATTTTCCACAAAGTGACTCTTAAAAAAGATAATTTAAATAAACCCCAAATAGGTAATGTTCCGTAATATCAAAATAAACTAATAAATAGATAGGTAGAGTATACGGAAATACTAATTTAATCGTGCCCATTCTAAAAGTTTCACGTCTACGTGGAAGGACGACCTTTCAAGGTCACCCCCTCCCGCGAGTTCGAAGGCGAGTGATTGGGACCCCTGGAACCAGACCACACTCAAGTAAATGAAAGTAAAATTGCGTGTGTCAATAGGCACTTAGGATGTAGTATACGGCACATCAACTGTCCTTAAATGTTTGTGGCAAAACCGACCTTATTTCAACAGTATATAACGCCACAATGGTGAGCACGTCACGTGTTTACCATGAGTTTTTAAAGGTACTCGCTAGCGCTGCTCAAAAAATTACATGAAATGTAGACAGATTGTACAGCGCTCCTAGTGGTTACTTTCAAGAATTAAAATCGTCATGGAGTTTTTACGCACTTGTTAGTGAATACGTTTACCGTTTATGTAAACTTATGATAAAACAACTTTATTTATTTATTATTTATTTAAGGGCTGATTTTTCAATAGTCGGTTAACTTTTAACTGAAGAATAAACTTGTCATTTTGACTTATTTCCCATACTGCAACTGTCAATGTTTAAACTTATTCTTCAGTTAAAAGTTATCTGGCCATTGAAAAATCAGCCCTAAAACTTATATGCACATAGAACGGTGTACATAAGGCGGACTTAATGCCTTTTGGCATTTTCTGCCAGTCAACCTTAGGGCCAAACTGAGAATAAAGTAGGCGGTATAGAACTTTCCGTTTTGTTTTACTGCTTAGGTCTTACTTTAACTGTAACAAACGTCAAAAGTCTGTCAAATTCCATACAAAACACACTGGGATGGTGATCATCATCATCATCATCATCATCTCAGCCACATGACGTCCACTGCTGAACATAGGCCTCCCCCAATGCTTTCCATGCTGCCCAGTTGGTAGCGGCCTGCGTCCAGCGCCCTTCTGCTACCTTTATGATGTCGTCGGTCCACCTTGTGGGTGGAATGGTGATAGTCACAGTTAAAATAAGGTGGTGCAGTGCAACTCAGCCTTAATGTTTTACATAATATGTATAAAGTAAATTTTAATTACAGAACCATTTAAATTTTACTGAAAGAGATTTGTAGTGTACTTATTCTCTGGAGAGGCAAAACTTAACGGTTTCCATTTAAGAGCCACTTTCCCATCTACCCACATAATACTTAGAAGGCTTTTTATTGCTGCAAGGTGTAATTCGGTTAATGTAATTCTTCGTAATATAGTTTCTTAACCTTTTGTGGGCTACAAAAGGCCGTCTATCTTTAATAGAGAAAAGAAAAAAAACAAGGAATTTTGGACAAAAACTTTACTAAGTAATACTGTTGTTGATGCTTCAGCTACATAGAAAATCGATAGAAAATTTTATGGGCTACCGGCATTCATCAACCTTGCTTGCTACAATTATAATTATTATTGAATGTCATATTTACTGATATTGTATGGTTATTTGTAATGGTTGTAGGTCACGGACAGATATTGTTACTTCATATTTTCTATATTGTACTATATACAGGGTGACTTTGAAATCGTTGGCATCCTTTTAATACATATATGGGACAAATTAAATGAGATTTTGCTCTTATAAAGAGTTTAAATCTATTATACCTACAGCTGCACATCAGCCTATACATTTTGTTGCAAAATAACACCCAATACATCGAAATAAGATGCCACAGTATTAAGATTGATGTGCTGTCGTCTGTACAAGATTTTAAATATTGAAATTTTCCCTTCTGACCCACCGTACTACCAAACCACACTACCAGTAGTGTCGTGGGGAATATTTTTTCCCGTCTGCACTACCAAGCCAGTGTCGTGGGTAATTTACATCTTCATTCCCATCGACGCAACTGGCTTAGACATTACTGGTTTGGTAGTACGGTGGGTCAGAAGGGGAAATTTGAACTCATTAGATTTGTCCCATATTTTGGGGAATTCACTATGTATCATGAGTAGTTTTATTTTAAGAGGATGCCAACGATTTCAAAGTCACCCTGTAGAATGTCGTTATGTGACGGTACAGTGAAGAACATACGTACCTACTAATGGCAGTGGTAGGGGTAAATGATACTGGGAGTGTTAAAGAGCTTTCAAAAGTCTAATACGAAAGAATGACTTTTGTAAGTAGGTTATCAAAAAGGTGGTTAAGTTTTTATGATATGGAAAAATAAGCAATTGCTGAATATTAAACTGTAGGAATATAAGTAGGTGTACAAAATGGTTTATGTATTAGTTATTTCTATAAAGGTGAGTGTTACGCTTTCATCAAAGAAAATAAGTACCTAAAGAAGAAATAATATTCCCTTACTAATATTATTTCTGCCTTTTAGTAGAAGTTTGCGTAGGAAATTAGGAAAGAGCAAAAGTTATGATGGCGGCCCATTTGATTGGAGTAGGGAGTTTCACTATCCCTAACACCTACTCCTTAAGTAAATAGGGATAATTTGGGATCAGCCTACGTACGATAATCTTTAGTAACTACCAGAAAGTTCCATGTCCAACCCACAATAATTCTGTACAAAAGTTCCTTCATTCAAATGTTTGGAATAATTTATGTATTTTCGTTTATGTCTGATAAGCTGAGTTACACCACCTAACTTTGACCGTAACTATAACGATAACCGGTGTTTTTTGTATGGATTTTGACAGATTTTTGACGTTTGTCATAGTTAAAGTAAGATGGTGCAACCTGGCCTTAGTAGGCTAGGTATGTTACATAAGTACACTCGTCTAAAAGTACATACAATGATGATAATATAATCAAAATTAACGGTTGCCCCAGCGGAATACGAACTCTATAAGTAGATTAAACTAAACTTATATGTAAATCTCTCTGCCGTCACGGCTTATACTGAGCAGACGCCATTTTGGTGCGTGTACTCTGTTTTTTAGTGTTTAAGTTGCTATTTATTGGTAACGCTTTTAATACTCGCATCAAATAAATACTTTCTTTCTTTCTAAATGAAGTATTTACTTAATCTCATCATTCTCATCTTATTAACTTTGACATGCTTCATTGCTTGTTAAGCAGCGATACAGCTTTGGTGGTGACCACCACTGGTTAAGTGACTATTCAGCCTATATTTAGTGGCATTTATCACAATTAACTCTGTGGTGTAGTATTTGTTAATAATAACACTGNTAATTGGTCCCAGCTAACATTTATGGTAGTATAACACATACTAACACCCTTATTCATAATAATTCAAACAGCTTATTAAACCTATTTTTACTATTGCACTGTTTTATCTCCTTCCTACTTGGCGCTGTCATCATTTGATAGAAAGTGACAAGACAGTGCAATAGTTAAAATATGTTTAATAAGCTGTGGGTCTAGACAAAGTGCAAATTAATTATAATCGCAATGCATTCGAAAAGTGGTCGAAAAGCCCCTTTTTTGTATGGAGTTTTGACGGATTCGAATTTCGATTCGATCAAAAAGTGCGTTTTGTCTAGGGGGGCTGTTTGCATTATTATAAATAAGGGTGTAAGTCTTTAAACCTAGTCAGGGGTTATTCCTTACACCATCGCTCCATCATTCCACCCTGGGACCACATAGTAGAGCATGACCTGAGCTACCCCACAATCTAAAGTATTTAGGCGATGCACGATGTCCAGCGCTTATACACGTCCCGAATATAGCTTGCCCTACCATACCATAGTTGGGTTAACGCCTACCCATGCCCCGCAATGGGTCGTATTACAGACTTATTGCTCACTAGCTTTCCGCCCGCGGCTTCCCCCGCGTGGAATTTTGTCTGTCACAGAAAAACTTTATCGCGCGCGTCCCTGTATCAAACACCGGGATAAAAACTATCCTATGTCCTTTCCCGGGACTCAAACTATCTCTATGCCAAATTTCATCAAAATCGGTTCAGTGGTTAAGGCGTGAAAGTGAGACAGACAGACAGACAAACAGACAGAGTTACTTTCGCATTTATAATATTATTAGTATATTAGTATAGATTTAGGCGATTTCGCCTAAATGTATACGTCATACACGTCCCGAATTTAGCTTGCCCTACCATACCATATTAGGGTTAAAGCCTACCCATGCCCCGCAATGGGTCGTATTACAGACTTATTGCTCATTTCAATTAAGCACGAAAAAGCAAGCATTCTAAAAAGGTTGCTTACGTGGCATAATAAAATGGGCGGATTGCGCGATACGAGCAAAGTACGAGTATATCTGCCAAGAGCGAAGGCATATAAACTGGGGATAGGGCGTAGGGGTGGCATATTTATATGTGGAACTAGCTTTTGCCCGCAACTTCAACCACGTGAAATTTAGTTCGTCACAGATCGTTTAAATAAACTAAATTATAGCCTATATGTTATTCTGGGTTATAAACAATAATACTGTAAAGTTTCATCAAAATCCGTTCAGTCGTTTTTTCGTGAAAGAGTAACAAACATCCAGACATTCATTCAAGCTTTCGCATTTATAATATTATAGTAGGATTGCTAAGGGTAAAGACAGCGACGGATAAAAAATGTAATATGAAGCTTGGTAAAACAATAAAATGGAGTGGTAGAGACAGAGTATTCGGTAAAGATACTTACGATGGATTTTGCATAACAATCTTGAAATGATAAGAATCGAATCAACTACATTCTAAGACACCTTTTATGCTTATAACATTGTGAATATTATTGATATTTGTAGTTAATTGATTTAATTTTTCAGTAAAAAATATTTACAAGTAGAGACGAAACCTTTGTCTGGTACTGTCCCAGTGGTATAGTTGTTGCAATTCACGAAGGCGAGTGAGCTTTACATGTGTGGTGGCTCGCTACTGTTCGTGTTTCAAAAGTTTTGACAGATATTACACTATCATGCACACACAAGTGAAGCTCCCTCGCCTTCGTGAGTTGCAAGAACTATGTTACACATAATAAGACTCTACTGGCTTCGTGTGCTGTTTGTTTTACACAGGACTCGTATTTGCTATTTTTGTTTCATGTCAAATAAATAAGTGTTAACTGTCAACCCTATAACCAGGTAAACGTGTCTCAGGAAAACCGGGTAGGACTATCCCGGGGGAATTTTATTTAGTTTAAACGCACCTCCGGCTGCCTCATACTCATGTAGCCCTTTGTGGTTAGCAAATATGCGACGATTGAACTTCAGTTGTTTTAAACAGAATGTGAGGTATTTTTATTACAATGATTTTTGCTATTCTCAGACCTAATATATCAAAATGTCATAAGAAATCAGTCAAGAAGTTTTGTAGGAGTTTTGTTGTCGTATATAACACGAGAATTATACAATAAGTAGCTGTTTTTAGGGTAATGTAGGTACTTATAGCCTAAAGCCTTCCTCGATAAATGAGCTATCCAACACAAACATATTTTTTCAAATTGAACCAGTTGTCCCTGAGATTAGCGCGTTCAACCAAACAAATTCTTCAGTTTTATAATTAAGTATAGATTTGTATTGTGTTCAATATTTGATAAACTAATTACTTAAGTATAACATTAATTATTTTGTCCGAAATAAATGAATGAATTTAGACCTTGTTATTTTTTCAATTAAACACATTTTTTTAAATACTTTTTCAGTCTATAAAATTACCGAACCTTCTATACGTTTACCTTAATTTATACCTTTATGTACAGTCGACAGCTCACACTATACTTTTTTATTGTAAAACAGCTCCTATTGCATCTTGCGTAAGATACTACATTGTTTTTCCTATTTTGTGGTTTTACTCTGAGCAGCCGTGTGGTTCTCACGCGAGGTATTGAACGCTCCTATTAATATACAGGGTGCTCCTTTATTTATACCGAACGCCCACCCATTCGATGTTGTGATGTTTATTTACGGAATCCAGTATCTTAAGCCGTATTAAGAAACGACGATTGAAATTTGATTCCAAGTCAAGATTCCTGCGATTAAATATCTATATTTCGCAGGGTAAATTGTAGAACCATTATCATCTTCTCAGGCATAGGACGTCCACTGCTGAACATAGGCCTCCCCCAATGCTTTCCATGTTGCCCGGTTGGTAGCGGCCTGCGTCCAACACCTTCCTGCTACCTTTATGATGTCGTCGGTCCACCTTGTGGGTGGATGTCNTGTCTATTAGTTTCGACGTAATTGTTGAACAAAGATACCCCTTCCCAGCGGTTTCCATAGCGCACGTGACATGCGAAAAGGCACTGCCTGAAAGAATCACACAACCTATTCCGATTACTATGGAAACCGCTGGGAAGGGGTATCTTTGTTCAACAATTGTGTTGTTGTGTTGAGACTTGCAAGATAAACATCAGCTTCAAATTTCATAAATATACATCAAACGGTTTTTTAGGTATTGACGTTCAAAAATCGACATTTAGCACACTAAAATCTATCTATCACCTGTGAAATGTTAAAAGTTACTGGTTTTTTATTTGTTCCTTTGTATTTACACAGCTGCCTATCTGGATGCCTAATTTGAACCTTCAAGGTCACCTGGAAGTGGTTAGAATTTGGTCTTATAGGTCAGCCATGTAGATTTTTGAATGTCAATACCTAAAGAACCGTTTGAGATATATTTATGAAATTTGAAGCTGATGTTTATCTTGCAAGTCTCAACACATGAGCCAAATTTAAAGTGTTAACGCACAGTACTTTTTGAGTGATGAGGAGTCAAAAGTGACTCCAAGTGGTTCGTCTAAATATACGCACGGTGGAGTCCCATCCCTGGAACTAGGCTTAACATGCTCCCGCAGGTCTAGAATATTAGCTCAATGTTGATTTAGTCTATTTTCTCCTGATGGGAACATGTAAGACAAAAATAAAATTTCCAATATTACAGACCTTCTAGAGCAGATGCCGCGAAAACTATACAAGATATAGAAAAACTTGACTATCTCACCTGTAGCAAATTCAATAAGCTTTTTTTGGTTCATAGTAGTCATGTCACTAGGACGCATAGTTTCCGAGGATTAAGCGAAAAACTGAAAAGTGGTACCTTTAAACCCCCCTCTTCCCACCGGCTCAAGGGCTAAGGGCGGGGACTTTTGCTATGTTCACCTCCTAACTAGTCTAAATAAAGTCCCGAGGTCAGAAATTGTGTTCCACGGATTTCCATCTATAATGCTTTATTGACTGGACTAATGTGAGTATGTTTATGACAATGATGTTTACTATTCTCAGACCTAATAAATATCAAAATGTCATATCGGTAAAGCCATTTCGGAGGAGTTTTGTTACAAACACTGTAACACGAACTAGCTGTTGTTAGGGTAATGTAGGTATAGCCTCAAGCCTTCCTCGATAAATGAGCTATCCAACACAAACATATTTTTTCAAATTGAACCAGTACTTAGTCCCTGAGATTAGCGCGTTCAACCAAACAAATTCTTCAGATTTATAATATTAAGATACATTATTTTGTGTTCACAATATTTGGGAATTAATTAATTATCACATTAATTATTATGTCCGAAATGAATTAATGAATTTAGACCTTGTCATTTTTTCAGTTAAACACTTTTTTGAATACTTTTTCAGTCTATAAAATTACCGAACCTTCTATACGTTTACCTTAATTTATACCTTTATGTACAGTCGACAGCTCACACTATACTTTTTTATTGTAAAACAGCTCCTATTGCATCTTGCGTAAGATACTACATTGTTTTTCCTATTTTGTGGTTTTACTCTGAGCAGCCGTGTGGTTCTCACGCGAGGTATTGAACGCTCCTATTAATATACAGGGTGCTCCTTTATTTATACCGAACGCCCACCCATTCGATGTTGTGATGTTTATTTACGGAATCCAGTATCTTAAGCCGTATTAAGAAACGACGATTGAAATTTGATTCCAAGTCAAGATTCCTGCGATTAAATATCTATATTTCGCAGGGTAAATTGTAGAACCATTATCATCTTCTCAGGCATAGGACGTCCACTGCTGAACATAGGCCTCCCCCAATGCTTTCCATGTTGCCCGGTTGGTAGCGGCCTGCGTCCAACACCTTCCTGCTACCTTTATGATGTCGTCGGTCCACCTTGTGGGTGGATGTCCCACGCTGCGTTTTCCGGTACGCGGCCTCCGCTCCAGAACCTTGCTGCCACATCGGCCGTCAGTTCTGCGTACTATGTGCCCTGCCTATTGTCACTTCAGCTTGCTAATCCGTCGGGCTATGTCAGCGACTTTAGTTCGTTTACGGATTTCCTCATTTCTGATCCGATCTCGTAAAGAAACACCGAGCATAGCCCTCTCCATAGCACGCTGTGCAACTTTGAGCTAGAACCACTTAAGTCAAAATAAGAAACTTTTCAGAAGAGCAAAAGAAACTGTAAAATGTTACCATACATAAGTACTGTCTAAACCGCGTTCCCGTTTCCTACCTTCTGTGTACCTGCCTGCGTAGTTAGTAAAAATCTTCTTACCCTGGGTTGCACCACCTTACATTAACTTTATAACAAACGTCAATGTCGAACTCCATACAAAAACACCGGTTATAGTTAAGTTACGGTTAAGGTGATGCAACTCAGCCTTAAAATACCAGTTCATTTTGTAGTTACATTATAATCGATAAATACAGTTGACACTACATTTTGGTAGCAACGTCACCCTTACTTCAAGTACATAAAATGCCACAGTGCTTAGCATGATGTACCGTCGGTACTAAAGCCGGTGTTCTTTATACAGAACATGTTTGGATCGCAAGGGATAATCCCCAACATATCCTAAACCGAATTCCTGGGCCACGAATTCCGGGGATTTTCCGGAACGATCAAAGGGTCTGTAGAGACTAGCTCGGCCATAAACTAACGTTTATTTGAAACGAAACTACATAATAGCTATAGGAAAAATGGACGCACAAATCGATGAGCACAAATCGANGGATGTCCCACGCTGCGTTTTCCGGTACGCGGCCTCCGCTCCAGAACCTTGCTGCCACATCGGCCGTCAGTTCTGCGTACTATGTGCCCTGCCTATTGTCACTTCAGCTTGCTAATCCGTCGGGCTATGTCAGCGACTTTAGTTCGTTTACGGATTTCCTCATTTCTGATCCGATCTCGTAAAGAAACACCGAGCACAGCCCTCTCCATAGCACGCTGTGCAACTTTGAGCTAGAACCACTTAAGTCAAAATAAGAAACTTTTCAGAAGAGCAAAAAAAACTGTAAAATTTTACCATACATAAGTACTGTCTAAATCGCGTTCCCGTTTCCTACCTTCTGTGTACCTGCCTGCATAGTTAGTAAAAATGATAACGTCTTATCCTGGGTTGCACCATCTTACATTAATAACTGTATGGGTAACAAATGTCAAAAGTTTGTCAAACTTCATACAAAAACACCGGTTATAGTTAAGTTACGGTTAAGGTGATGCAACTTAGCCTTAAAATACCAGTTCATTTTGTAGTTTTGTAATCGATAAATACAGTTGACACTACATTTTGGTAGCAACGCCATCTTTGCTACAACTACATAAATGCCACAGTGCTTAGCATGATGTACCGTCGGTACTAAAGCCGGTGTTCTTTATACAGAACATGTTTGGATCGCAAGGGATAATCCCCAACATATCCTAAACCGAATTCCTGGGCCACGAATTCCGGAGATTTTCCGGAACGATCAAAGGGTCTGTAGAGACTAGCTCGGCCATAAACTAACGTTTATTTGAAACGAAACTACATAATGGCTATAGGAAAAATGGACGCACAAATCGATGAGCACAAATCGAACACATTCGATGTTTTTTTTTCGGGACTTCCGAGAAAGCTTTCAAAAATATTTCATATGTATGTTACCCTGGTGCTTTTGGGGTAAAAAATCATTTAATATTTAGGCTGAGTTGTACCAGCTTTAACCGTACCTAACTACAACGATAACCTGTGCTTTTTGTATAGAGTTTGACACATTTTTGACGTTTGTTAAAGTTAAAGTAAAATGGTGCAACTCAGCCTTAACGTCCTGTCTAACACTAGTTTTTTGTATTGTACGTTCGTGCACAAAAATGTAAAAATAATTTTGAATCAGCCAAGAAAGCCAGGTGCTGTTCGTGCTGGTGCTATTTAGGCAGGTGATCTAAGTTTATTACCTACAATTATACCTAATGGAAATAATATTGAAAGTTCTGTTGACATCCATGTCATAATTTACCAGCCAATGGCAGACCACTGCTTAAGTCATTCCTCCAAGGAACGCCAAAAATCACGATCCCGCTTTTTTATTCAGCCCTGTCAACTATTTTGTACCGACTTAAAAAAAAGAAGGCTCAATTCGTTTGTATTTCTTTGTTGAGTTCGTCGGGTCATGGAGCAAGTAAGCGTCCCATTCGAAGCTTGTAACAAAGTTGATTTGTGTGTTACAAAGTATAACAATGTATAAACATTACCTATTTCGTAACATTGTTCGCTGACTTTTCTTGTATTTCCCGAGACTCGAGGAACAAATTGATAATTTATCAGATAGCCGATTCCTATTCCGCCCTGCTGTCGTAAATAACGGAGGGATACAATACATTCGCGCAAATGTTATTGGGTTCGAGCACAAATGCATACGTACCGTATATCGTTGGTATACCTTAATAAATAAAATAAAATAAACTTCTTTGATCTCGCAATTTACTAGAAGAAAGAAGGTTCATTCCTATGGCTCCTTTGATATTCTAAGATTTATGGATTTAGGCTGAGTTGACATTGAATCTTACTGTAACTGTCAAAAATCTGTCAAATACAAATCTGAAAAACGGAAATTAAATAGTTCAGTAATTAATATGGACACTCTTGATAGTATCTATCAAACTTTACATCATCATCATCATCATTTCAGCCATAGGACGTCCACTGCTGAACATAGGCCTCACCAATGATTTTCGAATGAATCGATTTATTGGTAGCGGCCTGCGTCCAGCGTCTTCATGCTACCTTTATGATGTCATCGGTTCACCTTGTCTGTCAAACTTTACATGATTATTGCAAAATAACACTTATTACAAATGTATTAAATGCCACTTGATGTGCCGTTGTCTGGACAAGAAATTAATTTTTAAGTGTAAATCAGAACCATTTCCAACATAAAAAATACAAGTACTTATTTTTAGTTAGTAGTTTTAGTGGTACCTACACACTGTATACAGCCAAGTTCGCGATGGAAATAAGTATGAAATGAATTATACGTGAGCGTTCAGTCAGTGAACTGATTTAGCCTTGCACGATATTAATTTGGCCGTAAGTAGTACTCGAGGGTTATTTCAGTGACTTTTATACACCGTACCTATTTTCCAATCCAAATTAAACTTGCAAATATGAATCTTCAACTGAACTGTATTCTAACTTTAAGTAGGGTAATTGCGCCGGTTTTCCGTCCAGCTCCTGTTTTCGTCCATTTGACCGACTTGCCACAAACAAATACGGAAAATTAGAATACAAACTTAACTTTCCGTGCAAGTTTGGACTTGTTACAATCTATAATATCTAAGTAACAGTTCTGCCTGCATAAAAATGTAATTTGACAAGTAATAACTCCAAAAAAATCTACGGAAGTTGCTGCTGCACACAGGTGAATGGAAAACGTCGTCAAGATAGAAAAAAAACGTGCCGGTAGGGAACTTTCATGGTATGTTTAATTACTGTTTTAGCTACTTTACGTAATGTTTTTGGCACGTATGTCTAATTATTAGCATAATAAACATGTATTTGTATTTTGTATTTGTATAAAAACCGTTAAAAAGATGTGGACGAAAACAAAAAACAGCCATCTTACCATCAGGTGAGATACAGGCCAAGAGCTTCCTCGTTGTGGATAAAAAAAAAAAGCTTTAAACGTTGTTGTGTTTTCGTCCATGACGTCATGAGAACTTATTTAAATCTTTTTGATATCATTTGAAAGCTAACAAAATTACCTTTCAAATTATATACCACAATCCATAGTTACTGCATTGTAGAATTGGTTTTAAGTTAATAATTCAACCGCACCCTTTTTTCTACACAGTGGTCGAAAACTAGCGTACACTAGGTCGTAAACTGATTTTTTTGGACGAAAACTAGTGAAATCGCCTCTTTTGCATAAAATTTTTTTTATAAAGAAACCCGTGGTATTTACTTATTGTCATATAATATTAACGTAGACTATATAAGGACTAAAATGACATATGATACATATGAGTAAGGGTATTTTAAGATATTCATTTCGCATCACAAAGTTGGCAACTCCGATAATTGGACGAGAACTAGCGCACTTACCCTACCTACTTACTTTAGTATGACTTATGTTTTATTGTCTATAGTCATAGGAGTGTTCAATGCTGAAAACTAAGGTCTCAAGCGACACTAACTAACTTGAATAGTCTCAAGGGTAGATTCAGGTTTTCATTGGGTTTGGAATTGCATTCTGATATCTAGACCAATTAGGTATTAGGAGACTAATCTATGCCTTTTCTTTTTCTTCGAAAAATACGTACCTATCTGATACACACTGGCCCATTTATTGTGCCGAAGCAGTGGTAGGGTTAATATTGGAACGTGTAAAAGTGCTTTTTAAAAGACTACCTACTTGTAAAAATAAATGAGTTTTATTAGTTTTTTTATAAGTTTTACTTAAACTAAGTTACTTAATACGAGTGTATTTCACATCACTATTCTATTATATCATAGTTTGCCCATTAAAGTGATTATATCGATCGGCCTATTCAATTGAATATGTACATAATTAATGTATCGTATATTATTCAAGGGAACGAACATCGTACATCTAATTACTTCGATCCAACATTGAATATTGGTTTGATAGATTGATCTGGTAATCAAATTGATGAGTTGCAAGTAGTTACATGTTCAAACTTTCTTGTCAGATCCATTATTGGAATATAACTGAAAAAGAGTTTTAGAACATTTTTTATCTGGTTTACAGCGAATAATGTAGAGTTTAATTTTATTAAACTACGTCACATCAAATCCTTGAGGGAGGTCTTTATCCAGCTGTGGACGTCACTTGGCTGAAACGAACGAACGTCACTTTAGTAACTTACAATAGAGTCTTGTTACCTCTTTGCGTCCGCAAACGGTGGATCACTCGTAATGTTTTCTTTTTTAAATGACTCACACAAATTCCTACATATTTTCATACAACTCACGTGTAATTAACCCAAACATTTTTGACGCCACTTCAAGTTGCCAGAAAAAACGTAAATATTACCTCGATCTGTATTTTCTCCGCGTATCTAATATGTTTACATGAACATCGTATTTGCAATTTTAATATTATGTTTGCATAACAAAAGCTAAAGGTAGGCAAATGGGATTTTTCCGACACCACCTTTTTCATTTTGACTGTGTATGTAAATAATACTTCTGTTTAAAATATAGGTTACAATTTTCTGTCAATAAAGCAGTCATCATCATCATCATCATCATTTCAGCCACAGGACGTCCACTGCTGAACATAGGCCTCCCCCAATGACTTCCACATCGGACGGTTGATAGCGGCCTGCATCCAGCGCCTTCCTGCTACCTTTATCAGGTCGTTGGTCCACCTTGTGGGTGGACGTCCCACGCTGCGTTTTCCGGTACGCGGCCTCCATTCCAGAACCTTGCTGCCCCATCGGCCGTCAGTTCTGCGTACTATGTGCCATAAAGCAGTGCCTTATTGCGGTTTCCTCGGAAGACCAGCGTCGTGGTGTCTCGTGCGTGCAACACCTTGGCATGATTTTGAGTGGATCCCTTTTCGCTAACACATTTACTCACAAACATTACTATGAGGTCTCACAGTGCGAGTGGACGCACAGGGCGACATACGAACCAATAACAGAGCTTTCAACGCTGTGCGTTAGATTTTCTGCTTAACTTAAGCAAGCATCGTTTGTGAATACGGGCGTTAGGTATCATTCTATTTAGTTTCGTGTTTGGATTTGTTAATCAAAGCAAGTCGAGCAAAAAAGTTGTATTTGTTTATCTTAGACACTTAGTGGTATAAAACATTCCATATTAATTTTATTTTCATTATATCTCTATTATTGTGTTCGTTATTCCAGCAAAATGCCACAGAGTTATATTAAAACATGAAATTAATAACGCGACTCAGCGAAGATTTGACTACTGACCCAAATAATGTTATTAGGTCGCCCTCCGTGCATATTTATGGGATATGAATAACGTAGCTAAGTGTCTCTTCAAATAAGTCGTAAAAGCTAATTTTACCCATAATAAGTGGAAGATTTCCTCCCAAGGACACCGTGAGAATACTAAAAGATTCACGTTCCATATTGAATAAGTTGGCCCAAAAACAAACTGCTGACAAAAACATGTAATGGAATATAATAGATAAATTTTAGAGAGTTGTTTATAATAATTTACGATGTCGTCGGTCCACCTTGTAGGTGGACGTCCCACGCTGCGTTTTCCGGTACGCAACAAGGTGGACCGACGACATCGTAAAGGTAGCGGGGAAGCGCTGGACGCAGAGCGCTACCAATCGATCAACATGGAAAGCATTGGGGGAGGCCTATGTTCAGCAGTGGACGTTCTATGGCTGAAATGATGATGATGATGATTATTATGATAATAAATTACAAATACTTTCGTAACCTTTGTTTTTAAAGTCATTTGACTTTGAAGTTAAACTACTATTTTGACCTTAATGTAACGAAACAATTGGCTCAGCTTTTTATAAAAATTGTAACTAATATGACTGTGTTGTCAGCGGCTTGGTATGTAGTCCTTCAGATCCCACTTTTACCCAATTTATTTATCTTCAGTTCACCATACACTCATCACAATAAATCATTTTAATGCTCTGGCGCAAATTCGGACTAAAATAAAAGACAAATGTGCATTTTGATTGGCATTTAAATCTCTACATGAAAGCGTTTAAGGCCATAAAATATATTTAGTGGAGTGTCTGTTCCACCGAAGTGAATCAGAAATACTTCCTCATTAGCGAAAATTGTGAAATATTTCATACAATTTAATTTAGTACGAGTGCCTAAATTGTATGTCGTACTCAGATCATAGAAGATCTGAGATGTCGTACTTTCGTAGGTACATTTATTTTGTTATTACTCGTAAAAGCCTCGTATCAAATAGCTTTCACAGAAATTGAGTCAATGCTAGCCTTCAAGTTACTTATAGCAATCGAAACCTAGATAAAACTTTCGTTAGTGTCGGTTGTCAAATATAGCGTGGGATGTCCACCCACAAAGTGGACCGACGATAACATAAAGGTAGCAGGAAGGCGTTGGACGCAGGCCGCTACCAACTGGTCAACATGAAAATCATTGGGAGAGGCCTATGTTCAGCAGTGGACGTCCTATGGCTGAAATGATGATGACGAGATGAACTGACATATAAAGCTACTTTCATACTATGGTATACTGTCACTTGGTATGTACAGGAGCGTGGCCCTTTCTAATTTACCAGAGAAAAATAGAGGAATTGACCTATCATCATCATCATCATCATCATTTTAGCCATAGGACGTCCACTGCTGAAAATATAGGCCTCCCCTAATGCTTTCCACGTCGATCGATTGGTAGCGGCGTGCGTCCAGCGCTTCCCTGCTACCTTTACGATGTCGTCGGTCTACCTTGTATGTGAACGTCTCACGCTGCGTTTTCCGGTACGCGGCCTCCATTCCAGAACCTTGCTGCCCCATCGGCCGTCAGTTCTGCATACTATGTGCCCTGCCCATTGCCACTTCAGCTTGCTAATCCGTCGGGATATGTCAGCGACTTTAGTTCGTTTACGGATTTCATCATTTCTGATTCGATTGACCTATACTTACTTACTTACTATTTATTAAGTAGATCATCTCCAAATCCTTTGGCGTACGCTTCTGTGTAAACGTCAGCTGCATATAACACGACCAGTGCCAGTTGAACCATGACGGCTTGTAGTTGTCCTCGTCCTCATAACTCCTAGACGTTTCAGTTTATACTGGTAGTTTTAACAGCCGTTCTCGCGGCGTTTCGCTGTGGCAGTGAGCCTCTTCCCTGCTTTTGAGATGCTAAATTTGTCGTTTGAACTCCTTTATTGCAAATAAAATTGTTCAAATCATAAATTAGGTTCATAGGAGTACGAAGACGAATGAATTAAAGTATGTAATGCTGTTTTATTAATATGAATTGTGTAATCTTACTTGAGTTTTTCTTTTTCAATAAACTTTCAGTAGGTAATTAAACTAATTTATTTCATAAACATGAAATAAAATAAAAACAGAAATATTAAAATCCTGAAAAAATGAATGGGATTTTACAAAGATTGTGTAAAAATTTATTACCTTTTCAACTTCTTAGTAAAAATTAAAAGGACGTTAAATACGTCATTTTCCAACTCTTTGAAAGGGAAAAATGGGAATTTAAAGTTTTTAACTTATATAAAAGAGGCCATAAGCGTCTTATTGATAGCCAAGCTTATATTAGAATTTACTCGTATATCCTACTAATATTATAAATGCGAAAGTTTGGATGTCTGGATGTTTTTAATTTTTTATTCTTTCACGCAAAAACTACTCAATGGATTTTGATGAAACTTTACAGTATTATTGTTTATAACCCAGAATAAAATAAAGGCTATAATTTATGACGATCTGTGACAAATTAAATTTTACGCGGGTGAAGCCGCGGGCAAAAGCAAGTACATTATATTCAGTAGATAAAGATATTATTTAACGTACCTTTTCGTCGTAACGTTAATAAATCTTCGAATCCCCAGCAAGCACTTCCACTTAGGTAAAATGGGAGCCTTAATTATCCGTTAACATTATCCGTAACGAACATTATACAATAAAGACAGTGTCTCGGGCACTCAGCCCCGCACCAGAGTAAATACAAATGAGTAGGTCATCTTCATAGAAACACACCGAGCGCGGTTTGTATGTGACCGCGCGCCAATACGTATGCGGCGCGCACGCACACACTGACAAAATTTATCGTTGATTAGCGGTGAATTGCCCCGAATTTTGCGCGCTCTCATACAAACCGCGCTCGGGCGTTTCTATGAAGATGACCTACTCATTTGTATTTACTCTGCCCGCACTAATTTCGGGGGACCGTTTTCTAGATGGACCTGGATAAACTAATCTACTTATAGACCTGAATTTTGGGATAAAATACTTACCTAAACACTACCTACTACCTACACTCGCCTAACTAGGTACATTTGCCAGCTAAAGTATGGAATCATCCTATTTTGTTCCAGGCGATCTTACACGACCTAAATTACTAAATTAATATAAATTGTACTATTTAAAAGGTTGTGTTATAAACTTTAAATTGATACCATAAATAGAGGTAGGTACATAGTAGTAATTAAGCTTGGAACAGAACATAAGAGGGTGATTCCAGACTTTTGCTCGCAAGTATACATAATTACTCCATTTTTGTCAATTACCAGGAACTAATGTGTACGTACAGGTAGTGCACTTAGATTTTAATTCTTGTTGTAACTTTGGCATCAAGCCTATACTTACCTACTTTTCAGTAACACTGCAAAATATTAGAAGAGATAGTAATAGGATGGGTATGTCTTGCCCATATCTTACAAACGTCCTATTACCATCTTTTCCCACGCATCTGTCCAAATTTGGTACCAGATAGGAACTTTGGCATCCTCTGATCTCAAATTTGTGGATGAGTTTGACGTAGAATGAATTAACAAAAATACCCAGACATTTTTTACACTGCGCCATCTAAGTCTTAAACAAAGTTAGCAAAACTTTACCAGTGGTGGACCAGCTTTAGTTTTGGTTTCTTTTGCGGTTATATGCATTGTGCAAATTACAAATTCTAAATAGGTAAATGAAATCTTTTTTCTAATTTGTGCGAATTGGAACTCTAATGCTTCAAAAATAAGCCCCCTGAAAGCCGACACATCATCAATCAAGACTGAGCTCGATGGCGGACGTAACGTTACGGCGACGTTATAACGGCATTAGTTTTGATTAAGAAAAATCGACCGACAGTAATTTATTTTTAGTTTATTTGTTAATAAACATATTTATTAGGTTTAATTAGTCATTATTTAATTAGTTTTATCAAATTTACAGTTCAGTAACGTCACCCGCGATAAAATTTTCCAAAACAACATGCAATACTTTCCCTGTTTGAAAAACATTATTCATTTAATTAGTCTGGACGACATTGTACGCACAATATTCGAACTAATTTGTATATTTTATAAAACAAAATGTTTAAGACGGAGATTCTACTCGGCGTTGTTGCCTTGTCAATCGGCGTAGTTCACTCACTGTGCTCTTATCGTGATGAGAGTCCAGCTGACTCATGGGGTGAGTTACTCTTGTATCATCATCATCATCATTTCAGCCATAGGACGTCCACTGCTGAACAAAGGCCTCCCCCAATGATTTCCACAAAGACCGGTTGTTAGCGGCCTGCATCCAGCGCCTTCCTGCTACCGTTATGAAGTCGTCGGTCCCACGCTGCGCTTTCCAGTACTTGGCCTCCACTCCAAAACCTTACTGCCCCATACGTGCTATTTTATACATTTTTATTGTTTTATCGTATATTTTTTAAATTTTTCAAACATTTGCGTCTGTGAATAATAATCTTACATTGATGAGCTAATGATGAAAGATTAAACTCCTTAACTTTAATTTTAATCTGCCATCCATCAGCTCATCTTCTAATGAATTTGAAGTTTATCGAAAAGATACTGTGTCGAATTTGGGCTCGTAAGAAACATGAAGATGAATACTATTTTTCTCATCGTTAATTTCCTTGTTTCAGATATTGTTATCTCCAGTGAGGGCCAACTAGAGTTCTACAGTAACCAAACCAAAACAAACAGCGAAGGCACTGGCTTTAGGGACCTTTCTGCTTTGGCTTACGATGCTGTCCACAATGTGCTGTTCTTCGTCGACAGGGCAAACGACAACGCAACCATATTCAGCTTCAATTTAGCAACAAAGAAGTTCCAGTCTTTAGTCAAGAATAAGTGGCTCCAGAACATCCAGGGTCTGGCCTTTGATCCCGTGAAAAGAATGCTTTTCTGGACTGACATAATAGAAAGCAGCATATTCTGGATGTCATTGATGCCAGACTCCGAAAACGATGGCTATGGCAACGTTTTGATCAAAATGAACGATGAGATCCCAGTATCGATTGCCGTCGATAGCTGCAGAGAGTAAGTAAGATACATTGTTTGAAGATATTGTCGCTACTTATTGATGTACCAATTTTTATTTCTTGGCTATGTCAGGTCATGGCAATAGGTACTCGTCTTTCCTTCGTCATGATTATACGCACAGATCACAGAAATAGATCTCTATGGTTACCTATACGTCATGGAAACATGTACCTAAAGTATGGCCAACGAGAAGCGATACCAAATGTAAACAAACCCAATGTCATGGTCATTAGAAATAGTGCATAACTTTTTAATAGTTATATTACAAATTTTTGTAGACAATATAATTTTAAAAAATATCTGGCAAACCATAAAAATAGATGTTTTATTGAATTTTGTTTTTGTTATAATTTGAATTATTTGAATTATTTGTTTAATGTAGATTTAAATTAAATAAAGAGAATAATAAAATAAGAACCAACAAGTAACAGATCCGCCCTCGTGAATTGCAACAACTATGTATACTAAAATTTACGTCCGAATGTTGACGAACCCGTCTGACTTTGACATATTTTGGCGGGAGAACGAGACATTACGACAAATTTTAATACACAAGATCGGAAGAGACAGAATAGATTGTCAACTCGACAGTCGTATCGACCTTTCGTATCGCTGCTAGTTGGCCGTACTTTACACGTTATAAACTTTCGAAAAACAAAGCTGAAAAGTTTTTAGGGTTCCGTAGTCATGACAAGGAACCCTTATTTTACTTAAATTTAGCCACGTAACATTTTCATTTTTATTTTAATGACTGTGTCCATTATTGGCTTAAACATATAAATAACTAGATTTTGCCCGCGGCTTCACCCGCGTGAAATTTTGTTTGTCACAGATTGACATAAATTATAGCCTATATGTATGTTAATCTGGGTTATAAACAATAATACTGTAAAGTTTCATCAAAATCTGTTCAGTAGTTTTTGCGTGAAAGAGTAACAAACATCCAGACATCCAGACATCCACACAAACTTTCGCATTTATAATATTAGTACGATTAGTAGGATAGGATAGTAGGCAGTAGGATGTTTCTTCATAACTTTAATTAAATTTGTTCTGTTTTATTCCAGATACATTTACTGGACGTGTATCCTGATAACAGATTCAAAATCATCGATAGAAAGATCTAAATTTGATGGTTCAGAGAGGGAGGTCATTGTTCACACTCATCTTCACATGCCACTGCAACTGGGCCTAGCCATCGACCAAAGAACTAAGAGATTATATTGGGCAGATGAAAAAGAGGGCATACATTTTTCCATAGAAAGTTCTAACCTAGAAGGAGAGGACAGGCAGATATTGCTAAATGACGCTCATCACCGACCAAATACTTTAACAATATCAAAGGACTGGATCTACTGGGTCCATTCGGGATACAAAACCGTCTGGAAATTGGCAAAGGACAAAGAAAACGTTGAACCTTTGGAAGTGCTCAAGCTCACAAAAAGCATTTTTGGAGTAGTTGCGAATTACGGAATCCCTGAGTGTGAGACTTTGCCCAGAACGTTGCGAAATAAAGCAGCTAGATTCGCCAACTCTAAGAATGCATGGTTGGCCCTTGTACTTTATTTTTGTATTTTCACTGTATCCTCTCACTTTTATTAGTAGGTACAGCCGGGTTGGAGGGCGCGCCGTGATAAAATCCTATCGATGATTTTAGACTACAAACGTATTATTATCGCGTAAAATTGATAAAATCTCGCGATAGAAGCTTGTCGCGGCGCGCATCCTTGATAGTATTTTTGTGGATAACTGACAGTGTTGATTGTGTGTATAATTACTTTAAACTGTTTAAATTATAATTTTTGTACTTACTGTTGTTTATTGTCCTTACTTTACAGTTAAGGGCTAGTATGTATTTCTTTTCACTTTTTAAAGTAAGTTTCACGAGAGCTTTGTAATTTTGTTACGTGGTTTTGGTGAAACCGTAAGAGGTGCTTTTGGTTTTTTTTCTCGTTTTAAAGACTAGTTCGGGGCCAATTCCAATTTCTATTTAGTAAGAAGTCATATCGTCAAATACTTTCTAAATGACAAAATTATAAAGGTNGTAAGTCATACCCAGCTTTTGGCCTAGGGGGAGGGGCAAGCCTTACCCAGCTTCTGGCCTGGGGGGAGGGGGAGGGGTCAAGTCATACCCAGTTTCTGGCCCGCCCATGGGAACGGCGAATAGATAGGTAGGTTTAACTCAGAAAAACTAAATAACAGGTAGGTATTGCGTGTACATCGAAATGATCTTCATAGCAATGTCTTGTAGCCTAGGCAGAGTGTATCTGCCTCAGCTATACTAATATTGTTAGAAGTTAAATTAATACTTATACATTTTTATACTTTACTTGGACGAAGATATGACTCAACAACACTTATGAACACTTTATTTGCATAAATCGCCAAATATACCACCGCGGAGACCCTAATCGCGTCTCCGCGTTCCATTGAATCGTATGAGCGTATGGATTTTTTGCGATATTTTTCACAATTTCTATTTTAAAAAAATACCTATCGATAGCTTACTTTATTCTGATGAATAAATGTCATAACAAGTTTTTCTCTAAAACTGATAGTATGGCTAGAAAAAAATATTTTCTATCCACGCAGTACGCCGGCAGCGTTCGGATCGGATATAATGACGTCAGCGGTCCCGCGCCGGGCGGTCAGTGAACTTTTTTAGTAATTTGGCCATAACTTTGTCAATTTTTGTCGTAGAACAAAAATTTTTGGACTGTATATTAAGGATTTCTTAGACCTATAAATCTGCATTCACAGCTAAAAATCGAAATGATCCTCATTATAAAGGTACCTATTAAATTAAACAAAAATGTTAATCTTTCTTCAGGTAATAGGGTAAATTCACCTTAAAGTAACATCTTTCGTAAAAATTTTAAAAAGAACTATTTGTGCAACATTTTTTATTTTTTATATAGCAAGGGCCATTTTTACACAGAAAAACACGTTATCTATACTTAATGTTATAAAGCTGAAGAGTTTGTTTGTTTACTTGAACGCACTAATCTCAGGAACTACCGGTTCGATTTGAAAAATTTTTTCAGTGTTAGATAGCCTATTTATCCTGGAAGGCTATAGGCTACATACCATCACGCCATGAGTAATAGGTGCAGAGCAAAAATGAAAAATGTTGCGAAAACGGGTTTTCACGTGTACCTACGAAGTCGCGGGCACAGCTAGTTATTAATATGGCCAGTAGAGAAAATATTAGTCAAAAAATTTCCGTCGCTAATTGGTCGTAGAGTTTTAAGGTAGCAGCTGTTAGGGCCAAGGATAAGAAGTATCAAGACCTTAAGATATAGGGAGACTAGGTGTAGACTCACCATTACTCTCATTACTGCAGTTAGCACATCAAGCTAAATATGATACAATAAGAAAGTTGTAAAAGGAGTTTTTGTAACGGAAATAACTATAATAATACTCTGATTCACTGGTGACTATGTATAGGTAAAAGAGTGCCCTTTTTTCAGAACACCGAATGTCCCATATGGCTGACTTATAATATTTGTTCCATGTAGCCCCATAAGGTCTTATTAAAGCACTAGATAGGATAAAATAATTGTTGGTTGTTTCTTTCTCTTCCTCCAATGTTTCCCAACCATTTACATACTCCACAAATATTCACAAAACTAATAAAAACCGCGTTGAAAGCTATAAAAAGAATCCACAGGTGAGTACTGTAGCTTAATTAACTTTGTTCATAGCAATTAAAAGAAGGGGTGAGACACCAGCCCCGGGTGACCTATTTCCGTTCTTGATTCACTCAGGTCAATATGACGACCCACTACACTCAAATGGGAACTCTAACGGGACAAATTTAAAGTTTCATTTCCGTTTTGGGGGGAAAGTCTGGTACTGAAATAGATTTGCAAGGTATCCAGTTTGAACAGTATTGATTGTTCTGCAGTGAAATGGCTGAATTCCCAATAAATTTGCTATCGTCATTATGACCTCGTTAATATGCATGTTCATAATGATTATCTTTATGATGAAAGTTTAGCAATTTTTCAAGCTTTTATAGTTTGCTTTAAACGGTCTAGAGCCCTTCCTTGTGGCATCCCTTTGGGGGAACTTATACCCAAGATTGAGCTTCTAGAAAGAAACTAGAACTGGTATTTGTTGATTCTAGGGCATTGGTAGATGAATTTAAAGCTAGTTTACTATACTATCTAAATATATAAAAGGAGAAACTGACTGACTGACTGACAGATCAACGCACAGCCTAAACGGCTAAACGTAGGCACTTGAAATTTGGAAGGGACGTAGCTTAGGTACCGTAGAGGTGCACTAAGAAAGGAATTCCCAAAATTCCCACGGGAACGGGAATTAGCGGGAAAAACGGGATTCACGCGTACGAAGTCGCGGGCGGCCGCTAGTAAAGTATAAAGTTTAAAAAGTTCTAGAACAAACTAACACAGAAAATATTAATTAACAATTTTACCATTGCTTTGGGATAATAAGGAGGGCTGGTGTACAGAGAAAGAAATTGCAAAATAATCTTGATTCACGCATAGCTTATTACATTTTGGATCTCAAAGTAATTCATGGTAAAGTAGGACAAAACCTTGGCAAAGAACTTTGGCTTTTACGGCATCGTAAAAGAAAGAAATTGACAGAGCCCACCAAGCAAATATAAGTCCCGCCCGTTTCCTACACATCTCTATTTTTAGCGCCTTTCTTTGCTCTAACCTGCTCATATAACCTTGCACGCAAAACTGAATCTTCAAGCCTTGTCTGTAATAATGAATTTCCAAGAAGAGCCTTAGAATAATCGCAGACATAGCATGGGAATATTTTAAACGTGCCATATGTGCTCGGGACCTTCAAAGGGACGGAATGAAATTCTAAGTGAATCAAATATCAGTTATAGAGGTAAACGGCTCCTTTGAAGAAATCTATTGTGAAGTTGAATATGATTTTATTTCTTAGGCGTTCATAATTTTAAATCGACTTCAAATATTTTTTTATTATGAGGCAAGGCCACTCGATGGACTGACGATCTGGTGAAGGTCGCGGGTTGCACTTGGATGCGCTAAGCGCAGGACTGGTCGTTATGTAAATCCTTGGTCCAGCAGTGGACGTTTTTGACTGAAGTGATGATGATGATGATGATGATGATGATGATGATGATGATGATAAAGTACCTAAGTAGAATAAATTTCATTTTCATTTAAGTTAAATATTGAAATTTCTTTAATATTTACATTATTTGCACTACCAGAATTCAACATAGACACAAATATTTTACATTCAGGTTCTAAAATGCCCTTTTATTCTCTATGCTGCACTGTGTCCTTGTGGTTGTAATTCATAGCACAACGTAAAATAACGGATGTACCTACCTACTATTCAATTAACTAAAATTAACACCTTCCTATAAAATAATTAATCAATGCCACATGTAGTATACTTATTATTACTAATTTATAACTATTAAGGGCTGCATATTGTTATATTTTTTTATATTTTAATTTATTATCAATAGAGAGTTGAATTTTTAATCATCATCGATTGCTGCGGAAAAAAGAGAATAAGGTCACGGGAAAAATTTGGAATAATCAATTATCACATAGTATAAAACAAAGTCGCTTCGCTGTCTGTCTGTGTATGCTTAGATCTTTAAAACTGCGCAACGGATTTTTAAAGAACTAATAGAATCGCTTCATATAGTTACCTCGCAACAGCTCTGTTTAGAGATTCAACTTTTTTTCATGCGTTACAAGGCAGGTATTTGAACGCCATCGCACCTAGTGTTAAGTGAGATGCAATCTAGGATGGTACATACCTGCCCTGCCCTATTCACTTTCGCCTTGAAAAGGTCCGGATGAAAGTGTTCAGAAAAGGCAGCAGCAGGCAGTGAATTCCAGCCCCTAGCTGTTCGCATTATAAAAAAGTTGTCGAACCGCATAGTGCGAGCTGGTGGAATGTCGACAATGTAGGGATGGTGCGCTAACCTGCGTCTGGTTCCCTGGTGATGGAAGGTGTGAACTGTGCATATTCACAGCTTCGCTACACATCTTCGTAGGCAAATCTCTGGTGGGAACGCAGCCTAAACAAGATTTTACTATCCTCTTAACTAAGTATGCCCACTATAGGCACTATAGCTACATCGGAAGCGGAGCCATCTGCTACGTTCCATCTCACAGAATTATGTAAATTATGTATAGGAGCAGATCGTTCCGTGCTCGTTGTTTTGGAAACCCTCTCCCTCTTTGCCCGCTGTCCACTCTACTGGAAGTAAAGCCGGACGTGTACAATGTGGGACGTTAATATAGACTTTTTATGCGGGAACGGAACGGCGATTTGGTGGAAAATTTTGATAAAGTACTTATGTACCAACATGGAAAAATACGGGTTTTGCGACACGGATTGTGTTGGTGTGATGTTCTGAAGCAAAACTTTTGTGCACTTGATAAATTACTAACTAAAATACTTAAAATAAGTACCTACGAGTACTTTATGAAATTCTGAATGAAATATGTTTTTATTTCAAAGTAGCTTTCCGCCCGCGGCTTCGCCCGCGTGGAATTTTGTCTGTCACAGAAAAACTTATTCGCGCGCGTCCCTGTTTCAAAAACCGGGATAAAAACTATCCTATGTTCTTTCCCGGGACTCAAACTATCTCTATGCCAAATTTCATCAAAATCGGTTGCGAGGTTTAAGCGGGAAAGCGTAACAGACAGACAGACAGACAGACAGACAGACAGAGTTACTTTCGCATTTATAATATTAGTTGGGATGGGATAGTCTATCACATTATGCATTTTTTTCACAAAGTAGCAGCTATTTTAACTACATGAGTACAATGGCATGGTGTCGTCTATAGTTAGTCATATTTAACAAAGAAATCGATAAAATCCATCTAACAAGGTAATCTTGCATCAATAGTCAATTATGCTAGACGTAGGCTTANCCAACATGGAAAAATACGGGTTTTGCGACACAGATTGTGTTGGTGTGATGTTCTGAAGCAAAACTTTTGTGCACTTGATAAATTACTAACTAAAATACTTAAAATAAGTGCCTACGAGTACTCTATGAATATGTTTTTATGTTAAAAACAGTTAGATCTTTTTCACAAAGTAGCGGCTATTTTAACTACATACGAATACAATGGCATGGTGTCGTCTTTAGTTACAATAGTCAGTCATATTTAACAAAGAAGAAATCGATAAAATCCATCTTACAAAGGTAATCTTGTACAGTTGTATGTGCAAAAGTGTAAATAAATAAATAAATAAATCTTGCATCAATAGTCAATTATGCTAGACCTAGGCTTACAATATTCCGAGTGATGTATTTATAGACTAAATGCTAAGGTATTTAATATTTCACGAAAATGTACTGTACAGTAATAATATTACATTGCTGTACCGTGGGCCCGCCTACTAAGGACGTGTGGGCTCGGACCCGTTTGGCCGTGGGCGACCCGCAAAGGGCCGGTTTAAGGACCCACAATGGCCCCGATAAATGTAAATGATTCATCATCATGCCACAGGACATCCACTGCTAAACATAGGCCTCCCTAAAGATTTTCAGATTTGCCGGTTGGTAGCTTCATGCTGCTATGATTTCTAATCAGCTTTTCGTCACAGAAACTCGGCGCAGGCCTGAAATATCTGTTTTCCTAAAATGTACAATTCTCAAAAAGTTTACGTACTCCTCATGTTTGCATTCCTATTTTGTCAGCTTGATTGAAATGTCTTCAATTTAAAATATGTGCAGTATATTAGAAGGTCTTCTCATAATGTTTACATACATAATTTCTATAATCTGAAAAGCGAACATTGTACAAAAACTGCCATTCTTGGAGACAGACAATTTTAAATAGTTAAAATTTTGAGAAGCTGATATTATGCACAAGACGTGCTCACATTCTGAATAGCAGACATTTTGCGAAAAATACATTTTAGGAAAATGGATATTTCAGGCCTGAACCAGAAATTCTATTCTCACTTGCGTCCAAGAATTTAACTATTTTTATTTTATTTTATTCTATTTCTTCCAAGAATTACCCATATTAAGTTTTAAGTCCTTACTACGAGTACCTATACTGTCTACAATCTATAAGTTTTCTTGCTCCTACTTTTGCAGCAAAGATCACATTTCCTTTAAGTGTAGTAGGTAACTCTCTTATAAATATTATTTTTATTATTATTATTTATACCGCCAACAACCTGAATCCCTCCCTGGCTTTGTAGATAATAAAATAATAATTTCACACAAGATTTACAAGTCAGCCAAGGGATAGACTGCTTTGATAAGGTACCTTTATTATTAAATTAGTGTCTGTTCTGCCATTCTGTGCTACTTCAAATAATATTAAATATTAATGGTTCTCAATTTATTATGGTGCCCAAACGGTCGTGATATAAGTTGGTTGGACAACTTTAACACAATCTTCTGCCGTTAAATACGTACAGACATAATTGTAATGTAAAATGCTGTAGAAAGTATCAACTAACAACCATTTATGGGACGTCCACCTACAAGGTGAACCGATGCCCTCATAATTGTAGCAGGAAGGCGCTGGACAGACCTCAGACCGCTACTAATCAGGCGATGTGGAAATCATTGGGCATACATTCAGCAGTGGACGTTCTGTGACTGAAAATGATGATGATGATGAACAAACATGATAAAAGCTAACATAATAAAAGTATATTGAAATGAATAAATGGACCAATTCTGACACTGGCCTGAAACATTAACATCAATTACTTAGGTCTTAATTAAGTTAAGTGCACACGTAGTTCAGCAAAATCCCTTCGAATGCACGTTCGCGCCTGTTGCGGTTTGAAGCAATTGACTGTCTATTGTTTCTGAGTTTCCATTCAGCAAAACATTTTCCTTTACTTCACCTTTGCCTGATCTTTTTGGTGAAAGAGACAGAAAGAGAGGAAGAAGAATCAATCTTCATCCAGCAGTAAAAAAGGTCAAACTCTAAATTTCCTTAAATCGCATATTATGGTGTTTATCCATAATAGTAGTTGATGATTTAAAGCCTGAACAAGTTCACTGTATGTAGTTACGGTTAAAGTAGGTTATTGAGGCTGAGTTGCACCACTTTACTCCGAAACTATAACCATAACTGGAGTTTTATGTACGTAGTTTGACAGACTTTTAATTTTTGTTAAAGTATGATGGTGCAAGTCTCCAAAAATATTAGGTTCAGTCGTGGTAAATAAAGATTATGATGGACTAAAAAAATTTGTATCTAGGTATATTTTCAGCATTATTTCGACGGATACTAAATTCATAATTAGTGGTAATGCCTACTTATAAATAATAAAAATACACCAATGATTTCCCGAATATGATGCAAGTAAATTATCGATATTTAATTACTCATTATCATTTGTAAATAACTATTAAGTTTTTACGCTTAATGAAGATTTTAACTGATGTAACGGTTAGCGTTACCGCTGACCTTTATCTTAAATCTAAATTCTAATTTAATTACTATTATCTACCTAAATAAATATACTTAAATAATAAAATATCTAAATCTACTTAAACTACCTAACTAAATAACTTAATTAAATAATTCATATTGTTCTACACTAATAAAATAAATAAAATAATAAATCTACAAGCAAACCCGCGCGAAACAAGTTGTTCGAGATTTCTTTTGTTCTCTGTCGAGCGGGCGGACTGTTTTTAAGTATGTTAAATTCGTACACATACTCACTCACAAATTGGATATTAAATACAAATAGGGTAACGGCACCAGTGGTCAGCCTCATAACAGCTTTTTGAAGTTTTGACAATTGCCATTTCTACAACAATCGTCGCATAAAAAAACGTACAACATGTNTATAATATCTTAAAAACTAAATATGTAATCGCGAATTGGTGAACCCCGCTACCGGGTGAGTGTTGCAAAAGTATTTTTAACGCTTAGATTTTATACTTGTCCTAAATGTAAGTACCCCGCCGCCATTTTGTTCTTCAAATGTGCTATCCATGTGCTCGGTGTCATTTCATACAAATTTCCTATTTCTATAACTTCCTAATATTATTTATTATTTTACAACTTACTACATGATTAAATAAGTGAACTAAATATTTTGTGAAATGACATCGACACGTCATGACCTTTAAATGACCTTGTTCGTACTGTAACGACACTTATTCCAAATTCTATTTAATTTACTAAATTGAACTAATCTAATCTTATTCTACTTGTTCTAATTATTCTAAATTATTGCCTACCTATATTGTTCTATAAATTAATTGCCTACATAGATGATATGCTAAATTATTTTCTACCTACATAATTTAATATTTTTGCCTACTTCACTGCAATCACTTTCACTGCACCTATTGTAATTCTGTTTGACTGCCACATCATTACATCACCATTTATTACCAAAATCATTCCATCTGCTTCGCTAGTATTTTGATGTCGCAGTCAAACGGACAAAAGCTAGCAACTGCTTTAGTGTCCGCTTTGATTTGCAGGGTTCACGTTCATTCTCACCTTATCTTCACTACAAATGGCCATCTCATCACTGTCGAACTACCAGCGGCTCTTCAACCCGGCAAAGCTGCCTGCCGTGTCGGACGGCCCGTGCGCACACTCTAAGTGGCCCTACACCACAGTGCGTACGGCCCTAACCGTCTGGCGCGTCGGCGACTCTGCGGGATTACCACCAGCGAAGAACCAACCCACATCACCATAAATGCTAGCGAGGACAGTGGTTTGAATATACTACCACCGGTGACGAATCTCGTGCGATACGATAGTTTGCTCGACAACCCACTCCCTAAGAGTTCTCACTTCTCTAAATTGTAATAAACGACTTGTAAACTTAAATCTATCTTTTATTTCTCTAACTAAATCTCTAAATTCTAAATATGTCACTGCTCCTAAAGCCACTAACCGTGACACTGAGTTATTTCTATTTATTATTACACCCGACTTATTCACTTTTTCTTTATTCAGCTTTTGGCTTACTGTATTTTTTCTATACATTTGTGACAAAACGTCTAGAAGTTTGATATTGTACCTACATTGACTGCAATACGCAAGCAATAATTGAAAGGTGCTGGTTGACTGGACAACTGGGCAGGCTAGAATCATATTTCTTCTGAGGCAATTAAATTGATAGTCATAGTTTGTAACTAAACTCGCATGGAATACAAATTCCAGATCTTTGAGAACTTAGTCATCTTCCACATTTTGTATTCCATCTAAGAAACGGGTCCAAGTGTCAAGGTATTCTGAAATAAGAGACGTTTGTGAAGACATTGTATTTGTAGTGAATATTGACAAATTTTCAATCTCATCTGAAAATTGCAAATAGGTCCAAGTGATTCCATCTGTGGTGGAACGAGGTAGTTCAGTCAATGAGGTATGATTACAGATTTACTGGTAATAAGTTACCTTACAATGTTACAGGTACATTTACAGTGTTGGAAATTAGTAGGTATAACAAATTTCCAACGCTGTAAATGTACAAATTTTTTCACTATCCTAGAACAAAGAATACCCAATTAAATCCTGCTAATAATTGCGCTGAAAAACTAATAGTCTCAATTGCATGCTTCAAGCTGTACATCCGATGTTAAACAAATTAACATTGTTGCTTTACGTGTATCCTCCACTATTATTGATGGGTTTATAAATCAGATGGGTGTGCTCGTTAAGGCATTTGCCTGATTGCATAATGAGAGGCGTATCGGTTCTTTTGTTGTGGAGTGTGGTGGACCTCTCCACCCAGTATGTGTACGATAATGTGACCATAGACTATGTGCCCAGACAGCTGACGCAGTTTAAAGAGGAACATCCTGTGAGTACTGAGTACAGTTATATTATTAATGCAAAAAAGATAATGCCCAACAACATTAACATGAAGTTATCTTTGCCTCGAAAACGATTGATAGTACAAAGTGAAAAAGTGTGTCTGTTTTTCATAAACCATGTCGTCTGATGAGGCACTCTTTATTTTTAGTTGCGGTGTGACGTGCTCCTATGTTTTATTAAAAATCACTATAAGTAAAGGCTATTAACTAACTTGATACTTAATGCTTTCACTTACAAGTAGGTAGTTTAACTGAAAGCCGTCAGTTAAGGGTGATTCTTTACTACTTTTATGATCTGTTGATAAATAAAAAAATCAATAAAAAATAAATTGTGCGATATTGGTAATAATATTGCTCTACTAACTATATGTACATTTATATTGAGTTTTTGTCTCTTTCAGAAACCAATAGGAGTTCTCACAACAACTGCCGGAGCACCTGTTGACATCAGGCAGACGATCACAATGAACACAGACATATTCTCCAACACCTACCACATGGACACAACCTCAAATTCTGACGTCAGACAAATCCCGGAAAGGACTGTGCATGCCCGAGGGTTTGGAGCTCACGGATACTTCGAAGTGACCCATGATGTCTCCAAATACACCAGTGCTGATGTTTTCAATGGAATTGGAAAGAAAACTCCTTTATTTGGACGTTTTTCCACAGCCATTCAAAACAAAGGTGGACAAGAGCTTGGAAGAGAAATCAAAGGATTAGCAGTCAAATTATACACACAGGAAGGAAATTTAGACTTCCTAAACTTACATCTTCCGGTCTACCTATACAGAGATCCCGTTGACTTTGCCCATTTTGTAAGGTCATTCAGAAGGAACCCTAAAACAAATGTAATTGACTACACAATGATTTGGGACTTTATATCCCAAAGACCAGATGTACTGAACAACTTTATGTGGCTACACTCGGATTACGGGATCCCTGATGGATACAGAAGAATGGATATATTCCCATTGCATACTTATGAAATCACCAACAAACATGGAGAGAGTTTCTTTGTTAAGTTTAACTTTCGGACTGAACTGGGGTTGGCTAATCTTACCACTGCTCAAGCCCAAGCTATAGCCAGCCAAGATCCTGATTATTTCACCAGAGATGTGTATAATTCAATTGCTAATAAGAAATATCCTTCATGGAGATTAGACATGGACATCATGACTCCAGAACAGGTATTGCATCTAGATTATAATCCTTTCGACGTGACAAGGTTGTGGAAGAGAGGAACTTTTAAAACTGTCACCATTGGCCGACTCGTATTAAATAAGCATGCCGATAATGACTTTAGAGATACAGAACAGAGTGCGTATAACCCTGCCAACTTAGTGCCTGGTATACCTGGGCCCGTTGACAATATGTTCAGGGCACGAAGATTTGCTTACCGCGATGCTCACAAGTACCGTTTGGGAGGTAACCACGATAATATTGAAATCAATCATCCAAAATATACGAAGGTCTACAATCGCGATGGTCAAGCTCCGGTAAGAGATAACGTGCACGATGCCCCGGTTTACTACCCCAACACTTTTAATGGTCCAGAACCAATTGTTGATTTGAGTCATCCGAAAGTGAGGAAACACATGTGGGATAGAAATTCTGTTGATTTGCAGCCTAATTCAGAGTTCTACAATGACATTTTAGAGAACGATGCTCATAGGCAAAGGCTTGCAGATAACTTGGCGGCTACTCTTGTCAATGTGGACCGTCGTGTTGTGAAGAATGCTCTTAGTCTGTTATCGATGGTTTCTAAGGATTTGGGTCATAGAGTGACTGTGAGTTATAAGGCAGCTCAAGAGAGAGCAAATGCTGCTGCCAAGTTGGATGCTCAAACGAGATACGAGCCTCTTGCAAGATGTGTCAGCTTGTTCGCACAAGGTCGTTTAAAATAAGATATCCTAAATACTTTTTCTTAATTCTTTCCGGTTTCTTTTTCTGTATAATTTTAATTTTCAATCATCAAAATTTCCGTCCATGAATGCTTTAGTGTTCGATTTATTGTAAAGTATGGACCGATTTCATGACGAAATTAATTTTATATTTTCATAATAAACCTAATTTTGTGACCACATTGTTTCGATAGTTCCACAATTGGTAAATGAAATGCTAAAGGTAAGAATCCTTTGATTTGCCCTCCCACTGGAATTCTTGGAAAGTGACTTTTTCTTTTTGCTGGAACTTGGGTCGTTGGAGGAAAATTGACTTACAGCCGACGACAATGTGTGGGTAAAACGCAATATACACCTTATGTAATTTTGATTCTTTTTTTAGACCAGTTACTTTGCAAAAACTACTTTACTAAATGAAATGGTAGTACTAACCAATCAACTATTGGGTTTATTTGTTTCGAGATTGTTTTTTATTGATTTCTACTTTCTGCCGACTGATTTATGATTCATGTTGGTAGCAGAATAATATTTTTTTACTTATTAACTTTCGATCCATCATTTAGAGACATCTGAAAATTTGTACTTCAAAAAGAAAGTCCTGAAAGGTTGGAAATACCCAACAACCTCTCGCATACAAACTTGCTGAAGTTGGTTGTGTAGGTGCAGTATCGATCGAGGGCGTTGACCCCGCGTGCCACAATCGTAACTCCGTAACTGCTAAGTTCATGGGCAGACATGTTGACAGTTATTGTGATATCGATTCGTCCTACAAAAGCGTTACGGGGGCGGAAAACTTTGCTTTCTCTACAATTACGAGTGATAATTAAATTGGATGATGAAGGAAAATGGTAGAAATAGTAATAATATAATAGGTTATGTCGATGCCTCCTAAGTAAACTATCGTATGTCTCAAAACCAAACTTTACAGTAGAGCCATTTTAAGANTAGTACCTACTAACCAATCAACTATTGGGTTTATTTGTTACGAGATAGTTTTTTATTGATTTCTTCTTTCTGCCGACTGATTTATGATTCATGTTGGTAGCAGAATAATATTTTTTTATTTATTAACTTTCGATCCATCATTTAGAGACATCTGAAAATTTGTACTTCAAAAAGAAAGTCCTGAAAGGTTGGAAATACCCAACAACCTCTCGCATACAAACTTGCTGAAGTTGGTTGTGTAGGTGCAGTATCGATCGAGGGCGTTGACCCCGCGTGCCACAATCGTAACTCCGTAACTGCTAAGTTCATGGGCAGACATGTTGACAGTTATAATATTGTGATATCGATTCGTCCTACAAAAGCGTTACGGGGGCGGAAAACTTTGCTTTCTCTACAATTACGAGTGATAATTAAATTGGATAATGAAGGAAAATGGTAGAAATACTAATAATATAATAGGTTATGTTATGTTTTGGAGTCCGTACCTATTGAAAACGATTACCTTACCATAATTTGAGTGTAGAATCATACTTAGGCGTCATTTTTAGAAAACAATGATACAGCTTTAATAATGATAGAAGACGCCTTTGATGATCAATCAAAGAGATAAACAAAATAAGGGCGTTACCTATAGGTAAAACATACTGCGACACTCTAATGACCTAACGAGCTAACGACCATGTCTGTAGCCGCACTGAAATAGCTCTTTATAAATACAACGGTCGGCCATGTTGAAAAAATCTAAGGGCATCCAAGTGAGTACACATTCAGCCTGTCGATCAACAGTCCATCGGAAGCTGATCTCCCCTGCCCTGCTGAGGACTTTGGAGTAGACGCGAGAGAGGGGTGTTGTAGCTGGTATCGAGGGTCAAGGTACACTGGTCATTGGTACCCCATTTGTTGCCACCTTTGTTAGTACTTTATACTAGGGACACGTAGGTAGATGGGTACTGGCGCATGCTTGGACATTGCCTTTCGCATAGCGGATTTTATACCTACCTAACGTTCAGAGCCAGTGTCATTAGTTCCTGATAAAGTTATCTGTCATCATATCTAATGGATAAAATATGTTTACCCAAAGTAGATACGATCCTAAGTAAAGAGAAATAAGAATAAAAAAGTTTTATCATTTCTTAGTACCTACCTGCACTATTGAATTAATTCTGCCTTTAAAAAGTTTCGCCTAGGCAAGTGTGTTTATTTATATTGTGTAAAATTATATTAGCATCTACTCATAAGCATTATGTGTAATGGTTGGGAGGATTAATTGAAGATAATTTACAAGTATTATCCATTATTATCATAATTACCGACCAAGTAGATTCCACCGAGAGGTTTCAGATACCGTACATCATCACTATTTGACGGCTGCGTGCCGTATTATCATAAACAAAACACGATAGAAGATTGAAGGTGTGTTTTCTAATCATTATACTTTGTAGGCAGTGTTAATGAAGTTAATTATTTCGACTTTGTCTGTGATTGTTAGATGGACTTAAAATAAATACATAAATAACCATTACCAGTTACAGAATAAACTGAACATGTTAGTTAGTTAAAGTAAAAATTACAGTTGCAATGTAATTGGGTCCATTTAAAAACCTTAATACCAAAATTAAATTATTGTGGGAAACAAAAAGTTTTTCCCGTACCGGGAATCGAACCCGAGCCTCCTGGGTGAAAGCCAGGTATCCTAGCCACTAGACCATACGGGAGTTGATAAAGTTGTTGAAAAATTGTAATTTAACCTAATTTTTCATTATATTTGGAAGACAGTAATATTGCACACTTGGTAACTGAAAATAAACATTTAAAGTAGAGATGAAACGGATAGTTGTTTGGCCGGATACCGGATACCGGATATCCGGCCAGCTGATAGGCCGGATAGCCGGATATCCGGCGGCCGGATAGTTGGCTCATTGTCTCGTTGCATTTCGTGCCGAGTTTAACGCCGCACAGGTGTTTCGAACGTGATCAGTGGGTCTAGCTAGACTAGTCTAGACTAGACTAGTCACACTTTTCGAAAATCGAATCCGTCCGACCGAATAGAATGTCAGATTTTGCCACTTTTCTAGGGAGCAGATCAACTCAGGCGATTTCGGTTGCCATCGTGTGTGATTGAATAGCGAAAATTAAATTAGTTTACTTGCTGCGTAATCTGACTTAACTGCATCATGTCATCAGACCATCAGTGAAAAAAATAGCGCCTATTTATGTATTCGTCATTAGAGTGAATAGCCCAGAAAAAGAAATTAGGTTTTTGAAAGGCCTTAATATGGCTTTTTTGTAACTTTTTGGACTTTAAATAAAAGCTGTCATTATTATAAGCCATTTTATTGATATTTACCTCAAAGATTAATGTACCATTTTATGGTATTTCATTTTATTAACAGGAAATTGTAGTAGTTTTTTAATATCCGGTATCCGGCCGGATAGTGAGTTACTATCCGGTATCCGGCCGAATAGTAAATTTATTCCGGATATCCGGCCTACCGGATAGTTGCCGGATATCCGTTTCATCTCTAATTTAAAGTAATCAAGATGCAATGCTCACTCGTTATAGTATTAAATAAACAACATCATACTACCTACTATTTCAATAAAGAAAATTCGTTCTCACCAGGTTATAGGTATCAGCCTATTTAGATACAATTTTAGCCTATTTTTTTTTTTTTGTATTTTTAATATTTTGGGGACTAAATAAATGGTACATGTAGTGACATCTAGTATCACTGCTCACGCAACATCTATTTTAGGTACTCGCGCCCTCTTGCGTTTATTCAAAGAACTCCATAAAGTTAGGTTTCAATTTGTAGTTTGGAGCAAGCGATTCAATTAGTTTGCGTTAGATGGCGCTTTCTCGCGTAAAACCTTGGACAGAAATAAATGAAAGTTAGTTCCAGACTAACATTATAGATGGCGGTTTATACTATTTTTTCAAAAATACCCCATTATAAATATTTGTAGAACCACATACAATTTTACTATCGCTTAAAATTTACTATGTACAAAATAGTTTTATTTATCTATGTGCTGGATTAAAACATATAATAATGACCTAATAAAATTCCTCACCACAAGATTTTTTCTTGATGCAGGATTCGAACCTGCATTTTTTTGTTAGTAAATTCTTTCAGTATTCATTATAAAAAATGCTCTGACTTAAAATACAATGAAAGAAAGAAAACAATCTAAGAGCTTTTATTTGTCATTATAAGATTTAAAAGTTTTTTTTAAACAGGTGCTTAAAGAAGGAAAATTGAATAAAAAAAAGAAAATGCCGTGAATAAATATGAATATCTCTTTATTTTTAACAATAAACTCTAGACAGGAGGTATTTTATCACTTATAATAACCATTTAAGTACTAAACAAATTTGCCACATAGGTACGTTATAGGAATTTTAAGTTTAACATTAAATCACTATTATAAAATGATGGAATGTTAACGAAAGCTTGGATAACCTTAATTAATATAAATACTTTTAAGTTTCCCTAATTACATTAAGCGTGTTGTACTAAATAGTGTCATTTTACATTAAAAGGAAAAGTCAAGTTTTAGGAAAAATATTTTGGCGTCGTTTATTTCGTATTCCTTATTCATTTTGTAAAATCTTAGAAATGATAAATTACGCATTTAGGCTTATCACATAGAAATGCTCAAATCAGTCAATTTCTAAACATAAAGTTACTTTTACGAAAATAAATTGTATGCAATTATACAAAATAATTATTTCTATTAATAGGTACTAGAATTAATTTCTCTTGGTAAAAATGACTAGAATAATAGGTTTACTTATGCAACTCAATAAGTGTAATAGTAACGAACTTTAGTTTGTTAAGTATTGAATAAGTTAAGATGGAACAATGAAATGGAAGATAAAGATCGAACTATGATTTTAGATGAATGAATATTGATTAATATTCACGATTTCCGCCATCTTACATTCAAAACACTATTAGACAAACGTTTTTAAGATATCGATTTATTTAGACACAGAAGGCAAAGTATACAGCGTTATTGTGAAGTACATGACTATGAATTGCGAGAGCTTTCTAAAAGCTTGAGTTTGTAAGTTTACGTAGATGTTGCCAGCCGAAGGTGGGCCCGAAGCGTGGATTCTAAGTGGTGGGGCGAGGTGTGATGGGGCCCCAGGAGGTGTGACGGGGCCCCAGGGTTTGTGTGGGGCCCCGGAGTTGTTGGTGTTCTAGTGGGCATCCCGCCGCCTCCTGCCGGGACCGAAGGCCGAGTTGGCGGCGGCGACGCCCAGCATATGCTTGGCTTGGAGAGCCCCGGAGTAGCCACGGCTGAGTCCTAGGTCCAGAGCGCGTTNTGTTTGCCTTTGTTTTGGATCTTAATACGGTTAATTGGGAAGCATAATTTATAATATAATATAAACGTTTTATGGAAATTATCGAATGCTGTATTTAAGTCATTTTCAGTAAGAACGTCTGACCTTTTCACAAGGCAATAAAATCTTGTATTACTTAGTTCATCGGTAAATGATTATCATTACTTAGGGTTTTAAGTGTTAAAAAGATTAAAGTACTGCTACCTGGGGTACGCAGATGTGGGCAGGACCAACAGCAGGGCGATGAGAGCGCAGGACGCCAGAATATAGCTTGCTCGCACCATCCTGGAACAACAACAAAAATATCTTCATCATCAATATCATCGTCAACGTCATCATGTCATTTAGTCTCCACTGCAGCGACGACCTTCTTTAATTTACCAAAGGCCATAGCTGGGCATTAACTCGTTAATCCGTTAATCGTTAATTAACGAAGTTAACATTTCTATTAACGGATTAACTTTTAAATTAACTTTAAAAAATGTTAACGGACTCGTTAACTTCCGTTAAATTATCCTAAGTCCGTTAATCGTTAATCCAGTACCTACTATTTATCAAAAAGATACAGCAGGCACGCTGAAAAACACTAGAAAAACGCGTTCTGACAAATACGTTCGGGCTTCCAGAACTTTCAGAACCCAAAATAATAGTTTTTGTAACCAGGACGAAAGGATATAAAAAATGGTATTTTTTTATTTATTTACAAGCTTTATATTGACTTCATTCACTTGTTAGTATGTGTGGGACAAATCTTGCAAATGAATTTAAGACCAGTTCTCAACCGATTGAGCTGAAATTTGGTATACTTGTGTAAGTACGATGAAAATGCAATGTTATGGTACCATTAAGCTGGTCTGATGATGGAGTCAGGAGGTGGCCATAGGGACTCCTAAATGAAACGGCGGCATCGCATCGAATTTGCGTTCGTTGGATCTGTCTTTTCAAGCACTTTAGTACTAGATGATGTCCAGGGTCCTGATGATGGAGTCAGGAGGTGGCCATAGGAATCCTAAACGAAACGGTGGAAAATTATCGAGTTTGGGTTTGTTGGATTTGTCTTTTCGAGTAGGTGCTAACTTCGATTAATAAAGGGTGCTAAATTGTATTGTAATTGAACCAAGGCTCTGAAATTGAGATACTATAGACTAAGAGCTGGTGAACGCCAGACCTACGTCATTTTATAAAAGCTGAAAGTTTGTCAGCGTATGCTCCCAATATAGGTTAGAAGAATGTTGGTGGATTACGAAGTTTGGGTCATCGTTGCTTTGGTAGCTATCCTAAAAAAACTGTCTGGCAAGGAGTTGAAACTGTCAAAACTGTGTGGCTTATGTCGAAATCACTTCTATCTCTATCATTGCCCAAATATTATACATAAAAATCAGATTTTATGGTATAACTTCAGCTTTTATAAAATGCCGTAGGTCTGGCGTTCACTAGCTCTTAGTCAACTACTAAAAAGTGTAATATAAAATTATAATAATAAAATACTTTTTTAAAAACAAGCTTTTATTCTGAAATGCAGTTGTTACTAAAACATAAAAGAGGGATAAATTCCGTGCGCGATACAAGCTTTCGAAATTATTTGAACCTTGCATACAATTACTTTTTTCGTTTTAAACATGTGTTAACGGATTAACGATTAACGTTAACTTGCGTTAAATCTTGTTAAATGTAACGTTTTAACGTTTAACGAAGTTAATTTTTTTACTAACGGTTTAACGATTAACGAAGTTAACCATTTGATTAACGGTGCCCAGCTATGCCAAAGGCAAAAGGGATTTGCCCTATAGGCACTCTCCACCCTGGCCAGATGGGTTGGGNGGCGCGTTTCTCGCTGTGAACAGTCCAAAATTGTAGCTAAAGAAACGGTTATTGTCACTAATGTAACATGCAAACTTTTTAGATACTAAGGGTGGGTTGCACCATCTTACTTTGACTTTGACAAACGTCAAAAATCTGTCAAACTCCATACAAAATGCACCGGTTATCGTCATAGTTACCGTTAAAGTTAGGTGGTGCAACTCAGCCTAAGAGCGTCGATCGGTCTGAGCGGGTTCACACTACTTTCTGTATCCGTGAAAATCGGTCTGGAATACTAAGTCGTAGAATTATTTTAAGGTAGTGTACGCACTAGTAGATACGATTTCCGTCATCCAATATTTTCTATTTAGTTACTTTCTAAATCGATATTTTGACGGACTTTTTTGCACTAAGTGCCTACATCCGATCTGTTTCCGAGAAAATATTATTATGGTATAGAAAAGTCATAGTACTACGTGTATTATTTTGTAAGATAGTTTACGCACTAGATCCGATATCCGTTATACGATTTCTCTAGTTAGTTTTCTAGATCCGTATTTGAACGAGTTCGGTTCGGACGTAGTGCGAAACTCTATTGTAATGCAAGTAAGACTATGCCTAGTCGTAGACTACAACAGACTTTTGTCGGCCGATAGTTGGATCGGGCTGTTAATCAGTATGGACAATGTATAAAAGTGCACACATTATTGACCGATTCGTCATACAATTTAGAATCGAGCGCAACTATCGGCCGACTAAAAATCAGCCTGCGGGGAATCTAAATTCGGGGTAGAGAATCCGTGATGTGCAAGGCATGTACACAATGTAACACTGTCAAACGCCGAGCTTTACAAAGTGAAATATGTTGAAACGCGCTGCATTGCTGTAACTTTGCAAATTCTTTTATGACCTTTTCGACGCGGCTCCAAATTAACAGTGTTTAGAACTTTTAACAATGCTACTTTATTTGGGGCTTAGTTTAAGTGAATGTAAGCAAAATTTATTTAAAAGGTTAACAAAGAGTTTAAAATGTGTTGCTTCTAATTAAAGAAACAGGATTATAACGCTATAGTAATTATTGGTGCGTAAAGAGGATGAGGTATCTATCCCTCCCATAAATATTAAACCGGTTCTTGTTTCAAAATTTGAAGCCTGTTAAAACGTCATTTATTAAACCAGGCTGAGTAGCACCACCTAACTTTGACCGTAACTATAACGATAACCGGCATTTTTTGTATGGAGTTTGACAGATTTTTGACGTTTGTCAAAGTTAAAGTAAGATGGTGCAACCCAGCCTTTTATTCGTTGATATATTCACCATCGTTATGCTAACTTTATGCGTGAAAAAAGATTTCTTAACCACAAGAGCACAAAATTAAATTTAACAGAGCTACATACCTACCTACATAACATAAAATAAGTATCTAAAGTTTAGTTTTTATAATTATTTTAGCATAATAAATAACTTGATAGTAAACAGGCATGTTACAAATGTGGTTAATAATAAAAAAATACATACAACAAATCATGCAAACATTGCAAACCCAAAGCGTTCTACACGTACCTAGTGATTTCATCTTTAAAGCTGAAAAGAGACAAAACATGTGAAAACATTAAAGAAAACACACACAATTAAAAAATACAATCACTATTATTCTCAAAGTGGTGATAGGTACCAAATTTAATTACAATCTGCCAGTCAAACCGTTAATTGTTTGTCCAATGAGTTTATCGTGTTTTGAATAATAATTAGGACCTGGATATCGTTAATGGTGACAGTTACTGTCCAGCTAAATAGTTTGAACTTTGAATTATAGATTAATCTAGCTAAATGGATTCCGAATAATTCCTAGGAAATTTTAGGCACATTCTAAATACGTCCACGTTTATATCTAGATTAGCTTTCTGCCATAGTATTCGCCCGCATGTTTCTCCATACAAGCTTTGGATCCCCGTATGAATTTTGGAAAATCCTTTCTTAGCAGATGCCTCCGTCATAATAACTATCTGCGTGCTTTCAAGGCAATGCGTTCAGTGGTATGAACTGTGTTGATAGATACAAAACAAATTGAATTTTATAGGAGTTAAATGTGCCAATATTTGAATAATTTCTTTCTGCCTGAAATTTCACTGGCTATTGTAATTAATAGCTATCGATAAATTTTTCAAGAACAGCTTTCATCTTACGATAATATTTAATTTAAAAACACTACCTCCGAATATTTCATAACGAGTTCCTGGAAATGGATTTTTTCCTTTGGGACCCGATATAAAGGTAAATACAATAATTCTGCTCTTATACGATTTTTTTTGTTTTTCTCAACCGGTTTATTGTGCCTTAGCATGTGTATTAAATATGAATTCATGAGAGTGTATGTGTAGTGATTCCCAAGGTACATATAAAATGTTAGCTTCATAAAATGTGGAGTTACCTATCTACTAGACCATCGCTTATGATCCAGAATATTGTGATGTTCTCTTGATTTGGTGTGGTTATGATAAAAAAGAGTCTCAAATTGCTGCAGTTTTCCTTGAAACGTGTTCCACGAGGCACAGTTACACGTCGCTTCAGATGTAGGCAAAGAAGTTTAGATGAAAACTGACCTTTCTTACACAGAAGTAAAACTTTTCATCTGGCTTTAGTGAAAGGAATAGTTCAACTTAGAGACTTTAAAGTCTGTCCTTCAATTACTAAATTTGATAGAACTTTGACATCTAAAATCTTTACCACAAATCTAAATCTACAATGGTATTTTGATGTAGGTACTAAGTATTAACAGATCTGGGACGGTTTTGTATGATTCAATATTATTCATTTTACAATTAGTTTGGAACTTCAAATTGAAATCGCAATTTGTTTGATTGAAATATTCATGAATAATGTATACCTAACTTCGAAATTTATCTGTAGCTAAACAACATTTTGTAAATACTTTACATTATTGTTTTAATATTATGATATTTTAGAATAGACACTTAGATAAAAACATCACAATAATTAATTGTTAACCGAGAAGTAAAAATGTAGAGAATATGCATGAAAATATTGGTATAATAACCTAATTTCATAGCAAGATGTAAACTTTCTAAGCATAGAAGTAGTAGGGTAAAAAATCTTGCATATTCCCTATTCATCCAATCACATGCGACAAATTAACAATCACCAATCGGATGCAATCGAAATACCCATAAATTCAGTTAATTTTTAGAATGTTTCCCGTATAGATTAAACAAGAAAAAAGGAGAATAGACTTGAAAGTTAAAATCCATTGATCCACACTGAATCCCCAAGAAACGAAAAGGAAAAGAGGAAATTTTTGAAGTGACATCAACTTACTTCTCCATTTTGCGTTCGAACTGTAGAAGGTTCTGGAGTCTGCCGAGCATGTCCACGATCTCCTCGGGCTCGTACTGGCCATCGTCGCGGTAGTAGTTGTTGTAGCTGAAGGAAATAAATTGTTTAAGAAATAATTGGTTTGTTCGAGACATTTGTACGGCTTTACCTTCTATGTGCCTCACCATCATCAATATCTTAAGAATGTTGTAAGGCCCGCCATGGTGTAGGTAGTGGTATTTTTTTAACTCATCATCATCATTTCAACCATAGGACGTCCACTGCTGAACATAGGCCTCCCCCAATGATTTTCACAATGGCCGGTTGGTAGCGGCCTGCATCCAGCGCCTTCCTGCTACCTTTATGAGTGGCCTCCACTCCAGAACCTTGCTGCCCCATCGGCCGTCAGTTATTTTACCTATGTATCGTTATTATTTTCGTTACGTGATTCGAAATAACTTATTATAAACAGTTTTTCTAGTACTGTCTTACTTAGGAGTTTTTAACTCTTAATCAGGCAAGCAAGTTTACATTTTTACCTTTTCACAAGGCAATAAATTCTTGAAAATGGTATTACTTAGTTAATCGGTAAATGATTATCATTACTTAGGGTTTTAAGTGTTAAAAAGATTAAAGTACTGCTACCTGGGGTACGCAGATGTGGGCAGGACCAACAGCAGGGCGATGAGAGCGCAGGACGCCAGAATATAGCTTGCTCGCACCATCCTGGAACAACAACAAAAATATCTTCATCATCAATATCATCGTCAACGTCATCATGTCATTTAGTCTCCACTGCAGCGACGACCTTCTTTAATTTACCAAAGGCAAAAGGGATTTGGCCTATAGGCACTCTCCACCCTGGCCAGATGTGTTGGGGAGGTCTGATGTTCGCATATTTCTTCCTTAGTCGCCTCTTACGACATCCATGGGAAGCGTAGGGGTATTTTTCGTAATTGGAGGGTATGTTCACTGCTGTTTGTATGTGCAGACTCAACGGTGTCTAAAAATCCAGGTTAATGAGTTCTAAAGGAGATAATAACATTGTCCAAGCTACAGCACAGAGCTAACGTGTGTTTTTGAATCTAGCGTCTTTAATATTTAGATTATCGTTAACGAGATAATGTAAAGAAAATTTTGATGAATTTAAGAGACTCCTAAAATCACAAACCCGATGAGGTTCATCATTAATTAACCACAAATTATGTTATTGTAGGATAAAAAGGAAATTAGGGCGGTTTTGTTTTGGAGTCCCAATGATCTTTTGGTAAAACGATACGAGCCTTAAGTGACGTAACTCGACCTACACACTAAGTGCGATGCAAACTTAAAAAGGTTCACGAGGGAAATAAAAGGAAATAAACGACAGAGAGATTATAAATAAAGGGGCAGATTGTTTGAAAAAAATACAGTTTCCCTGTAAGTTGAACTTTTTTCATTCGAATCCAGGATCATTAAAAAAGTCTTTTTTTAATTGAAAGTTTTGCTAGGTGTATTTTTTCCCTACCGTAGGTAACGTAATTTACGTGAGGAAATAACATCATAAAGTCTTCATACGTCGTGAGAAGTCTCATTGAAAGATTTTCGTTACTACAAAAAATAATATAAGAGGAGGAGGAGACTGCCCGTCTCATAAATTCAGTCCGTAACTAGAGTAATTACTAATAGTTCTTATAATGGCATGATACTACTATAATATCTGAAAATTCCTACCTCACGTTTCCCGTGTAGACAGAGTCAACTAGGACTGGCAGTAAAATCTGATCAGAGAAAGTGGCATTATGCAATGCAAGGAAAGGAATAATTTATTTGGCCTTTTTTGGTTTTGTTTTTATACAGGGTGAAATTGCAAAGTGTTGCCACAATTTTTTGATAAGCTCTATGAGTATAACAATATAACTTTATCGTAATTATTTTGAATCGTTGTATTTTTCAAGAAAAAAAATATAGAAAGTGTAATTCGCGGGTGCCTATCGTAAGTTTTCGCGCACCATAAATTGTCTATTAAGCTTTGCAGTTAACTGTTTCCATGTAAGTCAATTTTGAAACCGCACGCAGCTGATAAAAATATGAAATAAAATATTTGTTTTCTTGACGTAAATCGATTATCTTACTGATCCTGAGTCGCTGCTGTAAATTTGGCAACACCTTGCAATTTCAACCTGTATTTATATTATTATTTTTATTTGTGAAACAAATGCAAGTCGAGGAAGCGTGCTTTTGTTTTGGTTAGTTATTCAAATGTATTTGACACGGCTCTTGAATCGGAACAAGAAGAGAGAGACAAATTTCCCGAAGGGTTTTGTGATTACTCAACACTAGGATAAATAAAATATTTGTCTTTTACAAACAAAACAAAATAAATTGTGTTACTCTACCTACTACTTTTCAAATCAAATCAAAAATGTTTCATAGTTCTCGTCATAACAAATCAATTGGACAAAAAGCTTACAAATAAGAATTATTGGATTTCGAGAAACGCTAAAAGATTTGCTTTTATCCCATCAGAATGATTAGTTGATTATTATTACTTATTCTATAATAAACCAAATTCTAATAATACGTCTGCGTCTTTACAACGGACTTATATCTGGTAATATCGTTTCAGTGTGTCAATTTAATAAAGATATTCATGATAATCACATTTTATTAATAGCTTCGCTAAATTAGGAGCTAATACGATAGCTGGAACAATTTTTATTTAGCTAGGTACAATTGAAACTGTGCTTATTTCTATGGAACAAGCCAAAGTCTTGAATGAACAAATTTAATCATGTACCAAACGCCATGAATGCGGATAATCTATTTCAGTACCAAATCAGGGACAAAACTTTAGAATAGTTGGCGTATTTAGCAAAGTGTCTACATTTTGACCCGTCATCCATTATGAAGATGAGATAAACTCCTGTGAGTTCTTCGTACTGAGTAAGGTTTCTTGAAACCCTTTATGTTTACAACTAGAGGCCGCCCGCGACTTCGTACGCGTAGATCCCGTTTTACCCCCTTAGGGGTGGAGTTTCGTAAAATCCTTTCTTAGCGGATGCCTACGTCATAACATCTGCCTGCATGCCAAATTTCAGCCTGATCCGTCCAGTGGTTTGGGCTGTGCGTTGATAGATCACTAATGTCAGTCAGTCAATCAGTCACCTTTGAGTTATATTTAGATTGAAACACTGAAACAATTACCAAAAATACAGTCATACCGATTTTATAATTAAAAGTTTAACATTCCAGTTAAAACAAAACTTCTAATTAAGTAGTACGGAATGGTACAGTACGCACAAACTTTGGGGTGTATAATTATACAACCTGCCTTGTTTGCGGTTTCACCTAATTAATATAGAAAGTTAAATAAATATCACCCATGCGACTATTCCTATAATATAAGTAATTGATATTTATTACTGTAGCACGAGAAGAAACTTTTCATCATTTTGTGAAGGTTAAAGTTGAGATTTAAAAATAATTTCGAGACATGTTTTTGTACAAAAAATAAATTAATTTGATCAGTCGTCACAATTTTCAGGGGCAGGCATTTCTTTCATGATGATAAAGTTGCTCTGTAGGTATTAAGTAGGTAATCAGAACAAGAACAACATTAAATAAGATTTATTAAAATGCACAAATTTAAATACAGTAAATAGAAAATAAAAGCCTATGATACGTGTTTAAAAATATTATTTATATACAAAAAAAAGGCTAGTTATAAGAGATGCCAATTTTGTCGATGAACTTCCACCAACGTAACAGGGTGTTAGTAGTTAGGCTAATTATTAATTAATTATGGCTGAGTTTACTTTCTAATTATAATGTAATAATTACGTTCATACGTTGCTCATTATCGTAACATAATCAATATGTAATTAGTGACTGACATCCATATTTTAAAAATGCACAGACTAAAATGTTGCTCTTCTCTGATCACAACACTGTGGTTAGATGTTAGAACATTAAAAAATACCTCCCATAATACAAAGTAGTAGGGCTTACCCGTTTTGTGTCAATAATTTATATACCTAATCCTTTTTCCTTTTTGGGAACTATAAAACTATTTTCCAATAAATTCTTTACTTACGCAATGCGACCAAACTCAACCACGCTAAAACCCAAAATGGTGTATTTAATTAACTATATTGTGTTAAACCTTTATAAGAATTCGTATCACAGATGGTCAGTCAAGCGCTATGTTGACACACTCCCGAGTTACATGGCAGGCTTGCTAATTACAACAAACTAGTGTAAGCGCGCGGCTTTTACTGTGAAAATTAAAAAGGAAACACATTCGTTTGTTTCTATTAAAATACAAAATACTTACATAGTAATTGGAAAAAAATACTATATTAAAAAAATTGTTTTACCATACACGTTTTAAAAGTTTATTTTGGGCTCTACTTAACATAATACTGAAATCAAATGCAGTGTTTTTACAAAAAACATTGATTTCATTCAAAGCCAAGATACCTACTAGCGGCCGCCCGCGACTTCGTACGCGTGGATCCCGTTTTACCCCCTTAGGGATTGAATTTTGCAAAAGCCTGTCTTAGTGAGCACCTACATTTTAAATTTTCCTAGCACTTGTAGTTTCAGAGATTTCGCGATGAGTGAATGAGTCTGTCAGTCAGTGACCTTTCGCTTTTATGTATAGATTCATAAATACGTAAGGTATGAATTTCGCAACTGAAAGAAAAACTGCAAGAAATTTTGGGATAGAATTTGATATTTCCGAATCGTGCTTCTTGTCAATGTATTTTCATAGTAGAAAGTAACATGTTTACAAATACAAAAATAAATTTTCGTTTGAAAAATAATAAAGATAATAAGATAAGATAATGGACAGGAAATGATAACATAAACTAAGGTTCAGTTTTGTTACGGGTACTTGGTTTTGTCGATTGATGTTGGCCCCCACGCATTTCAAGATAGGTATGGAATTATTTTTGGAACTCTATCTATGAAAATAACTTTATCCCACGAGTATTTAAATACTCTGAGGGCTAAAATAATAGTTCGTTAATTTTGGGGTAATACTTTAAAATGTTGATAAATCTCTGAGAGAGGTTCCCGGTTTGAATTTATAGCAAATGAATTCAATTCAGTCATTATTTTGTGTGTAAACAGGCCAAAATGACGGAAGTATTTTTACATTTTTGTCAAAACAAAACTAAGAGTGCCATACAATTAATGCCAATTAGTTGGAACACGAAACCAATTAAGTGGGCATAAATTGCACCAAACTAGCACTTTGCACTTGTATTACACTTAATAACTATGTTCATGAACACATTATTATCAATATAGACTAAGAGCTAGTGAACGCCNCCAGGAAATCTTTAACGTTTTACATAAATATATTGACTTGGCCATCGCATGAAAACACGTGTAAATTAAATTATTTAGTGCGATGGCCAAGTCAATATATTTATGTAAAACGTTAAAGATTTCCTGGCCTGGACTTGGTATTACATGGATCTCACAACTTTTTACCGTAGAACAACTGAGTTGCGAGACTTGGTTTTTTTGACAAGTATTGTTTTTGATGGTCACAATATACTGTGGTTAGATGTTAAAACATCAAAAAATACCTACCATAGTATATACCTACAAAGTAGTAGGGATTACCCGTTTTGTGTCAATAATTTATATGCCTAATCCTTTTTCCTTTTTGGGAACTATAAAACTATTTTCAATAAAAGGAAGAAGAAAAAATAAATTCTTTACTTACGCAATGCGACCAAACTCAACCACGCTAAAACCCAAAATGGTGTATTTAATTAACTATATTGTGTTAAACCTTTATAAGTATTCGTATCACAGATGGTCAGTCAAGCGCTATGTTGACACACTCCCGTGAAACATGGCAGGCTAGCTAATTACAACAAACTAGTGTAAGCCCGCGGCTTTTACTGTGAAAATAAAAAATAAAATGTAAAGACATTTGTTTGTTTCTATTAGAATTAAATATTATTACATAGCCATTGGAAAAAAATACTATATTAAAAAAATTGTCTTGAGGAAATACTTTGTATGTTTTACCATACACGTTTTAAAAGTTTATTTTGGGCTCTACTTAACATAATACTGAAATCAAATGCAGTGTTTTTACAAAAAACATTGATTTCATTCAAAGCCAAGATACCTAACTAGCGGCCGCCCGCGACTTCGTACGCGTGGATCCCGTTTTACCCCCTTAGGGATTGAATTTTGCAAAAGCCTGTCTTAGTGAGCACCTACATTTTAAATTTTCCTAGCACTTGTAGTTTCAGAGATTTCGCGATGAGTGAATGAGTCAGTCAGTCAGTGACCTTTCGCTTTTATGTATAGATTCAAAAATACGTAAGGTATGAATTTCGGGAATTGCAAGAAATTTTGGGATAGAATTTGATATTTCCGAATCGTGCTTCTTGTCAATGTATTTTCATAGTAGAAAGTAACATGTTTACAAATACAAAAATAAATTTTCGTTTGAAAAATAATAAAGATAATAAGATAAGATAATGGACATAAATGATAACATAAACTAAGGTTCAGTTTTGTTACGGGTACTTTGTTTTGTCGATTGATGTTGGCCCCCACGCATTTCAAGATAGGTATGGAATTATTTTTGGAACTCTATCTATGAAAATAACTTTATCCCACGAGTATTTAAATACTCTTTTGAGGGCTAAAATGATAGTTCGTTAATTTTGGGGTAATACTTAAAAATGTTGATAAATCTCTGAGAGAGGTTCCCGGTTTGAATTTATAGCAAATGAATTCAATTCAGTCATTATTTTGTGTGTAAACAGGCCAAAATGACGGAAGTATAAAATGTCAAAACAAAACTAAGAGTGCCATACAATTAATGCCAATTAGTTGGAACACAAAACCAATTAAGAGGGCATAAATTGCACCAAACTAGCACTTTGCACTTGTATTACACTTAATAACTATGTTCATGAACACATTATTATCAATACGTATGAACTTGTTCATGGACAAAAAGTGCAAGTTACTTATATTTTCATTTAATGCCATTTAAAAGCGAGTTTTGAGTTTTTCAAAATTAAACATAACTTAGTACACAGTTAACTGGAAAGATAAAATAAATTGTCTTTCTGGATTATGACACTGATTCCCAGACCCAGAAAGCTTGACAAATAACACATTAGATAATTCCATGTTTTTACGCCTAAAACATACTAATTTATTAATGATAAGTACTTTATAATATTCTGCAAAGATTAAAAGACAAATATACATGTTTTTCTTTGTTAAAACATATTTTTACATGCAAATTTTACCGGTTTTGTTAAGTAGCTGCTTAAAGTGCCAATAATTGGGTGGTTTACCCTATTTAGTATTAGCTCAAAAAGCATCGATATAAAAATATTTCACGCACACTTTATACTCATCTTCCAGCTGACGAAATTCCCAGAGCAAATCGCATTACCATATTTGCATGATACACGTTAATTATTCCGTATACATTCATTAATAAATAACATAATTTTACGTCATATTTTTATTATTTTGTTTACTGATGTATCGGATATCTTTATTTAGTTTTTGTATGTCAATCTTACATATAAATATAACTGAAAGTATTAATAATTTAGTACGATAAGTTTTGCATTCGTAGCAGTGTAAAGTTCAGAACTCAACTTTGTAGTCGCGCTACAGTTCGTAGCACTACACTGTGTCGTAGCGCAGGCTCGTTAAGCCTAGGAGGTCTTTCCTGTCGCTTATTTGAGCCGTAGCTTCGTTTGCGGCTTTGTACTAAAGCCGTGCAAAGTTACCGTAGCTACGAGTAGCTCGTAGAGGATTGTGAATATTGCGATTTGTTTAAACAACTTTGTGGCTAGATTTGGGCATTTCCGCTAGTTTGAGCGCCCACTGGTTTTCATACTGAATTACCGATTTGAATAGACAACAAAGACTGGCTGTATACAACTATTATTTATTTACTGTTCGTAGCCAGGCAAGACTTTATATTGTGATCAAAGCATCTACCTAAATGATGTGTTTTTAAACAGTTCTAAAGTAATATTATAAAGTTTTAATAATTTTAAAGTCGCCAAAAGGTATTCTGTAGAATGCCCGATCCACGTTCATTTAGTTCATTATTGTAACAAGTGAGGTAGGCAATTGTTACAATAAATCCCTCTTTTCGAAGTAAACAGGCACTTTTGTAACAGTGTGCATCGCCATCGCACTTCCCTGTTTTTGTAGAGATGATTTTGTTACATATAAATGAGCTAATATAATAATCGTAATGGAACAGTATCCCTACTTCCCAGTAGTTATTCAGCGGAATCCACCTTTGTCAAAGACAGTTTCTCAAAGGACGACAGTGTTGTCGTATGGTCGCGCTTTAAGACTATCTTTGTGCTTGCCCGCTGTTGGATTATAATTGGTAGTACATTACTCGTATTATAGGACTAATTGGACGTGATGCTTGTTTATCAAAAGGTTAATAATAATATAATAACTAACATAAGTACGAGTTACCTATTGTTGTGTAGATTATTTGGAATTTTTGACCAACTTTTTTGCTGCTATTTGCCTGCCGGTATTGACTATTTAATAGTCTATACCATAGTTATTTAAAATAATGTGATTTTAGATAGCAATGCGATATTATCGTGTCATAAAATACCTTCTCACGTTCTTATGATAGAGCTGGAGGCTTACCGAAATAGCCTTAAAGGCACTCTTTATTTTCGTATTTTCTGCGTAAATGTTTTTATTTGCCACTGCCACTTGATTTTAGCAATTTTGCGAGCTATCACATATTATTTTCTCCAATTATAATTATTTTATCAATTGATATTTACGAGTATATCCGCATTAATTACAGTACAAAAGGCGAACTTAATTATTTTGGGAGATTTAATAAAAACTTTTTAAGCTTTTTCGATAGGTTTGTTCGATACGAATGACTTTGACACAGACGCGTTGTATTCAAAGAACTAAAGTGTTGTCGGAATGACAATAGATTTGCAATGCACAGTTGCACACTATACACTATACAGTACTTTGGTGCATCTTCATGCCTGTATTTTGCAGGATATTGTTGGTTTTCAATACTGTAAAGATACTAACTGGATGTGTGAGAAAAATGACTGTAAATATCAATATAGAAAAAAATTGCAGTATTTTCACACAAAAGGTACGGACAATACGGACTATAAAAAGCAAATTGAAAGATAAACTTTCGTAATATTTGTAAGTCATAAAAATACTCAATTCGATTCTTTTCATCCGAAAGATGTTCATTGCTAGACAAAGATTTTCTCTACAAATTACTATTAAAAACTATTTTCTTTATAAACGAACTACAGTCATCGTCTTTTACGTAGTTCGTGACACCCAGAGTAGCCAAACAGTTCAATACACATTGTCAACTGGAATAAGGCAGTGCTGTCAACTTTTTGACCACTTTGGGTGTCACGAACTACCTACATGCATCTTAAATTAATATCATGACTAAAACTTAAAAAATGTATGCTATATCGCCTAGATGTAAGATATCAAGTGTGTCTAACGAGTTCAACTCTCCCTCCATATCAGTTGTAGACTATTTTTAGCTCTAGACAGACAGATATCAGTTTTTCCCGCATCGTCGATGGATAGGAAATTGCTTCGTTGTCGTGCTTGTGGCAAACCTTTGTCGCGGGAACGCTCTTATACTAACAATTCTATTGATCTTATAGCCACAATATTCCTATGTTACACGTACGAGTAACTGTTTCAATATAGTCATAAGTGTTTTGCTTTCCCCATTACCGTACAATATCTTTGGGAGAGTAGTATGGGAGATAAAAGTATGCCAATTGACTAGAGTACTATCTACTACACTATTGTCTTAGCCATCCGGAAAATTTACTTAGAACGTATCTACTAATTCAAAAGCTACTACATATAGTGCTACCGATAAATCCTTCCACATACTCCAACCACAACTCCAACTCACTAACTTACTCTGTTTTTAAAATATAAAACATTTGTAAAAGACGTTATAAATTATAAATACATTATAAATCTTACGGGACATGCAGAACGGCCTTACCACATCATATAAGATCTTTATTGGGTTACCGCGAAAACCATTAGTGCACCTCTAAGGGTACTTTAAGATAGCAGCCACCTAAGGGCTGATATATTTTAGTTACGTAATACGCGGTTGTGTTGTATTTAAAGCTCATATTCTGTAGATCAAGTGGAACTTTATACAACCTTATTCTATAATAAATAAAGAAAGCAAATGATGGAAGGAGAAATATATCTGTTAAAAAGTATTTTGACAATACTTTCTAAATACATACTCGCAGAAATGAACAAGAATTCATTTTTTCCACAAAATATTGCACTCCCACATTTAATCTCCCAATATAAATAATGACATCTGTTTTGTTTCCAAATAATATAAAATAAATGTTCTTTAATAAAATGCCTGATGTCCAAAGAAGTTTAGAACCAAAATGGCAAAATGTAAAATATTACTTTTTCCAGAGATATTGAAAATTAAACTCGTCGACAAAGGCCAGTAAAACATGTAATTGGATGCGATACATCGTACTTTTGTAACAAAGGCACTTTGAAGTCAACATTCATTAACTCATTTCTCGTTTTTAACCCTACTGCACTGTAATAGAGTTTTGTTTCTCAATACTGACATTCTGATCACTACTGCTTGATATTTCTGAATAAAGTGATCTGTTTGTGCGAAAAATATCTAAAATACCATTTCTTTTTTGGACTAATGTTACATATTGATCATTAGCGGCCGCCCGCGACTTCATACGCGTGGATCCCGTTTTACCCCCTTAGGGGTGGAGTTTCGTAAAATCATTTCTTAGCGGATGCCTACGTCATAACATCTACCTGCATGCCAAATTTCAGCCCGATCCGTCCAGTGTTTTGGGCTGTGCGTTGATAGATCACTATATCAGTCAGTCACCTTTGAGTTAAATAGTGAACCTTAGTGAGCTGGTTAAAGATCCTGATAATTTTGTTTAGTTAATGTACCGGCGATGGCAAATCAGGCTTTGCACTGTTGTGTTAGGTGACATTGCAACAAAAATATGTAATCTAGGAATGTGTCTTTACCTATCTCACGTCATTATCCAGAGTTGAATGTATCTAATAAGGAAGGAAGAAAACGAAACATTGGTACCTAAATTGAACTCCGACTTAGATTTAAAGATTAGGGTGCAAAGAGCGCTATCTGTATCACCTCCCAGGAGTCTCGAAGCTAACCATTAGCTTTTATTACGCTGTAACACATAATTTCACTAAAACTAGCCCTCAGGTCGCCTTAATACTAGGTTTCATCTACAACTTTAGTATTTGGTCTGTGAAAAGGATTCTAAAAGATTTCTTAAGCATAGTACCTACTGTTACATAATCCTTATAACCGGTGGTTTCAATTATGAAGCTATTCTTTGTGGGTTTGATTCAAAAAACAAACATTTCTAAAGGCCTTGCCAATAGCAATAAGTATCGGCTTGCAACTCTATTAACACTATAACGTGGCGGGGCTTTTGTAGATGAGAGTGAATAGGCACCATGCCATCCTAGATTGTATCTCACTTAACATCAGGTGTGATTGAGTCATGTACCTGCCTTATTCTGCATAAAAAAAGACGCGTACTATTAATTTGGAGAAACCTTCAAGGTAGGCACAGATTGACTTATTTGTTACTACAAAGGCGACGCACTCATGTTCTGCCATAGCTTTAAAAGAATATTCACATCATTTGCTTGCCACAAAGTTTGACACGCACTCTTAAAAATGTTTAATCAAGTACGCACAGAGATCCAGTTTCCATACCATATAATTTAGGCTTGAGTATCGGGGTGTCGTTTGGCCACACACGGTGGCGGAGAAAACCACAGATGCAGTTTCGCCTGACGAAATGTTGCTAGATTTGACGTAGGCCCGAATACATAGGCAGTACAGTCAGCGTCAAATAGTTAGTGACACCCAACGTAGCCAATAAGTTCGCAACACGTCTTTGTAATAATTAGAATAAGGTTGTATTGTCAACTTTCTTCCACTTTGAGTGTCATGAACAATTTGACGCAGACTGTACCTATTCCTGTAATAGTTGTATTTGTTGGCCTCAGAACCAGGATGAGTCTGGCACTCGATGCACGTTCAAATTCGTTCGTTTCAGCCAAATGACGTCCACTGCTGGACAAAGGCCTCCCCAAGATTTTCCACAATGAACGGTCCTGCGCTGCCCGCATCCAGGCTCTTCCCGCGACCTTAACCAGTTCGTCGGTCCACCTAGTAGGAGGCCTGCCCACGCTACGTCTTCCAGCCCGTGGTCGCCACTCGAGAACTTTCCTGCCCCAACGGCCATCGTCTCTACGAGCACGTTCAAATTAAAAGTATTTAAATACTTTGCGTTTAAAATACTCTAAAACGAAAATAATATTGCCTGACCATGATTTTCATACTACATACGAGTATTATTGCCGCAAACTATTTTAAATAATAGTAATGTTTTCCAAAAAATCAACGGTAAAATTATATTTTACCGTCTGTTGGTTAACTTTGTCATAAATGTCTCTAACGACAAGGACAAAAGAAAAAATCTGTGCCAGATAGAATGCAATCCCAGTGCGAACAGTTTCACTTTATTTGCTAACGAAGTGTCTAATCAATGTAACTCTATTTCTTTCTGTAGCTAGTTCTATTTTCTGTTCAATTGATTGGTAACTTAATAGGGTCTTTTTATAACTTAGTTTTCTTTATGGCTTTTGAATTTTTATAATTAATGTACCTAACTGATTTTGCATAATCACTAAGTAGGTACATAGTATAAAACAAAGTCGCTTTCCGCTTTCTATCCCTATGTATGCTTAGATCTTTAAAACTACGCAACGGATTTTGATGCGGGTTTTTTTAATAGATAGAGTGATTCATGAGGAAGGTTTGTATGTATACTTGGCACCCGTGCAATGCCGGGTCGGGTCACTAGTTATGGTCAAAGCAAAAGACTAGCAAAAGGCTGAATAATAGTTAAACCCACATATTATCATTCATTGGCTTCAAACAAACGTGACCTGACCTTTATGAAGAAAGGTTTAAACGGATCGTAAAGGAACAAATGCCCGGTTTTATTTGCCCAAAACTTGAAATACCTTACAGTTTTCACCTAAACGTAAACACAGCTTAAAGGTTCATAAAACGAAGCTTTAGGTTAATTCTGACGACCGAATACTAAAACAGAGCTTATGTTAAAGCTATGACATGCGACGGAATGTCAATTACTTGTTCAACTTCCAGATTCCGAGAGCTTTCAGCTTTTAAGGTGGCGTCATGACGTCATAGTGCGTGCCTGTGACTACAATATGTAGGTACTAAAAGAGTACGAAGTGTGTCTGTTATTTTCTTTGTAGGTTGTCAATTGAAGGGTTATTTTTGGAAAAACAGCAACTGACAGTTTTGGTAAATTTTATAGCAGAAACAAAACACTTTTTTCCGCAGAATAGCTGTTAAAGCTTTATGTTTTTATTATATTGGTTGTTTTTCCAAATACTAGCCCTACAATTGTGTTAATAATACATAGTCATTGTTGGTTTGTCCTTTGTTGCAATTTTATTTTCCATTCTACATTATGGGTTTACCACTGAAAACCAGTGTCGGGACATCACATTATGATAACGTTCCGATTAGAACGGAGCAGGTATCCTTTCGGCACATACTTTTTCTGGTTAAAATTTAGTGTAGGTGCCTTTATGTGTGTCTATAAAGTTTTATATCACATTACTAACAGCCAAGAATGGAAAGGCTTTTTATATTCAACGCAGATTTGATTTTATAATTCGTTATCAAATAGTTACTTTAATAAATTATATCCCTCAGGTGTCTAGGGCCGCTTTCTGAGGGCTCAGTGTGAGTATACATCAAACGTCGTCACTAGTGAACACTAAAAAAAGAAAAAAAAATTGAAAACTATTTCAATGAAGTGTGCGCCGACAAATCAGAAAGCGGCCTTAATCAAACCTAATTCGGGGAACCCCCCGAACTGGTTTATGATAATATAGATATTAACCGTAAATATTAAAACCGGCCGGCCATCCCGCGGGACGTTACGTTTTATTCCATTCCGGAATATTTCAACCCGTTATGGATCCGTTAATATCATTGTTTATGGCACCCAAAGTTTTATGGGTTTGCAAATTGTCAGAACATGAACTGGAAGTAATATTTTTTGGTACTTTTTTGGCATTTTCGATTTATGTGCTTGCATACCTTTACAATATAAACATATTAAAATTATGTTTTACAAAACAAAATGCTGATTGCTTTAGACTTTAGTTCGTTAGGCATAAAATAATCGTTTCTTATGTAATTATAATTTTTACACGCCGAATATCGGTAAGACATGTTGATACTAACAAAATTTACTAACACCAAAAATATATTTCTGTATTGTCTCACACATGGTCTGATAAATAAAAATATCTTTATCTTTATCTTTATCTTTATGTTTCTTCAGAGTCTTAATTAGCAGCTTACTGGGTATAATTTTATATAAATTAGTGTCTGCGCTAAAAAAACAAAACTCAAAGAGTCTCTTTTTGTCAACTGCATTAACTACGTGCTTTGCATTTCTATAATTTTAATTGCTAAAGGACTTTGTTTTGTAGGACGTATAAGAATTCTTGCAAATGACTCATTTTACTGTAAAAAAAAACTATAATAAGAAAAATGGAGCATCTTGAGATCGTCAGTCCACCAATCACTAAAATGTTGACATTTAGTGAGATATGATTTTTAAACGAGAACGTTTTCGTCACATTTCTTCCGTTCTATGAAAGTTACAGCATAATATTTTGACTTTAGCCTTTATTTGGTCATTTACCGGAGGATTTCACTCCTAATTCCGCTTTTACATTATGCGGAAATTAGCCAAGTAAAGTCAATCTGAACACAAACCGAACAGTGCGTGTTCACATTAACTTGACTTGGCTAATTTCCGCATAATATAAAAGCGGCATAATATTTATCCCATTTTAAATTTCGGTATATATCTACCCAAAAAATACGCATCTTCTTTTTATAACAAAACAAAGAGTACGAAACTACCAACTAGAGATCTGCGAAAGACAATTTGAACACAATTTGGGCTATAAATAAATACTTATAAAGGCTCAATCAGATGCCTTCAAATTTGACTGGTCTCATCCATCATGCTGGTTGTCTCGTAAGCCTGAGTGCTGCGAGGGTTTTAAGCCTTGTTCAGACGAAGAATGATTGGGATACGTGTTTTTTTTATAGATTAAATGGAAAATCCCTTCTCTGCAAAGTATTATTTTTACTGTCAATAATGTCAATGTTGTAAAAAGTGATCTTAAAGTAGCTAAGTATAAGATCCGTAACATGTGCCATTGTCACTTTAATTATTTTGTAAGAATTGTTTCTTAATGACGTCACATGGAAGTAGGGTTTCTGATTTCTCGACCTATTTTTTTTCTCGAGTTTCGAGAATTCTCGAGGCCAAAGTCTCGAGTTTTCTCGGGTCTCGAGTCTTTTAATGAAAAGTGTTAAAATCGGTCGAAATTTAATAAAAACATAGGTTTTTTAATCTAATATACCTACTTTTATTACACAACAATCAATATTAGAATTTAGTACCACTTATTTTGGTAAGGAAAGTAACAAAAAATAAAATCTTCTTTCATAATTAATATTAACTAATAATCATAACAAAAGTCATAAAGTCACGTGCACTTTAAGGATAAATAACAATAAAAATCTGAAGCTACAATTGAATCACTTGTTTTCCAAAGAACACAAGTCCAAATAGCAAAATTACGATAAATAGTTTTTTTTTATAAACAAAAAAAATATATTTTTAATAAATGTTTAAATTTCTTAAAGATAACGATTTGAATAAACTTTACGAGGAGGCACGAGTACTTTTTTTTTTTCGGGGAAAAATGCATTGAATTGCGTACCTACCCTACGGGGTCAGGGTAGGTTATGTGGGGCTCACCAAGTCAGAAGGACAAGGCATACCCACTAAAAGACCCCGGTGTCATTCGCCTTAAGTGGGAAGGAACTGTGGGATTCCGGACAAAGCCTTCACTACCACAGTCCCTCCCGGAGATTGCCCGCCTACACGGCGGGCTCTAAAGGCCCCCCAGGACGGGGGAAGGCACGNCTTCAGTCTTAATTAGGAGGTTACTGGGTATAATTTTATATAAATTAGTGTCTACGCTAAAAAACAAAACTCAAGGAGTCTCTTGATGTCAACAGCATTAACTACGTGCTTTGCATTTCTTTAGTTTTAATTGCTAAAGGACTTTGTTTTGTGGGACGTATAAGAATTATTGCAAATGGTTCATTTTACTGTAAAAAATAAACTAAAGAAAGAAAAATAGAGCATCTTGAGATCGTCAGTCCACCGATTACTAAAATGTAGTGACAATTACTGAGATATGATTTTTATTCGAGAAACCGTTTTCTTCACATTTCTTCCGTTCTATGAAAGTTGCAGCATATATTTTGACTTCAGCCTTTATTTGGTCATTTACCGGAGGATTTCACTCCTAATGCCGCTTTTACATTTATTTATTTATTTATTCAGAAACTCAACAGCTGTTTTACAATATTGATGTTAGTTTGATGAGCATTAAATCTAAGCTAATTAAAGAGTTTCCTAGCTGCTTAAATAAGTTCGTACATTTTTACATTTTATCAGGTAATAAGTACCAGGTAATGAGTACCAATAAACTAAATAATACCAATATATAAAAATAGTAAAAAGAAAGCGCGTAAAATTACATTATGCGGAAATTAGCCAAGTAAAGTCAATCTGAACACAAACCGAACAGTGCGTGTTCACATTAACTTGACTTGGCTAATTTACGCATAATGTAAAAGCGGCATAATATTTATCCCATTTTAAATCTCGGTATATCTACCCAAAAATACGCATCTTCTTTTTATAACAAGACAAAGAGTACGCAACTACCAACTAGAGATCTGCGAAAGACAATTTGAACACAATTTGGGCTATAAATAAATACTTATAAAGGATCAATCAGATGCCTTCAAATTTGACTGGTCTCATCCATCATGCTGGTTGTCTCGTAAGCCTTAGTGCTGCGAGGGTTTTAAGCCTTGAAGAATGATTGGGTTACGTATGTTTTCATTGATTTAATGGAAAAACCCTTTCCTGCAAAGTACTATTTTTATTGTCAATAATTTTTATTGCGTCATGTTGTAAAAAGTGATCTTAAAGTAGCTAAGTATAAGATCCGTAAAATGAGCCATTGTCACTATCCCAACTATAATATTATAAATGCGAAAGTAACTCTGTCTGTCTGTCTGTCTGTCTGTCTGTCTGTTACGCTTTCCCGCTTAAACCTCGCAACCGATTTTGATGAAATTTGGCATAGAGATAGTTTGAGTCCCGGGAAAGAACATAGGATAGTTTTTATCCCGGTTTTTGAAACAGGGACGCGCGCGATAAAGTTTTTCTGTGACAGACAAAATTCCACGCGGGCGAAGCCGCGGGCGGAAAGCTAGTAATTAATACGTCGTTAAAATTCTTATTGTAAGAATTGGTTCTTAATGAAGTCACATGGAAGCATCAATACTAGCCATTGATCCTCTAGTTTGAAAAGAAATGATGACGTGTCCATCGTTATTTTTAAATCACCTGACATAAAGAAAGTGTTTAAAATAAGATTTGTAAGCAAAATAAAATTACAATGAAGACACTGAACAAAAAAAGTAGAAAATAATGTAATCAGTTCGCCTCATCAAATACTTAAATATTTTACAGAGAAACACGAAAATACTGTCTTTAAGAAAATATCTAAAGAGTACCTATCTCAAGTATAAAAAAAGAAAGCGCGTTAAAATCAAAATCAAATGACATCGCTAACAACAAAGACGTCAAGTATTATTTTAAAATGAAAGTATCGAAGACTATTCAGTTGACATCTCGAGGTGTTTACCAACATATCGATAGAATGTCGCCGTCAATTGTGATAAAATCGAACGCACGACACAATACAATCTGAAGAACATTGTCTCTGGCTCGTCGTAGACCTGGGATGAGTTGACTCGATTCAAAGTCATAGTCAAAAAAGTTTTTTTTTCTGTTAAGACGAAGTTACTTTAACATCATCATTTAATTCTTTTTAGGTCTAAATGTGCGCGATGTTATTGATTTTGTACTTGCCCATTACATTAATTGTAGTCTAAAATCATCGATATGGTTTTATCATGGGGCGCATCTTAGGCTTCTAGCCCGGCTGGAAGACTTAATTAGTCTACATAACGTACCTACATCTCCCCCAATTGTTAAAATATTTTAGTACTTATTTTAAAAGATTTGCTATATTAATGTTCCGGGACAGACATTCTAATACGCTTCGAGACAAATTAATGGTTTTCATCGACTAACTAAAGATTTTGGGAATGAGGACATAACTTTTCGTAATGTCCTCTATTAATTCTCTATGGTGAAAATTTAAGGATAGACCCTTTAATAAAATGATTCGTTTTAAAGTAATACTTGAGACTTCAGTGACTTGAATACATGAGCAATGTAATTTAAAACTATGAGCTCTTTAGAGTAAAGTGTATGTAAGTGAAATAAAAACTTGAGTTAGTGAAAAGAAAGTGTTTTGTAAAATAGAAACTCCTTGACAATTCGATTTAGAGTTGAAATATCAACCTGGTATTCTGCAAGGCAAACACTGAAGACTGAGGTGAAAGAATCACGTTGAAGTTGGTTCCCGTATGTCAGAGCTAGTTAACTTAAAGTTAGTTAACTTGATGGTCTAACGGCGTCTCGTACAGATTCTTATCAGTTTTATTAATGCACTTTTTCAAGATAAGGAAGTTACTTCCACTACTACTTTGCGATAGTAGAACCTTTATCGACTTTATAAACTTTTAAAATGCCATTATAATAATTTCGTTTTGATGGAAATTATTGTATTTTATAACATCACTATAAAATGAATTAAATTATAATATGGCATGCAATAAACGTTTTGAATTTGACTTTAAGAATTGCCTATCTCGAAATAGAGATATTTTATCACTGAATTCGACGGAATTACATGTCACCACAGAAAACCATCATCATGGCATTATTGAGATGCTACGACACCATGCTAAGTGGATACCTTTTCAGTATCATTTTGTACATTTATTTTTCAAATTTTGTAGTATATTAGGTACTAGTGATCCGCCCGGCTTCTCACGGGTGCTAAGTATACATAGCAACTTTCCTCTTGAATCACTCTATCTATTTAAGAAGGGTTCCTTGTTAGGACTACGGAACCCTAAAAAACCGGATCAAAATCCGTTGCGTAGTTTTAAAGATCTAAGCGTATATAGAGACAGACAGTGGAAGGCGACTTTGTTTCAAACTATGATAATGTGTGATTAAACTGAATAGATATTTTACCTATTTTCTATTTCTAGATACAGCTGCTTTACTCGTGTGTTATGAATACTATCGTAGTGAAACGTTAGGTATTCGATATTTAACGAGTGAAAGAAGACACCTCACTAGAGGATCGCGTTCCAGCTTTATGCGGCATCGACACTCAGGAAATGGATGTTAGACGCTCAATTTTTGATTCCGACAGTGTTTTGTTCTTGTCATTTTTGCGAGATAAACGTTTGGTAAAATAACTTTTGCTACTACATTGACTTTCATATCTAGTTCATTTGGCTTTAGGTTTGCTTTTGTTTGGAAAATGGCTACAATCATGATTTTCAGCGAAGTATGTATCCTGTTTGTTTATAAGATGCTTTATTAGTCCTTGTCTTTAACACTTGAGTGTTGTAATTGGGTTCTTTTAGATATGTTCGTTCGTTTCAGCCAAACGACGTCCACTGCTGGACAAAGGCCTCCTCCAAGGTTTTCCACAATGCACGGTCCTGCGCTGCCCGCATCCAGGCTCTTCCGGCGACCTTTACCAGATCGTCGGTCCACCTAGTAGCAAATGTTTGAATGCAGTTCTCTTTCTTTTCAAAAATTAAGGAATGTTTTCTTAAAAATTTTCTATCTACAGTATTAGGAGTACTTTCCCTCCAGGTGGCATTATAAAATGTATTAACTTAAATATTTTTAATTGTAACATAACCATTGCGCTCCACACAGTGGTAGCAAGTATGTTTTTGTATAAATATAAAACTTTATAATAATAATAATAATAATAATAAATCATTCTTTATTCAAGTNCTTTGCCATGATACGATACCAATCCTGTCAAAGACGATTCAATCTTAAAACAAATTACTCATTTTGAGAGTTTATTAACTTAATCAACCACACGAGGACAATTTTATACGCCTTGGGATATGCGACGAAATTCACGTCTTGACGTAGATACTCTTGGCACATTATTTTATACTGTACAATATTACACAATATGCTCACGCCCGATTTTACAAACATTACTATGAGGTTTTCCGGGACGTCCACCCACAAGGTGCACCGACGACATCATAAAGGTAGCAGCAGGAAGGCGCTGGACGCAGGCCGCTACCAACCGGGCAACATGGAAAGCATTGGGGGAGGCCTATATTCAGCTGTGGACGTCCTATGGCTGAGATGATGATGATGATGGTGATGATGATGATGATGATGGTGATGATGATGATGATGATGATGATTATGAGGTTTTACAGTGCGCGTACAGACAGGGTGACACACGAACCAATCACAGAGCTCTATTCAACACTGTGCGTTCGTTTTGCTGCTTCACTTAAGCAAGCGTCAGTAAGTTTAAAGATTGTATTTCTTAATAATCCGAGCAAATCTGAAAACCTACCCCAAGTTCTTAAATAACAATTAAAACTACTTATACATTAATCAAACTTTAAGACTTGTTTAAATGAAACAGAGTTGTAATCAGTTTTACGTGTACACAATTAAAATTTTTAATCAACCAACATAACCGAAAGAATTCTAAAACTCTCAACTCAATCGCTCCAAGTCTCTTAAACCAACAAAACAATAAAAGTAGTTACTTTAATCGTAACTCGAAATTAATTTAACATGAATGAACAACCTACGTGCTTACACAAATGTAATTTGAACTCGAAGTAAAGTTAAAAGTTTAATTCTTTATTTAATAAGTAAAACCAAGAAACTGCCCATGAATTATTTATGCTCTGACGGTTCTCGTCTAATCGTTTTAATAAAATATTAAATTGTAACATTTTCCGCGGTAGGAGAATTTCATCTGCGTGTCTCGAATGAAAAAGTTTTACCTATTCGGTATTAAAAAATAATATTATTAGATTAAGTCTTACAAAAAACATTATAAAAAATTAAGCAATCCATTTTGTTCATACTTATCATGTTTATTTGATTTTATCTCATATTTATTTTAGCAAACGGTCAAAATAATTTCTAAACACAACAACCAATGTTTCATTTCATTTGATCATTTCGAACATTTTATTTTGAGAGCTTAACTTTTTACAAAGCAGTTATGCGCTGTTAAAAAGTTTTTTCTTTTAACGCAAAGGAATAACGAATCATGCAGGTGGTGTTCCCAAATTTATTTTTAATTTTTCTTATTTTTTTCTGCTATTGAAATGGAACTGGCAGTTTTTTTTTATTTATAAAAGAGGATGAATATTTTTGATCGCACGTATAGAAGTAAGCTTAAATTTATACTCGCACAAGAAATAAAATAAGTTGGAACTAAGTAGAGTTTGTGTTATGGACAATAGACGACGAAAAACAATTTTTTTTGCTAATGATTTTGGGACCACAAACAAATTATTTACTTTGTAATGAAAAACCTAAAAAAAAAAATACAAATAAATTCTACATTACTTGGTAGCATATTATGCAATGTAGGTACTTCCAAACTTTCCCATTATGCTATCAGTCTCCAAAGGTTAAATCATATCATTATCACATTGTTAAAGTTTTGGACCAATATAACATCAGATAACTTCAGGCAAGTTAACTTGGGCTTAGTTCGGTTTCGAAGGATGTGGGATCGCTTTCCGAGTAGACAGATAATGCCTAGAATCCATTAGTTTACTATGTTATGGTCTGGATATTACACAATAGTATGTGTAATAATAATTGATGTAAGTCTATAACTATATCGTGAAGTTGAAGTTTGAGAGACAGATAGAATTATTAAACATGCAGCTGTGCTGTGCCTGCGACTTCGTACGCGTGAAGATAATCTGAATAATATTTCCCGTTTTTGCAATATTTTTCTTTTTCTTTACTGCTCCGCCCCTATTGGGCTATCAAACACAAAGAGATTTTTTTCAAATCGGACCAGTTGTTCCTGAGACTATCGCGTTCAAACAAACAAACTCTTCAGCTTTATAATATTAGTAAGTAGTTAATAGATACTGTATTATGTAAATGAAGTGCAAGTGAACATTAGTAATTTATGTTACTCATTAAATCAGTCGGAAGGTATTACCGTGCATACTAATTTGAAAGAAAGAAAGAAAGAAAGAAAGAAAGAAAGAAAGAAAGATACATTTATTACAATGAACATCACACAAATACAGGCAATTACATAGACATGACAGTGGCACATAATAATGGAAGAAGAAAAAATAAAAACAAGAGTAAACTGAGCAGTGCCACCCATTCACCAACAAGATGCCCACTGCAACGGGACCCCACTCAGCATATGCCGTAGCCCACGGTGACGAAGGCCACGGCGCTGGTTTTCAGTGTGCCCCATGCCGAGTGAGGTTCACGGACCATTGGGAACTTCAATAGTCTGTCCTGTTTGGAAGTCGAATCGAATACCGTAAGTTGAGATAATCCAACTCTTATTCTCCTCCTTGCCATCTTAGTACAAAAGTTTGTAATGATATTACTCCTAAATGTCTCGTAACAGTAAAGGAGGTCATAACGAAGAGTTAATAATATTTCTGGCAAATTCTGGCCACTTCTAAACTCAGTTATCGGCTATTAGGAGAGTAGGGATAATAACCCGCCAAGTTCCTTCCTAAGTATAAGTTAGCCTAAGAAAATGCAGAATAATTTTCTCTGTTTTTTCCTCTCCATGCATAAAATATTGTAAACATTTTGGCATTTTTTTAAATAATTTGCCCCAAAAAGAATCAAAAGGCCTTTTACTTTAATTTAATACTGTTGTGTTAATTAGTTGTTTGGGAGAGCGTAATTATTTTTTTTAAAGTAATCTGAATTCTCCCAATTTTATATTCTTTGTATTTGCTTCAGTTATGTATGGGAGGTAGTGGCGAAGTAAACTGCTCAGCAGTGAACTTCCTATGGCTGGGATGATGATGATGAAACTCTGCTATTTCGACATTACTACTAGACTTAAGTAAGTACACAGTATTTTTTAGCATTTCATTCATTTATTTCAAGGTTGTAGTTTTTATTATTACAATTTATTGGGCCGTAATTTTGCCTTTTACGCTAATAACACTTCAACGCCAGATCTAAAAACGTACTCACATTTCCCTTGAAGCGAAATCCTGTTTTTGCTAAATAATATGGGTCAGATATCAGACGGCGCTATTATTAGGCATTTACGAGTCACTTAAAAATTCCGACGAATACACGATACGGGTTTTATGCGTGTCAAATATGGGGAAATGGTACAGCCGTCAACAAGAATTGGGCAAAATTTGTCCTAAAAACAGACGTCAATTTTAGCCTCTATCGCCATAGCTGTAAGTACTTTGTTATAGAACTGTAGCTGAACTTTCAGTGGATGTACATGTAGGTATACTTGAAACAGAAGCGTGCCAAAAGACAGATAGTTGGCGTTCCATGCCGTGTGGAGATATGCGTGGGTGCCCCCTCACTATGTTCCCTGTGTTTTGGTCATACAATACCTTTCATCTACATGTATGTGGGAAATGGGGGCATAATACCGTAACGTATAACTTTTCACAATATGTCTAAGCATCAATATTCTAAAATTGGATTCTAGTGAACTATAGCTGATATTGTGATTTAAAAGGGATCCTTCGTTCTAAATCTATTCAAACAAATTATTGTTATATCACTACGACTGTATCAATTGACTTAAAACTAGACACCTTCAAAATTGCCATGAATTTTCATATTGTTTCAGTTTATTGTGTCAGCTGTCGAAGCCTCTACTCTACTGGAGTAGTTACTGTAATATTTCCTCTATCATTCATAACATCACATCAACGTTTAATAAGCTACAGTGTCCAATAAAATCACAATTCGATTTACCGCAGTATAGAGTAAGTCTTTTCCAATCGAAAAATGAATCGGACCGTTTGATCAATTTAATGAATTAACACAATGGCGGCCACGATTGGATTTCACACGGGTGACTTTCAATTTATAGGATAGTTGTAGATAAATAGCCTATCACCTCGGCCAGTATGTGTTGTTAACGGTCAGTAGATCTGTGAAAAACCTATTTGTGATTTGTCACAAAAAGAAAGTGACGTAAGAAAAATATGATGACGGAAGAAGAATAAAGTGACGTAAGAAAAAGCAGTGCTGTGTCAAAGATTCTGTAAAGTACCTAGTAATGCAACAGTCTTTTGTCTGCTAGTTTGCATCCCTTTGTAAACTTATGAATTTTAAGCATATCTTTTGTATACATATTTCTCTTTTTATTGCACTTTAAGGAATAACTCAAAATAATCTTCTGCAGTCGACTTACTTAATTGGCTCTTCAATTAACGTTTGTCCTTTTTACAAGCCGGTCCATACTAACCGGCTCGAACTTTAATAAAACTAGAGAGCCATAAGTCACCATTATTTCGTCATGGCATAGAAATAATCTCGGAAAAAGCATTCAAAATGAAACCTAATCCAAACAAAATGGCCTCTAACAGGACGGTAATGGATTCCAAATGAAAATCCTCTTGCACCTGAAACTCTAAACTTTCTATTAAACATGCATTACGGTCGCAAAAGAATAAATTCCACGTGGGAAATGCTTGAACAATAATTTTCAGGGATTTTTTCAAAAGTTTCAAAGAACATTCGTAATATAATAATAATTTGAGATCCCTCAAGTTCAAACGAAGTGGAGAACTTTGTGAGCGGCGGAAAATTATTCGACATTTGTAACTTCAAGTTGTTAGTCTTGAAAGTCCCATTGATACCGCGATGATTCTGTGTTGGTTAACCACACGTCCGGATTCGTATATATTTTCGGACACGTCCGGACTTTGTCCGGTTTTAATCTGACCTGATTTTTGACTTATATTTAGTCGCACGTGCTGTAATCCTTATAAATTTTGCGCTCTGCGTGGAATTAATTACTTTATTTTGACTAAAATGCCCAGCTTATATTGCGTAGAATTTCGAATTTGGCGTAGTATTTCAGTGCTTAAGTAAATTGGGACTTTAATTATTATTTTTAATCCCATTTTAAACTTTTTACTCGGTTATTATGTGACTTGCAGTACAAAATACAAATAAATCCTGTGGGTTATGTCAGACTGCGGGTACAACACCCATCACATGGTTGATTTAGTGGTTTTATAATAGAAAAATAGTAGAGCACAGAAATTCCATTTGTTTGTAACATGAAGTTACTTTATTAAACTTTAAAGCGCACAAAGAGGGACCAAAATATTTGTTGTGAGGTTATGTTACACATTACTTAAATAAACAAGAGTTTAAGCGTTCTAGAAAGTTTCCAATTTTCCTCTTTTGGAGGCAAATGTTTGTTACAAGATAGATAGATATCTAGCAAGAAATTAACCATCGTTTGTACTATGGATAGTACAAGATTCAAATTCAAATTCTTTATTGCTCCAATGTTGGTATATAAAAGTTCTTACATTTGAAGTTTGAAGATATGTCAACGAACACAAATGTTTGTTTTGTGCTGGGATCGAACTAGTGACATCTGGTAATCTGATCCTATCAAAAAGCGGTCGCAAAATTTTGACATTAAGTTTCACATTCTTCTGCACTATTTTCGATTCTGACTGTACGTGTCATTAATGCAATTGAAATGCCAAAATGCCACTCCAGCTCAATTGTTAACGAAGCTTTTAAGCAGAACCACGAAATTCATTATTCTCCCAATTATCATTACCATCCCGGACTTTATTAATATTTGCCGATTAAACTGTGCAATTTGACATCGCTGAGATCGCGTCTTTAGAAATGTCGTTATCGTTCTACTCGTAGAAAATTCTAAAATGTCTGAATTTTCCACTGAAACACGAATGTTTGTATTTGTTTTGAATTATTTCTAACAGCTTTTATAAAGAAGAAAGTGAATTTTAACGTTAATATTTTCTTGAGCGACCTATGTTTTGAAAGTGAAGTTAATTCATTTTTGTCTCATTTCATCGTCTGTCTCATGGAATATAAATAAGTACCTAATTAAAACTGATTAAAAATTTTCTTCTCATCAACTTTGCAAAAGACTAAAATAAAAACCTAGGTTATATTGACTTTATTCAGATATGACATTCAAATTCTCCTCATAATATCATTCCAAAGCAGTTGAAAAATAAGCTTTTAGTATATAAATTCTCATCTCCATACTACAGAAATTGAATTAATTATATTATCAAAGTGAATACTGAAAGATAATGGCATTTCGAAAAAGGGTCCGTGTCACTGTCATAGTGTCAAATCGTATTGGAGATCAGTGATTTTGATATAGTGGTTATTTGATTTCGTGGTACACTTAATTATTACTGCTCTATATTTTGTAGAAGACAAACGAAATTTCGTTCAACAACAAAACCAAAAATAGATACAGATAAATAGATAGAAATAAAAAACTTTAAAATAAACTGCTCTTTTTTAGACTCCAAATTGTCTTGGACAAAAAAAATCATTTAGATAGGTAGGTACTAAAAACTAAAACAACTTAAGTTAAATACAAACAAAAGTCCACAAATTGTCGTGGCCTATCTTAATTTAAGCAGTATTTATTAAGGTACTTTGTTCTCAAAGGTCGTCCAAGAAAAGGAAAAATTTAAAGACAACTTCAAATCGATCAACGTCAGTGTACAGCTGCTTGTTTATTAGTCACAGCAAATTAGACCTGAATGGTAGATGAACTTTATTTTTAGGCTCTTTTCCCTTTTTAGTCTAGAAGGTCTCTTAATTTCCTCTCCACTCGGAGGTTCTGGATTCGGTTCCGAATTGAGACATACAGTGTAAAAAATAATCAAAGATATCCAAAAAATAATCCTACCTACTACGAGTAATATTATAAATGCGAAAGTTTGTATGCATTTATAGATGTATGTTTATTACTCTTTCACGCAAAAACTACTGAACAGCTAAACATGTAAGCAAAGCCGCGGGCACAGCTAGTAATAAATGCTACCGTGATTCGAAGGGCATCTGTAAAACTTCGGGATTGAGCCATGTCAGACGACATTGCTGGCTCATCAAGTTTGATTCCAGGATTAAAACCTTAGTTGTCAAACCCACAATATAGCAAAGAAGTCCAGTGTTCGTCATAATGTTGTGTTTGTCTGTAGTTAAGTGAGCGTAGCGAGCGATAAAGATAACCATAATATAAGTTAACTTGATTGCCCAAGCGATGCGACATATTAAAATATTTTTGTTGATTTAGGCTCGGACTTTGTATGAAGCATCCTGAGTCTTATTATGGATCGGTAAGAAACAGCAAAAAGTCTTCGAGCGTTTTACTCTTTTATAATTCTGATTGCTCCTGAATTTCTTATTTAAGTGATGCGATCCATGATAGAATTAGCGAGTACAGAAAAGGCCTATTCATTAGCCTTTTGAGGTTAAGTTTCAGGCAGAGTATTTCACTCCCTGATACATTACTTAGGCGTGACAATTAATTTTAAATACAAAATGTCACGATTTTTCTTAAGTGTCTAGCCTCGAAAAAAGTGCCGGTCGCAGGTTCGTGAGACTGTATAGTAAACGATATTTTAAGCATACAACTACCTAGGTATTTATTTTATAAACTTTATTTATTTCTTTATTTCTTTTATAAACTTCGTATCTAATGCCGCTGGTATGTTAAACGTTGCAATCGTCAGATGTAAATATTATGAAACGAAAGAAATGTGGATCCCTGAACTCAAAGTTACCCATCTATCAATCGGCAATGGGGCCCTGGGCACACGGCGGGATATTATTACTTTATGCCATAAAATATACAACTCTATAGCATGGAGTCTTTACGTTTCCCTTTTTTGTGAAAGACTCTATAGGACCTCTCCAAATTAATCTATGTCAGTTCACAACCCTTTGCTTATGTTAGGTTTATGGAATTCAAACTGATTAATTCGGGGGAGGATCTTACTCGATTTTTTTTTCATTCAATTTGCCAGAAATTTGTTTATAGTCGTATGCTAAAGAAAGATTTTGCATAATATTTTGGAACCTTGATATATTTGAGGAAATTAATTTAAATAATTTATTATTTAATACATGTAATAAACCGAAATTTTCTGTGCAAGTAGAGGTAGAAAACAATTACAACCGTATTCACAGACGATGCATGCTTAAGTGAAGCTGCAAATCGAACGCACAGCGTTGAATAGAGCTCTGTGATTGGTTCGTGTGTCACCCTGTGCGTCCAGGCGCACTATGAGACCATACAGTAATGTTTGTGAATACGGGCAATTCACGCCACCACCAGATAAGTATCTATCTTTCAAAAAAAAAGATAAATGATAAAGTCTATAAAACGAAGTATCTTCATAAGGAAGTATGAAGCCCACTAGGGGGTCTTTTACCTTATTATATTAGGACGTTTTCGAGCAAATTCTGTTAACACTGCATTGCAAATTATGGAGGCTTACGGAACATATCCCTTAATACTCAATTTCGGTAAAGCCACTCTGTAGCTGAGGCATTTTACGAGTCATAAATTTCCATCATTTTTTCATGTAGGATCAGAGTAAGTCCCAAAAGGTTACCTTGACGGCCCAATATGGGGTATTTGATCATTCAAACGCACTAACTTATGTACTAACTTGGATAGCCAAAGTTAGAGTGGAACTCTACATAAAATGTGTCCAACACTAGAAAAAATGGTGCACACTTTATTACTGCCTACGCAAATAAGACATTCGCAAACTTTTTGCTTCAGTGACATCAACATTAGACAATAAAGTATAGTCACGGTAATACTATCATACAGTATTGTAACTTCATATTAAAGGACGAAACGCGAGCTTTCCTTCGAAATTTAAATCTCGGTATGCGCTCGACATGCAAAAGTCAGGGGTGTTGCGAATGTGCCACAGTAATAAACGGACGATATGTTGTTTTTTTAACAGTAAGCGCTCTTTTTTTTAAATAATTACAAGTACCTATTTATACAGGGTGTTAGGTAAATGGGTTTAGTGTATTGTTTAGGTAGTGTTGTGTGAACTTGTGTGGATAGGTATTGGTAGCATTCCAACCTTTACTAGTACTATTGGTAATAATTTAAGGGAAACCTGTTATTGGCCATATTGTATGTTAAATTTATGTATGGTAAAATTGTATAAATACGCTGTTGGTTTTCTCAATAAAAAAAAAATAAAAAAAAAATAAAAAAAAATTATAAGCCGACACTAGCCCATGTTAACATTAAATGGTATGGTGAAGTCAGTGATATCATCATTTTAATTTTTTTTTTATTTTCATAAAAAATAAAATATATAAAATCAGATTTGTATGAAAATTTAAATTATTAAAATGATGTTATCAATTTTCTGACTTCACCATACCAATTATGCACATGTTAACATGGGCTAGTGTCGGCTTATAAACCCATTACGTAACACCCTGTAAAATAATCAAGCATTTTGTACGTCTCAGTCGAGGCGCATACATTTTACGATCACAAACTTATAAGATTTGTTACTAAATCTTACCACAAATATATGCTTTTAATTAAATGTACTAATCACAAAAAAACATGCATGTTTATCCTATTTCATTCACAAAGTATTTTGTTTGTGAAAATAAAATAAAAAATTACAATCACCAAATTAATATGTACATTTAAATTGTAAGTAGGCAGATGTAATGAAAATGGGTCTGCAGGTGGGCAGCCCTATCGCATGTTGTCATACCGTGACGTTCCGCGCGGCTGTTGACATTTATTTCAAAAATATGGTCGAGCTGGAATAGATAATATTACCGTGGTATAGTTCTTGTAACTCACGAAGCCGAGTGAGCTTTACTTGTGTGTACGTGTTCATGCACATAACCATAGCACGGACGATAGTATAATGTCTATCAAAACTTTTGAAAAACGAACATTAGCGAGCCACCACACATGTAAAGCTCACTCGCCTTCGTGAATTAAAACAAATAATATAATTTTTTATAGGTATTTCTATAGATTTTTCGAAGGAAGAAGACAAGATGAGTCTAGGTATATAATTTAACTGCTGTAAGAATTTGTTCTAACTACAAAACAGTTTGATAACTTCCTTTAAGATTTAGTTAAGTGGTCTTTAATTTAACTACGCTAATTAGTTACGCTAACAACTAAGAACAGCACGGTGTTAAATTGCCTTTCATTATAGAGTCCTATAAATCAAATCACAAAGGTTTTAATTAAACTAAGTTCCAATTAACAGTACCTTGTTTTATTTATATGCAAAATTGTTTAACGTTTGCTAAATGGATTGTGTACCTTTCCCTTATTTGCATTAAGACCTAAATACATTTAAAAGTAGGTATGAGTAAGGTACACAAGTTATGGTAGGAGACTTGATTAAATGTATGTTTAAATGTATCTTCTTAAATTCCTTACTTGATTATCAATTTTGTATTTAACTACATGTCTTACATACTTACGTATCTTAAAAAATTAAAATTAACATAAACTGAACAGTAAAGTAACATAAGATATCAGATACAGTGGCAGAAGTTAGAAGGAATTTTAAAAGTCAGTTTAATTTGAAGCATTTATTAAAGCTTTGACTGTTTAAATTTAAATTTTTAGACCAATCACTGGACAAAAAAGAGATTGAATCGAGCTTCCACTAAGCTACAAGCACTTTAAAAATATTATTTAGGACATATTTATAAAGATCTGTTNATAAAATTCTTGTGAAAACCATGATCATCTGCCTTATGGTTTGATTTGTGGGTAACGGTTGGTAAGTATGTGAAGTGTCAATTTGACCAAACAAATTATTTGGGATATAATATTTGGCAAAATAAAACATTTGCTATATAAACATTTGCCAAGTAAAATTTGGCCAAATGATAATTGGACCAAATGAATTAGTTGCGAAAAGTACAGTTGCTAAAAGTATATTTGGGAAATGAAACTTTGGCGATAAGTTGTTTGCGAAGTGAAATTTGGCGAAAAGTAATTTTGCCAAACGGAAGGATACCGCCCCGCCCACTGCCACTTGATTTTAGCGATTCTGTCAGCAAAAAAAGAATAAGGTGACGTAAGAAAAAGCAGTGCTGAGTCAAAGGATACTGTAAAGTAGTACCTAATGCAACTGTCTTTTGTCTGCTAGTTTACATCCCTTTGTAAACTTATGAATTTTTAACATTTCTTTTGTATATTTTGAATAAGGAATAACTCAAAACAATCTTCTGCAGCCGACTTACTTAATTGGCTCTTCAATTAACGTTTGTCCTTTTTACTAAACTTTAGTATGGACCGGCTCGAACTTTAATAAAACTAGAGAGCCATAAGTCACCATTATTTCGTCATGGCATAGAAATAATCTCTGAAAAAGCATTCAAAATGAAACCTAATCTAAACAAAATGGCCTCTAACAGGACGGTAATGGATTCCAAATGAAAATCCTCTTGCACCTGAAACTCTTAACTTTCTATTAAACATGCATTACGGTCGCAAAAGAATAAATTCCACGTGGGAAATGCTTGAACAATAATTTTCAGGGATTTTTTCAAAAGTTTCAAAGAACATTCGTAATATAATAATAATTTGAGATCCCTCAAGTTCAAACGAAGTGGAGAACTTTGTGAGCGGCGGAAAATTATTCGACATTTGTAACTTCAAGTTGTTAGTCTTGAAAGTCCCATTGATACCGCGATGATTCTGTGTTGGTTAACCACACGTCCGGATTCGTACGTATTTTCGGACACGTCCGGACTTTGTCCGGTTTTAATCTGACCGGATTTTTTACTTATATTTAGTCGCACGTGCTGTAATCCTTATAAATTTTGCGCTCTGCGTGGAATTAATTACTTTATTTTGACTAAAATGCCCAGCTTACATTGCGTAGAATTTCGAATTTGGCGTAGTATTTCAGGGCTTAAGTAAATTGGGACTTTATTTATTATTTTTAATCCCATTTTAAACTTTTTACTCGGCTATTATGTGACTTGCAGTACAAAATACAAATAAATCCTGTGGGTTATGTCAGACTGCGGGTACAACACCCATCACAGAGTTGATTTAGTGGTTTAATAATAGAAAAATAGTAGAGCACATAAATCCCATTTGTTTCTGACATGAAGTTACTTTATTAAACTTTAAAGCGCACAAAGTGGGACCAAAATATTTGTTGTGAGGTTACGTTACACATTATTTAAATAAGCAAACAAGATATCTAGCAAGAAATTAAGCATCGTTTGTACTAAGGATAGTACAAGATTCAAATTTAATTTCTTTATTGCTCCCAGTACACCAAGTACTTATAAAAGTTCTTACATTTGAAGTTTGAAGATACCAACGACGTCAACGAACACAAATGTTTGTTTTGTGCTGGGATCGAACTAGTGACATCTGGTAATCTAATCCTATCAAAAAGCGGTCGCCAAATTTCGACATTAAGTTTCACATTCTTCTGCACTATTTTCGATTCTGACTGTACGTGTCATTAATGCAATTGAAATGCCAAAATGCCATTCCAGCTCGATTGTTAACGAAGCTTTTAAGCGGAACCGCGAAAATCATTATTCTCCCAATTATCATTACCACCCCGGACTTTATTAATATTTGCCGATTAACATTGCAATTTGACATCGCTGAGATTGCGTCTTTAGAAATGTCATTATCGTTCTACCCGTAGAACATTCTAAAATGTCTGAATTTTCCACTGAAACACGACTGTTTTTATTTGTTTTGAATTATTTCTAACAGCTTTTATAGAGACGAAAGTGGATTTTAACGTTAATATTTTCTTGAGCGAGTATGTATTGAAAGTGAAGTTAATTCAATTTTGTCTCATTTCTCAGACATGTCGATGTCTCATGGAATATAAATACCTAATTAATACTGATTTAAAATTTTCTTCTCATCAACCTTGTAAAAGACTAAAATAATAAACTAGGTTATATTGACTTTATTCAGATATGACATTCAAATTCTCGTCATATCATTCCAAAGCAGTTGAAAAATAAGCTTTTAGTATATGAATTTCCATCTCCATACTACAGAAATTGAATTAATTATATTATCAAAGTGAATACTGAAAGATAATGGCATTTCGAAAAAGGGTCCGTGTCACTGTCATAGTGTCAAATCGCATTGGAGGTCAGTGATTTTGATATAGTGGTTATTTGATTTCGTGGTACACTTAATTATTACTGCTCTATATTATTTTGTAGAAGACAAACGAATTACACAATAAAAGTACCTAAACAGTCTTTTAAACAATAAAAAAACAACAAAACCAAAAATAGATACAGATAAATAGATAGAAATCAAAAACTTTAAAATAAACTGCTCTTTTTTAGACTCCAAATTGTCTTGGACAAAAAAAATCATTTATTTAGGTAGGTACTAAAAAGTAAAACAACTTAAGTTAAATACAAATAAAAGTACACAAATTGTCGTGGCCTTTCTTAATTTAAGCAGTATTTATTAAGGTACTTTGTTCCCAAAGGTCGTCCAAGAAAAGGAAAAATGTAAAGACAACTTCAAATCGATCAACGTCAGTGTACAGCTGCTTGTTTATTAGTTACAGCAAATTAGACCTGAATGGTTGATGAACTTTATTTTTAGGCTCTTTTCCCATTTTAGTCTAGATATCCTCAGGCTCTCTTTCTACTCGGGGTTCTGGATTCGGTTCCGAATTGAGACATACAGTGTAAAGATGACTCAAAGATAGCCAAAAAATATGCGAAAGTTTATATGCATTTATAGATGTATGTTTGTTACTCTTTCACGCAAAAACTACTGAACGGATTTGGATGAAACTTCACAGTATTGTTGTTTATACATGAGAATAAATAGGCTATATTAATAACGATCTGTAAACATAAACAAACATGTAAGCAAAGCCGCGGGCACAGCTACTTCTGTGAGTTTCTTGCGCTGTTTCTTCTCAGCACTGGCCCATTTATTGTCCTGAAGCAGTGGTAGGGTTAATACTGGGACGTGTAAAAGTGCTTTTTTAAAGCCTACTTACAGAAATAAATGAGTTTTATGAGTTTTTAGTTTTTATAGCTGTAAAACTTCGGAGTTAAGTTATGTCAGACGCCTATGGTAGACATTGCTGGCTCATTAAGTTTGATACCTTAGTTGTCAAACCCACAATATAGCAAAGAAGTCCAGTATAATGTTGTTAGTCTGTAGTTAAGTGAGCGTAGCGAGCGAAAAAGATAACCATAATATAAGTTAACTTGATTGCCCACGCGATGCGACATATTAAAATATTTTTGTTGACTTAGGCTCGGACTTTGTATGAAGCATCCTGAGTCTTATTATGGATCGGTAAGAAACAGCCCAAAGTCTTCGAGCGTTTTACTGTTTTATAATTCTGAATGGGATTGCTCCTGAATTTCGTATAAGTGAAAATGCGATCCATGACAGAATTGGCGAGTTCAGAAAAGGCCTATTCATTGGCCTTTTGAGGTTAAGTTTCAGGCAGAGTATTTCACTCCCTGATACATTACTAAGGCTGACAATTAATTTTAAATACAAAATGTCACGATTTTTCTTAAGTGTAGTCTAGCCTCGAAAAAAGTGCCGGTCGCAGGTTCGTGAGACTGTATAGTAAACGATATTTTAAGCATACAACTACCTAGGTAGTATTTAGTTTAATTCGTATCTAATGCCGCTGGTATGTTAAAAGTTGCGACATTCTGAGGTCAATATTATGAAACGAAAGAAATGTGGATCCCTGAACTCAAAGTTACCCGTCTATCAATCGGCAATGGGGCCCTGGGCACACGGCGGGATATTATTACTTTATGCCATAAAATATACAACTCTATAGCATGGAGTCTTTACGTTTCCCTTTTTTGTGAAATACTCTATAGGACCTCTCCGAATCAATCTATGTCAGTTCACAACCCTTTGCTTATGTTAGGTTTATGGAATTCAAACTGATTAATTCGGGGGATGATCTTACTCGATTTTTTTTTCAGTCAATTTGCCAGAAATTTGTTTATAGTCGTATGCTAAAAAAAGATTTTGCATAATATTTTGGAACCTTGATATTTTTGAGGAAATTAATTTAAATAATTTATTATTTAATACATGTAATAAACCGAAATTTTCTGTGCAAGTAGAGGTAGAAAACAATAACACCCGTATTCACAGACGAAGCATGCTTAAGTGAAGCAGCAAATCGAACGCACAGCGTTGAATAGAGCTCTATGATTGGTTCGTGTGTCACCCTGTGCGTCCACGCGCACTATGAGACCATACAGTAATGTTTGTGAATACGGGCAATTCACGCCACCACCAGATAAGTATCTATGTTTCAAAAGTAAATGATGAAGTCTATAAAACGAAGTATCTTCATAAGGAAGTATGAAGCCCACTAGGGGGTCTTTTACCTTATTATATTAGGACGTTTTCGAGCAAATTCTGTTAACACTGCATTGCAAATTATGGAGGCTTACGGAACATATCCCTTAATACTCAATTTCGGTAAAGCCACTCTGTAGCTGAGGCATTTTACGAGTCATAAATTTCCATCATTTTTTCATGTAGGATCAGAGTAAGTCCCAAAAGGTTACCTTGACGTCCCAATATGGGGTATTTGATCATTCAAACGCACTAACTTATGTACAGTCGCGGAATGAAAAGGTTCGTCACCTTAGTGTTGGTTTTCGCTTGCACTAGGTACTGTAAGAGTCAAACCTGCCAACATTACAGTGCAAGAAACAGTGCTGCTAACATTTAAATAAATATGACGTTAAGTAACGAATAAGTGGGTCTAGACAAAGTGCCATTATAATCGCAAACCAGTCGAAAAGTGGTCGAAAAGCCCCTTTTTTGTATGGAATTTGACGGATTCGATTTTCGATTCGATCAAAAAGTGCGTTTTGTCTAGGGGGGCTGGTTTGCCTTGTTTTTATTTGCTATCCCATCAGTGCAATACAATGATGACATTGACCAATTGACAATAGTTTTTTTTTATTTAATAGAAATAATAATGGCAGGTTGAACCAACAAGAAGGTTTTAGTTTATCAATCATAATAATCTTTTTGACAAGATAAATAGTCAAACAACTTTGATCTGAATAATTTTGAACTTTACTGACGAACAGTTAAAGATTATTTTCTCTAACTCAAGATTATTCTGTAACATAGTTTCAAAAGGTAATATGTGCTCGCGTTCGTTGAAGGAATCAATTTGAAAACTGACGAACCTTTTCATTCCGTGACTGTACTAACTTGGATAGCCAAAGTTAGAGTGGAACTCTACATAAAATGTGTCCAACACTTGAAAAAATGGTGCACACTTTATTACTGCCTACGCAAATAAGACATTCGCAAACTTTTTGCTTCAGTGACATCAACATTAGACAATAAAGTATAGTAGTTCTTTTAACTCACGAAGCCGAGTGAGCTTTACTTGTGTGTACGTGTTCATGCACATAACCATAGCACGGACGATAGTATAATGTCTATCAAAACTTTTGAAAAACAAACAGTAGCGAGCCACCACACATGTAAAGCTCACTCGCCTACGTGAATTAAAACAAATAATATAATTTTTATAGGTATTTCTATAGAATTTTCGAAGGTAGAAGAAAAGATGAGTCTAGGTATATAATTTAAATGCTGTAAGAAATTGTTCTAACTACAAAACAGTTTGATAACTTCCTTGAAGATTTAGTTAAGTGCTCTTTAATTTAACTACGCTAATTAATTACGCTAACAACTAAGAACAGCACGGTGTTAAATTGCCTTTCATTATAGAGTCCTATAAATCAAATCACAAAGGTTTTAATTAAACTAAGTTCCAATTAACAGTACCTTGTTTTATTTATATGCAAAATTGTTTAACGTTTGCTAAATGGATTGTGTACCTTTCCCTTATTTGCATTAAGACCTAAATACATTTAAAAGTAGGTTTGAGTAAGGTACGCAAGTTATGGTAGAATACTTGATTAACTGTATGTTTAAATGTATCTTCTTAAATGCCTCGCTTGAATATAAGTAGTTTATGTAGTTATAACACGTTTTATGTATTTAGTAACATCAGGTTCAGTGGCAGAAGTTAGAAGAAATCATAAAATCAGTCAATTTCAAGCATTTATTAAAGCATTGATTGTTTAAATTTAAATTTTTAGACCAATCATTGGATAAAATCTGACTGAGATTGAATCGAGCTACCACTAAGCTACAAGCACTTTAAAAAGATTATTTAGTGCATATTTATAAAGATCAAACTGCATGGTTGTCACAATAACAACCCTTCACCTGTGTGATAGTAAAGAACTCTCTCTTATTTTAAAAGAAAACGCGTCAGTAAGCTGAAAGCCGCATAAAACTTCAATCGGCTCAGAACATGCGCTTTGTGCTATACGTCATAGGGGACTCTAAAAAATAGTATCAATGCTAAAACAGAGCGTCAAAACTACATACATTCCTTTACCTGTTTGCTATAGTAAATAACTACACTCTCTTGTTTTCAAAGAAAGCAAACGCGTCAGTAAGCTGAAAGCCGCATAAAACCGGCTTAGAACATGCGCTATCGCCCCTTTGTGCTATAAATGTCAGAGGGGACGGCGGTGTCCTGTATCCGACTCGGGTATACATTCTAACTGGAAATTTTCTTCGATTCCGATTATCAAACGATCTTCCGACAATCGAGAGTCAAATACGTAATGCATGAAAAAGTATTAAGTATTATATTAGGTATAGATAGATCCATTTTGGAAAGTCTGCTTATTAAAAGTGGCTAGAAAAAAATTGTTTTAGGGTTTTATATTCAGGGAAGTTCTATAATAATACCTGTAGCCTAATTCACGTCTTAACAAAATTTGCAAGCGATTTGATCACTGGAGTCACTTTTCGTATTCACGTATTATCGTCCGATATTGTTTCGATTTCGTTTTTATGTATTCGATCGTTACCTCCACGGTATTCACCTACCTATTTTGAAGTTTGGTTTAATTGGATGACAGTGATTGAACATCAAATGACAAACTGAGTTGCGATCCTATTGAGTACCTAATCGTTCTATCGAAATAACATTGTGAATACGGACTGACTGTATTATCTGATTGAAAATGACTTGAAAACGATTTCTACTCATACGGTACATATTATACAGACTGATTTTAATCTTTATTTTAACCATGTGTCACTTTTCATTATTAAGAAAGGTAGGTACTTGTTTATGCGACACTCATATAAGTAGACACAAAGGCTTATTTGCGGGAACAATAAAGGTGATAAAACAGCAATGAAATTATCACCTTTCATATAAACGTAAGATTTAACTGTATGATTACGGAATGTAATAAATGTCTTTGGCATAACTTGGAACGTAGGTACTGAAATTGAAACCATAATAATTAATAATAGGTATAACAAGAGATTCAAGCACGAAGTTAAAATTTACAGGTTCAAGGTTGGGCTTCAGAAATATGGTACTTATTCTGAGAATTTAATTCATTATTATAAATTAGTCTTATTAATTCCTAAAAATGTTGCCTAATTAGTATTAATGAATACTTATTGATAGAATAGAATAGAATAGAGTAGAATTACTTTTCCATAATTTTTAATTGTTCAACGTTGTTTCTTAGAAGATGAAAAAACTACTTAAAGTTTTTGTCCAGACAAGGACTATTGAATTGCCTTTTCGTAGAAAATTTTTTGCAATTACCCTTTTTACACANCACGTAGAATATTTACAATAGAGAGTTCGGCACAGCCATTACACAGCTAAAGACAACATCACATTTGAATATAAATGACAGTTCTATCATAGCGGTTCCAGCTAGCCAGCTCTACGTTATACAGCATGAAGGTGCTCATCAACAAGATCAAACCGCATGGTTGTCACAATAACAATCCTTCACCTGTGTACTACAGTAAAGAACTCTCTCTTATTTTAAAAGAAAACGCGTCAGTAAGCTGAAAGCCGCATAAAACTTCAATCGGCTCAGAACATACGCTTTGTGCTATTAAATGTCATACGACTCTAAAAAATAGTATCAATGCATTAAAACAGAGCGTCAAAACTACATACATTCCTTTACCTGTGTGCCTACCATGAGTTTACGTTAGGTGTGCTCGCTAGCGACTGCGTAAAAAAATGACATTTAAATGTATGACATATTGTGCAGCGCCCCTAGCGGCTACTTTCAAAAAATAAAATCTTCATATAATTTTTTGACGTATTCGCTAGCGAGCTCACCTAACGTAAACTCATGGTAGGCACACAGTTTGCTATAGTAAATAACTACACTCTCTTGTTTTCAAAGAAAGCAAACGCGTCAGTAAGCTGAAAGCCGCATAAAACCTCCATCGGCTTAGAACATGCGCTATCGCCCCTTTGTGCTATAAATGTCAGAGGGGACGGCGGTGTCCTGTATCCGACTCGGGTATACATTCTAACTGGAAATTTTCTTCGATTCCGATTATCAAACGATCTTCCGACAATCGATAGTGAAATACGTCATGCTTATAAAAAAGTTTTAAGTATATTAATATGTTACACTTACTAAATAATCAGATACTTATAGCAGCACGACTTTAGAAAGCCTGCTTAAAAGTGACTAGAAAAAAATAGTTTCAGCGTTTTATATTCAGGGAAGTTCTAATACCTGGGCTTGTTTTAATCTGCGTTGTACGTTGATTGAAAATTACAATAAAACGATTTTTACACATACGAAGCTACAAGCACAGTTAATTAGTCAGTATAATATGTACCTATAGGTACAATAGGTACCTACATATTATACAGACTGATTTTAATCTTTATTATAGCAATTTACCTACGTGCCACTTTTCATTATAAAATTATGATAAGAAATACACAAAAGCTTATTTGCGGGGACAATAAAGGTGCTAAAACAGCAATGAAAGTATCACCTTTCATATAAATGTAAGATTTAACTGTATGATTACGGAATGTAATAAATGTCTTTGACATAACATGGAACGTACGTACTTACTGAAATTGAAACCATAATAATAATATAACAAGAAATTCAAGCACGAAGTTAAAATTGAAAGATTCAAGTCTGGGTTTCAGAAATATGGTACTTATTCTGAGAATTTAATTCATTATTATAAATTAGTCTTATTAATTCCTAAAAATGTTGCCTAATTATCTATGTCTATCAATAATTAATGAATACTTATTGATAGAATAGAATAGAATTATTCTTCCATAATTTTTAATTGTTCAACGTTGTTTCTTAGAAGAAGAAAAAACTACTTCAAGTTTTTTGTCCAGACAAGGACTATTGAATTGCCTTTTCGTAGGAATTTTTTTGCTCAAAATTACCCTTTTTACACAAAACTGTTTCGATGAAACTGTAGCAGAACTTATAAAATAGGTACTATTCGTTCAATGAATTCTGTTGGTTTATTTTACCAGAGGCCTAATGAGGGCTATCGTTTTTATACTTAACAGTTGGCACCCCTGGCGATTGACAGGACCTTACTCTACAGTGGCGCCATCTTGGTGAGTGCAAATGCGATAGTCCTCCTACCACTTTAGCGCTCACCAGTTGGTGCCACTGTCTTCGCTACTAGCAAGTGACAGGACCTTACTCTACAGTGGCGCTAACTGGTGAGCGCTAAAACGATAGCCCTCATTAGTTCAGTACTGTGCAGCGAACGCATTTCTCGCCATTCCGCTCACCTACCTCTGTCTTGTAGGGATGGCAGCTAAAAGTGAGACCAAAAAAAAATTAAGTAAGAGATCGAGCACTAAGTACTACGAGTATAAATCTTGATATCATTGGCATATATATGTATATGACTTGCACGATAGAGTACTAGGTAGGTACGTACCTACTATTCTTGAAGTATGTGAATCGGTACCTATTCGCCTATTAATTTTGCAGATTGAGGACATAAATACTCGTAAGTCAAATAAAGCCCAGGTGGATACAAAATATAATGAGCATTTACATAGTTATGAATTAGTATTTGTCCGACAACTATCTTAATAGTGGAAACTGATAACACAAAATGTGTAATGAACATATGTATTGATTTTTAATCTGTGCGCAGTAGCAAGGAGATTTTAAATGAGAGGCTAGCTTAAAATGGTAGTTTTATTAACTGGTACTAACTGATTCAAAAATGTATCATTGAAATTTTAACAGTCATGTCCAATATTAGAAAAAGAAAAGAATGAAGATCAGTAAATTAAATCTAACATTTATCCAACCTATATGGCTGTAATTTTCTTTAAAGTTAAACGATACTTTGTCGTTTATCACCCCTAACCGTTAAGGGTGACAATGAGCAAGTGGCAGGTAATGAGAGGCGCCCGCGGAGCTGTGTGAACAGCCCTCGACTGCTGGCCTACTGGCGACTGCACTATTTTAACGAACGTTTCTTTTTAAAATATCGACAGTTTCTTTAGATGATATTAAAAAAAAAAGATTAAAAAAATTGTTTAGCTGTCTACAGATAACCATGCGTTGAGCTTCTTGGTGGGAAAGTAAAGCGTTTTTGTTCTCTAAATTATTTAACCGAATATCAATATGGGTGAATTTTAACATATCCGCTCCATGATGAATAATTTACTAACCACTGTTTCTTAATGTAAGTGAATGTGTTTTCTGTTTTGAGAAATAAATGTCTTAAGCCGTAACTATTCCGTTTTAGATGATTAGGTTTATGTGTATAATAGTGCGAAAATGTCACATCTTTACTGAAATTCAAGAAAAAGGGGCATCATTTTATCGTTCATAGTCATTAATTTTTGATACCTATCATTTTACTTGATACAGGCTAAAAATGTGTAAACCACACGAAGCCTAAATGAAAAACCACACAAATCAATTTTCAACAAACCGTAGTTCGGTGTGCCTACCATGAGTTTACGTTAGGTGAGCTCGCTAGCGAATACGTCAAAAAATTCTATGAAGATTTTATTTCTTGAAAGTAGCCGCTAGGGGCGCTGCACAATATGTCATACATTTAAATGTCATTTTATTACGCAGTCGCTAGCGAGCACACCTAACGTAAACTCATGGTAGGCACACAGAAATGATTATTGAAAACTTAGGCTGGGTGGCACCATCTTACTTTAACTGAGACAAAAGTCAAATATCTGTCAAACATCATACAAAAAACACCGGTTATCATCATTGTTACAGTCAAATTTGGGTGGTGCAACTCAGCCTTATTGTTATAATGTACCCGAGTGAACATGTTTCGATAAAGCCATAAACAAACGTAGATAAAGATTAAAGCTAACCTCTACTTAAATATTAAGCCACCACTGAACTCGAATGTCGTCAAAGCGACAATGTCGGACGCATCGTAAAGCAAACACTCAGGCACTCCGAGGAGAGAGTGCATTTCCTCCTGTGAGTGCCAGGGACAACAAACAATATTTTTAGAGAGTGTTTTCGGACTATGGTGAGAAAATAACTAGAATAAAAGCACTTCGTTTGATAATTTCAAATAAAATAGAGAAATAAGTTAGGTACGAATCTCGTATTAAAAATACAATAAAGAGAATCACTGGTAGTTAATTAAGAAATAAAAAGAAAATTAAAGTAAAAATGTAAAAAAAAGTTATCAGAAAAGATAAAAAGAGGATCATCCATGTATTGGTTCTAACAATCAAGTAGGTAATTCGATATTTTATCAGTACAAAAGAGGTCCAGTAAAATGTTCACATAAATACAGGGGAGGCTAACCACTTCCTGTTTTTGTATAATGATCAGGAATTTCTTAAAATGTCATTATGTAAAGTAAGATAATGTTACACATGTCTTTTAATGTTGATAAAATTAATAACCTACCTTTTAATACAAGTCTTTGATGTGTGGATAGGGACCATAACAGTAAATTCGAAATATTAAAGGACATTTTTCACAAAAAAGGTACCTACCTTGATTTAGTAGGGTCTTTTCTCGCATGGTTTTCCTTAATTAAATTAATTAAAACCTGCATAAGTGCTGTTTTTAAAAATACCTCGTAGCTTGAAATATTAATGAGAAACTGCTATATAATTTGTAATAATTAGATTCGGGGTTTTTAAATTATGTGGTAAGATATACAATCTTATCTTGTATCATATAAAATTTTGCTTAAGACTCTATCTAAATGCTAATCTAGCAGTGTATGAAAATGTGACAATACACGTCGAAAAATGCAGTTTCTTTCGAATATTTTGTAAAACCACCAACGCTGAAAAGTTGAAAAACCTATTTTCTAGTCGTCAAACAATTGACTGCGATGTTTTGGAGAAAAGAATCACGATTTTGTGCTGAAAAATGGAGCGCTTTAGAAAATAAAACCATCGAATCTAGATCCGGAATAAAACTACTGTTTCGTGCCTCCACTTGCGCGAACTAGTTTACTTTGAAAAATATTGTTAGAGTATTTAATAACATGACGGATAGTCCGGATTCGTATTGTGCAATGCGTTTTTCAAGGAATTTAAAAAGGCAGTTTAAATCAAGAATAGAAGGAACATCTCGTTTCGTTTGACAACAAATTAAATTAGAGACAGAATAAAGGTAAAATTAAACTAATACTGTATAGACAATTACATCCAGGTGGATGGTCTCTTGATCACCTGCATGTGGGGAACGCAAGACCGGTCGTTGTGAGAATCCTTAGTTGAGGATCCAGCAGTTTTAGTTGCTCAAATATAATAATAGAGTTGGTTAAGTCAGAGTTGATCCAGGTCGCCTTTCACAAAAAGGGTGCAATTTGCGTCACAGTTGCATAGCGGTTGAGCGAAAAATCGCAATTTTCGCATGACTCGATTAGTGTGGGTCTAGTTTAAACCCTTTTCGATGAAAATGATTCTCTATCGTCCATAGCATACAATTTGATAGAGTAAAACGCATACTCGTGTATGGTTTGGGACTAAATACATTTGGGAGTTTTCTTTCAAGAAATCTAATAGTCGGTGATTGTTTCACTTAACCTTACTTAGGCTGGGTTACACCATCTTACCTTAACTTTGACAAACGTCAAAAATCTGTCAAAATCCATACAAAAAGCACCGGTTATCGTCAAAGTTACGGTTAAAGTTAGGTGGTGCAACTCAGCCTAAAAATTAATAAATGCGTTGCTACGTATATGTACGAGTATGTACCGTGTCAGTTGTTAAACATTTTGATGTTATATAGTTCCACTTAGTGTCAATTGCAAATAAAACTTAAGTAGTACTTATCTACCTACGTCATTGCTTCTTTAGTGGTATCCTTTTTAAGCCAACGAAGTCGCAGTACCGTTACACCGTATTACCAAATAACGCTATTATCTTGATTTAAACTCAAATCTGGATCTATGCTCGTTTGTTATTATTTTGAATCGAATTGATTTTTGTTCTGAATCAAGTTTTACCGTATTTTCCTAATATTAGACTTATACTTGGTCAAAGTAAGATTAAGTACCTAAAGCGTAAAAGAAAAGCACCAATGATGAATTAGCGAATATTGTTTAAAGGAGACAAACAACAATAACTGTAGCCCCAATCCATCAACGTATTGTATTGATTGATTAACTCAAGTTTTTCGTACCTATGGGAATGCTGAAGTTGTTTAGGAAAACAATCGCGAACATGTGGCGTACTAACGCAGTAAAGTTTAGCTTATATTCGTATCTTTTGTTGGATTAAACGAAGTTTTTGGGTTAAATAAAAGCAGAATTTCCGAATAAAACTATTCTTAACTATCCAGACTAATAATTAGAACTACGAAACATTTCTTTTTGTTTTCTCCAAGGTATGGAACCTTGGAGAAAAACAATAAGAAACATTTCGATAAACGTGGGTGATAAGTAAATATAAAATAACATAGGTATGTATGTTGGTATATAGGCAAATACGTAATATTTACGTATAGGTACTACTGCTAAATTATATTGATACATAATTAAGTGTTTATCTTATTACACAATGTAAGCTACCCTACAGCACACAATTTAACATACTTAAGAAAGAAGGTAGTAAATAATTGCTCCAGTTAAACAAAAAGAGTGTAAAAGGAGTTGAATAAGTGGTCTCTAATTAAAGGCCGTAATTAATTCTGTTTTCCTTACTAAAGGCATTCCTTACAAACGCCGTCTCGTACTCATTACTAAGATGAATGCAAATTGGACAAATGTCGGAAAAACTGGACTTGGCTATAAGTTAGATTTTATCTGCTAATATGTCCAGTAGTAAGTAATTTAAAGGGGGTCCATTATGGGAGGGGAGTGCAGTCTACAGTCCCACAGTGAAGTCTTCGTATAGTGAATAGTCCATGCAGCGGGTAGTCCACCCGGTGGACCGACGACATCGTAAAGGTAGCAGGAAGGCGCTGGACGCAGGCCGCTACAAACCGGGTAACATGGAAAGCATTGGGGGAGGCCTATGTTCAGCAGTGGACGTCCTATGGCTGAGATGATAATGATGATGAATAATCCATACGTTGGGTAATTACTGTTTTATCTGTACTAGTTAGTTAATTAGAGGGGGCAGTGCTTCTGCAGTAGAGACCAAAGGATCTAATGATTGCGATTTCTAAACTTCTTTAACAAAGACACAAGACTATGTTAAACGACTAGAAAAAGTTTTTAGTAGTTTTTATGTTGTAACCCGCCACGCAACTGGCCAGACAGCCGTTATTCACAAAAAGTTGTATTCCATTTGGTTTATCATACCATTATGATTAATAGTCCTTACATTAAACTTGATAAATAAACATTTTACTAAAATTGCTTCATCATAAAATTAATCAGTACCCAGAATTTATCTACAGTCGCCAGGACCTGTTTTTTTTTTGTTGAAAAATAGCTCCTTTTCCAACTACATACGAATCCATATTGTGTAGCTAGCTAGCTTGACATGCTGTTATTCATACTCCTAGAGGTCCTATGGGTGTCGATGTATGTAATAAATTACAACTTCACCTCCCCACTCCGATGAAATTAAAATTAAATTACAACTCGAGCAAAATATACTGGATCTGCAACATTTAATAAGCGTTTGGATGTATTGTTCTGTTGCCAAATGACTTTTGCAAGTGATGTTACATGAGTTACACGTCAAACAAAACACATCTGACGTCAAAGTTCGTGGAACTTTTATTCTGAATTTCGTCTCTACTTTTTACAAGTTTTTGTTTATTTTCACCTGTCTGTACCTCTAGCATGAACATTTTTGTCTTCGAATCGTTTGCGTATTTAGTAAAATTCGATATTCAGTCTTCGAATTCAACGATAACGTGACAATTTTTACCGTCAAAATTAGTTTCGTTCTACCATTTCTCATACTGAGTTCACTTTAAATCACTTTCAGAGGGGCTCTGTTTAAGTTTTCATACTAAATCTTTTCATGGCGATTCGAATACGCAAACGATTTGAAGTCGAAAGCTGTTCATGCTAGAGGCATTGGTGTCTATAATCAAGATTTTTTTCACATCATATGGTAATTCAGTACTATTTTTATTACTCATGCTATTTTATTATTATTACTTGTATTTGATTCAAATAAAAAGCCCATTAGTTCTCAATATCTGATCCAAAAAACTATCTAAAGATATTTATAAGATTTTCTTTGCCTTTTCGAAAAAGGAGGGGACTTATTACATATTATCGTTGATAAGACGGGGTTATTCTTGGAACATGGTTTTTTACTTAAGAAATTAACTTATTTGGCTTACGGTTTAAGGGTAATCTATTACGGTGATGGAACGACGCTGATTTATAGCGCGAAAATAACTGAAAATGTCGAAAGGTTAAATGTTGCCTGGCCAGCGGAGTCGCGGTTTCATGTCCTACTTGGGGCAGTTGATTAAGCATTAAAAACCTGATATTAAAGCTTTTGGCAAAAAACAATCCGGTGTATACGGGACTATTCCCACCTCTCTTCATCGCTGCAACTCCTGTGTAGCCAGGATCTACAGCTTCACCGCCAATAAAACCCCAGTGAAGGTCAAGTTCGCTTTTATTACTAGATGATAAAAAATAATCTGTCAAATACAAGTTATTTCATTGCAAATTCCATATTGCTCTCGAAAAAAGAGCTCATAATCCTGTAAACGACTTAATAACGACGTCATAAAATAATCAGTGCGTCACATCAGCTCACGTCCCGTTCGTATTAGGCGAATATTTTGCCTAGATTAGGCCATAAATCAGGCGTGACGTCACTAAACAGGCAATGACATAAATTATGTTTATTCGGGCGATGAGTGTTTGCTATTTCTAATCAGACTGAATAATAACGTTTTTGGGGTTGCATGCAGATACAATAAATTGTAATTCAAATACATAACTCGTTAATTAATGTGAGGTTGAATGAAATTTGCAGAAATGTGTTTTTGATACGGCCAATCAATGGATATTATTTCTTTGATTTTAAGGAAATTGAAACTTATCACAAAAAAGTTGAAAGCACGCGTTTAAATTATCCTTTTGGAAATGTCATTTTAGACAAGTGTTCAACGTGAGTTTAACTTTTTATAATAAGGGGGTTAGAATCTAATTAAGGCTAGTCCAATGCTTTCCTGTATTTATTTGTGGGCAAATCAATTAATTAACCAATGAATATTTTGCGAGTGAAATAACACGGTTTGGTAAAATAAAATAAACTGAATAGTTCTGCTATCAGACTCGAGAGTAACCTCAAAATTACAACTATTCTCTAATCAAGTTCTTGGCGACATTTTATTTAAATATGTTAAGTGCGCCCCTTAGCGGCAGAAATTACCCGGTGTTTGCCGAAGCAATTAACTTGGCGATGCTCGCGGAATAACTGCCTGGCTGGCCGACGAATCGAGCTGGCTAGATATAATTAATGGTTGAGCTGCTAAAGGATATCGACAATAATAACCTAAGGACCAGACATGCAACATTACTAGGTAAAAAATATTTAAAAAAAATATCTTCAAGGCGAGCGTGAATAGGCATTTATTTACTGAACTAGACTGTATTTCACTTAACATCAGATGAGATTTTGATAAAAAAAACAGTCTAACTCTGCATTAAAAAATTACTTCGTTCCAAGAGCTAACTTATGCTAATAATGATTTTATGGTATCGTGTTCTTACCATAGATAAAAAACAAAAATCCCATCTACCCAAAGCAGCCGACTTGTTTATATTTTTATAGTCTGATAATGTATTTTGAAATACATTAAGCATACAAAAATCAAAATTTTATTGTCCTGAAGCAGTGGTAGGGTTAATACTGGGACGTGCAAAAGTGCTTTTTTAAAGCCTACTTACAGAAATAAATGAGTTTTACTGAGTTTATCCTTATGAATATGTGTTCTTCGTTCTCGAGGTATCCTGACACCTCTATGATAATACTAGAAGTTTAAGCTAATTCAAATGCAAAATTTGCATATATCAGATAATCAAATCACTATAACGAATCTCGAAGCGCACTCGGAAATAGAGAGGTAGAATAAGATTTTATGCAAATGTATGACTTACATTCGTGGAAATTAAATACATAGATGGCGCTACCTGAACATTAGCTCACGATAGCGAGTTAATGTTGCTGGTTTCCTTTGCCAGATTAAAAACTATACCTCAGAAATGAAACAGTTTTGATCTGAACTATAGGTAATCTTTGATTTCATTTTGATTATTGACGACGTTATATCAAGCTGCAGATTGTGGCATTTTTCAATATGTTACAATGTTACTAATCTACTTTTCTACGAGAATAACATGTTTAACATATTCATATAATTATACTGACTGACAAACCTATACCAAATCAATATGCAATCATATCAATCAAATACAACAATACACTAATTTGATGCTCTACCACCGTATCAAAGCTTTTCACTCAAATCAATTATAGCCTAAACCTGATCTGTGATAATGACGTCATAATCCACGACCTATGTTAACATGTTGTGATAATCAGTCGCTCAATTAATTATTGGATTAGTTAACGACACTGCACTAATTGATATCACATAGAAATACTATAAAATCATAGTATGATTTCATACTCGAGTCGAAGTTTAAACGTTTTAAAACTCTGACTGTTCTGGTAAACGATATGAAAAAGTTATTAAACTGAAATGACTGACTCTTAATTTGTTCTGAATAATGCAATCAGATTTGTTGCTGCAATAGCCACGGTTCTTATTAGCGTTTTTATTTAAGCACTTTTTAATGAAACAATCGCGGAAATTAAGGTATTATTAGAAAACAGAGGCTGATAAATTTCTATTTCGTGATTGTGCAAAATTATTATTTTGTTATTAGTAAGCGAAGTGCTTCATAAATAGTAGAGTTTTTAGTCATATACCGACACCCATCGGGTATCTATAATACCCGATGGGTGTCGGTAATTTGTGGGCTACCTTTTTTTTACTGAATTTTGACGTTCATAAGTGCCACTAGTGGTCAAAATTGAATAAAATATTTTTGATTATAATTGACTAACTATGTTATTAACAAACTTTCCAGATTAGAAATGGCGGCACAGTGCGTGCGTACGAGTAAACCTTAACTTTAAATAATGTTCATGGAAAACAAAGTTTTCGGGGTTAGTTTGTAGACTACAACTTTCGCAGGCATCGTGTCACTTGTACTTCTATCGGTTGTTAATCAACTAATCGAGTTATTGATATAGCCTGTCTACTATAGTGATTGTACATAATATAATTTTAAATAGACGAATTGCCTAAGGTGGGAATCAACCCACGCCTACCGACCAACACCCTTCGCTTGTCGGGCCACTGCTCTCACTATCTTAGTTACTCATGGCTTTGATTTTTTCTAGTTATTTAAAATTTTAGTTTGAGAGGCGACATTTAATGCTAGATTTTTTTTATTTTATTGTGTGATTCCTTATATCCATAATCCTGTTTAGTCCTACTGTAGGGATACTCGGAAACTGTAAGCCCCTCATTCAATAAATCACCCTATGCTTGAACTCTACTCTACATACGCAAATCACCCTATGCTTAAGGCCTACATGCTCCCGTGAAAACTCGCGTTAAAAAGTGTCTCCAAGTACAGGCTAATTTTGTTGGAAGCCATCAGCCTGAAGCTAAAAGCCCAGCCGTAGCCTTATCTAATAAGTAGGATTGAAGCGATTACGGTAACGAGGACGCACCGGGGTGCACTCAAGAAAATAATTATACATCCCACCAAAAATTACCTGGATAGGGGTCACGGTTAGGCCTTTACGTCACCAAATTTTAATTACGACTATCTGCTAATTTGCTGAAGTTTTTGGGAGGGATTATGGCCCTTTTTGGACCTTTCGATCATTGCGTTTAATGAAAAAATACTAAGATTTCAAAATAGAGACAGTCCCAAAAGTGAAAATGGCTTTAAATTAAATAGATCTTTAGTTTTACTACATAATAAATTTAACTTTACTGGATTTACTTCAATCTTCAAACAGGGCAAATTCTTTCCAATTCGATAGTCAAAATAATACAACTTATTCTTCCAGATTTCTTTTTAACAGTCAGGAAAAGTTACAAGCCGTTATAGATCCATCAAATAGAAACAGGGCTTAGTAAGGGTTGTATACAAGAATACAACGTAATTGCACGTGCCTAAACAAATAGCAGACCCAATTCCGTGCAAACACCCTTAAGATTACAGTTAGGCCTTTTTACGGTTTCCTTACTTCCTTAGCTTTACCAAAGTACCACTTACGAGTTAATAACCAAGTTAAATTTTGACGTATTCAATATTGATAACGATTGAGTTAATGTTTTAACTTCAATGCCATGGCTTTGTTAAACTAAGTACAAATAAATGAATAAAACTTTAAGGTACTGGCTGAGAAATAAAAGCATCGTCTTTTACGCATTTGAATTTGACGTTTATACCTAATCCTCTTTCTCGATTGTCATCTGTCAATAGAATGATTGATTGCAGTGTTTTGTTTTATTTCAATTTGTGAGTCTTTCTATTGCTCGACTGCGCAAACCGTAAGTAAGTAGGCTTAATTTCATCATCTTATTTTTATATTTGTTCATATAATGACCTAAATCTGACAATTTAATACTCAAGTGTCATTATTGTTTTTGAGATACATTTGAAATTTGATAGATGTGTAGTTTTTATTACAGAAGAAATTTTCAGTGCTAATCGGTTAACTAGCGAGCTCGTCAAGCATCTTAAACTCAACAGTATAAAAATATACTGTGGTTTGGTTATTCAGAATAAGATCACAAGTAAATCCCGTAACGCAACGTGAACATTATAACCTTGTTACGGGATAAAAGGTCACGCGGATGGATTCCTTTGCGCATGCAAAATACCTTAAATTCGAGGTATTTTTCTAAACTGAGATTAAACGCATGTCATGCAAACTCTTTTTTAAATACTGGACACTAAGCAACAGCACAGTGATTTTTTATTTAATTTTAGAAAATAAAACAAAAGAAAAAATACTTATTTTTAAATTGCCAGCATTTGAATGTTGGCGTTCTTTTTTTAATATTGCCTACGTCATCAAGCTTTCACAATGCAGAATAAGCAGCGTTTATATTAAGCGATATCCATTCAATATCTCCTGGAATGCCATTCAGTAATGTGCGAAAATGGCCAAGATTGGTGATATTTGGCTCTTTGTTTTGTCCATTCATCTCGATATTGTTCGAAGTAATTCCGAACGAAGACAATGATAGCGTTGTTTGCTATATATTAATGGCACAATGAAGTTGTATACAGAAGGATCACTTTCGAGGAGAAAAAGTAAACAAAAAGCGACCTTATACAACGATATAATAAGTTATTATTAGGTAGAGCTTCAAATGCGTACAAATATGCACCAAGAAGGGCCACACCAATTAAATACTCGTACTTCTAAAATCCCTACTTTTTCAAAAGGTAATGAAATCACTGAATTTCAAGTCATTTATGTCATAATATTGAGTTTGGTTGCAGAAATGTAGACGTATTTTTGTTTTACAAGCATTTATTTTTGTTGGAGAAAGTTGTATTGGATCAAGATCGTTAATTTTATTAACATCCTCCTAAGTTTACTGCAAAATGTGACTAGACTTGGTAAGTAAGTACCTAGTTACAAGTAGTAATTAATGTAATAATGCACAAAACCTTTGGAAAAAACTGTCTTTAATTCTTATTGTGGAAAAAGGTTTTTCTAAGTAGTCTGATTTACATTAAGATAATAGGAATAATTAAGTACTACCCAAAATTACTAGACTGGTCTCAGTGTTTTCTTGATCTCTATCAACTCTCAGGTCTTTGAACCCTTAATATTTTTATACAGAAGTGTCTATACCTAAATAAATGTTGATTTGCAAAAGCGGTTAATAAATGTATCATAATGTACAGCCAACGGCTTATCAAGATAATCACTATGGGATCTTGTCTAGTCGCAATAGATGCTATTTTTGAACAAGAATTTAAATGTTGATGTGTTGTCACCTGTACATAAATACATCGTCACGTCAGCCATCCATCATCCTTTGAACGTACACTCACCCCGAATCTCGACTACCCGCATTTTTACCGGTATGCCTGATACAGCAATCTGACACGTTGATGGTTTCACAATTTAAAGATGTATTAACTGAGAGTGTATTTCATTTAAAACATTCCTTACAAATACACGATTAGTATTTTTTCTACCCGATAGCGCTAGAAAGAAGCGAGACAGCGCATTTTTTGTTATAATTATGTCTAATGAATTATCATGGCTGAATCTACCATTATGGCTTTTTGGGCTTCAGCCCAGGGCCCCGTGGATTCAGGGCCCCCCAGCTAAGTCAGTAAAAAAAATTTAACTGTCTAATTGTTTTCTATACTTTGAGTAATTAGGCGGGCCCCTACGTAGAATTAGCCCAGGGCCCCCAAAACTCACGGTCCAGCCCCGATCATTATGGTGTTTTCGAAGTAATTTAATAAACAGTAAGTACTGTTTATCAAATTACTTCTAAAATTGTTCAACGTAAAAGATATTCAAACTGCTTGATGGCCATTGATTTTTATGTTTTAGTATCTCACTGTTGTCTAAATCTCTGGCTCTGGTTGTTTGGGTTTGATTATAATTAGATAAGATAAAAAAATATTTAAGGCTGGGTTGCACCATCTTACTTCAGCTTTGACAAACGTCAAAAATCTGACACCGGTTAAAGTTACGGTCAAATTTAAATGGTGCAACTCAGCGTAAGTGTGTACTTACATTTTCATTTATAAGAAAATGCAAGAACTATTTCATATTCAACTTCATGCACATTAAAGTTATAGCAAATTGTTACCACGCCATTAAAATAACGGCTTACATTGAAATGAGAACGTTTATTGAGTCATTAACACCATTGCAAATGCGAAATGATGGTTTTACACAACCGTGGGCATTCATGAAAATTAATTTACAGACCACAGCATAAAAAGTTAGATACTGTGGCATCTTATGTGATCGTATAGGTAGGTACTGTTTTGCAACCAAAATATATCTCTTTTACCTGATGACTAAAATTAACTGAAATACTGTAGCACTTACGGTAGGTCCCATCATTTTTGGTATGCATAATTGCACAAATCACATAAACGTTACACTTTAAAATTGTTTTATATAACACATTTTTGATGATTTCCTAATAATTTTCTTATGAATTTTGTAAAATTTTAAATCAAGCGAAACCACTTTCGTCTGATTTTTTGTGATCAAAAGTGGTTTTGATTAACGCCCTTAGTCAAAACCAATTTTGGTTGGTTTTAGCCCATAATGAGTATGTATCTGTTACTGTAAAAGCTCGAATTGCAGTAAATTCTAAGATATTCCAGTAAAACCTAAGATCTACCAATTCCTAATGGTAAATGTCCCAAAAGGTTTGCGATTCGAACTCCTACCACCGATTCGTTGGTAAATCTTAGGATTTACATTAATGGCACGGTAAATGTTGAATAACAAAACATGTCATAACGTTCTCAGGGCATCTCATCATCATCATCATCATCAGAAATTACTTCAATTGGAAAAAATCGAATCTATCTTAATATTGAAGTTGCCCTCTTTGTATTTCTAGTCGCTCACTTAGTTGGTAGTCGCACGGACAGAATTTTAATATCTAAAATGGATTAAACATAACCCACTCTTTGTAAGCTCGTTCTGCATTTGATTTATTAATCAATATTCGTCGTTAGTTAAGTTAATTTTTCGCTTACTCAAATTCATAACGCTCAAGTTAATAAAACAGTATGCCATCATCAGTCGCTAAGTTATTTTTTAGTCGATCGTTTTATAATTCCCCATTAAGAATTACTCATTGTTTTTTTCCTAAAACCACCTGCTTTTACCTGCTGACAGAGGTAAAACCTAGCATATACTGAATTCGAATGGTAAAAGCTCGAAAAAATCGTCGTATTTTCAGAAATACTTACATTTACCAACTCATGTCGGTAAATCCTAAGACATACTGCTGCTCGCCAGTTCTGTTACTTGAACTTGTCTTGACACGCTACCGCGTATCTAGTGATAAAGTAAATTCGTGAATGAAGTATAACGCTAAAATTGAAACAACTTCGCGGTAAAAGCGACGATAAATTGACATCCGCCTACTTCCAATGGTTTCAAATTCTTTACACCTCCCCGATGAGTTTTGGCTGAAGACAGAAACGTACTGAATATTAATACATTTAGTAGGTACTCTAATTCCGGGAGGACTGATAACTTTCATAGCTACTCACCGTGGGCCCCCTCAGGTGTCATAAGTATTAATTTTCGTCTTAATTTTCCCGGTACTCCATTGTTCGGAGTCATAGCTCGGAGAGAACAGAAAGGTCGACTTGTACTGAATGTAGTACAACAGTTTTAATGCAATGTTTACGTAAAGAAGATAGTTATTTGGATAGAAAAATAGTGATAACCAATTTTTTTATTTAGCTTATTGTTAGATAACACATAAATAGATAGTACCTACTCATCAATCCCCATTCAAGCGATTGCATTATGACCCCGTAACAATTGATTATTCTGTGTCTCAATTGATTATTATTGATGATTGTGTGTTCACGGGGCTTGAAGGGCTGAAGAGTAAAAATATTTTTACATAAATCTCAGCACCAGTCTTTAGTATAATTTACTCTTTAGGTACATTAAAACTTCAGTCTGCCACATCAGCGAATGTTGTAAGTAGAAATCAGAGCAGTAGTAGATCCTATGCGATGTTTAAAGTGACAGTAGACTTAGTAAATTTTGAATTATTTTTATTCTTAGGACGCCGGCCGTTCTCGTTAATCTGTGCCTCGGGCCTGGCTATGCCGGGCATGCTTTAATCTGAGGCGACCCCGCCGGGACTCAAACTAATATTGGCTACAGTACACAGCAATTTTCTTTAAACCACCGGTTTGTCGGTGAGTTAACTATTAAACGAGCGCGCGTGCCAAAACTCTACTAAGCAACTTCAAACTTTTAAACAGTTTCTACACTATTATTATAAAGAGAAAAGATTTGATTGTTTATTTGTATTGAAAAGGCTCCAAAACTACTGGACTGATTTGAAAAATTCTTTCACCTTAGAATTCTACATTATTTCTATTGAACTTTTGCGGTACGAAGTTCGCCGGGGTAGTTAGTATCGTTTAAAGAAGACATAAAAAGTTTTCATCATGATTATTGAAAAAAGATGCGGGTTTTATCTGAAATATAGTTTTTTATCACAAAGGCTGTCAGGTCGGTTTTCATTGGAATTTTGGACAATATTTCAATATTTTAATTACTTCTTCTAGTGAAATACCGTGGATTTCATTACCATGGCCATTTTTTGTTCATATAATGTAGAAAGAAAATATGAAACCGAACTGTGTGAATAAATGTTGTAAATTTTGTAAATTTCTTCGGTAATTTATTTACCAGTGTACATATTATTATGATAGAGTCAAGAAATACAAGTACTGGTGAAGCTTCTTCTTTTTGACGTCGGTTAAAAAGCTTGCATATAACTAAATTATTAAAAATGCCTGACCCAAAGTCATAATACCACGCGGACGATGTCGCGGGCACAGCTAGTAAAATTATAAAGGGCTAAAATTAGAACAACACTGAACTATGTATTATTTTTAATAACTTAGTGTTATTAAAATTACAGGTGAAAATCTATACTGAAGATTGTCGGATGACATGCCTATGCAATATTAAACGTTTGATATCACGACACACGATGTACGGAATTTCCTTGTTTTGTCTTAAACGTGTGTTGAAATTGCCTTCTAGGCCGTAGACGCTTAATATGTGAAGTAAACCATTCATGTAATATTGCCTAGGCGTTTAGGTTTAATAATAGCATTCTACAAGGTTAAGAGGTTGTACTTAAAGTTGAAGTTATTTAAAGAAACAGCTTGGCGTTGTAGCTTTTTGTCATGCTTATGTTGAACCAAAACATTTCTATTATTGTACCACTTAACGATAAATAATTTGTTTTTGTACATTACTACGCAAAAATTAACTCTCGACATCAAATAAATCGCACCTCCCGCGACAAGCATTTTCAAACGTATGCTTCCCCACTTCCCACCAATATTGGCACCATTTAAAAGCCTAGTTCTAACCTTCATTGCATTAAAGGAAAGGTTTTTACCCCAAAAATGTGTCTTTAGAAGGATCCAGAGTCACTTCTTCAAAAAATAGGTAATTACGCTAGAGCCAACTTTTATGGCTATAAAACTGTTAAGTTGGGATTAATCGCTATCCATCTGTTAAAGAGGACACGTGAGATCATTATTTGGTTTTATAACCATAAAAATTGGTCTAATTAATCCCATAGGTGGGCCCAAAGTGAGGTATTTTTTCAAGTCACATTTATGGTATATGTTAATCATTTATTAAGAAATTAAATGTGTTTTTCTTTAAGGATATTTATTGGGCTTTCAANCAAAATTCTATAAAAAATTAAAAAAAAATCTCAAAAATTTTTTGACCTCTTTTTTGTCGATAAAAATAGGTCTAGTTTCATCTATTTTCATATGTACACTTTAACGTGACTCACACTGTATATTATTTGATGTTTTCTCGACTGTACATACAAACTTTGAAACTTAGACAAATAATCTCTTTAAAAATCAATCCAAACAGAATGATTTCAAAACTTGTTTTAAGAACTAAAACACTTAACTCAAGATATTTGTTGTATTTCATTCAAACTCACTAAGCTCATAACTCCAGAGCAACACTTTGTATTTTCCCCAAAGAGAATTCCCGTTGAAATTTTAATTTAAACAACCGTACCCGCGGTATAATCAAAAAATAAGTTGCGTAGCAACTGTTTTACCTGGGGTTGCTTTGTACTCTTTTACTTTGATAGTAAAGTGCTATTCATACTTACTAACAATTCAAATTGTAGAAGTAGGTAGAACAAACTAAATGCAAATCCTTGCAGAGACAATTGCAGTCAAAAATTTAACACTTTCTGTTAGATACTACGTAAGAAAAAACATGTTTTTGATGATAATGATATTGTCTATTTGATAAATAATATTATGTGTTAACAGAAGCTCAAAGTTGCACAGCGTTCTATGGAGAGGGCTGTGCTCGGTGTTTCTTTACGAGATCGAATCAGAAATGAGGAGATCCGTAAAATTCATTTATTTTTGCAAATAGACTTTTAAAAAGCACTTTTACACGTCCGAATATTAACCTTACCACTGCTTCGAACTAAAGTCGCTGACATAGCCCGACGGATTAGCAAGCTGAAGTGGCAATGGGCAGGGCACATAGTACGCAGAACTGACGGCCGATGGGGCAGCAAGGTTCTGGAGTGAACTGAGCTTTTACATGTATTGCACTCGTAAGAAAGTTACATTACATAGAAATGTTCAAGAAAGCATCTAAATGCCCTTACTAAATACTCCTTAGCCTAAATAAAACATTTTAATTCCTTGACAAACTATGAATGTAACACGCAACAACAGCGCTCAGACGTAGGGCGCAGCCCGGCATCATCATTAGTTATGTCCAAATTAGGTTACAGTGCCCTACTAACTATCCTCCATTTGTATTAATACGTGCGAACACTTTTACGACACCACAGTGGAAAAATATAGCCCAAAAATAACAATCATTTATTGCTGAGACTGACTGTTGCGGTTTTTTTCAATCAGGCTCTTTCAAACGTTGATAAAAGTCCTTATCAATAAGTTTAATCAATAAAGTATCAAGCATACTGATAAAATCAAGTCAAATTCAAATTCAAATTATTTATTGCATGTCACATGGGTAAGGGTTGACAAGAACATAATATTGTACCTACATGTGACGCCCAGTGAAGGCGTTGCAAAAACTTAAAAATAACATTAAAATAGAGAATTATTTGTCAAACTAAAATTAAATTATATAATATTTTCATTAAAAAATTCAGAGATTGAAAATAGCTTTTGAGAGTGAGAAATTTCTTTAATTGTTTTTCATAAGATGATATTTTATTTTTTAATTTATCATTAATTTAGATTTTTAATTTATCGGAGTCGGAAGTCGCAGGTCGGAAGCTACTGGTTTGTAGTATTTTCTGAATTACCTTTGATTCAACCTTATTATTTTTTAGCTGTAGAGGTAGGCATAAACGTGCCTATTCATAAATAAACACTTTTGAATGGATATTAAAACTCAACGTAACGACTTTTCACTATAATTATTTTGTGATTTTACACTCCATGGACAACTTCAGATAGTGAAAACATCACTAAAAAGGAACCTGAGAAATAATTCAACCTTTTTATAGCTTTTTTATAAATAAAATATTGAGGTATTACGAGTTTAAGGTTACGTAATCGATTTAATTTCGGTTGACATCCTCGGATAATAATAATTTTAGATTGTCAGTTCTCATATTTCCTTTTATTTCAATTTTCCTCTTCGTGAAAAGAATGAATCAAATTCTTTCACTCGTTGCATTTATTGCGTAAAAGTTAAATTACAAATTGTAGAAATTATTCCGTCTTGTAAACCAAAGCTTTGCTAAACATTTATTCGCAATTACTATAAGAGTTAAATAATGCAAATTGGCTGTCACTGAGCTGATAAGCAGTGATAAATTCGCAATCAATAGTAGACACAGCTTATCACGGCTAATTGCAAACTGATTGGCTGATACTGCCTGCCGTACAGAGAGTTTAGTACATCCCCATAGCAACTACCTTTAAGAGCGTTCTCTGGTAAAACAAATGACAATCTCCATTGCCGGCCGCTTTTTGTTTTATTTAAAAGTTATCAAACAAGTGACAATCTACAGTGTCGATCGCTTTTTGTTTTGTTTATGTTATCGAATCACCCGAAAGATTACGAAAATAGGTAGGTAGCTAATGAAGTCAGTTAAAAAGTAAATGGACTGTCTGTCTGTTTTTAAAGGAAATACTTTTTCGAATACATTAATAGACATAATTTGAACATTGCTAAAAATTAATACGTGTAAATCAGCCTTTACAGACATATCAAAGTTTGATTAATGTCACAATGTACAAAATGAAATAAGTTTCAGTTGATTATGAAATTAATACATCAACGCAGTCAACCAATTTCATTCCGCGGATGGCTACATATTTTCAGGATGTCAACATTGTCCCATGTATATAAATATGAATCCTCTGGGATCCTTGATTTGTATATTTTGCAATGCGATATGACAGTTATTGGGAAATGGTGAAAAGTGGGATTCCTGACCTTTAGGCCGAATGCGAATAGAATGCGAACATATTTTGCAATGTAATTTATATGTGGAATAAATGATGCGGAATACGTTGGGATACTTAGGCCACGTTTGCGTGAAGGATTCGCGAGGGAAATATATTTTTATCTGCTCGCGGTTTTCGTAAATACTGCAGAACCTTATAAGATACAGTTTGACATATTTTTGGGTTAGTATTTAGTAGTAGTTCTATATGTGCGATTAGTTATACCTTCTTACTGATTTTTATAATTTGTTACAGGTGGTGGTGGTGCTAATATGAAACTGCGCATTTTGATAACCGGCTAATTAATGTGAGTTAAACTTACATCGAAAGGGTCCCGTTAATGTTTATCGATTATATTGTATAGGAACATGTACCTATTTGAATATAAAGAAGTTAAAAACATTATTTCGTCCTCCTATAAACGTTTGTTTCAATTTTTCGAAATATTGACATGACATATTCACGGTTGTTTTTCTTGTTTGTATACATAAGCATCTCACCTTAGCTGGTATGAAAATTTCAGCTAGACATTAGTGAAAATAGTTCCAGAAAATAATGTGCAATAAATTGGTTATAATCACCGGCTGCCGGGCGAAACGTGAAACTGACACGTTTCCCGGTGACATGAGCATGTGTGCGCGTCATTGCACGACATAAGTATACTGTGTGAGACTATTAATGTGCTTATTAGGCTGGCCAATACTTGGATGAACCTATAATGTACTTATTACCTTGCTAATATCATGTTACGGTCATAGTGATAAATGTGAAAATTATGAATAATCGCCGGTTATTATGAATAATTACCGCATGATTTGGTAAATGTGATTAATATGAGGTCATTTATGTGTGTATAAAACTAAATAGGCGGCTTAGGGGTGGCCCAAGGGCCACCCCAGCCGCACCTTAACCTATTATGTTATAGGCATTATGAAAAAGTAATATTATGCAAGAAACATTCCAAACTCATTATGCCAAATTATTATACTTATGATATCAAAACGTCCAAAAGTTTGGCTGTACACGAGCACGTACACAAGATGTTGTTCTCTTTTATGAAATTTGTTAGTACTAAGGTTGAATTATTAAATAATCACTGTTAAATGTGATTAATTTATCACTTTTACCGCGACTGTCGGTAATTATTCATAATAACCGGTTATTATTAATAATTTTCAATTTATCACATTAACCGTAACATCATTATCATCATCAGTCATTTTGGTCTCCAAACTAAATTTCCTGTTGTATCTAGTTTTTAGTTAAAGCATCAAAAGATTATTTGTCGTTGTATTTTTATTTTTACCCGAGAAACGCATTCAAATATTATTAATATACAATACTAATTTCTAATTCACTAATTTAACCTGTGAACATAATACTTAGTGTAAGCTTCCCTAAAGTGAAAGCATTTTTCTTACTTTATAATCATTTCCCAACAATACTGGTTTAAATTCCATATAACACAAGTAGGAAATCCAAGCACGTAAAATTTTAAACCATTCAGCCAACCAAACCGTGACCAAACTTTTCATTCATTCTCAGTATGGTTCATTCACTCATTCTAAAGTCACATCTGAACCCCACATTAGCAGAACAAAATAAATTCCAAAGGGTTTTGCCAAAAAAGGGCCGGCGATGCGAGCGTCACTTACATTTTTAAAACAGGTAGATAAAAGACTTCAAAGGTATACATGAATTCGACATTTAGAAGATGTGGTTTAAAATGTATAAAATATTTCGAATACATAAGATTTTTTAGCGGTAATGATATTATATTAACAGAATTAAGTTAAGATTAAGCCATCGCAATTAGTTGTAATTATATTTTCAATAGGTGCTCCTCTTATCATATGAAAATCCCTTATTATAGTGGTCTGATCAATATCAATGTTGATAATTTTAAACTGAAAGGAGTTCGAGTATTATGATCGGGATATGTTAAGTGACGATCAGTTAACGGCTTAAGTTATCACCGTCATTGTAACCAATTTCAGTTTATTGTAAGCTTACTCCAAGGGACGCTTTAAAGCATGTCCCACTTTATTATCCAGCCACTGCAAGCGGCTTTCCAAAATTTTCGATTCATCGACGTAGGATTCACAAAGGAAAACGAAACACGTGTGTAAAAGAATCTTGGGCCGCACGACACTGGCCACCAAGAAAAAATAATTATTTTCTCGACTACCAATATCCAATCGTTACTCTTTTGTTTTTTCTCACGATACTTTTACGACTAGAATTTCCAAGCAATACATTTCCACGACTCGATGATGTATTTTATTGTAAATTATAGATATCACGTTTTACAGCTTACATCGCATTTATGTTATCTACGAAACCACGAAGTTACACATTGACACAAGATTTTTGGCTCATCAAGTCGACACGTGTAAGAAGTACGCGTTCACATGAATATTTGACACCATTCCCCAATAATTTGAACTCACAACTTTTTTATTAAGACACTTCATTTTGGTCTTAAAAACTTAATTAATTTTAAATTACCTGTAAATTAAGATTTTTGGTCGCATTGTAATTGTAAAAAGTAGTTTATTTGAGTTGAGTCACTACGTCTCACGTCACTTGCTTGTATTGCCATACAAAACGTATGGGAGCGTCTCGTTTTGACTGTTTTAAAAAGTTGGTGGTGTCAACACGTCTATTGCGCTGTGAAACATCAATGTGTGAAGAAAATTGTACGTGGACACGTGTCGCAGTTAATCTGTCTCGCCTAAAGTAAGGCAACAAAGTTTGGACACATAAAAGTACAACTTTACAGGGTCAGCAACAGTTATTTACGGGACGGGCGAAGGAACATCCTAGTCCGAGTGAAAGACACTTAAGGTTCTCTTGAGAAGTGTACCTCTGAAGGGACAAAAGCAAATGGAGATAACTAAACAAGTTCCTAAACTAAAACGCTAAGCTAGACGCACGTAATGGAAAAATTAAAACATAATGACGTCTAGTCAAACTTATTTACAATAATGAGCTGAAAAAGACCTAATGTCAAAGATTTAGGTACCTACTGAAGTACTGGTATGCTGTGTATTTTGCCAGCAATAGTAGAGTAATGTGTAAAGAATCCAGAAATCCAGAATCCAGTTTGATTAAAATTGCTGATACTCATACTAGCTTTTGCCCGCGGCTTCACCCGCGTGAAATTTATTTTGTCACAGATCGTCATAAATTATAGCCTGTATGTTATTCTGGTTATAAAATAATATTTTAAAGTTTCGTCAAAATCCGTTCATTAGTTTTTGCGTAAAAGAATAACAAACATGTTGACATCCAAACATCCATACAAACTTTCGCATTTATAATATTAGTAGCGGATTGTGAGTCTAAATTTCATAAAATTGTTTAAATCTATGGCTTAATGATAGCCATGAATTGGTACCATTTTATTTAGGCTATTTGACTTTATAAAAATACACACCAGTTAAACGTTTAATTAAATTCAAATGCAGTAGACATGTATCTCTTATGCCCTGTTCCTTCAGGATTTAGTCAAATGAACGTTGTGATACATAACGTTTATAATGCGCAAAAGTGACAGCGTAATGAATATACCGGCAGCCATTTTGTGAAACGCTGAATTCAGGTAAAATTCTCGCGGAATAATAAATAACGAAGATTGAGATATGTGATGACAAGTCGTACTTACCTCATGCTTATAAGATACTTAATTTATTACGAGTTTTCTTAAAATGTCTATCAAAATACCCTTTCATCTATCTATATCTATAAAAGCAAAAGGTCACTGATTGACTGACTCACTCATCACGAAATCTCAGAAACTACAAGTGCTAGGAGTCTCAAATTTTGCATGGGGGTTCCTTTTAGTTAGAACGTTCAAAATTCAACTTCTAAGAGGGTAAAACGGGATCCACGCGTACGAAGTCGCGGGCGGCCGCTAGTTATACTATAATGTATGTATAGAGAAAAAGCTTTGGTGCTTGTTTCCACGGAGATTTTTCTTTTTTTTTTTGCAGGATCCCGTTTAGTATACGTGTTTTAATATTAACGAACATCCCGTTTCAGTGTCTCGAAAAAAATCGATCCGTTCGAAATCGTAATACGAATTTCAAACACTCATATTATGTGTATTTTCACACGTTAGTCCAGTTTCCCGCATTCCGCATTACTGGATCCCCAAAACTGAATTGCCGTGGGAACGAGCCCTTACACCTGTAACTTTACCCTTACACCTGTAGTTTTAGCTGTAACTAATCTGTTCTCTATTATAGTCTGTATCAATCATCTGCGACAATTTCAGGGTCACTTAAACAGGCCACCGTCCATTACATGACCTCTTCTCCGCCATCTTTGTCTTAAATAGCCTGTCCCTGACACCCGGTATTGTTTAACGAGTCGTATTGTGATACCTTTTCCAATGGCTTCCCACGCCTTTGGTTTTATTTTTAAACTGTATTGGTAGACCATTAAATAGCCTTTATAAACCAAGTGGTGGAATATAAAAATCATTAAGTAATTATGTATAGAAAAAGGTAATTACGGAATCATAGCGAGTTTATAAAAGCTTTTGATATTTTGTCAGTTTTCATAAAGCCATTTGTAAACGACCAATAATTTACTTTACATCGCCCAAAATGGTTTAAGTAATGCTAAATAATTCGTCTCTAAATGATAAAACCACTCATATCAATACCCATAGGATTAAAATATAATTTTATGAAATAATGTAGATTAACCACAGCCTTAAATCTGCTAATTGAATCGGAAAAGTAAAGGTTAGCTATTAACTATGAAAGTAAAATGTGAGTGTCGACAGCCTCGTGTTCGAGTGATTAAAAAGTTCAATTAATGTCGATTGAGAGCAAAATAATTTGATTTTTCAGGCAGAAAACACAAACCATTCGGTGAAGATTTGTAGCTATTCCCTTGACATGACAGGACATGAAGTAAAGGTCTAAATATAAATACCTACATTTACTTATTACGAAAAGGTCGTATTGACAGACATCAAAGTGTCAGAATTTATTGATATTCGATTGTTTCAAGAGGACGAGATGAATAATATTCGTGACAGCTCATATTTATATACTGTGACAGTTTAAATCTTAAAATTGCTTCACAAATAACAAGTACCGTAGCTGGAGTTTCGAAATTACTTGTCACGTTAGTAACAGTGGAGGCTGAACTAATTTGCTAAGAAATTGAAAGAAAGAAAAAATATTTATTTGGCAACTGGCAACTAATAAAAGTACAAAAACAATGGAGAGAAAAAAGGAAAAAAAATGTTTCCAAAGAGGTTACCCACTCAGTATCATCTTGACAGTTGACATTTTACTGCCAAGTGCCAAGACACTGGTTTTCAGAGATTAAAAAAATTGCCACAACCATTTTACGCATCAAATCATATCGATTGTTATTCGACTAAAACAACAATCGAGATTCGATGTAATAACAAAAGCACATCGCAAGTATTTTCCTAGTTCCTTATTCAGGTTACATACAAAACATAGGCTTGAATCAACACGACAGAAGACTTCGTGCTTCGGAGACCAAACTAGGGATCTCAGTTTTTGTCACTGCTAGTTTTTGGAAGCCATTGTTATAAGCGGTTACAACCTACACGCATAGATTAATAAAGCCTAGATAGATAGGAAGCGCTCGAAAAGTGAGGCAACTTTTAGTAGACCATTCTGGTCCACTTGAAAATTGAAACCTTTTTTGTTTTAATTAAATGTCTTATTAAAATTTTTTTTTTAATAATTAATAATAACATTTTATTACGATAAAATGTGGATAAAAATCTCTCATTTTCGACAAAAAGGCCTTAATTCAAACATTAGTAACATCATCCAAGGGGGACACACGAACCAATCATAAAGCTCTATTGAACGCTGTGCGTTCGATTTGCTGCTTCACTTAAGCAAGCATCGTTTGTGAATACGGGCGGTAAATTGTTGCATAAAAGTATCATATTATTATCATAAGGTGTTCTAAAACTTAATGTTCATATTTAATACTTCATCCCTACACCCTCAAATCTATATAACGTAAGTGCGCCTATTAACGACCCCCCAAAATTTGTATCCTATTACCGCCCTATTTTTCTTTCTTTCATAAAAGACATAATAACAGGTTCCAGAAATCACGTTTACCTAAAAAATATCTAGATATGTTTATTGACTATCAAAACGATTAAAGTTTGTGTTCGTAAATAACCAGTAAACGGAGTTATTTGACATTAAATGGAATGCGCCCGCAACGAACGCACTTTTCATACTGACGCGCTCCCAGCTACTTAAGGTGGACCTTGTAATTAATTAGCGATTTTAACACATTTAAAATGAGTATNAGTACAGAAAAAGGCAATTACGGAATCCATAGCCAGTTTATAAAAGCTTTTGATATTTTGTCAGTTTTCATAAAGCCATTTGTACACGACCAATAATTTACTTTACATCCCCCAAAATGGTTTAAGTAATGCTAAATAATTCTTCTCTAAATGATAAAACCACTCACATCAATACCCATAGGATTAAAATATAATTATGAAATAATGTAGATTAACCACAGCCTTAAATCCGCTAATTGAATCGGAAAAGTAAAGGTTAGCTATTAACTATGAAAGTAAAATGTAAGTGTCGACAGCCTCGTGTTCAAGTGATTAAAAAGTTCAATTAATCTCGATTGAAAGCTAAATTTGAATTTTCAGGCAGAACACACAAACTGTCCGGTAAAGAAAGATGGTAAATATTCCCTTGACATGACATGACAGGACATGAAATAAAGGTCTAAATATAAATACATTTACTTATTACGAAAAGGTCAAATGTTGACAGACATCAATGTATCAGAATTTATTGATTGTTTCAAGAGGACGAGATGAATAATATTCGTGACAGCTCATATTTATATATACTGTGACAGTTTAAATCTTAAAATTGCTTCACAAATAACAAGTACCGTAGCTGGAGTTTCGAAATTACTTGTCACGTTAGTAACAGTGGAGGCTGAACTAATTTGCTAAGAAATTGAAAGAAAGAAAAAATATTTATTTGGCAACTAATAAAAGTACAAAAACAATGGAGAGAAAAAAGGAAAAAAAAATGTTTCCAAAGAGGTCACCCACTCATTATCATCTTGACAGTTGACATTTTACCGCCAAGTGCCAAGACACTGGTTTTCAGAGGGCAAAAAAATTGCCACAACCATTCTACGCATCAAATCATATCGATTGTTATTCGAATAAAAAAACAATCGAGATTCGATGTAATAACAAAAGCACATCGCAAGTATTTTCCTAGTTCCTTATTCAGGTTACATACAAAACATAGGCTTGAATCAACACGACTGAAGACTTCGTGCTTCGGAGACCAAAATATGGATCTCGGTTTTTGTCTCTGCTAGTTTTTGGAAGCCATTGTTATAAGCGGTTACAACCTACACGCATATACAGTGTGAGTCACGTTAAAGTGTACATATGAAAATAGATGAAACAAGACCTATTTTTATCGACAAAAAAGAGGTCAAAATTTTTTTGAGATTTTTTTTAAATTTTTTATGGAATTTTTTTTCTTCCAATTACTTATTGTAAAGAAAACGTAATAACTTTTAAACTAAGCGGTATATCCTGATAAAGTAAAAACAGTAATAATGCTAAATAACAGGCGATACTAAAAAAATACATAAAATACACAAAAAAGGCCAACAAATAATAAAAAATGATACTTTTTGAAAAAAATCTGCTTTAAAATTCGTGTTTTTTTGGTTATTTGATAAATTTCTCCAAAAAATGCCCCTATAACAGGTGGTTTTTATTACTTTGTATTATTCTCTATCGTATTATCTTTGTAAAACCAAAAATCGCATGTCTTTAACCCTATCACAACATTTGCTATGATCGTTTGAACAAAGGCCTGCCACAACATTATTCTCCGCTACAGTTAGAGACAATTTTAATTTTAATTAAAATGCTTATTTTACTTCGAAATCTTTTGTTTTTATTTTTTTTTTCTTCCAATTACTTATTGTAAAGAAAACGTAATAACTTTTAAACTAAGCGGTATATCCTGATAAAATAAAAACAGTAATAATGCTAAATAACAGGCAATACTAAAAAAATACATAAAATACACAAAAAAGGCAAAAAAATAATAAAAAATGATAATTTTTGAAAAAAATCTGCTTTAAAATTCGTGTTTTTTTGGTTATTTGATAAATTTCTCCAAAAAATGCCCCTATAACAGGTGGTTTTTATTACTTTGTATTATTCTCTATCGTATTATCTTTGTAAAACCAAAAATCGCATGTCTTTAACCCTATCACAACATTTGCTATGATCGTTTGAACAAAGGCCTGCCACAACATTATTCTCCGCTACAGTTAGAGACAATTTTAATTTTAATTAAAATGCTTATTTTACTTCGAAATCTTTTGTTTTTATTTGAAATCTAACTTGTCTGTATCAAAATTACAAATCTAGAGCCATTTTCAGTTTCGTTGTTAACGAAGCGTTGAATGGCGCGCCCGGAGAGGCTTAGTTCAAACGATCATTGCAAACGTTGTGATAGGGATAGAGACATGCGATTTTTGGTTTTACGAAGGTAATACGATAGAGAATAATACAAAGTAATAAAAACCACCAGTTATAGGGGCATTTTTTGGAGAAATTTATCAAATAACCAAAAAAACACGAATTTAAAAGCTGTTTTTTTTCAAAAAGTATCATTTTTTTTTTATTTGTTGGCCTTTTTTGTGTATTTTATGTATGTTTTTAGTATCGCCTGTTATTTAGCATTATTACTGTTTTTATTTTATCAGGATATTCCGCTTAGTTTAAAAGTTATTACGTTTTCTTTACAATAAGTAATTGGAAGAAAAAAAAATCTATAAAAAATTGAAAAAAAATCTAAAAATTTTTTTGACCTCTTTTTTGTCGATAAAAATAGGTCTAGTTTCATCTATTTTCATATGTACACTTTAACGTGACTCACACTGTATTAATAAAGCCTAGATAGATAGGAAGCGCTCGAAAAGTGTGGCAACTTTTAGTAGACCATTCTGGTCCACTTGAAAATTTAAACTTCTTTGTTTTAATTGTCTTATTAAAGATTTTTTTTTAAATATAATAACGTTTTATTACGATAAAATGTGGATAAAATCTCTCAATTTCGACAAAAAGGCCTTAATTCAAACATTTTTAACAACGTTTTGACAGTAATGACATAACATTTTTGCCTCACTTTTGACAAAGCGTTTGTATGAAGACTATCCATCTAGGCTTTATTAATCTAAGCCTATACGATTAATTGCATGTTAATTGATATTATTTTACGATTCCAAATACTTGCAGCCTTAATTACCAAAACTGTACCTACTTCAAATGAAAATAGATTATGTTGTGATGTTGACTCATACAGCCTGTCACCAGTAGAATGTGAACCGTTCGTTTTCATTGTGGATTAGATAAAGCTAGCATCTTCTCTTTTGTACGTTAACAGCCCATAGATTACATAAATTGTTGCATAAAATGATCATAAGGTGCTCCTTGTTAAACTTACGCTCGTGTTCACAAACATTAGGTACTATGAGGTCTCACAGTGCGCGTGGTCGCACAAGGGGGACACACGAACCAATCATAGAGCTCTATTCAACGCTGTGCGTTCGATTTGCTTCTTCACTTAAGCAAGCATCGTTTGTGAATACGGGCGGTAATTTGTTACAAAAAAGGATCATATCATAAGGTGTTCTATGTTAAACTTAATGTACTCTCGTTCATTATGGAAAACCTTGGGGGAGGCCTTTGTACAGCAGTAGACGTCATTTAACGACGACTCTCGTTTATATTTAATAATTCATCCCTAGTCCCTCGAATCTATGTATATGTGCAACTAATCGGAACGCTGATAAACCAAATTAATTCTCTGAAAATTCAACTTTCCTCTTTTGTTTAATCCTTACTAAACTTGTAAGTGCAGTTTGAAACACTACAAGTCATTTACGGTATAAAACTGCACTACTGCTCTTAATTGGAAAAGTTAATGAGAGAATGAAATCCCTTTATAAGTCCTATTATCACAGGTGCGATCTCCAAGCACTTCCTCTTAAAGTGTCATTAAGAGAGCATCAGTCTTTTTTTAGTTCCAGTGGTAGGTATAGTTCTTGCAACTCACGAAGGCAAGTGAGTTTTACTTTTGTGTGTGTACGTGTACATGCACATAACGACAGTGATGATATTACATGACTTTTATTCGCTGGGTGCGAAGTACTAGGTGGGGGTAACATAATCGATCGCAGCGCTCATGGTGGTCAAAAGTAGAAATAATGTAAGCTCTGTCATCAGATGTATCTGTCAATGGCAAAGCGATTCTACATAATACATTTTAATATCATTGATTAATCGCATGAATAGGGTCCTACTGGGAACTTAAATAAAAGAGTGGACTGTTTTTCGATAGGGCTGGTTTAATAGCCGTTTACAATTTGGAAATAACTAGACTATACAATGTGGTAGTACAAAAATGAGTCACAGTAGTTGTTGTGCACAGATGTTTGCCTTATGATGAGAGCGTGAATTATTGAACTCTGCCCTTGTTTTGTTCTTAATTCTTCTACATCTCGGACTTGTCCAGCCAATACCAACAACTTTCCTTTAAATACGGTTTGTGGTTGGAATTTGATATTGTAAAACTCTCAACCCGGTCTTCAAAACAATACTCATTTCGATCTGAAAACGATATTTAATTTATTACTAGTGATACAGGAACATTTAAATATATTTACTGTTATATAATGAAACCGTTAAAGTAGCTTTTTCTTTTTGTTTTACTGTAAAACTACTACTATAAATAAAGTAAACAAACCCTGACACAATCAAAATTAAACACACTTTTTGGACTTACCTCATTTGATTTGAATGACCAAAATTATTTCAAAACCTTTTTTCCACCCAAATCGTGGTATCACAACCATTTATTAGTTGAAAATATTTGTTATTTTTTCATTTTAATATTTTTTCACAAATATACGACCTAAATGTCAATGTGACAGAGCCCACAAAGTTGTGGACGCTAGTTGGCGCTGTAATCGTGCACAGAGCCAATATCAAACTTTTGAAAAACGAACAGGAGCGAGCCACCACACATTGTCATGTAAAGCTCACTCGCCTTCTTTAGTAGACCGTAATTTTTAAATTCTTCTTTCACTTTATTTCAATTTGGAAGACTGACGTCTGTTTAAAAAAATAATTGAAAGTCGAATTTTATTATAGTCAAGCGATTCTGATATTATGTTTTAAATGGGATTTGGAATTAATATTCTCAGTATTGATGGTAGCGTCAATGTTAGCTGGGACGATTCAGTGTTGGACAACCGATTGCTCTTTCTACGAATTTATGAAGACAGGCCATTATTAAATCAAAGATTATCAAATAAACAATTTTCCTTTCACAATTAAATAACTGATATTAAGGTTCCCCTAGAACTAGGTTCTCCAGAACTTCAGCAGTTATGCCAACTTATTTATGGTTCGGATAACGAACTTAATAGTTTATGAAGTTCTGTCGTAAAGCTGAACCCACATTTCTACGTGATTACATTTTTTTCTCCCATCACATCACGTTTTAAAGAATCTATAAAACAAGCAGCATCGTTAAAATTGTAGTTACTTAAACTTAATTTTTAAGACGTAAATACTAACACCCGTATTCACAAACATTACTATAAGGTCTCACAGTGCGCGTGGACGCACAGGGTGACACACAAACCAATCACATGTGCGTTCGATTTGCTGCTTCACTTAAGCAAGCATCGTTTGTAAATACGAGCGTAAGTAATTTTAATGTTTGATATGCTTTTAGTGGGTACAGGTTCAAAATCAAAATCTTTACTCCCGGACTTTAGGTTCGTAAGGTGTTACTAAAATAAGTAACTTATCTAGATCTAGATTCTAGATCTGCACAAGGTAAATATGTAATTCATTTCTTCACTGTTCAGAGTTAAAAAAAACACAGTAACCTAATTATAAAATTAGCCGCATACCTGTACCTACGTCGAAATGTAAGATTTTAATTCCCAGACGTTGGAATTTAAAAAAGCCTCCGATCTAATTTCATTTCTAATTTAGCAACCTGTTGTGGTTCATAATAAAGATATTTGGAATTTGTGAAAAGTGACGCTATAGAAATACGAGGATAAAGTCCTTTTACGTTATTTCGTTTCGCTCGTCATGGCATTTCGTAAATTGGCTTATCGAATTCGCCACCTAAATGCTTGTTGATTTGATTTTGTTGCGATCAGTGGTCCGTGGTAACATCAACTAACTCAATTGGCATATCCTCATTGTTGGAACTTTGGCTTTGGAAGAGTCAACTTGATAAGCTGTTAAAGTAATCTATGAAAATGTTCTAAGGCGAAAGTTTTCAGCGGTGAGATTTTATCTCCACAATTTATATTTTAGATGAAATTGTTGATGTTATTTCATATTTTAGAAGAAACTGTTGTTAGTTTAGTCCGGAAGACGCAGTGTGGGCAGGCTCCCCACTAGGTGGACCGACGATCTGGTGAAGCTTGCGGGAGGTGCCTGGATGCGGGCGGCCCAGGAGGGTTCGTTATGTAAATCCTTGGGAAAGGCCTTTATCCAGATTCGTATAAATAAATAAATAATTATTTATCGGTATTTAATCAACTACTTAGCTGCTACTAAGTTGACCTAGCTAGAGCTAATATTGAAAAAAGTAAGTACAATTACTGGTGAATAAAACACTAGACGGTTTCTCTCCTGGTCGACCATTATCCGAGGCAGTCATGTTTATTGAAAGGAAGAGAAAACAAAGAAAATATGTCTATAACGCAACCTAAATTAAACTCTCATCTTTTGTTCCTTTTTTTAATGAACACATTATTTTAGTCTCATACAGTTAAGAAATAAAGGTAAAAAAAAACTTTTTGTGGGACAATAATTATATTTTGTACGTCAACCGAGAACTAGCGTAAGTAACATCATGTTTAGATGTCTCTTTAATTAACGTATAAGTTGAAGGGCTTTTAGAAAAGGGCGACCTTTCGCTTGTGGCAAAAGTAATACAAATGGGCATGTCACATTCATCGCAATACCCTGAAAATGTTGACTAAGTGATGTTGGTTTAATTAATATAGTATGTTGTGTTTGACTTGAATCTTTGACGACGCTCTTTTTATAGGCTTGTTTTCGTATAACTATAAATTATCATCTTTTTTAATAAGAAGAAAGTAGAGTTCGTGTCGAAATGAGTTGTCCACACAAGGGGAAGCCTCTTTATTTAAATTTCATTATAACTTATAGCTTTTTTGTTTGATAAATTTTTAGGCTGACCGGTTTATCTGTGTAAAATATGATTAATGAAAAAAGGGTGACCTACCTACCTCTTAGTAATTTAAATTAATGGTAAAAATAACCACCTAGTCGATAACCTTAATTTATCAGAACTGAAAAACATACGGGTCGAATTGAGAACCTCCTCCTTTTTTTAAGTCGGTTGAAAATACAGCAAATTGTAAATGTATGAGAAAAAACACGATCCAATTTTATGAAAAATAATAAAAAATTCAAGAGCGAATATCAGTCTTGATACTTGCATCTCAGTAACCTGGTGCCATTAACCATCCACCTCCTCCGAATACCTATGTGATGAGAATTTCGTCGTGAAAAATACCACTTTTATGGATGCAGAGGTGCACGCTGCAATAAATTTTAAGTTTTTAACCTTTCAACCTGCGGGCAACCTTTCGTATTCAACACATTTATGAAAAAATGTAACGTTTACAATTTCAAAGGGAAAGCGAGATGGTTGTATCGGGTTTTGGAATTAGGAATTCATTTACGTCAATTTCAGATTACTTTTACGTATTATTTCTAGTAACTTTGTATCTTGGTTGATTTATACAGTACAGTTGAGACGAAAAATAGGTTTCTAGAAGAAATGTGTTATTGTGTTTTCTGTAGGATCCATAAAGTGATCTAACAAAAGCATTTAATTATTAAGGATAAAAGTAATAATTAACACTTGTAATCTCGCAAGATTACATACACTTTTAACACCATCAGCTACGAACTTTGTTTCGGAATTAAATGATTGTTTTTTTTTGTGGAAAAAAACAACTATGGTATGAAATTGGTTAAAGCTGAAAAATTCCCATGCAATTTCCCAAAATTATCTCGAGCTAGGCACTTCACAGCGTTTATCCGAGATGCGGACGCAACCTTCCAAATTAAATTCTGGTTCATTTATAATTTCTTGTCGGCAACCAGAGCATCCGCACACTTGTATACATTTCATTTCAACTAACGGCCAATAACACAGCTTAACAAATTTAAACTTTACCCAAATTGAGTAAGACACAAATCAGAACATTAATCAATTGATTTATTTAAGAAACAAGTAAGACTTAAAAATATTTATCCCTGTAATTACTGACAAAAAAGAGGCATTTTATTCTAATTTAAGTTGAATACATCTTTCCCCTTTGAGTCAAAGAGTTGGGTCCACTTAGTAGGGAATTATGTCCTTTGACAGTAAAGTAGCTTAAACCTTTGCATTATAATTTTTTCGGTGTATTTAAACTTTTTGAGGTAGAAAAGTGGATTTTAAAAATGTAAGCTGCCAATTTCCACTATATGAATGAACTTTTCAACAGACTGAACAACTGTGTGTCGTAATTATACTGAAATTGTGTTGGATAATGCTATTTTTTTATAGTATTTATTACTTAGTTGCGATAAAGTTTTTTTTTTTTTTGAGTAGTGCTGATCTGCTATTCATAATAATTAAATTAAAATTAATTGAATCTAATAAAAAGTTTCATTCATTATTTAAAATATTTTTATATTGTGTTATTTTCATTATATTACGCTTTAACGACATCCTCACAAAATATTAATTTAAAAAAATATTTTTCCTAAAAATCTTCATATTTTTTTGCACATAATACCACCAGCGTTCAGTTATATTTTTTAATAAAAAAAAATCTACGCACTTACCTTGCTACGTACGAAGTTTGTCGGCTGTCGCAACGGAGGCTGCTGCGGCGTCGGCAACAAGTGGTGTTGTGCGCCCGCCCGCCCTACGGCCGCTTATATACCGCGCGGAGGGCGCCGCCCGCCCGCCCACCGCGCCACTAACATAGTTTGCGTTTCAATTTGACAAATCAAAATTAGGAATAGGTACAGCTTTTCGGGTGCTGGTGACGTCGTAAGGTGTTTAATAATTTATATTTGGTATGCTTCGAATTTTTAAACAGCAAAATCGCTACGTCGCTCGTATCATGGGAAAAGGTGTGATGATAATGATAAAATGTCTTTATCTTGAATTGTTTTTTGTATAGTCTTCTGAATTAAAAACTTTGTGCATTTGGTCGGTCACAAAATTAGAAGATAGAAATTAAAATAATTATTTTCATAGGTAAATGTTTGTATACCTATAATGTTTTAGCGGTTTAAATTAATTTTTTCATTGAGATTAACTATGAACTTTTGATTTCTTTATTCTTTCCTGTTTGAGTGGTTAATTTAAAATAGTATTAAAAGCAAGTTAACATTTTGACAAAAGTAATAGATTCTTATAAGTCTTTCAATAATGAAACTGCTGTTTGTCAACGCCATTCTTGTGGCGGAATTTTGGGCTGACACTGTGTAGGTTTGTTGTCGACATGAAAAGAAGAAGAATAATGAAACTAACTTTAATATTCATATGAGAATAAAGCTATTTCTTAGTTCCTTGTCTCCAAAAATAGGGCCCAAACTGATCAATCACAGTTTCCATCCTCGATAATTTGCCCACCGCTTACGTTAGTGTGACCAAAGACTTATAATGTTAGATGAGCCTTTTAAAAGAAAAGAATATAGTGAAGTTTGACATGACCAATTGACCATGCGAATGTCGCTACAATGTTTTAATTGTAACTTTTTACAAACTATCTTTCAGTGTCCTGATTTTATGATCAGCTGTTTCCTCAGACGCCGTTTTATTAAATGGAAAAAAAAAACAAGTCTATAAAAATCTTTAACTATGATCGTTTTAAGTTAAGCAGGAATCGAGCCGAAAACCTATGAGAATCGAGAGTCCAACTCTCTCACCACTGCATAAACATGATTGTAGAGCAAAAATGTTAAATAACACAATGGCCATTGGACAAAACTTTTAATTAATGTTAAAAGAACATATTATTGTTTGATTTCAAGAAAAAAATGCCAATAACTTGACTAAATTCTAGAACTTTATATCTTCGATATGAGGGCAATTCCGCAGCTGAGGATTCTGGGATTTGCCGTGAATTTCCTGCGCATCGTCACTGTAACAACATCACCACACTATTTCGATATTTTTGTTATATTTTCGCCTCAAAACGCTTATAGTGACGTTTACTGTCTGTTCAGTTTGTAGATTGGAATTGCACTTATCGTAGTACTGTAAAATATATATTTCTTAGAAGCATAGTTTTCAATAAATTACACATATTATAAGTAGGTAATAATATGTACTCTGATGTCAACATAACTGAGTCCAACGCTAGTAGACTACGTAACATTCCTAACAGATTCAATTTCGTGATCGTTTCGCTAAGACGAAAAACGTACTTCCTACTTGTATCTTTCTAATGTAGAGACTTAGAGTACCTAGAATAGAATAGAACAGAAAGTATTTATTTGTCTCAAAACAGGTTTCATTTACAGTTTTTCACAGATACAAAAAATCATAAGAGACAAAAAGGTCTATGACTCAGTGATTGCAGGAGACCCACAAACCCTGTTATTCTGCCATAGCCAAGATATACCTACATAAGTAAATAAATATTAATTTATACTTAAAATTACAATTCCCTAAAATTTACAAATTGCTATGTGAACTTATAATTAGCCAGTGCCAGAGATTGCTCTTGAAGCAGCCAGTTGCGACATCTTTTGCGGAAGGTCGGTAGCGTAAGATCTATACGTCCTACGTAGTACTATTATTATTCTGTATCTATATCGCATCTCTACATCATTAGTTTTAACCGTCTCTGTGGTCTAGTGGTAAGACCACCTGCTTCAGACGCAGAGGTCCCGGGTTCGATTCCCAGTGAGTGCAGATTTTTCTTAAAAGCATAGTTAGATGGTTGGTGATAGGGCTTGTTCTAAGTCCGGCTGGCTAGCTACCACCATCTTACCTAAGTCTGTCGCCATAACAACAAGGTTAACAGCATTGTTGTGTTCCGGCAGTTAGAGGTAAGATAGCCAGTTCCTCCGTGGTTGAGGATTCCGGGTGAAGATCCCTTCCACCTTCGGCCTGATCATCACTTACCATCAGGTGAGATACAGGCCAAGAGCTTCCTCGTAGTGGATAAAAAAAAAGTTCGTTAGTTGAAATCCACTGCAGGACATAGTTATAAGGTTATTTATTTCAAAACTTAGCTCTCATAGTTTGCTCTTATACTCCTACTATTTATCTTTAAAACCATGACCTAATCTAATCATAGAAGAATGGCTGTCGCCTGATTACCCGCAAAGAGGTGGACGTGGGCGCCTTCACCAATCATATTAATATCACTTCTATTGTTTGCTCGTCGTCGCAGACGCTATAGAACTTCTATACTACGGGTACTCGATCACAGATTTCTTCATTTATTAATTGCGGATTCATACACAGCGATACGTAGACAGGAATTTAATGTGGTAATTCCTCGTAACTACAAAATGGTAAAATTACAAGCTTCAATGTATTTACTAGGTGTACAGAAATTAGATTTTTTGGAATCTTTACATGTCTAATACTACATCTTCATCGAGGACCTCTTTGTCATGTTAGCTACTTTAATTTGCTGAGGATCGTGTGAAAAAAATACCTTAAACTTTATTTCAGTCGAACATAATAATAAGTTTGAATAAATTACAAAAGTTTACGTGTATCAAATTATTTCAAACAAAACTTCATTAAAACCAGACTAAGGAAGTACGAACAACTAGCAAACTAATCAGAAGTTCATATAAAACATGTTTTCATGATTCATAGTAGGGGTTTATTGGATAAGTTAAGCATACACCTCGACCACATAGGTATTTAATGAAGCTTATCTAAGGCTGGGTTGCACCATCTTACGTTAACTTTGACAAACGTCAAAAATCTGTCATACTCCATACAAAAAGCACCGGTTACCGTTATAGTTACCGTTAAAGTTAGGTGGTGCAACTCAGCTTAAGACACGCGTTACTGAAGAATTTCCCATATAAATCAGGACTTTTTATTTTAGTATTCTACTTATACTGTGGTTATTATGACCTAAGTACCTTTGAAATTAATCCGCTATTGCACAATTACATCTTAGTTATTGTTATGCAAATCACGATGGAATGTATAGTATTCCTTTTAGTTTAAATAAATTAATTTCAATAGGTACTTATCAAGACGTAGCGTGGGCAGGCCGCTGAGTATCCCACTATCCCACTGAGTAGATCGACGATCTGGTGAAGGGCGCGGGAGGTGCCTGGATGCGAGCGGCGCAGGACCGGTCATTGTGGAAATCCTTGGGGGAGGCCTTTGTCCAGCAGCGGACGTCTTCCTACTATCTAGTGAATCCTTATTGCTAAGATACAACATTTATAGGTACTTTAAATAAATACAAACTTTATTACGGTAATATGCAACAAATATGTACGTACAACTAAATTTGAATGGGCGCAAAAACTGTACAGGGAATTAGCCAAGCGGCTGATTGACTGTACAGGTGAAGAAGAGCTGGTGCATTTCTTGGCCAACGAATCAGTTTGGCCATTCAGCGCGGAAATGCAACCAGCATTCTGGGCACCATGTCGCGTTGTTTGGACAGCGATTTGGGACATATTTTTTATTTGTAAATATTTAGTGTATGTAGGTTAATTATTTGTATTATTCTTAATTTTCTTCTATTCTTATAATACAATCTTTACAATGTTTTTTGAAATACATAGTTGTTCGATGAATCCTCTTCTAAACCTTTAATGTTTTTAAATCTCGTATCGAGATACCGTATTCTGCAGGATAGCAGAACCCTTCAGGCTTAGCCGGGACGGTTTATCGTATTTCCCTTCCCATACTACTTACTATAAATAAATAAGCATTCAGAATTATCATATGGGAGATCTTTCGGCGAATGTCGAATGAAAGGTTTTGTAGTTTGCTGGTTGATTTTTACAGTTGACACTACATGAGACTTTTTTGTTGAAAAATAGCATTCACTACAACTTTATAAGATGCTATAGTGTTAAGATTGACGTGCCGTCTTCTGTTCATGATATATTTTACTATATTGCACAGATGGGCTGCCTGCCTTACTAAAAAACTTAACAGTAGGTACAAAATAACTACAAGAATTACAAAGTTTGAAGTTTTTAAATGAAAAGGACTATCTTTATTACCAGTGGCATATCAAAGCGGTCATTATGATAAACATCTAGCCCATTGAATTTTAAAGATTCTACGCTTAAAATTTAAATAACCAAATAGTTTTAATTTTGCTTGATAATGAGACGATCAGATACGTTACAATGTAGAATCATGGTTTTAACCAACACTTTTTAAAAAGTGAAGTTATGAGTAAGACTTACTCGTAGGGAAAATTCATATTTAATATCGAAGTACGATTTCATGAATTGTTTTAAAGCTAATTTGTAATTTAAATTTACAGACAGATGCTTTGTCGATTCAAAATTTCAAAGTTACAATAAAATAATACTGCTTTTTTGTACGATACAGTTTCCCAAGGGTGCCTTATAAAAAGTAATTTAAAAGCGGATAACAAAATCTAATACCAAAGTTTGTAATTTTACGATGTGAACAAGTGAAATTGAAAATCTACGGTTTTCAATAGCATAATAATAATTGAAAAAAATTGTTACGAATTTTTCATTATAATTTTTCCTCTTCTATCGAATAAACCGAAGTGGCTTTTCTTCTTCTTTTCGTGAAAAACCTTTTACAGCCCTTTTAGTGGTGTGGGTGCATATCCACACAAATGTTACTGAATTATTAGTTTAGCTAGTTTCCTTATAGGTACATATCATAAAATGTTTTGTTTCATTTTTATACCTGTTCTGTCAGGTTTTGTCTCAAAATTTATAGCCAAATTTTAATGCGTCGGTCGTTACCTACATTTATTTTACAACCTACGTGATCTGAGTGGTGACTGATAGAAATAACTTATATAGCTACATGGAGTGACAGTGAAACTGAAACTATTCAATATTCTTCAGACTTCTCGGATTTGATAGATTTTGGAACCTGATCTTCTGTATTGCCCGATTTCTGTATAACTGTTACGGTCAAAGTGATAAATGTGAAAATTATGAATAATCGCCGGTTATTATGAATAATTACCGCATGATTTGGTAAATGTGATTAATATGAGATCATTTATGTGTGTATAAAACTAAATAGGCGGCTTAGGGTTGGCCCAAGGGCCACCCCCGCCGCACCTTAACCTATTTTTCACATTAAATCAAAACTTTATGTTATGGGCATCATGGAAAAGTAATATTATGCAAGAAACATTCCAAACCAAATAAATGTTTTTTCTTTCTTTCTTTCTTTCAAACTGATTATGCCAAATTATAATTATAATATGATATCAAAACGTTCAAAAATTTTGGCTGTACAAGAGCACGTACACAAGATGTTGTTCTCTTTTATGTTATTTGTTAGTACTAAGGTTGAATGATTAAATAATCACTGTTAAATGTTATTTATTTATCACTTTTACCGCGACTGTCGGTAATTATTCATAATAACCGGTTATTATTCATAATTTTCAATTTATCACATTAACCGTAACATAACCATTTCATTCATTAAATGCCTAGAAAGTAAGATATTTCGCAATATTGGCTACAAAAAATGCCCTATTTAAAATCTCTGGAATTTTGTAGTACACTATGTTATGATAAATGTTACAAGTAATGTTTTTGTGTCGACAGAAAACGAGGAGCCACTTTAATCAATAGCTGGCTTTTACGGAAGTCCTTTATTACTAAGATACACAATCACAAAGGAATCTCACATTGAAGTATTCATTCATTAGACACACTTTTGGCTGAACTTACTAAATACTATGAATAGTTTTTGACAATAGCTATATCAATTCTGTACTAAGTAGTATCTTCAAATGACCAAAGTTTGTGGTAAGGCGCTGGATGCAGGCCGCTACCAACCGGCCAATCTGATAATCATTGGAGGAGGCCTATATTCAGTAATGGACGTCCTGTAACTGAAATGATTATGATGATACTTTGATGGTTCTATATTGGCTCACATAAAATTCTAAATCCTATTCTTTGTCTTACTATTACTACCGATTTGTGTTCATAATAATCTCTCTTCATAATTTTATTTTTCATACTTTTTTTATTCATACATTTTTATTACTACCAACGGAGCTCATAACAGTTAGTAATCATAATTTTTTTATCAATACTGTTACTGCCAAGAACCATTTAAAATACATAATTTTTATTTTCAGAGCTTTTTTCTTCATAACATTCATTGATCATATTGTTTTAATTAATAATGTTGTTACTAAGAACATGCTTCAACTCATAATGTTGTTGTTCAGAATAATTTACTTTATAACAGACATACTCGTATCTTTAAAAAAAACATATATAATTTAATTAAGTAAATAAGCATGCAGAGCATGCAGCATGTAAGCAAGCATGCAGCATGAAAGCAAGCATGCAGCATGCATTGGTATCTCCTCGTCTCCGGCGCTGCGGGATGTGCAGCCCTTCCGCCCTTGCGTACCGAGGCTCAGGCACCCACGCTTGCTTCTGCAGCTTCGGCTTTTTGGATCGCCATCGGCGCCTTCGGCGCCTCAGCCGCTCCAGCTCACCCGGGCGCCTGAGCCTCGTTACAGCGGGCGAGGGCTGCCCTCCCTCCGCGCCTCCGGTTTTTAAATTACACTCTAGGGGTAGGGCAGACAAGACTACGTGGAGTCGGTTTTGCAGCGATTCGTTTCTGTCACTTTAGTTTTGTGGCACAAAATATTGCCTGTTTAGGACCATTTCAAATTAATTTAATGTTAAAATACGATTTAATACGAATATAGACATCATGATTTTCAATAATATGAATAGGTAAATAGGTACACTTATGAGTAATAAATTTATGAAAACAAATATTAGGATACATCACTTTTATGAATGTTATAGTTATTTATTCGAATGATTATGAGTTTCGATCATTAGTATAGAAAAATATATGAAAACAAATATTAGTAAAAACTAAGTGTATGATTAGTGATATTATGAATATCAATGAGTATGTTTTTAAATATGTGGGTTTTAAATTTTTTATGAAAAATGATCATTATGGTACCTATCAAATTGTATGAGAAATATTTTCGGACCTCCAATGATAGGAATTGAAAAGTTATGTAAGAAAATGCGCTACCTACTTTGATACCATGATCGTCTAATATTCAAAGGGGTCAACAAAACCCTATGCATTGCTTGTTTAAGGACCAATAAACTCCAAGAAATACTAATCAAAGTGTATTAGCACAGATAAGTGAATGCAGATGAGTTATTGGCAATAAAAGTGCGATAGACAGCAATAAAACGTTACGCCCGTCTGTGGTGTACGCTGTGCGTTTACGAGCCGTAAAGCGGGATTTACACGAGCGGCGTCGGGTTAGGGTACACTTGTGCCTACTTCTAAGGCGCATACAAGACTGCTAATGTGACAATCTTGTAAACGAATAAGTCTAGTTTTTGTCTGTAACTTCATTCGATAAAAATATCCTAATGTGCCATTTGATATATTTATAAGCCATTTTAATGTCTAATGCAAATCTTTTCAGCAATAAACGTCCATCTATCCATTATTTTACTATCCAAAATGTTTTATTCATCCCTTCCCACAATTTCAGCTTTGCAAAGCCAGTACCTAAATGGCGCCGTGTAAAATATATTTATTGTTATCAATGTTCAGCACAAAACGTATCTACACGTGAAATTTGGAACATTTCCACATAAATCCCAATTGGTCTAAGTCACAGATAAGGCTGATTTGTTATAAAGCTGTGGCCTGTAATAGAACGGATTGTCATATCTCGGTATGAATACGTCAAATTAAGCTACTTGACGCTATAAAATTACGCAATTTTATTTGTCACATTTAGGTTTTATTTAAAAGACACCAGAATATGTTATATCCCACTCAGTGGATCGACGATCTAATGAAGGTCGCTGGAAGTACCTGGATGCGGGCAGCGTAGGATCGGTAGTGGATGAACTCAAGGGAGACCGTTATGTAGTAGTGGACGCGTCCACTACTATTACATAATCATTTGGTTGAAACAATTTTTTTTTATGATTAACTGCTTGTGTGCCGTGTGGTGACGGCAGAGTAGAATACATTTGTCACCAACCCATACTCTTCCCGCGGGTGTCGTAAGAGGCGACTTAGGGACTACACATCAAACAGAGAACGGGCAGCAGCGCTCTCTGAAAAACATCAATCTTTTAAACTGCGATCTCCAACCCGCCTGCCAAGCGTGGAGATTATGGCAAATCCCTCCCCTATAGTGGAGGAGGCTCATAGTCCAGCAGTAGACTGTAAAGGGCTGTTGATGATGATGAACTGCTTGTGTAATTAAAAGTACTACACTACAATATCGCAGAGATTCATACATTTGTATCTTATTTTTACACGTATTTCTGTTAATGAGTATAAACCTACTACAAAACAAAGCAAAGGTTTTTTCAAACAGAGTCTTTCAGGTGGAACCAATTAACATAACTCAAACTCAACGTGGTTTACGTACTAAATAACAAATACAGAAAGTGACACAGTTCAATCTAGTTATGTGACACCGCTTGTTAACGTTATTAATTAACATTTCAGTCAGGAGTTAATTTGATTTTCATTCACTTGACGACACGTGGAAATTCGTTGATAACTAAATCACCTATTTTAAGCAGTCGGAAGCGTAACGTTCAGAAATTACAACCTAATTACATAAACTGTTCCAAATACTCGTATCACACTAATTTCTTTCTGTAAAATATGTGGATATTGTGTAACAGAAAAGTATGTCAATATTTTTATTTTATTTATTTATACAATGAAGTAATGAATACATTTTTTAGCTACCAAAATAATTTTACGGATAAGATGACGTGACGATAGTGAAATGGACGTGTCGCATATTTTTACTAAGGTGTAGAGTTTGTTATTTAGAGTTAGAAGCTTGGCTTTACTTATAATTTTATAACTTTTTCGCAATTTAAGCCCGGTTTCGTCTTGGTAACATTTCGCACAATACTTACTTTTTACGTCAACAGATTCTCCGCTTGCCGCCAAGCCCCAACCCTACAAGCACTAATCTGTAGCGCTTTTTATGTCCTAGATCCATCGGAGACGAGTGATTGCCTATCGGCCATACGTTTTATGTGCCGTAAACCAGACCTTTGAGGACCGAATGAGACAAGTCTTTGGTCACGCGTGACGTATTCGTACGTCGTCACGTACGGTGCCTACGTGATAATTGTGGGTAGATTATGATGTAATCTTATGGCCACATAAATTAGGAGCGTAAGTGTGGTACAGATACGGGCCCCATATTTTACATGCTAAGTTTGTGTTCTGTTTAAGATAACTCACACCTTACGTGAGTAGGGTGTAATAACTTACTGGCTATTTATCATGTTGTACCTATTTATGTGCAATAAATGAATAAAATAAATAAAATAAATAAATAAATTGGCATCATAATTCACAACATAAGTAAGTATGTACCTACTTTAATACTAAAAATTTTACAGGACGTGGAAACGGTTACAGAAATATTTTTGGGATTTAAATTAATCACAAGAAAAAGCTAATTTTACATATAGACCTATTTACCCGTTTTCACCATCAATCCCTTATTTTTAAGTGACCCCTATAGTAACACATAACATTTTGTTTTCATAGGGGTCACTTAAAAATTAGGGATTGATGGTGAAAACGGGCACTAGACTACCAATTGACTTCCCCTAATGTAAAGTTGATGAAATGAATGAATGTAAAGTTGATGAAATGAATGAATCTCGATCGTCATTATGTCACGCTTTAATTTAACATTACCTACTTGAATGCACAAACGAAAGCCGGTAAAACAGTAATACCTTGGTCACACATTCTTCGAAGTTATATCAAGACACACGAAGAGTGTACGTCGTAGCCAGAGAAGCCATTTTATGACGGCGATCAAGTCTCTAGGGTGTAGCTGCAGCTAACGAAAATTTTATCATGAAAATGTTTCCATTAAATAATTTTTAGACTCGCTGTATCATAGAACTTTATTTGATTGTTCCACAACAATGTTTGTTTAATAGCTCGTTAGGGAAAATGGTTGTTTTTGAATGTTACAAAGTTATTTACATTTCAGTCATTCAGGTTAGATAGGGATTTCATTAAATAATTACATTGTTCTGTCGTTTTTATTAATTTACTATTTATTATGCTGCGTTCCATGTAGCCACATGGAAAATAAATATAACCCTTACATTTTACAAACAACCTAATAATATTTAAGAAAAATATAAATAATGCCAGCTCAATGAGGGCTATCGTTTTTATACTTAACAGTTGGCACCCCTGGCGATTGACAGGACCTTACTCTACAGTGGCGCCATCTTGATGAGTGCAAATGCGATAGTCCTCCTACCACTTTAGCGCTCACAAGTTGGTGCCACTGTCTTCGCTACTAGCAAGTCACAGGACCTTACTCTACAGTGGCGCTAACTGGTGAGCGCTAAAACGATAGCCCTCATTACTTAATACTTGAGACTATTATGCCCGTTTTCACCATTATTCCCTAAATTTTAAGTAGCCCCTATGAAAACAAAATCCCTGTTATGTGTTACCATAGGGGGACACATAAAAATTAAGGACTGATGGTGAAAACGGGCATCAGTCTCTCATATAAGAATATAAATTTAAATGGTAGGTACCACAATTTTACATTTTGGTCCACTGGCGTAAATATAATATCTGTTTATCATTAGCATCTATTGTTTTACGAGCATTAATCATCATCATTTCAGTCATAGGACGTCCACAGCTGAACATATGCCTCCCCCAATGATTTCCATGTTGATCGGTTCATCCTGCATCCAGCGCCTTCCTGCTACCTTTATGATGTCGTCGGTCCACCTTGTGGGTGGACGCCCACGCTGCGTTTTCCGGTACGTGGACTCCATTCCAGAACCTCGCTGCCCCATTACGAGCATTATTAATTAATAACTGCATTGAAGTAAAATTACTATAAGTAAGGCCGTTTTATTCTGATGTGCGTAATAATCAACAATAATTTCAAAATCATATTATTAATTTTCTCCCTAAACATGAAGCAGATGGTAGCCTTTGCAAAAACTACTACATTGTTTCAGAGACGGTCTAGATGGATGACTTTTTATTAAGTCCCATGTTTTTGTCAGCTCTACATAAAAACAATGATTTATACGTTGCTATGTTTTCTGATTAAAGAAAAAACTACTAAATCCCTAACTTAGCTGACCTAAACTCAAAATATAGAGTTTTTGGTAACCGTAAATTGGTTTATTTTCTTTTTTGTCAAATTTTACGTTAGTAAAAAAGGCATAGAGTTTTATAAATGCGTTAGGAAACAGATTTAAATAAAAATCCTTTGTAATAAGGCTTAAGTTTTTTAAGGAATTTGTAAAATAGGAGTGAATGAGGTATCTACTCTAAGACTGAGTTACACCGTCTTACTTTAAATTTGACAAACGTCCAAAATATGTCAAACTCCATACGAAAAGCACCAGTTATGTTATAGTTACGGTCAAGGTTAGGTGGTGTAACTCAGCCGAACTCTAACTTTGTCTAGGATGGAACGAGGAAAAAATGGCCAAGAAAATGAATTCATACGAGTACCTACCTAATAAATGTTTATTTTCCTAGTGCCCATGCTGATATTTCAGTTATGTGCTAAATCCAATGCGGAATTGCCATTACAATTCAGCTTTTATTTCCTTTCTTGCCTTTGATTCTTGACTCTTGATCTCAAGCTTACCTTTCATAATAATATAGGACACAGTCAAGACTATAGTACAGTAGAATAGATATCTACAGACACACACAAACCATTTGGTCCCTCTAAAGTAAGGGAAAAACATCGTGAGGAAATCTACACACTGGTTGGAAATACGACTGAATACACTAGAAACTACATTAATTTAGCTGAAGCTATAGCAGAAGTAATAATAGAAATCCGAACTCAAAATTATTTTTTCATATTTTTTAGGGATAGTACATTAGTAGAGCTACCTCCCCTATCAGTTTGATTCACCCATTCTGGGACACCCTGTATTTTAGACATTTTAAAATGGCCACAACCCCAGGTTGTAAAAATATTAGAAATCAGATATTAAAATTAAGGCTTATCTACTGCATCCATCTATACTATGTCCAGTGCAGTGCAATAATCCCGTAGAAAGTTTTAACAGCCCCATTTTATTCAAAACGCCTGTTGCTGTAAACAGTGAGTGCACTTTATATGTAGATGGTCGCTCATTGCGGGCAGATTGCGTTTGCCATTGTTATTCTGAAGTGCCTTTTACATTTACATTTCTGATTCATCGAGTGATTAGATTAATGTATCTGAATTTTTAAAAACCCTGGTTGAAAGATAGATAGCTTTATTAACAATGTGAATTAAAACAACAAAAAGTGGGGCAATTATTCAGAGTACCTATGACGTATTTTAGTAAAAACTTTATTTTTAATTAATGTTTTATAAAAAAAACTGTAAACTCACTGATATGAGGAAATTAAGTTTTCGGTAATACCAAGTTAATATAAAACAGGTTCATTTCAGAGACCTCTAACGCCATCTAGCAAGCGACTAATATACTATCACGCGAAAAGCAGTGGAAAGCTTGGGAAAACCCTACTTCTCTTGTTTTAGTTTGTAATTCCATCACTACGTGCGGATGTGGTGGGTTGAGTATTAATCAAGGAACTAGGAATTAAAGTAACTAATGACTAATAGTTATTAAGTGCAGGATCATTTTAAAAAGCTAAGGCGAGGTTTACATCATATAAGATAAGGTTTATCCTAAAATAGTTGAACCATTTTGACATGATTGTCTTTTGTTTATTGCGAAACGCCGTTAGAGAAAAACATTACATACCTACTCATAATTTAGATGGAAATACCAACATATCTAGGTAATAATTTATTTGATTTTAATCAATATTCCACTTTATGAGTAATTTATTTATGTTAATCATCTACTAAACATACATTAAATTTTAAGGAAAAACCATACTTGTTTTAAAAACACTTTATATTTTCTTGGAAATAATTTATTTATTTCGCATTCGCAGAAGATGTAGCTATTGATTTTTATTTACGTATACGATAACGCCAAGTTCAACAGTCGCATACGACATTAAACGACTATTTACGAAGAATTGTACCTTTTAACCTACTGATAAGACCTTATTTACTCTGATAATGTACTGCGAATATTATAGACATTTGTATATAATTATGCGTTGACATTTTTATGTTTAGTTCGTTAATCAGTGTTTGTAGTGGTAAGTTCTGTGACNTTTACTTAATACCTGAGACTATTATGCCCGTTTTCACCATTATTCCCTAAATGTTAAGTAACCCCTATGAAAACAAAATCCCGGATTGATGGTGAAAACGGGCATCAGTCTCTCATATAAGAATATAAATTTAAATGGTAGGTACCACAATTTTACATTTTGGTCCACTGGCGTAAATATAATATCTGTTTATCATTAGCATCTATTGTTTTACGAGCATTAATCATCATCATTTCAGCCATAGGACGTCCACAGCTGAACATAGGCCTCCCCCAATGATTTCCATATTGATCGGTTCATCCTGCGTCCAGCGCCTTCCTGCTACCTTTATTATGTCGTCGGTCCACCTTGTGGGTAGACGTCCCACGCTGCGTTTTCCGGTACGCGGACTCCATTCCAGAACCTCGCTGCCCCATTACGAGTATTATTAATTAATAACTGCATTGAAGTAAAATTACTATAAGTAAAGCCGTTTTATTCTGATGTGCGTAATAATCAACAATAATTTCAAAATCATATTATTATTATTAATTTTCTCCCTAAACATGAAGCAGATGGTAGCCTTTGCAAAAACTACTACATTGTTTCAGAGACGGTCTAGATGGATGACTTTTTATTAAGTCCCGTGTTTTTGTCAGCTCCACATAAAAACAATGATTTATACGTTGCTGTGTTTTCTGATTAAAGAAAAAACTACTAAATCCCTAACTTAGCTGACCTAAACTCAAAATGTAGAGTTTTTGGTAACCGTAAATTGTATTTGTTTTTTGTCAAATTCTACCTTATTAAAAATGACATAGAGAGTTTAGGAAACAACGTTAAATACGAATCCTACTAGGAAGGGCTAAGTTTTTTTAAAGTATTTGTAAAATAAAAGTGAATAGGTCTCTAACTCTAACTTTGTAACATCACTTTGTCTAGTGTCAGTAGGTAATGAAGGAACGTGGAAAAAGGTGGTTAAGAAAATAGTCATACGAGTACCTAATTAATGTTTATTTTTCTAGTACTCATGCTAAATATATCAGTTGTGCGCTAAATCCAATGCGGAATTGCCATTACTATTCAACTTTAATTTCCTTCCTTGCCTTTGATTCCCGACTCTTGATCTCAAGCTAGCCTTTCATGGTACTATTGGACACAGTCAAGAATGGCATAATTTAGTAGAATAGGTCCAAACAGCCTCCTTCCGGATGGCTACCCTAAAGTGAGGGAAAACACACTAGTTGGAAATCCGGCTGAATGGACTAAAAACTATGAAAGAAATATGTTTATTTAGTACTTACTTAGCTAGGTTAGTTTATATTTAATAGCAATTTTGCTGGAGTTATTATATTTTTATAGCCAAGGTAATTTTTCACAGCAAGTTTTCACGTGTTTTCATACAAGTGCATATCTAGAATTGCCTGAGATAATGAGGGTAAACTAACTTAGCTCAGTTTTTAGTCTGCAACCGTAAATATAAAATAACTACTAACAGTTTTTCTACTTATTTATTGCATCTAGATATTTCAAATAGTCACGATCGCAGGCAAGAATTGTTAGAAATTAGATCAATCTACTGTATCCATCTATACTATGTCCAGTGCAGTGCAATAATCCCGCAGAAAGTTTTAACAGCCCCATTTTATTCAAAACGCCTGTTGCAGTAAACAGTGAGTGCACTTTATATGTAGATGGTCGCTCATTGCGGGCAGATTGCGTTTGCCATTGTTATTCTGAAGTGCCCTTTACATTTACATTTCTGATTCATCGAGTGATTAGATTAATGTATCTGAATTTAGAAAAACCCTGGTGGAAAGATAGATAGCTTTATTAACAACTAGCTTTCCGCCCGCGGCTTCGCCCGCGTGGACACCGAAAAACCCAAATATTTTACGGAACCCTATTTTTTTCCAAAATAAAATTTAGCCTATGTTACTCGTGGATAATGTAGCTTTCGAATGGTGAAAGAATTTTTAAAAACGGTCCAGTAGCTTTTGAGCCTATTCTCCTCTTTATAATATTAGTGAAGATATTGTGAATTAAAACAACTGTAGGTCAAATATGACGAATAACTATTGCGTATTTTAGTAAGATAAACTTTGTTTTAATAATGGTTTAATTAAAAAAAATACTCATTATGAAAAAAATAGTTTTTCAATATTATACCAAGATAATAGACATGTTGACACCACCACTCAATTGGCGTACTTTTTAAAACTGTCAAAACGAAACTCTCCCATAGATTTTGTATGGCATTACAAGCAAGTGACGTCACTATTTTGTCAACTCAATCATACTACTTTTTTCAATTACAATGCGAACAAAAATCGTAGTTTACAGGTAATTTAAAATGAATTAAGTTTTTAAGACCATAATGAAGGGTCTTTTTAAAACAGTTGTGGTTTCGATTTATTGGGGTATGGTGTCAAACTGTCTATTATGAAACAGATTCATTTCAGATACCTCTAACGCCATCTAGCAAGCGACTAATATACTATCACGCGAAAAGCAGTGCAAAGCTTGGGAAAACCCTACTTCTCTTGTTTTAGTTTGTAATTCCATCACTAGGTACGTGTGGATGTGGTGGGTTGAGTATTTTAATCAAGGAACTAGGAATTAAAGTAACTAATGACTAATAGTTATTAAGTGCTGTATCATTTTAAAAAGCTAAGGCGAGGTTTACATCATATAAGATAAGGTTTATCCTAAAATACTTGAACCATTTTGATATGATTGTCTTTTGTTTATTGCGAAACGCCGTTAGAGAAAAACATTAGGTACATACCTACTCATAATTTAGATGGAAATACCAACATATCTAGGTAATAATTTATTTGATTTTAATCAATATTCCACGTTATGAGTAATTTATTTATGTTAATCATCTACTAAACATACATTAAATTTTAAGGAAAAACCATACTTGTTTTACAAACACTTTATATTTTCTTGGAAATAATTTATTTATTTCGCATTCGCAGAAGATGTAGCTATTGATTCTTATTTACGTATACGATAACGCCAAGTTCAACAGTCGCATACGACATTAAACGACTATTTACGAAGAATTGTACCTTTTAACCTACTGATAAGACCTTATTTACTCTGATAATGTGATGCGAATATTATAGACATTTGTATATAATTATGCGTTGACATTTTTATGTTTACTTCGTTAATCAGTGTTTGTAGTGGCAAGTTCTGTGACTGAAGAAGTTAAAATGCAGAAATTAACGTGTTTAATTGTTGTTTTCGTGGCTGTGAGTCAATATTGTAACAAAAATTTATAGTCATATAAATTAACCCCAATTTTAAAGTATAATAATAAAGTGTATTATTTATTTTGTAGGCAGCAACAGCTGATCTTTTGTATCAAGATCGAAGTAGAGGCGCGACTTTGGTAAATATTTTCGTCCATCTTTAATCATAAAAACAAAAGCTATTACAAATAATTTTTGAAGTGCATATCTTTCAGAAACCCATATCAGCGTGCTGTGATATCCCAGAACTTGGAGACAGTAAACCATTGACGGAATGCTCTAACCCAAAGTTAGCCGGTCCAGTAAGTTTTTAACCTCCATAGGTTTACTTAATCAGAAATTAAAGTCCTTACTAAAAAAAATTAAGTTCAACTTTGAAACTAAATACATCCGAGTGATGCCATAAACATAAAAAGTAACTTCTTCCAGTGCAACGACGTCCACTGTGTGTTTGAAAAGTCCGGTTTCCTAGTGGACAAGAACACGCTAAACAAGGACGCCTATAGAAACCACCTGAGACAGTGGTCAGAGAACCACCCTGGATGGTCGGAGGCCATCGAGAGAGCCATCACCGACTGCGTGGATAAAGACCTGAGGCAGTACCTTGACTACCCCTGCAGGGCCTATGATGTGTTTACATGCACTGGGATTGCTATGCTGAAGGTTAGTATTCGTTCGTTTCAACCAAATGACGTCCACTGCTGGACAAAGGCCTCCGCCGAGGTTTTCAACAATGAACGGTTCTGCGCTGCCCGCATGCAGGCTCCAGCCCAACCTCACCAGATTGTCGGTCCACCTAATAGGAGGCCTTTCCACGCTACGACTTCCAGCCCGTGGTCACCACTCGAGAACTTTTCTGCCTCAACGGCCATCGTCTCTACGAGCTATGTGTCCCGCCCACTGCCACTTGATTTTAGCTATGTCTGTATTGTACAGGTTACATATTTCTCCAATTAGCTTGGTAATTTCTAGATTTATAGCATGATAATAATAAATGCAAACGAAGACAGTTGCATCTTCAGGGAAAACTCGCTCCGCTGTAGATTGCATCTGCATCTCACGGTTGAATTTTTTATCAAGAGCAATCCCAACATTAGTAGGAATTCTGTAAAATTACTTTTAAAATATTCACTGCAATGAGATTTAAATAATACAGAATACTAAATTGCATCCTGTCAGACTTTGAAGATAAAACAAAAACTAAGCCAGAATATGTGGTGATCTTTTAGAACTTTTCTTCAAATATTTTAAGCTGACATTACTTAATTAAGAAATGCCTATGCTGGTCACTTCACAGTCACTTCCTTTAACGAATTTTATGTCAACGCCCTAATATTACAACAATGAAAAAACATGGAAAATGATACTGTTGTTAGGTAGCAAAATTATCTTTATAATAAAAAGTTTGAAAAGGTGAATCATGCGCACAGTGTTCATGTTCGTGTAACCAGTGTGAATAATATGTGCATGGTCATTTTGTAGGAAGCAATTACGTCGTATTGGTTGCGACAATTGAAATTTTGATGTTAGTCTGCTAATGTTATATTTTATTTATTTAATAACCTATTCAGAGTGATGATGTAGACGACAAATTGTAGGATTAGTCATGTTCCAAAACGACACCGTCCGTTTACAATTATTGTCATCGGTAAATTATTTGATGGTACGCGAAGATACTTAGATACATGAAAGGATGAGAATTTGCTTGTAGCATTTCTGAAAGTTTATGAACATGACGTCACTATTAGATTAAAATGCAATTTACTGTTTCGATTACGTCATTTTCACATAAAAACTACAATAAAATTGAAACAGTAGGTCCAATACATTGATAATGCACATAATGAAGATTTCGAGCTACCACATAATAGCCCACCACCAGTTCAAATTTTTGGTTATGCTGCCCATTTTGTTCCTCTGATTGGTTTAATAGTCGAATAGCAAAAACTAAAGGAACAAAACCTTCAGTGTAAAATTATAACCAAAAAATATCTGTCTATGAACAAACGAGTCTGAATATTGAACATTGTCTTTTGTTCATTTTAACTTGCTATGCCCTGATCATCAATAACCGTTTTAATTCTGCGAATGAATCTTCTGAATCCACCTCCACTCTTCAAATACGATCAAGAAAGACATTAAAAAGTAATTACAGTTCACCCCTTCACCCTCCACTGGACTAGACTACTAATTATCTTTAAGAGTACTGTTACACGCCTTGATAATGTCATTAAATTAACACTCTAGTCATTTTTCCTTTTGAAATATTTCTCAAACAGCAATTACATTTGACATCATATTACAATATTATATATTTTTTAATAAAATTTAATATTTTTAATAAAATATAATAAAACTTATTACGACGCCCTATCGTAACAATGATGTTCCTGAAAATTATGATCATCAGTAGGTATATCTTCAATCTCTTATACTTTGTATTAAATTTTGTTTTTCTTTTCAGAAATGTCCAAAAGATGCGTGGAAATGCTGATGGAAGAGAAAAATATTCATTTTGGTCATCTTTATAATTTATGGCTTCATGCATACCCATTTAGTATGTCTAATAAAATAAAATAAAAATTCAGTTTTCATTGTAAACATGTGTGTAATAATTATGACTACAAATACATGTGATTAAATTAGACCGTCCATTGCTGCACAAGGGTCTCCCCTAAGGGCTTGCTCCCACGGAGACACTCCGTTTTTTGCAGGCTCCCGTTTGCAGTGTCCACGAACATCCCTGTTTGCAGTGTCCGGTTTTGCGCTGCATCTAAAGTAAATGTACAGTACATTACATCATTTATTAACAGAATACAACCCACATTATCATAGCAAGCCACGAGTTATGCACATGAGTGCACCAGCAGTTCATTGTCCCCAGTGCGTGTAATTGGTGAGTGGCCCAAGGTCTGAGAGCCCCTTGACACTGATTCGCTGCCTTGAGGACGTCCGACACACTCGGCTCATTATATGGATAATTACCTGTTAATTGACTGCTCGATCGGCCGTTGAAGAGGGCTTAGGAGCATTATAGAGAAAGTTGCGTGGAGGAGAAAATTGAAGCGACTTATTTTAAGACTTATTTTAATGATTCGCTTTTTTAAAGGAATCATACGGCAGTTAAATATACTCTTAGATTCGTACTACTAAACCTGAAAACTAGCAAAAAAAACTCAAACTTTCAAGAAATAAACAAAAAATACATAATCAATCAAAGGTACATTAAGAAAACAAATTATTAAATTATGTTATCATAATCATTATTTCCACTGCTGAACATAGGCCTCCCGTTATCCCGTAATGATTTCCAGATTGGCCGGTTGACAGCAAACTGCATATAACGCCTTCCTGCAATCTATACTAATATTATAAAGCTGAATGTTCCATAAAACCCATGTTCGCAAAATAAATATATTTGATTTGATTTAATTTGATTTGAAGAGTTTGTTTACTTTAACGCTCTATATAATCATAGGAACTACCGGTCCGATTTGTAATATTCTTTCAGAACACTGAAACATCTATCTATAATCTATATGGGCTATCTAACAAGATAGCCCATTTATTGAGGAAGGCTATAGGCTATATACCATCGCGCTACGAGTAATAGGTGCAGAGCAAAAATGATTTTCACGCGTACGAAGTCGCGGGCACTGCTAGTCTTTATAATAATTATAATATTTATTATGTATACTTTGTATTGTCACAATGTTAGTAATATGGTATTTGACCTAGTGATTGTTCCCTGCACCTGCATCTTCTATTATGTTTTATCTCGTATTTTTATTTACAAACAATAATAATATGTTGAGATAGATGAAGGTCATCAAAGCACTCCATTGCATATACATACATAGGTAGTTAGTTTATAGTTGTCATGAGATAAGACTGAAGATAGCAAAATAATAAAACCAATTTGCACTCAACCTAGCACTTGAACAAAGGGTAATTTGATATGTAATTATTTCTGTATAAGACGCAGTAAGAAAATCATCTAAATTGAGATCTAAATTAAAATCAGCAGCAATCTACAAGCAAAGTACGCTTTAATGTTTGATGACAATAATCTATATAAGAAAGAAATTATGATAATATCTCAAGAATTAAAAAATAATCTAGGAAAAGGAGAGGAGAGAATACTCTCTGATAGAGGTTTTTGATTTTAATTAATCAGATAAACCAGTTACTGAAAATAGACAGTTGACTAAAGAAAGAAACAGAAAGATAGAAAGTAGGTAAGTCAATTAATCATTCATCTCCGTAATTACCTAAATGGTTAATTTTATTGAAGACACAAACCTCTAAGGGTGGCCTTAAAAGCACTAACAACATTGACATTGAAGTCATGTTTAACTTTTAGAGATCCAATTGGTTCTGCTGTTGAAAAATTTTTGAACATGAGATACAATGACTCTCTACACTCGAAGGAACCTCTCTCTCTCTCTTGGGTTTTTTACCTTCCAATTTCTGTTATCATTTTAAAATACAAACTCTTCTTATTTGCAAACAGCGTATTTTCCACTTTTTATCAAATAAAGCTCTTATAAAGCAAAATTAAGCATGACGTTCAATAGTTTAATCTAGCAGTACATTGACGTCACCTTCATTACCGTATGGCACCATGATAAAATTAAAGAGCCACTCATCGTTGTGGGTTTTTCACCTTTTTGATAGGGTATTGTGGTCAGTCGCAATGTAATTATACAAAAACTATAACGTTGAAGATTAACTGTGGGCAATCATGACACCTAAAGAGGATGCAGTGCTTATAACGAGCGATTTGCATTAGTCGCAATTTATGCAAAAAAATAGAACAGCTTCTGATTGTTAATGAAGTCTATACAGGGTGAGAAAATGGTGCATAAGTAATTGATATGTAGTAACTACTATAAGGACTACTCCCACCTCTGAGTACTGTGCAACCGGGATCTACAGCTTGACTCCTAACAAAGAAGACCGTTGGACCCACGACATTAATCAGAAGAAAATAGGAGGAGGTAAAAACTAAAATTTCTTCCCTCTTTCCAGTGCAAAGCAGATAACAGATGATAATATGCAAAAGTATTGTTATTGAGGAAGATTCCTGTAGGTATATATCGATCAGAGCTATCAAAGATTATGCGTGTACTTACTGCCTTGATTCCTTATAGCCCGTGGTCTCTTATGAAAGAATCTCTTCATATGAACCCCTGCAAAAGGAACTGCCTGTGGTACGTTCAGTAAGTGCTTAGGTATTTATTAAGGGCAGTGACCGGAGCTGTAGGACCAACGACTGTAAACATAATAATAACAATTGATGTGAGTCATATGCGATTCATGGGCAGGGAAGTTGTTAAATGTTTTCAGGTGCTACTCCGATAGTAAGTCTATTAAAATAAAATCACTCATATTCGCTGACAGCTTAATATTCAATTTAAGCTCGTAGTAAAGTTATATACATAGTAATTGTTTGATTTAGTGAGGCTAGTGTATTGACCCCAAGATCATTATGTTTTTACCAAATCTCAAGGTAATTTTCAGACTTCTTGAATTGATAATTTAACTGCAGGTTATCCCATTGAACCAGTAACAGTCAAATGCACAGACGCTGATAAAGGCAGACAAAGGGTTGACCTTTAGCTGCAGTCAAGAAAGTCGCCTTCAGATGAAGATAGGGGCTCAATGATATTCTACTATTTGCTACAGATTAAAATGGCCAATTTAGTCATATTTGTAATTTATAATGTTTTCTGCTATTCTATATTGGACTTTCAGTTAAGTCCTTGTTGTAGCACTGAATTTTACATTAATAAATGGCTTACTATCACAATATTGTACTGCGAGCATCTAACGCTCCAGTACTACCTCTTTTTACCTCTTTTTATTAATTTACAAAAAAATACAAAAATACAAAATATTTTATTTCATTACAAAATTACATTAAATAACATACAGGGTTTGGAGTTTCCTTTTAAGCATACAGTTGCTTGTGTTAGGAAACACCGTACTGCTCGTATTATACTTCGTCTAACATTTTTATTGTACTTTCTCGGCAGGATTCGAACCGCAACCACAAATGGTATTATAGTTAAATATTTAGGCTGAGTTGCACCACCTAAATTTAACCGTGACTTTAACAGTGTATTTTGTATGGAATTTGAAAGCTTTTTGACGTTTGTTAAAGTCAGAGTAAGATGGTGCAACCCAGCCACAATAATTATGAACCATCATGCCTGGCGAACGTCTAATGAATCGAATGATCAACTGAATAAAATGATGTATTTATAACGAATCAAAACACACGGTAAAAAAGGTACTTAGTTGTTTATTCTATCAAAGCCTAAGTAAATAAATAAATGAGTCATACCGTGGTCATTAATACTTGTATACCATGTAGTGTAACGGAAGTGGGTGTGCTAGTTTTTCATAGAACATAATTTGTTTGCGCTGAAACCTGCCAATTATCAGCTGGCAGTTCAGGTGTTTATGTGTGATCTTTTGATACCTGAGTACAGATGACAGCATATGAAGCTGTGGCATCTTATGACGTTGAAATAGGGTCTATTTTCCAACAAAAATGTATAGTCTGATGAGCTGTTGACTGTACTTACGAGTACCTGTTGACAGGTTTGGGTGGTAATTTAACTAAAATAGGTCAATTTGCCTTTAGTTAACCATGTAATATGTTATGGCTATGGTGATTTGCAAATGATATCAAAAATACAGGGTGAAAAATACAGATTGACTAGAACTTCAACTATGATTTAGTTTTAGACCATGCTTCTGAGTTGATAACCAAAGAAATCTTGAATTTGCAGTAATTTACAGTCAAAACAATCACTGATATCGAGACTTCCACATTACTTAAGAAAATTATTAACGTGTCAATTGCACCCTGTATGTACATGTAAATGATGTCTAAAATGAAAATTATCGTGATTACATAAAGTGCCTTTGCACTTTATAATCATGATGAATCTCTAAATGCTACAATTATTATTGCATATGAGATGACACAGGAAAAGAATGTCTTTTTTGTAGGAAATCTTTCAGAGTTGATTTAATGACAATTCAGGGTTAGAAAATTAATAAAAACAAAGCCTAGCCCTGTAAACAAACATTTGTAACCTTTATCTGAACATTATTGTGACGGATATTTTTTTAGAGCATTTAATACCAGTTAAAGGGTTTAATTGCTTTCTAAGTGTGCAATTTTAAATGTATTTAAAATAAAGTTTGTGTTCGTTGATTGGTGCCCCACTTTAATTTAGAACTAGACATGTATAACGTTAATTTTATTTACACGGAGGCTTTTTCAATCATACAACGGAATGGGGATAGACCAAATAACATTAAATTACTTAAATACCACTTACGGTATTAATTGCCTATGATTCCTAGCTATTCTCTTAATGAGTTACATAAATACCGCTATAGAGTCATAATAATTGATCCCTAGCTATTGTTTTAATTACATAATTCCTTTCTAATAACATATTTTCGATTTTCCATCAATTTCCTTGTCACTTCAATGCTTTTTCCGACGTCTTCTTGGCAATTACTTAGATTTCGAAACTAAAAAGTTAGCATTGTCCCTACTTCCTTCCTTTAGGCTTGATTGTTGTCACGGTCGCCACGGGGTATATAACCACTGTGATCTACGTCACCTCACTCAGAACCTAGACGTGAATCAACATGGTGGGGTTTGTGGTCGTCGCCTTAGTTGCCGTGTTTCAGGTAATGATTGGTGTTAGCGCTCATGATTTCGCACGCAATCTATTTTTATTCGTAAATAAATGTAAACTTTAAAAAGTTCCTGATCGTAACTTTGCAACATAATAATAATACTTATAAGTACATCTGTCTGCCACTGTACATCACTTTTATGTGCAAAAGCTTAAATAAATAATAATAATATTTGAAAAATGTTATCTATACTAATATTATAAATGCGAAAGTAACTCTGTCTGTCTGTCTCTCTTTCACGCCTAAACCACTGAACCGATTTTAATTAAATTTGGCAGAAAGATAGTTTGAGTCCCAGGAAAGGACATAGGATAGTTTTTATCCCGGTTTTTGAAACAGGGATGCGCGCGATAAAGTTTTTCTGTGACAAACAAAATTCCACGCGGGCGAAGCCGCGGGCGGAAAACTAGTGACTTAATAATTTCCTTGCAAACAGAGAATCTATCTCAATCAAATAAATATTTTTATTGCTATGGACCACATTCCTTTAAAAACAGCCCTGTTCATTGATCTAAATAAAATAAAAACTACTTAAGTACCTAAATAACTACCTATAACTGTTTTAAAATAAGAAAATAATGTTTGAATAGGCTTAGGTACTACGAAACTGTATTTTTATTAATAGAAAATGATTTTATCTCAATAATTTATTCAGGTGATATCGTGCCAAGAGCCGCCGCCATTCCTGGCCAATGTGCCAGAACAATGCCGCCGACCTCCAGAAGGAGTGGTAAGTACAAAAACCAATAATAAACAGAAGATAGAGTTCAGTATGGACGATCTACAAGATGGACGGACGACCTCATTAAGGTTACTACCTAGGATGGATGGCGCTGGATGTAGGCTGCTACCAACCGGCCAAACTAAAAATTACTAGGGGAGGCCCATGTTTAGCAGTGGACGTCCTGTAGTAAAAATGATGATGATGATGATGAACATACATTGTAAAATCTACTATCCAACTCTAGAATTGAAGTTTGATCAATTAAATATCTTGGTATAAAACACTTTTTAAATAAAAAAAAAATATTTTTTTATAACTTTTACTTCATGATTTCTGACTGCTAATATGCGATCACTACTTGAAATGATCAAATATTTTATTTTAATACTTTTCACACTTCAAAAGTTTATATTTTATGTTTTGCTTCTTTTAGGACAGACCCCATACATGTTGCAAGATACCCAGCTTCTTCAAAGATGAGGACCTTCAGGAGTGTGGGTTCAAGAAACTGGAGGATCAGCCGGAGAGGCCTGGACCTCCTCACGGACCCCCAGACGTAAGTAAAAGCTAAAATAACTCTTAGTGCTTACAAAACAAAGATTCAATTAAGATACTTTACTGGCTTCTGCCCTTTAAAAACTTAACAAGTTTGATTTTCTATAGATAGGGTGATTACGGAGATGTAGAATTTATTAGCAATCGTAGGCATATTTCTTTCTGATTTAATAAAATATTGGGTCTACTTAGGAACTGAAAGGACTTTTTTTAAATATGACATAAAATATAACGAGAAAACAGATTTGAGTGCCTGTAAGCTAGACTAGAGCTATCCCTGATTATCAATTATATTATTAAGGTGAGTATAGACTACAACATTTCTATGTAATGTAACGTTCTTGCGAATGGTACAATACAGGTTAATGTATGACGTTTGGTTCGTGACAGGGTGAAACACTAGACATTTCATAGAGCGGCTCGTTGTTCTGTTACAAGTAAATGATCTATTCTATACTCACCTTTATAGTACCTATTTTGTGAGGTCTAGACATACCTAAAGACAGGATATTCTCCATGAAGGCTATGATTACATTCCAATAATTTTTATAGCGTCGCCATGACCGCGAGACGAAAATGGTGTCATCATAGACAAACGGACGTCCCCCTATTGTTGTATGTCTTTGCTATGCTTCAACCTTGGGCCGCCTATACGAGCTAACAGATTATTACTTATTCCTTTCAGTTCCAAATAGAGTATAAGTATTTTTGTTCCAATTAAGGATAGGTAAGTATTATATTTCTAAGTACAGACAAATTGAGACAAGAATTATTATTTTACTTCCTTACTCAATGCTACTCAAATTGAATTAACGACGTACCTCTTGTTTATAATACAAGAATTTACGTAAAGCAAAGGAATCTATGAGTAACGACATGGTAAAGTTGGTCGCCAAATCGTTGTTATGGCCAACCTATCTTGCTAAATTGAAATCCCATCAAAAACATTCTGTAAAAAAACTAGCCAAGTCTCGATGGAGCTGCTTGTTTATCTCTAAAAAGAAATGAAATCTAGACAAAGTCGTGCCAAGTCTATGGTTCTTTACTGCGATTTCTTTATTATTATAGTTAATGTTGTGTGACTTGGCCGTTGAAGGGTACAAAACCAGGTGCTCCATGACACCATTGCACCAATCTGTTGCCAGAACCGCTACCCATTGACGATGGAAAATTGCCACTTGGAAAACGTTGATTTAATAACCAGTGAATTGTAGGCTTAATAAAGCTGCGTATTTCAATAATACTTATGCATGATTATTGATTATCTTAATAAAGATTGTTCAACGGCCAAGTCACACAACATTAACTATAATAATAAAGAAATCGCAGTAAAGAACCATAGACTTGGCACGACTTTGTCTAGATTCAACGGCCAAGTCACACAACATTAACTATAATAATAAAGAAATCGCAGTAAAGAACCATAGACTTGGCACGACTTTGTCTAGATTTCATTTCTTTTTAGAGATAAACAAGCAGCTCCATCGAGACTTGGCTAGTTTTTTTACAGAATGTTTTTGATGGGATTTCACTTCTTTTTGTTGAATGTGGCATAATTATTTAACGTGTCGTCGTCCTTTAATATTATCGGCATTTTTTTTACGATATTAAACACATCGTCCTTTAAAATGGACAACGAATCATAATTGTTTTAATAATGACTTTACCTTAGCGAACCTCACGATTTAATTAACGAAATCAACCAAATTCAAATTATAGCCTGACCAGGAACATAAAAACCCTCGCCATGTTGCGGAAAACTAATGGTACTAATTTCTTTTAATGGCAACAGTAACTGAAAACTTCATTATAATGTCACCTTGCATGTCAGTTTATTGCTGTCATAGTGTCAACAAACTTTATTTTAAATGTGCGCAATTGATTTTGTGAATAAATTGCTAAAATCTTTTTATAGTCGTGAAAGAAAAGTGGTTCACAATGTGTTAAAGTATTTGTTGAAAAGAAATACTAAGGGTTCGGACAATATTTTCATTGAATAATGTTTCCGACAAAGGTTGTCAAATTGACTGACATGTTTATCGTATAGTACAGTCAACTATGAAAATTAACTGTGGTTTGTTTCAACTACCTATTTTAAAGTTTTTTGTCACTTTTTAAGTGTTGAATTTTATGGAATTGGGAACGAAGTACCGAGTTTAAAGCGTTCTTAGCAGACATTGCAGTTGAATATTCAAGTTCTGAATTTTATTATTGATGAATAATAAAATAAATCCTACTAGCTCGATTGATGGTTTCATTTAATTTATTTAAACCAGGTTATCTTTTATAATATTTTTTCGTTAATTTATGAAAATATCAAATTAGCCCGTAATTCTGAATCCTGATACATAAAGTTAGCCTATTAATTTAACACAGGTACGACTGTACTCAGTGTTGCACTATCAAATGCAATTGACGCGCCTCTATGCCAAGGTTTTTATGTTCCTGGTCAGGCTATACACAAGATTCAATTCAACTTAATCGACGGGGGGGTCTAGAGAGGAAAAAAAATCTGGACACCGCGGTGCAGAAAATCGACGCTCAAAGTGCTAGCGCCATCTAGCGGTAAGCGGTACAGGCGAACACCACGGTGCCGGTGTGGCGCTAGTAGTATTGATTATGAATGTGGTGTTACTCCAGATCTTCGATTTTCCTAGTTTTTATAGTTTTCCCTTTATATGGCCATTAAACCCTAACTCTGTACCAAATTTCAGCTCTCTGAGTTTATTGGAAGTACTAGTTCTATTTTGATGATCATCAGTGAGTGAGTGAGTGCCATAAATGCGAAACTTTGCTTTCGCTTAACTTCGGAACTAAATGACCTACAGACTTGAAATTTTGGATTTTAAGTATGTAATTATAGCTTACTAGATGACGAAAATTTCTGCGTTCTGGTCTTATCCAGAGGTTCTCAAATAGGGGACTGAAAATGCGGCGAAATGGTTCCAGTAAAGGATGGTACGGCAGTGTTTGCTTCGCGCTCGACTTGGCGGGGGCACTGCCGTGCCCCCAGATAATCGCTTTAAAAATCCACTCCCAGAAATTGAACCCCACCCACAGTAATTAACGCCCGTATTCACAAACATTACTATGAGGTCTCACAGTGCGCGTGGACGTATAGGGTGACACACTAACCAATCATTGAGCTCTATTCAACGCTGTGCGTTTGATTTGCTGCTGTACGGGCATAAGCCTTTAGGCCAAGACCAGTAGAGCATTAACTTCTATTATTTATGACAGCTCTGGATCTATTATTTACATAGAAATATACAACAATGGAAGTTATCACGATATTATAAAATGTCCCTTTGGAATTCATAGAAAAATGTCAAGGGAATTACATCCTACATGACAATAGATTCAATATTTACATGTGATTTTTATGCTGCATGAATACAACGACTATAGTGTGATGTATTGTCGATAATTATATACCTATTACATAGGAGTAACCTGCACTGACACTCGTGATAAAATGCATTATTATTTTTGCATTTAGACACGCTTGCATCTGGGGGCACGGCAGTGCCCCCACCAAGTCGAGCAAAAAAGCGGCACGGCCGTACCATCCTTTTCTCGAAGCAATTCAGGCCATTTTCGACTGCCTGTAACTTCGTTGTGGATAAAACTAGAAGGCTGAATTTTCAGTAACCATGTAGGCATTGTAAAGACACGGTATATTTCAAATTTCATTCAATTTGAACCAGTAGTTTAATAATTATAACGGGTCAAAGTTTCTTAATTTTGTCACTCACTGACTCACCGATCATCAAAACTCTAAGGCACTTCTAGCAGACCTAGAAGCTTCAAATTTGGTATATAAGTAGTGTTTGGTGAATGGATCAAGGAAAAACTAAAATATTTGGGGGCACGGTAGTGCAACCGCCAAGTCGAGTAAAATTTTTCAATTTCGGTCCAGTTTTCTAGATACATAACTGCTGTCTACAAAATACAAAAAGAAATGAGATTTGGGGGCACGGTAGTGCAACCGCCAAGTCGAGTAAAATTTTTCAATTTCGGTCCAGTTTTCTAGATACATAACTGTTGTCTACAAAATACTAAAAGAAATGAGGTCCCATCAAAAACAATACTTGTCAAAAAAACCAAGTCTCGCAACTCAGTTGTTCTACGGTAAAAAGTTATGAGATCCATGTAATACCAAGTCCAGGCCAGGAAATCTTTAATGTTTTACATAAATATATTGACTTGGCCATCGCATGAAAACACGTGTAAATTAAATTATTTAGTGCGATGGCCAAGTCAACAATTTATGTAAAACGTTAAAGATTTCCTGGCCTGGACTTGGTATTACATGGATCTCACAACTTTTTACCGTAGAACAACTGAGTTGCGAGACTTGGTTTTTTTGACAAGTATTGTTTTTGATGGGATAAATTCATTTTCAGCTTTAAATAAATAAAATAGTCGTAATTTGATGACCTATTTGTATAATAAATAGGTTTAGGTAAGCCTTTAAAAAATTCATTTATTTTTGCAAATAGGCTTTAAAAAAGCGCTTTTACACGTCCCAATATTAACCCTACCACTGCTTCGGGACAATAAATGGGCCAGAAGAAGCAGCGCAAGAAACTCAGTCACTATTGTCAGCTTTGTCCAGCAGTGGACGTCTTTCGGCTGAAACGAACGAAGTTTAAATCATCAGGGACTTGAAATGCTACTTTCGGGTTTCTTAAAATATGAGGATGTAAAAATAATTTATGCACAAGCAGTTTCAAATCTTATCGAAATTTGGGGAGCAGTTTTATGGAAAATATTTCTGTACCCCCAGTGAAAAGGGATCTAACTCGACTTAGATCAAAACTGACTTTATAACATAATGTGAATCTCTGAAAAATTAGCTATTTTTGTATCTTATCGGTATGTTTCTACGACGTATAGAAAAGAAAATAATTTTGTGCCAAATGATACAAGTAAGGCTTTGTGAACCAATTTTGAGTTTTCTTTCGTGTATATTGATACATGTCTACTTTTAACAAAGTGTACCGGAGGCTTCTTTCAATTTCTTATTGTGTCAAGAGGTACGACTCGTGTTACTACTTTTTACACGATTGAAGTTGTTCAGATTGAATTTGTGATTAACAATATAAGATGACTCATATTAATATACAAAAAAAAAACTATGTATTGTTGGTTGGTGAAAAAGAATGTAACTTAATTTATAGCACAAAAAGTAAAAGACAAATGCTTATTTATTTTGTGTATAATGATTCAATTAGACTAATACCACTAACCACAAAAGTTTCGTACATGTGTAAAATGTTATCAGTTACTTAGATCAAAAACGTTTGAAAATCGCAACTAATGATTTGGTTAATTATTTGGTGTAAAATGATATAACTTAGCCCAATTGTCAGATTAAAGGAAAACATAATGCGTAGTTTATAAATCAAAGAACTTTAGTTAATAGTTTTAATAAATAATGGTTAACATCTACTAGTAAAATATATAATTGAATTCATAGTGCCTAACGCTGTCAATAAAAGTACTTAATAAGTGCATTATAGAATTTACAAGAGCTCCAACTACCAGAACTCTTTATAAACAAAACTCATCACCTTAGACAACAAATTGAACTGGGCGAGTCATGTCGAGAACAAAATAAAAATGAAAGTAAGTATTATTTGAAGCAATTGGGTAATAAAGACCAGAAACAACAATGGTTTCACATCAACTAATTAGACAGGAGACAGAGAAAAGTTTGTTTTCTACAATAACCTTATTGGGAATCAAACTCTGGACCAGAGATAATGATGTCAAGCTATATTGATTGCTTTTTGGCTACAGAAGGATAATATAAAAGTAAAGTCATAAAATGCATTTGTTTTCAACAAAAAGGCTTTTAAAAAGCCCTTTAACACGTCCTAGTATCACTTGAACCCTACTTTTATTTTGGGACATAAATAGGTCAGTGCTGAGAAGAAGCAGCGCAAGATATTTAGCCACCCTTGTCAGCCTCTTCTTGAATAATAAATAACTTGAAAAAATCGAACTGCCTAAGACGGGAATCTTCTTAAATCAATAGAGACCATGATTAACAAGACATTTTATACTTGCGAGCTAAGCAGATAAAGTCCAGCAACACATGCCATTTACATAATTATTTACTTTATACAAAGTATCCATTCATAAGGACNTTTTTATTGCTATGGACCACATTCCTTTAAAAGCCCTGTTCATTGATCTAAATAAAATAAAAACTACTTAAGTACCTAAATAACTACGTATAACTGTTTTAAAATAAGAAAATAATGTTTGAACAGGTTTAGATACCTACTACGAAACTGTATTTTTATTAATAGAAAATGATTTTATCTCAATAATTTATTCAGGTGATATCGTGCCAAGAGCCGCCGCCATTCCTGGCCAATGTGCCAGAACAATGCCGCCGACCTCCAGAAGGAGTGGTAAGTACAAAAACCAATAATAAACAGAAGATAGAGTTCAGTATGGACGATCTATAAGATGGACGGACGACCTCATTATGGTAGCAGGAAGGCGCTGGATGCACCTCGCTGCCAACCGGCCAAACTGAAAATCATTAGAAGAGGCCCATGTTCAGCAGTGGACGTCCTGTGGCTGAAATGATGATGATGATGATTATGATGATGATGAATGTTCACTGAACATCAATTTTTGATTCTACTATCCCACACTGGAATAGACGGTCTGATCAATTTAGATATCTTTGTGAAAAAGCTCTTAAAAGCCTATTTTCAGAAAATGAGTTTACTTTTATAACTTTTACTTATATTTTATGTTTTGCTTCTTTTAGGACAGACCCCATACGTGTTGCAAGATACCCAGCTTCTTCAAAGATGAGGACCTTCAGGAGTGCGGGTTCAAAAAACTGGAGGATGAGCCAGAGAGGCCTGGACCTCCTCACGGACCCCCAGACGTAAGTTTAAGCTAAAATATCTCTTTTAGGCTGAGATTATTAAAAAACAAAGATTTAATAAGATACCTTGCTGGGTTCGGCCCTTAAAAACCCCAAAAGCCAAGTTAGGAAAAGAAAATAAATTATTTTTATGTTTTTTTACATGACCTAAAATATAACAAGAAAACAGATTTGAGTGACTGAAAGCTAGACTTGAGCTATCCCTGATTATCAATTATATGATTAAAGTGAGTATAGACTAGAACATAATTATGTAATGTAACGTTCTTGCGAATGGTACAATACAGGTTAATGTATGACGTTTGGTTCGTGACAGGGTGAAACACTAGACATTTCATAGAGCGGCTCATTGTTCTATTACAAGTAATTACTATACTTACCTATATAGTACATACCTTGTGAAATGTAGACATACATAAAGGCGGGATATTCTCCATGAAGGCTATGATTACATTCCAATAATTTTAATGGCGTCGCCGTGACCGCGAGACAAAAATGGTGTCATCATAGACAAGCGGACGTCCCCCTATTGTTGTATGTCTTTGCTATGCTTCAACCTTGGGCCGCCTATACAAGCTAACAGATTATTACTTATTCCTTTCAGTTCCAAATAGAAATAAGTATTTTTATTCCAAATTAAGGATAAGTAGGCTATTATATTTTTAAGTACAGATAAATTGAGACAAGAACTATTATTTTACTTCCTTACTTTATTTATGGCTACGCAAATGGCATTAGCGATGTTAGCTCTTGTTTATAAAACTAAATTTTAAGTAAAGCAGAGGAATCTATGTGTAATCACATCGTAAAGTTTGTCACCAAATTATTGTTATGGCCAACCTATCTTGCTAAATTGAAATGATAGCTTTAAGACCCACGCCCAGAAATCGAATCCACCCACAGTAATTTAAACGCCCGTATTCACAAACATTACTATGAGGTCTCACAGTGCGCGTGGACGCACAGGGTGAGTACTAACCAATCACTAAGATCTATTCGACGCTGTGCGTTTGATTTGCTGCTTCACTTATGCAAGCATCCTTTAGGAATACGGGCATAAGCCTTTAGGCCAAGACCAGTAGTAGAGCATTTACTTTTATTATTTATGACAGCTCTAGATCTATTTATTTACATAGAAATGTATGCAACAATAGAAGTTATCACATCACGATATGTCCCTTTGGAATTCATAGAAAAATGTCAAGGGGATAACATCCTACCTTACAATAGATTCAATATTTACATGTAATTTTTATGCTGCATGAATACAATGACAATAGTGTGATGTAAAGTCGTTAATTACATACCTATTACATATGAGTAACCTGCGCTGACACTCGTGATAAAATGAATTATTATTTTTGCATTCAGATACGCTAGCATAAATTCATTTAGAGCTTTAAATAAATAAAATAGTTGTAATTTGATTACCTATTTGTATAAATAGGTTTAGGTAGGTAAGCCTTTGTCCAGCAGTGGACGTCTTTCGAGAAACTTGCATATTCCATTACAAGTTTCGTTTGTTCCCCACAAGATCTTCCTTGAACCATTGTCATAAATTTTTAACTGTATGCCCTAAAAAGTCCATAGCGTGTATGAAATAATTCACATAAGAACATTCACTTACTATTCTTTAATACACAATTCCAGTGCAGCAAGCAGTTATGCGTCATGAAGAAGTACAACCTCCTCAAGGGCGAGTCCGATGTTGACCACGATGCAACCAAAGAATACCTGCAGAAGTGGATAGAATCGAACCCGGAGTGGAAGGAGCCCATGGACGCCGCCATCGAACGGTGCATCGGGCAGCCCCTCCCTGGCCCGCCTCATATCTGCGAGGCCAATAAAATGGTCGTCTGCATCAGCTTCCATTTGTTCGGGGTAAGCAGATATCCTTGGAAATGTATACAGCGCCATATAAACTGTGCATTTACGGGACTATTCCCACCTCTCGTTTTCACCGCTGCAACATAGAACTTTTTTTTTCGGTGAATAATGCACATTCTCTACAGACGTACATAGTACGTAATCACCCAGACTATACAAAGATTTTTGTACACACAATAATGTGTGGTTACGTGCTGGAATTGAACTTTTGCCTTTGGAAACTTATAAGGCACTTACGGAAATCTCGGGTGCACTAAATTTTTATAGATATGATCGTAATGATATTGATTTCAGCATGACAATTTACACAATTTATAGGAATTATAGGACACCTGGAACAAAGTGTTCTTAAATCACTCAATTTACTATTTTGATTACAGAAATGCGTGAGCTGGTCCGATACAGAAGGCTGCAAGAAACTGAAGGCACACATGGATGAATGCGCTCAGTATTTTCCAAAGCACTAAAATCCTCGTATAAAAATACAACAAAATAGATAGAATTTGTAAATAAAGTGTTACCTACGCGAAAGTTGTATTTTTCTTTATATTAAGTAACAACAGTTGGATGTACAACAATCACAAATCAGACCAGAAATTGTCTTGTAAACGGCTAAGTACAATATCTGCTTTAAAATGTAGGAGTGAATTATTTTAATCTTATGTATGTACCTACTACTACAGTCGTTAAAATCTTTCGTAGTAATATTTACCAAACTAAAGGCTCACTTTTTAACTTATAATTATTATTTAAAGACAACTCCAGTAATAACGTTTTGGATTACTTAATGGTTCGTTACTTATAAAATACCAAATAGGTGATGATCACAAAGAAAAGGTTCTAGAATATGAAATCAGCGAACTATTAGCTCGTTCATCTGATATTTTAGGTAACGTTACCGGATTATGTAAACTTTGTGTGTTATCGTACAGCATTTCCACTATTTATCAAACAGTCGCTGAATTTAAGCAAGTCTCAATCGTTAGTGTTGAACGTAGTTGGTAGGTTGGTTAGGAACAAATGGTTTACTTTAAAGATATTCATTTTCTTATAAGAGTTTTAGTGCTGGTGAAGTCATTTTCATACGTAAGTTATTAATATGCTGTTTCTGTGAAGAATACCATATAATATTATTTAAAAAAAAGGTCGAGTGATTGATTACATGTTTTAGGTGACCAATGACTTCCTTAGCCCAGACTATGGCCCGGTCCCAGATAGGTGTCACCCAATACCTAATATAATGGTAAGTATCTAATTTCCCTTGCTGTTACATCGTTAACAAAAAAGTCAATGTTAATGAATTTGGGCTTTAGAACACTAAAAGTATTTTAATTATCAAATTAAATTTTTCAGTACCGTCAGTGCTGCGTCTTCCCACCCTTTTTTAAGAGAAAAATAGCAAAAGAATGTGGTGCAATCTTCAAAGTAAACTTCATTAATAGGAATGCGAAAGTAGCTGGTCTGCTAAGAAGATCTATAACCGGGGTTGGTGTTCTTTTTCAAATAAGTCTAAAACTTAATAAAATAAGCGACAACATTAGTGGTCATTTTATAAACGAATTTTGCCTAACACTTAAACTCATATCAATAAGATTTTATTTTAATTTTAGCCCATTATACGAGTACATTACATGCCTAATTATTCAGCAAATATAAAATATAAAGATAACCGATTAACAGTCTTTTTGCAGTGTAAACACTGGACATGTATGTTGAATAAGTACATGTTATTAAGTCCGGATGGGAATTTAGACGACGAGAAATACTTTATGCACCTGGACAAATGGGTAGATTTGAACCCACAGTTTTCGAAGGTCATATTGAACGCCAAGGTCGAGTGCAAACTGAGATACAGAATGCTTATGCCCCTGGATACGTGCCAGTTCTATCAATTCCAAAGCTGCATCAGAAATTTCGTCACTGTTGTGAGTATATAAAATTTTGATGTTACTGAAAAAATGTAGAGTCATTATAAAATAGTGATCTTTCATCTATTTTTCAGAACTGCCCGGCTGTTTTACAAACACCGGAGTGCAAAGAACAAAAAGCTTTCTACGATGAATGCAAAGAATATTTCCAATAAATAATCAAAAAGGTAAAAATAAATTAACTCATTGTTTCGTGAAACGTAGAATTTATTCTATAATATAAACTATAATGACGATGAAATGACATTATACTCTTCAAACACACTACCTATTTACTATTACAATACAAACTATGCAGGCATTCAACAACGATACCATCATTCCTTTGTACACGTTTTGATATGAATTACATGAGTGCGAGCAGCAGCGAACAACTGCAACAGCGTAGACTGGCCGCGCACGATAAATAAAAAGTAATACTGTCACGTAAATGCTCATAGACCGACACTCATCACACGCTCCAGTATAACCCCTTATCACTTTCCTTTTAGGATAATTACACTTAACTAGCAGTCTTTTATCTGATATGTTCAAGGCAGGAGCCGCGGATTGTACCGACCCACGTAGAGGATCATCCCGGAGGGATTGTGCCTTACAAAGTAAAGGAACGGCCGATCAAATTTTAATCGAGCTGGTTGAGCGTTCCTCGCTGGCAGACGAGCTTGTCTCGGGCGGAGGTGCAAAGGCAAATGCATAGCTTCACCGACGTCGTGAGGGTCATGGAAAGCTCTCTGGTAGTCTCTTGGCTCGTCCCAGTCAGATGTCCACCTGGAAGACCGACGTCTCGCAACCTTGTCCAAAGATTCGGGATACTCCTCAACATGATGCTGCTCGCCGACGACATCCTCGCCGCAAGTCACAAAAGTTGTCGACTGGATCATATCTGATAGGTACAGATCTTTCGATGGTCCGTTCAAGCCGCCCAAATCGGCATGGTCAGCGTCAAATATGTCTTTCAATCCCATTTGCTTCAGAGTCGATGATACGTTGAATATGGATTTGTGGGAGAATCTTGGGATTTGGAGCTCTAAGCCAATCCGCGGGAGTAATGTGCGAAGTAGGCGATTCCAAGCAGGAGTTGTGGGGTTCGCGTCTAATATGCGTTGTTCAAGGGCTTCAAGGTCTTCGGCGTGAACAACGTTCCCTTGTTGTCCTGGCATGACAAAGAGTGTGCTGACTATGGAGTTGGTGTTTCCTAATGCAGCAGCGGTAGCGTCGAGCACTGGGTCGTAGCCAGCCAAGAAGCCGCTTCTGTAGACCACTGCCGGCACAGGCACTAGACGACGCTGGCGAACGTTAGGTGAGACCACGAAGTACATCTCACCATCCCTTCCGTCTACTGATGATCCCGTGCAGTCGGTCTGCAAAATATAGAGAACATAGTTGAAACAATTGAAATCTAAGAAACAGAAACCTTATCAAAATAACAAAAACAAGTAAAATAGTGTTTTAAGTAAATAAGAAATTCAAAGCATATAAGCTAGAACTTTCTAAATTAGCTATTGTTCATGGTTATCTTATCAATTTTAAATAAATTTTTAGTACAAAATTTTAAAAACTACTCGGTATTTTTTTTTATTAATGAACCAAATTGGGAATTGAACCCAAATTAGTTTTTTGTCGACGCTTAAAATACTTTTTCCAAGGTAAAATTCAAAATAATATTTACCTGGAAGATATTTGTAGAGAAGGCGGCTAGTGGTGGATACATAGTGATCGAATTTGATTTCATGTATTCTGCTATCTTGCCCCATGTGTATCTCTTAACCAGTAAATTAGTCCTTCTTCTGATTATATCACTAATCAATTTGAAGTTTATTTCCTCAACATGTCCATTGTAAAACTGCTGTGCTCGTTCCTTGTAGAAAGTTAATATTTTTCCTTTACTTCTGTCACTGTAAAGTTCTCTGATGAAAGCGGAAATTATGACGCCTGACTCAGGTGTAGTTTGAATTGAGTCTGAAATATTCTTCAATATGAAATGTGGGTTAAACGTAACCATGTCATCAAGTTTGAGTATATCATTCATCTCTCCCGAAGTAGCTCCTCTAGCACCCATAAACATCATGGCCAGCATAGATGTTATGGAATATGGGGATAGAACAAAACTCCTTCGTTTATCTATGGTTTCTACTATAGCATTCCAGTACCGGAAAGCCAATTCGTTACATAATTCAGTAAATTTAGCTATATCTTCTTCTAAATCTTTTGTGGT